>NC_071088.1:12217500-12902500 GCF_027358695.1 Spea bombifrons
TACTGGAAAAGCATCAGTGCCAGAATTGCCGTGGAGCAAAAGCTTGAAAACAACGACAAAACCTAATCAACTGAAAAAATAAATAGGAGAGTATATTTCATATGTAAAGTTACGCAAATGATTATTTTGTTTTATATAGCACCATCATATTCCACAGCACTGTACAAAAGGGGTTAACGACAGATATAACAAGTAGGGCATAACATAACAAATTGGACATACAGAAACAAAATGCTCTAAGGAACTTGCAATGTATGACATTGTATCATTTTATACTTTTTAACCCTTATCATACCATGTGTTCCAAAGAAATAATTTGCATAGCACATGAGCTTGATGTGTCACAAATGTTCTACTCTGCGAATATCCACATGAGCTTTATATACAAACTGTCGCTTTTAACCCCCTTAAGGACAATGGGCAGTCCCTAAACCCATTGAAAACAATGCATTTTGTCATTAAGGGGTTAAATATTTTCCCGCTGGCAAAAAATATATATTTCTATGTTAAGTAACCTGAAGTTAGAAAGTTAAAAAGGGTTAACAGACAATACACAGGCATTTAGATGAGCTCATTAGGTTCATTGTCCATGATGACCATGGTGAAAGATGCGTGTGTGCAAAGAACTGTCACAAGAACATGCACCTGCAGCATTTAGATATTCAGAAGTCCCAGGCACCTGACATCTCTGTGAATGGAGACAGACTCATTACGACTTCCTTTAACAAGCTGAAGTACAAATGAATCATAGAGAAACCGACAGAAGCAGAACAGCTTAGAAAGCAACATATAAGTCACGTGTATTTCCTCTGTATAGCATAATTTAAGGCTAACAATATTCTTCATTTTCAGTCAATTTTGTCAAAAGTTCTAGCATTCTCTAATGATGACGTTCAAAGATTTTTGGATGCGTTCACTAAGATCCTAGTTGGCTCGAGATATTTTTTTTCGACATCTCGGACTGTTCACTAAGGGTTTGTGAGCATCACAAACATTGATCATTTTCTCAAGTTGTGCAACAGAAAATCGTGAAGCCACCCAAAAATCTCAGCCTTGACATGCCTAGCCTTTTTTACAGTCTGCTGATATCATGCAAGTGCCTATATGTAGGAATAGCACGGCATCTTGCATACAGACCAGAAGATCTACGTTTCTTAAGGCAGAAACTGCCCATAAATGATATCAATATATCAAATCTGTCCAGACCCCATCATCAGTGACCCATGAAGATCATCCAAGCAGGGTATCTTTACAGGATGCCAGATATTTCTAAGTAGACAGGCGGGAAGAGGGAGGTCGCTCTCTGGCCAGACCTTACCTAGAGTATCTTTCTGGAGACCTCATTGGAGGGAGTTCAGAGTAGGCTGTCTATAATAGTAAATGGTTTGCAGGATAAAAATTATCAGGAAAGACTAAGGGATCTTAATCGCAGACCCTGATCTTAAATAGAGGCAGGGGGTTTATTTTATAAGTTGCGGAGTGAACAGGTCTGGGTTAAGGTGCAGTTGCTCTGAGATCTGTAAGAGTTTTCTCTTAACCCTTTCCCGTCCGCAACCCCCATCACAGGGATGGTTAAAAGTCCCCTGATTCTGTCACAAGAAGAAGTTTGGTATTGCTTAGATGCTATGTTTTCTGAATAAACCCCATTTGTGCTCCATTGTGCTCCTGCACAGGGGGCCGGCCCTACCATGGAGGCACTTTTGAAGAGGCGGCACTTTGCCGCCCCAAGCGCTTTTTTTTTTTTTTTGAAGCTTATCAAGTTTTCAGTACCCGCTCGGCGCCCCTCTCCTCAGTCTGTAATGCTGAGCGCCGGAATATGACGCCATTTCCGGCGCTCAGCAGTAAAGCAGCGCGCATCGTGGCAGAGCAGGGAGACTCGCCACAGGACTGCTGAAAGGTAAGTGAAGTACAAAGGGGGGGATAGGGTAGATAATAGGGAGGGAGGGGGAGATAATGAGAAGGTAGGGAGAAGAAGGGTAGATAATGAGCGGGCAGGGGGGGCATTTCAAACTTTGCCCCAGGCGGCATTATGTCTTGGCTCTGCAGGGGGTTATGTATTATATGGGAGCACGTTGTGATATTGATGCTGTGCGCAAAAGGTGTGATACAAGTCAGTTATAGGCATTAGAGCCATTTGCCCCATATAGTCTGCCCATTTTTCCTCATGGAAGGATTCAGACCTTTATTTAGTCATTGTTTTCATCTTAGATTCCAGATCCCGTACATTTTTACATTCCCTCACTGTATTAGCCTTTACCACTTCTGCTGGGATGCCGTTATACTTATCTACCACCCTCTCAGTTAAGTAAGATGCCCTTACATTACAGCTAAGCCTCTGACCCTCTAATTTTAGATTATGACATCTTGGATAATATTCATATGTTCCACTTTCATGAAGAAATATGCTGGTCTAGATATTACAGCGGTATAATTTTTCACATAACGTGGGCTTTTTGCACATAATCATTCTTCCCCGTTGTCCGTTTAGTGGCCCTCTTTGCTATCCAAATCCTTTTTTACTCTACTTTTGTGCCTTCATTTTGAAGACCTCAGAACCTTTGCTGAATATGAGCATCTACAGCGTTCACAACAACACTAATTATCATAATAGTGTTTCTGATAATCAGAAGAAATTGTAAATTCTGCATTTCTGTGTCTGAGTGCTGCACAACTTGGCCTGAGTCTGGCTCAGCTCCAGTTGGCTTCATGACCCATCACAGTCAGCTTTCCTACCCCACTCAGAGAGTACTAATGTGAATAAGTTGAAATATTGATCACTGTACATGTTTCGTGTTGAACAATCCACTCCATTAGTTTGTTTCATGTACAGGAAACTTAAGTAAGAGGAGACAAAAAAAATAAAAATAACACGTCAAAGTGGTATAAAGATATGGCTGCCGTGAACCAAACTCATTTAGCTGTTGATTAGTCCTCTAATTAAAAAATAATCAATATTCCTGTATATAGTGTATATTTTAGTCTATTAATGACAAGAACTTGGTATGTTATGGGATTGTCTTTTCACAAAAGCTGGTTTCCAACCAAGTGCACATGGCTTTCATTAGCAAAGAGTGGAAACGCAGTGATTGACCCCCGATTCTCGTCTAAGGAAATCCTGAAAAACATACAGTGTGTGTTTCACGGAATCAGAAAATCAATGTTAAGACTCTCTGTCCTTAAAAGTCTGTGCCAGATGTTTTTTCTACACAGCCATGGCTAGGAGGCCAGACAGACAGCCCGTGTAATGCCTCGTGCCTCAGGATGTTTGTTGTCATATTATACCGTAAAATCACTGTAATTTTCGGTTCTTCTTACGAAAAATGATGGTTTTCATGTATATTTAGTGGGATTTGTTGAAAACACGTCACAAAGGTAGACAGAGGTTAGGGATTTAATAAGCCTCTATTGATGAAGTATACTTTATCAGTGAGACATTGAGCATTAAAAAATTGTCTAATTAGAAAAACGTAAATTAGCAAAAGTGAGATAAATAATTGCCACATGTTTAAATAATTATATATGTATGTTTGGGCAAGTCGACATTAAATTCCAGTAGTTAATAATCAAATTATTTAGCTAGTAATTAATGCATGTAATATTATACACATGTATATCAGGATAACTCCTATTAGTAGGTCTACAATATAATTAGCATCTTGCGGTAGGGTGACCATGTAGACCAGGTTTTCCATGGGACTGAAACTCCTATAAAACTTCACACTACCTGTTGGTAGACTGGTGATCCTTACACTTATCCATTAAAACCCAAATACTCAAGGATAAGGATATTTTTATGCAGAGGTAAGCGAAAACCAATGGCGTAACTACAGGGGTGTATGTTTATAGGTTTGCATTTATTTATATATGTATGTGTGCGAGCATGGATGTGTAATTGTGCGTGAGAGAATGGATGTGTAACTGTGTGTGTGTGCATGAGCACGCATGTGTAATTGAGTGTGTGTGAGCATGTATGTGTAAGCGGGCGAGATGTGTGTTAGAATGAATATGTATGTGTGTGTTAGTAAGTATAAGTAAGTGGGTGTAATTTGTGTAATGTGTGTTTACATATGTGTGACAGAGTGTATGTTGCAAATAAGCAACAGACAAGTTGTTTGAGGGCAATTATGGCACAGACCAGTTGTTGCAGTTGGGGAGCCTCAGGAAATAACAGTCATAAACTTGACGGACGCATGTCTTTTTTCAGCCTATATAACTATGTAACTATGTAAAATAATTTGGAAATTGTTAGATCTCTCGAAGAGGCCAGGGTAACGCAGCGGATCATTGTGAGAAGCGAATCACTGGAGAAGAAAGAAGAATGAAGATGCGGAGAACACAAAAAATTAGAAGAAGCAGAGAAGAAGATGCAGAGCTGTGGAAAAAGAGACCGAGAAGGTAGGGAGACATTGAGAGCGCATGACAGAGAGTGTGAGAGCATGACTGGGGAAAACAAAATCCAAACAAAAATTTGACACATAGCTTAGTTTTCATTTGTTTTATCATGCGTCTCCTCCTCATTATCGGACATTCATATGAAATTTTGTTAACACAAGTCTACTACATATATCAATTTTTTTTTAACTGTATCAGTAAATATATGTAAGTACTGACATCTTGTAACCATATAATCATACTGAACATCACTACACTATACATCATTACACTATTCATACTGCCAGGTAGGACCAGAGACCACCAAGAAGCATTACCTCCAAGTCACCACTCTCCATTTGTTATAAAATATGGTCCTGACATAGATGTGTATAATATATTTCATACATTAATTAGTAGCTCAATAAATTGATTGAAAAGATCATGGGGTATAGAAGGCTAATGTTACATTCAGGGAGAAGCACAACCATGAGAGCAAAGGTACAGTTTAAAAGTAATTCACCCTGTCTGATCGACTACCTTCAATGAAGAAGTGCATATAGGAAACCCAGTCAATGCTTACTCCCATTGCATTTATTATAGTGATTTATTCTGTTTAAGGACATAACTCAATAAAGAGGAGAGTCTTTAGACCAACCATTGTAATAATTAAGTAATGTAGAAAGCGTACTACAATTATTGACATTGTTTACCTTGTAGTGGGAGGCAAACATGAAGAGAGTTTTGGTCGGGTGAAAGGCAGGTCAGTCTCTTATCCAGCCGTTCCAGAAATAAAAGAACGAAAATTGTCTTTCCTCTTTAAAAGTAAAAAAAAAAGATTATATTCCTATTCATACTACAGAACAAGTCCAATTCTCTCACAAAATTCAAGCCTTTTTCATCCCCAAAGTCAACATCTAGAAACAACATCAAATCCTGTGGCAACTGCAAACAAATCTTTCCTTGGGCAAACAAAATCAGTGTTCATATTAATAAATATAACACTCTAACCTCATCTACAGGTCAATTACGCCGTTGTTGGACCCCAGCACTAAATAGTAAGCCTAAGCACTCTAGCAACTTTCTGTCCAAGAAATTTTCTTTTTTTGTCCCCTGCTTTGTTCCACAGAGTGGAAAATTTGTATCGGTTTGTCTTAGTCTGTCAATTCTCTTCTTGTCATACCCCTTGAATATATGTATTGTATTAAGCGCTGCGTAGATTGTTGGCGCTATATAAATAAAAGATAATAATAATAATAATACCTAGCACCAGAATTGATTCATGGGTTTCTACAGGACCTAAGCTAACATACAGGAATACATCATATTGGTGGCCCCAGCAGATCAGTCACCTTGTCGTTTGCCCTTATGGTAGGGCTGGGTTTGCCAAGCAGTCATTAAGATCATCTATATTCGTTGTATATGCCTAAATTCCAGTGTAGAATCCATCATAAAATTCACAACAGGTTGACAGGAACATCAAACTATAGGCCTGACCCTAAGTCTTGTTGATTGAGTCATGTTACAGGAATAGCTAACCACTTTAAGTAATATTGACCATAGCATCTGCAATACAAGACCACACATCTCAAAAGATCACCATAATCATCAGTTGAATGTCTCTGACAGGTTAAATCAAGTTAAAAGAGAAGCTCAGACTTCAGGTTATACTTCATCAAGGAAACTGCCTGCATTAATAGCAGTCACCGGCAACCAGATCACTCAGCAGTTCTACACATAAATGAATCCACTGTCCGTGTATGTCAGTCCTTCCTAATTCTGAATACAAAGGGTGCTGGCTTTCATATGTCATTGCTGCAAAGGAAGCCTTGTGATACTACCTATCACTTAGTGGACATATTGGTCTGGACCTGGTCTTATTGACTGAAATCTTTAGTAGTCACATTCTGCGTTATTTCTTGTTTTGAACAAATACATGTTGTTGCATGAGATGAGTGTCTGTTTTTGTTGGAGAATTATTTTAGTGCCACTGCAGATGATGATCATATCTAGTCCTAGGATAGTACGGTAAGTTTGCAACATCCTCTCAGAATAACCTAAATACACCTCTGCAAACCTTTGTTCTTTGAGCTACAGCACAGTTCTAATGGAATATAGGGTAACGTGGTTAAAAGAGAGAGAAAGTGAGGGAAAGAGGTGTTACTAGTAGTTAGAGGAGGTGAACTCTGTATTTAAATATACATATAATGCTTATCTACATACATTACATTCCCTATATCCATCCAGTATCATTAACATTAACAACTTTTTTCTAATGAGATTGGAAAGTGTGAGGGACTGTCTGAACGGGACAGAGGGTTTGTGGGAATAGCTGGGTGTCCATAAGTGGAACATGTTTGTTGAGGAACCAGATGGCATGAAAGGGAGTGGACTTAAGTCCTAGGGGACGGCTGAGTTGGGATACAATGCAAGGGAGAGAGAGGGACACAGTGTGAGAGGGACAAAAGGTGCAGAAAAGAGTCCAGAGCCAGGTTGCAGAAGAAAGGGTAGTTGAACACAAGGGTGGGTGGACTACATGTACACAACACATAGTAGGAGAGGTAGGTTGTAAGGACCCACAATGCACCCTACAATCTCTACAGGAAGCACGTGGGTTTTTCTGTGTAAAGAATAAATGGCATGCCAAGTAATTAAAACGTTGATCACTTGTTCTCAGTTGTAATCCATTCCATGATATTAAAGCTATGTCACAGGTGGAGCAGCTATTGTCAGTGTCCCATCCCCTCTGTACCTGTATGTACACAACACAACTCAAGAGCAAAATGTGGCTAACAACAAAATCAGGGTAACTTCCCCATGTCAAAAGAGTCTGCATGGCTGGATGCTGCCACCTCTCAATCTGGCTTTTGTCCCTTTAAGTCAGGACGTTGTATATGCTGCACCTCATAGATGAGGGCATGTAGCCCAATAATGGAATGCATACCACATACACTGCCAGCAGGTGCAGAAAATTATTGATGGGAGGGCATCTGACACCAGTGTCCTCGATTTTCAATGACCCAGAATGTACATCTAAAATGTAGCCATTTAATTTGTGCTAATACTGCATCTTGCATTATGAATCTTGAATTAAAAAATGCGGTATTTTTTAGGTGATCAAACCCATATTTGTGGTTTTGCAACAGCCCACTTTATACATTATTGCACAAAATTCATTTTTAGATACTGTCCCGATACTATTAAATGGCTTCTTCCCAATCTCCATTGAGGTTAGAATTAGAAGATAAGAACTGTCTGATCTGTCTTATTTGCTGGCTAATTTCAACTTGCTATAAGACTTTAAACCTTACCTGCTCCCTGGCCTTGTCTTATTTTCAGGATAATCTAATGCCTATTCCATGCATGATTAAATTCTCTCACTTTATTATTAACCTGTAACACTGCTGCTAACCATGTAGCACATTAATCAAAAGTAGTTCCAACTGCACTGACCATGTCAACTTTGAGCGAAATGACCTCCATCGTGCTGTATGTGCAAAATAACTTGAACACATAAAGAATGGCAGTTTGGTCCAGAGATGAGCTCTACAATGACCCATTTTATTGTTTTATGGTACCTCTAGGCTTAACTGATCCTTTTAACTCTTCTAACCCTAAATGGCTCAAGCCACTTCTTTAACTTTCTCCCAGCTGAAGCCAAAGCTTAGCCTTCAATGCATGGTATTGTATAGTCATATATAGTGATATGCATCTTCTGTCCCTGCATGGACCAATAGCTGTGATTTCATCATAAATTTACATCAGGGTTAATCAATTATAGTTTTCTTGACAAAAAAGTACATTACTCTAATACCTAGCTCATTGTGATGGAACTTCTCGGTAACTTGTGTTATCCCAAGAATTACAGTAAGCCATCGCAGAACCAATTTCCACGAAGATCGCCTAAAATCCATTAAAGTGTATGATGTGCAGGCCGGATCATTAAATGGCTCTGTATATAGATTCATATTAATATACAGAAACAGAAAATGACACAAATATAATATATTGAAACATAGAACCGGTTTAGTATTAACATTCTAAAATGGTAACATGCTTCTAATTTCTATGTAATTCCAATCAATCACCAAAATATTAGTAAATCTGCAGTAGATCCCACAGTAATCATATTGTCCCACTACTGGGATACCGTTATTCATAGCGTTTAGATAAAGATCACCGCTATTGATTTGGGGGGGAAATCACATTGCTCACCCCAGGAGGAACGAGCGATGGACAGCAACTGGATCTCCGCTGGCCAACTGTATAAAATACGAGCTGTTTCCTCAAAACTTTGGGGGTATTAAAAAAAGTTACTTTGGCTTCTTCAGAAAAAGCTACATTTATTTTTAATGTAGCAAATTTGTGTTGAAGTTGAAAATAGTCGAAATTGTATAATTTGTGTTGTATTTTGTGATTTATTAAGAAGCATTACGAGCATGGAACCCAAGCCTCCGCGTACTTTGATCACAGTAATATATCAATTAGCGCTTAGTACTTTAGTCAACACTTTATCTTATTCTTAATTTTAAAATAAGAAGTAAAAGAAGAAAAAAAAAAAGCTTGATAAGTACAGCTCCAGAGTATCATGCAAATGTGAGGAATTGTAAATGTACTTTTATTGCCTGCAGGGTGTTCACGGCTTGGTAATTTATGGGTAGAACGATCTAAAGCATAATTATTTTCTGTCACTAATTCTATGAAATTAAACGGCTAACATGGGAAGGCGAGTCTGCTGAGTGATTTCCACCTCGTCCCTGGGTTATCTTTATCTATTTCAACCTCAAATTTCAGTTTTGCATCTTGTATCATATTCAAAATATAGTTAATTCTTGAGAGGCGATATATTAAAGAAAATATATGAATACACAGCATATTAGGGAGATCATTCGTAAGAGTTTTTATTTTTTTTTTCTACTGGTTTAAAACTAAGCGGACGGGAGTATAGTTGAGTAATTGGCACAGTGTTGCCGAGCTTTTAACTGTAAGTGGTTGGTTGGAATCTGACTCGGCATTGCACAGACTGAATATCATTAGCAACTGACAGCAGATCAATGCTCTATGTGGAATTAGTAGGTGGCCTCATTCCAGAATTTACTGAACTGGTTACCATTCACGGAACTGCAGTTAAATTACCATTCTAGTTACCGCTGTAAGCGGTGCCCCAAGATTTTACACCTGATTAACTATTTCAATTCCAAAGCAGGGAGAAGGTACTGCTTCATCGACGAGAACACTTAAAGGTTTTTTTTTTTTTTTTACAGCTGCTTTTTAGCTTTATAAGTCTTTTTTACTAAGCAGCTGTCAACCTCTTTTAAAGCTCACATTATGTTTCTCTGTTTTTTAAACAAAAAGGTGCGCTGACACTTAGGATGGAGTGGTGGACCCGCTCGCAGTTGCTGCGGGCTTAAGGGGCAGGTGCCCCTTATGCCCTGCGTTAATGCGGCCGCATCAGCGCCTACGTCAATCCGGCCCAGGGCCGCCTGGCCCACCGGGAAAATGCCCGGTGGGCCCGATGGCCAGTCCGGGCCTGATGGTGAAGAAAAAAGCTCCTACTCCACTTTTTGGTTTGATTTCCTTATTAAGGGTTAAATGTAATGTCTGCCCTGTTATTACTCATACTTGGTTCAGAAGCCCAACCATTTAGTCTTGGTTTAGTGACACTGTATATACCGGTAGTTTAGGATCCATATGTCATAGGGAGCCGTGATGTGACAGGTGAGTGTATGTGTTTTGGCCAAAATACTTTGTAGGTCTGGCTTTGAGCGCTTGGAATTTGTTCTTCTTCCTTTGATATTTGGCTTTTGTCATTTTTTGTTTACAGGAAATGCAGAGTAGTGCTTAATAACAAAATACTAAACACTAAACAATTTATATTTTTTTGTACTTTATATCCCTTGTAGCATCGACTTAGCTGATATATTTTCATGAATACAGAAAAAACTAGTTATTATAAACAGCACAGTACATTTCGTACCCAAGGAACAGTCATGCCTTATTTTAGATCACGCAGTTCATAATTCTACAATTGAAGTAACCACTACCTCTCTTATGCCCTAGCATTTTTCATAGGCTAGAATGCCTGTGGGCTCTATTGGATTCAGCCTCTTGGTAATAATGCATTGGGACAATTTGACTCATCAGGAGATAGCTATAGGGTGGACAACACTACAGCCTTCACTCAGAAATACTTACTGGATATGGAAATGTAGGGGGATCATTTCTGGTTCTGCCATTTCTTTCCAAAGGCCTTACAAGCTATTAAGTACGGGTTACAACACATTACAATTATTTATAGAACCAGCAAGCACTGTAGAGCTATTAACATTAAAATTCACAATATATTAAATTGTCAATAACATGTGAATTACATACCACATAACGTTTCAGAAGGATAAGAGGGCCCAGATCTTATAATGTATTAGTTAACCATCTTCTGTTACACAGGGACAACTGAAAAGCGGCAAAACAGTAAAAGTAGTAGTAGAAGAAGGATACACCTATAGTAAGACGTGTTATCGAGTACAAGCTCTGTAGTGGGGTTTATAAATCAATCCCAGAAGCCACTGGCACTGTTATGGTAAAGTACAAAGGCACCTAATTTTTGCTCGTGTAGAAATCCCCAACTGCTGAACTGGCACCTTATCTGCTCGGATCCCCTAATTTCTATATACCAGCTGTGCTCTAAGGTGTAAGTATTTACCTTTTACCCTCATTATTTTGGTTATTTGCCCCCCAAAACCATCATCTACTCTGACCTTCAATCTGATTGCAGTTAACACTGGCCCTGAGTGTGGATACCTCGGTCCATTAATTATATATCTTTGACTGGGACCCACCAATATTCTATCCACTAACACATTGTACTTGGGGGGGATAGGAATATATGAAAACCTCTTCCTACACAGGGAAGAAAAATTAACCAACACACTCAGCTAACCATAGCTTAACCGGCTAATAATAGCATTATTTTCTTTAAAAAGTTTTATTTTTATTTTCTTTTCCCAATCCACAAAGAGGAGGTCTTTTATATTCAAGCCCATAAACCCAAAATCATACTCCATTAAGTTTTAGCATGAATATTTTGTAAATGTATTTTAGCAAATTGTAGGCACTTTTCCGGGGCATAGATAAAGCAATCCATGATGTTGGCCAAAGTAGGAAAGACCTACAAATCTTTTTCTCTGTTTTTTTCTGTGGAATATTTGCCTCTTTTCTAAATGGTTATCTGTTATATTCACTCTGTCTGATTTTTATTTCAGTAATGTGATAAAGTATTTACAGGTCTAAGAAATCTATACAAAAAAACTCAAAAAAAGCACTTTAAATGCCACTGAATCCTGTAGACTCCATTTTTTTTCCAAAGTTTTTTTGTTTTTATTGTTGTGTGTCTTTAATGTAAAAATAAATGCCAATGTCTGCACTGACAACGAGCACTTGTGTGTTCAAAATTAGATAACAAAATGATCTAGTTGTCCCAAGGAGAGAATTGGCTTTTGGTTGAGTAGCAAGGGAAAACTAAAAGATTACTGTTACTCACAGATGGGATAGAGAGGTAGATGGATAGATAGATAGATAGATAGATAGATAGATAGATAGATAGATAGATAGAGGCTTGTTACTTTTAGTTTTTATTAGCTTTGACCTTAAGTTCTATAGGCTAGGCACTTCTTTTTCTAATGTATTCATACATATCTTATCCCAAAATGTATGTAAACCATTATAACTATTACGAAACTGCATTTATTTTATTGACCCTCGCCTTATAGTATACTGTGTAAACTATAAAGTTCTATGTGTATCATCTAGTTCTTAATTAAAAACAAACATTTATACATTCCAGTTTTAATAAATCGGACAATCTAGCCCGAGAACTGTAATTTATTACTATCTTTATTATTAGTATTGCATTGTATTTATAGAGAGCAGGTAGATTCCATAGTGCTGTAGCAATACACAAAATGAATAATAAAATGAATGAACACAGATATATCAGTACAGAAAAAGAAAAGGGCTTTGCTCCTGTGAGCTTAAAATCAACTGCTCTTATACATAACCTCCATTTGGCTCGTTTTGGAGCATAAAGCTATTTTATTTCACCGGGAGCAATTCTCTATGGATTAGCGAGTACAGTGATCCTCTACATTTGTATATGCAATAATACTCTCTTATTCCTGTATTTTATTTATACTGCCTGTGCTAAATATTCCATCTTTGTTTTCAATATACTTCACTTACTAATCACTTACACCTGAGAATGCCAGACGGAAATTATACTTATAGGTATAACAGACACACAGGGATTTTGTTACAACATCCATAACATTTAAAAGTGGATTTTTGGCACATTGGATATATTTTAATCATTAATAATGTGTTTTATATGTTTTATACGTATATGTCTATTACTTTGTTATTAAAGAATATAGTTGTGTTAAGTGTGTTGTTTATGTGTTTTACATTTAATTATTATTAGATGTTAGTAACAGACTCTATGAAGTGATGTTGTTTTTTTGTTATAGGGACATATGTTTTTAATTTAGGTTAAGGGAAAACTCATTCTGCCCTCCCAAAGGACCATTTTAATACTTAAAGGTGACGGTAGTTGAAGAAAAAGGAAAATGTATCACTGTCAATTCAAAAGGAAATTTTAAATTACTGTTGGTTTCATTTTCACTCTAGAGACCCAATACCAATAATAAAATATGTGTAAGAGAAAACCATTGGAAAGTATAGGCTAAGCCCATTACACTTCCTCATTAATCATGTTTCTATAGTAAAACTGTGATAATGCCTATTTTATCATAATAGCTTTATTTCCAGAACATTGTAAAAATATTTTTTGTAGATCATTTACTCCGTTTATTTTGTATTTCATCATATTAATAGTTCATTTAATAGTGTTAATAGTTCTGTTATCCTTTGTCTTTTTTTTTTATATATATGATTTATTAATTCCAGTCCACTTCATGTAAATAACCACATATATTTCAAAGTTCATTGTGTTAAATTAACTTTATTTTAAAAAAAAATAATAATAAAAAAAAAATATATATATATATATATATATATATATATATATAATATAAATATATATATTGTGAAATCAGTTTTAAATGTCCTTGTTAGAACTCTAGAATGGGTGTGAATATCACTCATGGTTTCTCGTTGTCACGCAACATACATGTGGAAAGATGCCGGTGAAAAGTGTCTCCGGTTGAGAAATTAAAATGTCTTAACGCCAGGATTTTCATTGCACTTAAATCTTTCCTATGTAGATAGAAAGTAGTCTCACTAGTCTTACTAGATTGAGCTTCCGCGCCCTGACAGCTTAATGCCTCAGTTGGGAAGTTGTGAATTTCAAATTTCAGCTTAGCAAACTTCTCATTGAACATTATTTTGGTTGATCGTTAGTGTCCCAGACAGCCTCCTCTATAAAGAACACATATTAAAGTACTTAAATATGAATTATTCAACCTGTAAAAAAAATGACTTACCTTTAGGTATGCTTCTCCAATGCTTGTTTAAATGACCTCAACCCCATTGAACACCTTTGGGATGAACTGGAATGGAGATTGCGAGCCGGGCCTTCTCATCCAACATCACTGCCTGACCTCACAAATGCTCTACTGGATGAATGGGGAGAAATCCCCACAGAAACTCCCCAAACTTTTGTGAAAAGCCTTCCCTGAAGAGTGGACGCTGTTAAAGCTGCAAACTTCACATTAATGTCTATATATTTGAAATACAATGTCATAAAAGTCCCTGTTGGTGTAATGATTAGACGTCCCAATACTTTTGTCCATATAGTGTATGTATATTGATGTAGACAGAGTAAGATTTCAAAAGAGCTTTACGGAGTATGGCTGGACAAAAGTTCATTGTAAGTTCAGAGTAATATACAACCCTACGACATAGCAAGAAACTTTCTGTTGAGTTGTTTGAGTGGTGGAATTATTCATACTCCTGGGAAAATAAAATAATACATTCAATTTTTTTTCTTTGGAAAAGGAAAATTAATTTAAATGAAACACACAGATGGATTTATACAATAAAACATGTATTTGCACATGAGCCGGACATACCAAGACATTTTGAAGGACCCTCTTTAAGCGCCTCTTCCATAAGGGCTGGCTCTGTATAAAGCATAGTTTGTGGGGAATTTCTTAAGTCATCTTTAAAATTAAACTATGCATTAAACAGGGCCAGCTCACCAAGCGAGTAGCTTCCTTGGGTTGCATAGTGAATTGGAGATTTCAATTTACAGCAATTAAGAATTACTTGATTTGGTAAATAATTCCCATAAAAGGAATGATTTTTCTTCTAACAATTTCTTACAGGAGGTAGATCTGCATGACTTACTAAATATATAAAAAAAATTATTGTGGGATATAAAACTTCTCTATTGTATTTATACAATGGTGGCGATACATCTATGGCATGTAATTGAATAGCAATCTTCACAATTAAAATTAAATTAAATAAGAACCAGTGAGACATTTTATCCCAGTAGAAGGATCTGGCCCAATGTGTCCAAGATGTTTTCTACCTTTGTTTTTTGTTTTTCATTGCACTCTATCGCTATACGTTCACTTGTGATACAATTATATCCAGAATTGAATCCAGTCCATTATATTAGAAATATATAATTGAATTGGATTTATAGCTTTATAGCAATATCCAGATGAAAGCATAAACTGTAATATGTAATAATTATATACAGCCAACCAATTTCATTATTTTTCACTTCCTTTGGCGAGATTTTAGTGTTCTTTCGGGAGTAAGAGTGTCTGTAGAGTTCAAGACATAACCATAGATTCAACTCGGAGTGCTATTGTGTAATAGGCTAAATTGTTAAGAATGTATCTTTTCAATTTACACAGAAATACGTCTTTTTCTGGCATGAAATTCTGGCATCATTAGTTCTTTAGTGATTCGGAGAAGTGAATATACATCATACAGTATGTACAGTGTGCGGCAAATGCCAATTCCATATATTTGTGGAAATATCGGTGCATAAGCAAAATTATTCAGGCTAGAAGCCTTTTTTCTCTAAATATGATTTTTAGCAATTCGTAAGCCAAAAAAAATAATAAAATGTTCCAAATTTTTGTGCCATTTAATATGCGCTGACTGTGTGGTATCTGAAAACAATCAATTCATCTGTCTTATTGCAGTCGTCCGTCGTTCTATCAGCCGTGGCTAATTTATTTCCAAATCATTGATTGCCCATTACGGTAAGGCCAGAAGTACACATCCAGCCGGGGAGGAATCATGAACAGTCTATCATTCACATCACTTAATGGTCAGGAATAACATAATAAGACAAATGTTACCAACCTTACTGAAACTACCAAAGAGCACAAATCTTATCGCGATCATTATCTGTTCCATGGACAAGAGAACAATTTCACTGTCAAGTTTTATGTAACGTGGTGAACTGTGCCCATATTATTGAAAACACGACTCCCGCTCGTTATAAATCGTGATTTGAAACTGATAAAAAAAAGCCTTCATTCTTCTACATTAAGTCTAACATTGGAGTGTGAGTTTTTCCTGCATACCAACCCATTTTGTGGTATTTTGGTTTATTTTTGCTTGAAATGTCCAGGTAAAGGCAACTATAGGCTTCTTTCAATACTTTCCTGACGTTGCTCTAGACTTCAAATGGTTTCTAGGTCTGCCATGCCTAGGTTGAGATCAAGTTCTAAGAGAACATTGGAGGAAGAAGATGTGCGGATTGCTGTACAAGCAATGGTCAATAAAATACAGTTGGGCAAGCTGGAGTAGGCTTGAAATGGTCAAATGGCTTGGCCTGGGTCTTGGAGGGAAATAGGGCTAGCAAACACAGAGTTGGCAGAAAATGTTTTCAATCCTACAATTTTTCAGGTTTTCATGTCCAGAAGTCATAAAGCTATGGCTTGCAATAACAAGAATACGTTCGTCTCGGGAAGCCAGAATGACGTGTGGCTTGGCTAATGCTTACATACATCTTCGATACTAGCTCTAGAAAAAGAAAGATCTTCTACAAGGAAATGTATAAAATATAGAAGGGTCCAGAAAGGTACTGGAATTCATCCTTCCAAAAGTTTGCAGCAGTGAAAATGCATTTTGTAATTTTCTTCCACCGATCTCTTTAAGAGCATGATGTCAAGATGCTTCATAGGCTCTATTATAATAGGCCCGACTGCGACAAAAGAAGAGACCGTAGTTGATAAGCAATAAATTATTAAAGGATTAAACAAAGCAAAATACTTTGTAGTACCAGTACAAAAACAAACTTCCTGAAGGGTAGCAGTCAAGTTCTAACAAGTGAATGGATTCATACAATAGCGTCAGATAACATATTTAAATAAAAGAAAAATGGCTATACAAAAGTTTAAAATGATTATAAGATAAAAAAAGATAAGATATCAACTGACTTTTTAGCTGACTCTTGGAATTTTATATTAAAAAAAAAACATACATTTCCATTACAGTTTAAATGGTTTCAATGATAAATAACATAACATGACGGAGATGAGATTGGTTTCTGATCCTAAAAATTATGATTCCTTGTCATCTAGATAAATAGTAGTTTAGATGCATTTTGTTCCATTTACTCTAATTGCACAGTATTTACCATTATAAAGAAAAAAATTCAGGGGTGATTTTTTTTGTTTAGATTGAAACAGAACTCTGAGGGGGTCTTGTCTTTGTATTAACAGTATATTATTATCACTATTATTATATGTGAACATTGTGATGCACTGTAAGGGTTTTTTTTACCTCTGTGGAGTAGTTGTAGCAGGTACAGCACATACAAAGCAGGATTCCTTGTAATAATGTAGCCTTTTATTCTGTATTCAATCAGCATACAGGTGTAATCAGATGCATAGGTTGTGTTTTACAAAGCAAAACAAACACATAATTAGAGAACTACTCTTATGATTGCCAGGCTGGTTGAATGCCTGCAGGCCCCTGACTAACCACAGGTACCCAGCTGAACCAGGCCCTGAAATATAATTTACACAGCCCTGTTTTAGTCTCTGGCAGCTTGGCGCACAATCCACCAACATGCTCTCAGGTGGATGTCTCTCAGGTGTGGTGGCTGTCTCTCAGGTGACTTGGCTGACTAGACTGAGAGCTACCTTTTATAGCCCTCCAACCACAACCTCGATTGATTAATTAGTCCCAGATGTATCTGGTAGCTTCTCTCAGTCTATGGCTAACATAGTGAGGAGTTCACTATTTCACCTCTAGATTTGTACAATTGGTCACATGCACTTATACCCACCCAGGGCTGGACTGGCAATGACAGGGTAACCCAGGCACTTTAAGGCCAGAGGTTTTGAGTTGGTGTTAGGCGCTGTTGGCCAGCGGCCCACCAGGATGTGCCATGTGAACTAGATGGCCGGTCTGGGCCTGTACCCACCAAATCTTCTGGGCTTCTAGAAAAGAGATACGGCAGGGTCCAGGGAGTTGGGTTCTAAAGACGGACTGTTTCTTCTAAATATATATACACTATTGGCTTCTTCATATGTACTTGAAAGCTACTCGTGCATCCACTACATCTGAAGTAATGTTGTCTGGCAATGAACTTATCTCCTAAAGCCTTTTGTTTAGTTGAATGTTCCTATCTTGTCCTCGCCCTTCATCTTTCTTTCAAATTCTTGGACCAATAAGTCCTGCACTGTTGGTGAGTCAGGTGAGAGAATATCCTTTCACCTGAGTGGAAATAACCTTAAAGGTGCTGTTCCACTTGGAAAAAAAACATTAATTGCACTTTCTAGTATGCAAATTAACCGTAGCAGATCTATCAACATTTGTTAACCCTGAAGACTTAATCTTATAAAAGACACTTTAACAAATCCTTTTTTTATGAGCTCAAATGTCAAAAAGATATTAGAACCAGCTTTCACAATCACATGACATTTAAGTGTTTCCAACAAAATTATGAAAGGAACATTTTACATGATTAAATTAATATTTCTACTGTAATGGAATGATATAATGTAACGTAATGTTTAATTTTCTTATGAAAGTGAAAATTCAGTAGAATAGGTGGAACAGCGCCTTTCGACACACTAAGTAAACATAGAAAGATAATAACAATACATGATAAACCTAAACTTAGCAAGCATTGGAGAAAGGCTAATATTTACAGAAGTTATAATAGCGAAGAAACAATTAGGGAGGAAAAGCAAATGTTTTATATGTAAATGCCATTGACAAATTGCTCTTGACAGGCCAATTCCTGTTGTCAGTATACTTAATTACTAAACTAAAGTGTGTTTGTTTCTAGAGTAATCAGACAGCTTAGATTCCAACGATTTAATATCCCAAAGAGAAATACCATTTTAGGTGCTTGCAATTGATAAATCTGTGAATTTGTCTTAAATGAATAGTTATTTCTTCAATGTGATTATGGAGAGTGAGATTCTTTTACAAATGCATGGTTTTAGAAGGTTTGGAATTTTGGCCAAATGTTTTTATATATTTTTTATTATTTTCCCCTTTGAGTGTTCATTGTAATGGCATGTAGCGATTTTTAGTACACTCGAAATTCCTTATTATTATTATTTCATTACCAGCTGAGATTTCCACCATGCAATAACATGCATCTCGGTGCTTGAAACGTGCTCCATTATCCACCAGCAATTATTTTTATTTGTGCCAGTATTTACATATAACATAATGTAAGGAAGTTCTGCTTTACAAAGAGGGAGGTAGATGGAACAGTTTTCCAGCAGAAGTGGTAGAGGATATGGGAGTGGTATTAACTGAGCCAGGTCAGCCCAGATCCAAGGTTCAGCTTATAGAGCAAGGTTTGAGCCAAATTGAACGCACCCTTGCTGGCATCCGTACGACAGAAAATACTTACCCTAAAGGAGGAGGTTGACCCCACTCAACCAGGTGTTTGGCCCAAGCCAATGGCGGCTCGCCTAGCTCACCCAACTTAGTTCTCTTGTAAAGGTAGAAATGTGTCTTTCGTTAACAGAGACCATACGGCAAAGAACCTTGAATCATTAATAAAACAAGAAATCAAAACCACCGTTTTTTTTCTTTTTATAAAAAAAAGCACTATTATAACAATAAAACAGAACGTTCTCATTCATAAGCATATACAAAGAATAATCCTTATCTGGCCTGCTTAGGTAATTTTGTGTTCCTGAAAACAATTACTAATTCTCCATGTTGATGTAATTTACTTTCTAACGTATTTTCTTCTATAGACGGAATAATGGCCAACACAAAACCCATTGTTAGGCTAACATTCGTACTAGCTTACTTTTCTTACAGATATATAACGTAGCAGGTTTAGAGATGTTCATTTGAAGGCTTATCAGACACGAAGAAAACAGAACACTGCAATTAGGGATTAGTTATACCAAGAAAGAAACAGAACATCAAAGGAACGTGGAAAGCAGAAACCATTAGCGGAAGCCAACGGCATTTTTGTCCATTGAGCAGGTATATTAATTGCTCCTTTGGGCTTATGCAGTATTAAGACCAACATGCAGAGCTTAAACTAATGCCATGTTCCGAATATTTATTTGAAAGTTAATTTTGCATACTTCTTTGTTTATCACCTAACTCAGCCATTTTACATAATTGTAGCTAATGCGTATCGGAGTAGTGATTCATTTGTTATGCCTAATAGCACTGCATGCAGCCATTTCAATAAAACTGGCAATCTGCTTTTATGGTTGTTGATATATATAATGGTTAACAGTAACAGTTGTCTAGGTAGGCAATAACACTGCCTACTCTGATGTTTCCTAATGAAACCTCTACAAAGCCTGCCAAATAATACCCATTTTACTTCACATTTAGAACATTGCATATTGTTTTTTTTCCTTTTGGGTCTGGAACAAGAGATGCTGATAACCACAAAGGATTCGGTATCGCAGTTATAGTCAGTGTTTCAGTTATATGAAGCAGTAACTTCCATCTAATAAAAAAATTAGCACTTGTAAATGTATTTTTTTTGTTTTGCTCCCACTGGACCGGTCAATTAAAATTGACCCTGCCACTATAAGGACAGGGGTGAATAAATGACATGTTTGGCTGCCTTCTGGATCCACACAGCTGAATGCTACGCTCTTACATTCTTACTTCATGTATGCAGCCAGCGGCCGCACACTAAAGGACCGGCTCTGCTATGTTTTTATGCTCATGTTGCGTCCTGGGTATGTCCAAACCCTGGCAGCACTCGATCTGGAGCGGCTGGATCAGGTGAGTGTGGGTGGTATATAAAAAAAGGCATCTTTTTTTATTTGTGTAAACAGAGTAACTTTGGTTTTTATGTAAGCAAAAAGATGGCGAAAATTCTTAACAGTTTAAAGAAGATTTCGACCAGAAAACTTATTGTTTGTCAGTTGGTAGATAAATGTTGTCTCCTCTCAAATGGGTTAATATCTACAAGGAAGATGTATCAGTATATTGATTAAAAAGATCACTCTGGGTTTGACTAGGAGTCTTTGGGTAGAAAACCTGCTTTCTCACACATACTCATTAATACACATTTACACCCTCCTTTTAACAAGCATACATATTATTATTATTATTTATTGTTTTATATAGCGCAATCAAATTCCGTAGCGCTGTACAATGGGTAGACAGGACATACCAAGTAGTATGTAACATAACAAATTGACTTACAGAGACAACAGGTGAGGCGGGCCCTGCACAAACAAGCTTACAATGTAGAGATCACATTTATGTTCACATATACACACACTTACACAAACATACCTGTGCTTTCACACACTCATGCTTACACACATTTACACATGCATGCTCACACACACTCATGCTTACACACAAACATTTACACATACATGCTCACACATACACATTCATGCTCCCACACAAATATTTACACATACATGCTAACACACTTATGCATTCACATTCATGCTCACACACTTATACATACACATCCATACTGACACACAATTATTTATTCATGCTCACACACCTACACACCCATGCTCACAAATTTACACATTCATGCTGGCACACAAACTCATACATGCATGCTCGTACACATACATGCTCACACACAAATACCTATACACGCTCACTACCCCCTCACTGGCAGCCGCTTTCTTTTTGGTGCTCACACACTGCGCGAGCAGCCTTGTGTTTAACCATGGGGTCAGGTCAGGGAAAATTGTTCCCAATGGGCTGAACAGACTAGTACGCCACTGGGTCAGTTTCTTCTTTCTCTGAACTGGGAAGAGTAGTCTTGTCACATACACTCCACATCTGCTTTTTCTATATTCCTCTCTCACTGCAAACCTGCCAAAAGGTGTCTAGCCCCCCTTTATGAAGCCACTCCTCCAGAAGTCCAGAAGGTATGCAAATATCCTGAAAATGCTATGCATGGACATGGATCGGAAATATATATATATATATATATATATATATATTTCTGATCTGTAACAAACTAGGAACGTCACCCAGTAAACCTCCACCTTAAAATAATTGTAAAGTATAGGTATAAGTACATTTGTCTGTGATGTATGCAAATATACCTTAGTGTCCCTAATTTACAACCCTGTTGCGTATAAACTGATGACAAATGTTCTAAAATCAGTTTTGGTTAGTGAAAGAAAAAAAGGCTGTATTAGAATATTGCAAATCAAAAGTTCACCCATCAGTAAAGAGAATAAAACGAAAGGAACATTTGGGAAAACAACAAATGCTAATCAAGAAAAGAAATCTCATATAACAATAAAAAGAATCATTTTAATGGCTCACATACTCTTTCCATCATCCTGTAAATCCCTGTGCGATACTTCACTTACGCTCACAGCCAGCATGCTACAGCTCTCATTTATTTACATGTATTCAAAATGACGGCTTCTTTATTTCCTCTCTCCATAGTATGCCAACGGAATCAAAATATATTACACCGCATATCAAGAATGCCAAAATCAATCGTAACAAAATGTTTGTATAATACGTTTAATACAACAAACAAAATTATCATAACATTCAATATATCTATATTTATCTATATATATATATATATATATATATATATATATATATATATATATATATATATACATAGATATATATATCCATAAAGAAACTAAGCCCTAGAAATGGTTGGATATTGTACAGGTCCAGAGGAGAAATAGTTAATTCCTTCTCTGTAAGCCATGGAGTAAAGCAGGTGTGATGACGTATTAGATTGTTTGTATTAAGTGTTATTTGTTATTATGTTTTCTCTATCTCGTCCACTTTATTTGGAAACAGTTAGCTTCCTTTGTTTTGATGGATATTGGTCATGTGACTAGCATCAGGAGAAGTTGGGCAAAAGTGGCTGATTCCTGCACTTATCTTGGAATGCGCGTGGAACACAATAACAGGAGGGACAATGAGAGTGTGTGTTTGGGAGAGTTGGTGTGCCATACATGCTTGCGCTAATGTTTGTGAGGAAGGTTTAGCTTCCTCATACATACATACATATATATATATATATATATATATATATATATATATATATATATAAGCAGCATCTGCATTTGAACTGATTCATCATATAATGTCAAACATTTTTTGAGAATGACCTCATGACTGGAACCTGTGTCTTTTCCCACTTGACAGTTATATTGAAATAATTGTTGTCTTCACAGCCACCTGCATGATGTTTTTTCGATGTCTGCACATGTCAGTTTGGCAAGGACTCATCCTTTTGTATTGTATAATGATTTTTTGATAATTGATATTAGTCAGTGTTCTAGGAGTGAGAATATGTGTACACTTAAAATACACTAGATTTGTAAATATGCTTACTTTGCCTATTCTAACATATACTCACTTTTGTACTAATTACTGCCCAATTTCTGCATGCCCTTTTTAGTTTTGCTGTTTTTGTAGCACACCTAGTGGGGCATTAGTGGTCATCATGCATCATGGGATCATATACCCAGTCTTGATTAAGGGTAGTTATAGAGCTAATATACAGACACTGGCATTTGTACAATAATACAGGGCAGGGCAGATGATAAAAAAAGTAAGAATGCTTTCAAAAATTGACATGTTAATAGTTTATCAATTAACAAAATTGTTAAACATAGGGAAAATCTAAGTCAAATCAATATTTGGTGTGACCACTCAACCGGTAGGAGAGCTTACCATCCTTGGTAATCTCAGTAATCATGTAATCCCAAACAGACTTGATGATGTTGAGAACAGGTCTCCGTGGAGGCCATACCATCACTTCCAGGACTACTACTACTTCTTCTTTACGCTGAAGAATGCTTGAGGTTGTTGTTATGCTGCAAAATAAATTTGGGGTCAATCAGATGCCTCCCTGATGGTACTACATGATGAATAAGTATCTGACTGTACTTCTCAGCATTGAGGAGACCATTAACTCCATTTGCAGAAACACATCCCCAAATTTGCAAGGAACTTCCACCATGTTCACTGTTCCCTACAAATGCTCATTCTTGTACCACTTCCCAACCCTTCTGCTACAGTCAAGTTACCAGCTGCCATTTTTATGCACCCCAGTTTCTGTGTTTTCTCATCATGAGTTGTTTTCACGTCGGAGGTATGGCTCTTTGGCCGCAAGTCTTCCATAAAGACCACTTCTGACCAGACTTCTCCGGACAGTAGATGGATTTACCAGGGTCTCACTGTTTCCCGCCAATGCCGAGCTGATGGCACTGCTGGACATGCTCAGATTTTAAAGGGAAGTAAGCACGATCTGTCTTACATCTGCTGCACTAAGTGCCCTCAACATTGCCCATTTCTTTGTGCTTCTTCAAAAAAGCTTGGACAGAGCATCAGGATACCTCTGTCTGCCTTGAAATTTCTGTCTGGGAGAGACCTTATCAATATTGTATAACTACCTCGTGTCTTGTTGCCATGGTGTATGACTTTTGACATTAAACTGTCTTCAGCAACCTCACCCTGTTAGTGAGTTTGGTTGTTCCTCACCCAGTGTATCTAGAAGAATTGATTCTGTTTTGAAGGCAAAGGGTTGTGGCGCCAGTTATTGATTTTTTTATATTTCTGTTCACTCACTTTCCATTTTTTAAATGATAAAAATAAAACATGTCTATTTTACAAAATGTTTTTCACTCCTGTCTACAATGTTTGCACAGTACTGTATATATGTATATTGTCAGGGTGGCTGCCCAATGGGCCAGTCACAGGGCAGATCTATATATACATACACAAACATTTTATTTAATGAGATTATACATTGAAGGCCCATGCCACTTTAAGTTCAATCTGTAAGAGAAGAGAATTTGTATTCAAAGTAAATTATTCTGGATATGAAAAAACATGGTATTGTACAAGCTGTCACTCAAATCCTCTATCACACAATCTTGCAGACACAATTATCAGCCTCTTTACAAGAAGGGAATAATGAAATACAATGATTACTGTAATGACATTTTAACTACCGTTTTCAGGAATCTTTTGTAACAAAAAAATTATATATATGATATCAATCAGTCCTGTTTTTAATAATAAATTGTGCTGGGAAGACCAATTACATTTTTGACAGAGAAACACACTACATAGGGCTGGACTGGCCATCTGGAAAATGCTTGGTGGGCTGACGATCGGGTGCTGTAGTGTGCAGTATGTTAGCATAAAAATGTGATCTGCGGACTGTTATATACAGCCGTTGGCAGCACTTATGTCAAAGACGACCACCGGCTGCCGCCTGGTCATTCTCAGTCCATTGCTGGTATGGGGTGTTTCCCATACCTAACATATTACACCCCATCTGAGCACAAAGCTTAATTTAGAGCCTCTGTCCTATCGTTTAATAATCAACCTTTTCTAATTAGTATTAGTTGTGGAGTTAACTCAAGAATGGAGTAAACTGAGACTTAGTCTATTTTAGGTCTATACTCTACAGATATGCTAGAACCTCAAGGTTGGGATCAAGGTTGAGATGTCTCACCGTGTTGTTCTTCTTAAGGCAATGAGTAAGTATCACTGCCGGGCTGCTACTATATGTATTTAACATCCAACCAGCCCACATTGTGTGTCTCTCCAAAGGAACTTGGTATGAACTTGTTCAATTTCTACATTCTGGGAATTGTTTCCAATAACCCATGCACTAGTCAGATAAGCCATTTTACCCAAAAAAACAAAAACAAAAAAGTGGAATTTCTTATAAAAAATAATAGAATTTAAAAAAACCTTTGGCAGGTAACTATTGACTTAACAAAGCCAGTCCATAGCATTCACAGCTTTGGGAAGTTATCAGATATATATTTACATACGGTATATATTATGCCATCGCTGTTTCATGCACAATCCACACATTCTATTTAGTACTAGTGCTAATTACAAATTACATAATGACAGTTGACATTTTTTATGGGGGGAGAGGAACATCATTATATATAATATGTTTTTTATTAAAATGACACGATGTAAGGTGTCTTCAGCACCCTCTTCATGTCACATTTAAAAACATTTTTCAATGTTTTATGCTGCTTCTATTTGATATTCTTCACGGCAGATCCGTACATTTTGACACTGACAGCACTAGAAATGCACAACCTATTTTCTAAGTGGATAAGTAATTGCATTCATTGCATCTAATAGTTCACAGCTGTATGCTAATAACTCATTAGTGATCAGATATGTTAATTTCATCGTGAATAAATACTTTTATAGAATTAAAAATCCAATTCCACCTGTGTTGAAGGGTATATGATTTAGAATGTTTTAGATTCGTTACAAGTGCTCCATAGAAGTAGGGATTTGGTATTCTGAGCATTGGTAAGTGATATAAAGTTGATTTTAAGGAAGGAACTTGGAGAAGAAAAATAACTAAATGTTTAATTGCTACCCTAAAAATAATATACCAAATTTGAAAATGATTTGAAGGTAAAGAGGTGTTATTGAAGAAGTCATTTAGAGCAAGATAAAAGTATCTCATGTTCAAAACGCCACTTACCTTGAGATCCTAGAAAAAAACGAGGTAGTAAACGGAAATAGGCCTTGAAGTGGTTGAGTTGGGAAGTAAGGATAGGATGATAAGACAACATGAATTTATGTGTATATATATATATATATATATGATAATGTGATGAGGATTATGTGTAGAAAGCAACCAAGCTGGAGACGTTTGTTTTGAGCTACTCCTTTTTTTCGTCTCTCTACTGGGTTTTCCACATCGTCCACTTGGCTGAGTTTGCCCCAAATGCTACAAATTCTCACCGACCCTCTTACCTAGTACGCAAATGGGGTCATAAAAATGTTATATTATTTCACTGGATCAAACGAAAACAGTTTAAAGAACACTGAAACATACTGGTAAGGAGATCTTTTCCTGTACCTATCAATGTTGTATATTCTGATTGCTACTCGCATACACTACCGTTCACAAGTTTGGTGTCACTTAGATTTTTTTTTTCTTTTCCATGAAAACAGCTATCTGTAACATAATTGCAAAAGAGTTTTCTAATCAATTAGCCTTTTAACCTTAAACTTGGATTAGCAAACACAACGTGCCATTGCAACACAGGAGTGATGTTTGCTGATAAGGAACCTCGGTCTATGAAAATATTTCATTACAAATGTCATTCACAACATTAACAACATCTGCGCTGGATTTCTGATCCATTTCATGTTATTTTAATGACCCCAATGTTTTAAACGGTTGTGTACATATATTCGGCCCTGGCTTTAAGGCCACTAGCCGCTAAATGACATGCATTAAGCCTGCAGCTGGATACACATAGTCATATGCTACATACAACTGCAGCGTGCATCTAGCAATCAGCCCATCAAGCATTTGTCTGGTTTGCCAGATAGCCAGCCTGGACCTTCATATATTTTCACATAGTGGACACGTTCTCACACACATTCATATAAACACTGTCATACATACCCACAGAAGGAGATCCTCTGGTATGGTGGCCAACGTGAGAAGAGCCAATCTAGACTATGGTGTGTCAGCTTCTTGATGCAGGAGTTGGTTGACATCTTACAGTCTTAGGGTTGTTACCAGTTATATCATTTTGCCTTGGGCCCAAGACAGGAATCCCTAGCTCAATCAGCATGCAGAACAGATTATTTTTTTTTAGTGTGAGTATTTATAATGAAGTGTTTCCCCAACTATGTATAGTTCTGGCACTTCTTTTACGCTCCTTTACTAAGTCATAGCAAAATACATTTATCCTGAACTTCTGTTTTCTATTACAACACTTCCTTTTGAGAACTTTTTATGTTCGTAGAAAAGAAAAATGGTTGATGTGCAATATCAAACTTCTGAAACCAACTAGACACCGATAGTATTAATATTGCTGGTTAAGGTCTGACATTTTATCAGTTAAACAGTATATTCAGCAGAGTGCATTCAAAAAATGATCATAAAGATGTCAACAAAGAAATATTACCCGTGACCTCACTGTAAAGCTATCTCGTCATAACATCATAACTAATGTTTCATATATACTGATGGCCAGAGCAAAAGAATTAAACCACTCCATAAAATCAGCTTAGAATTTAATAATATGTGGCTGCCTGTAAACCAGAAATTCTGAAACAGCTTGATTTTGCTTTATTTCTGGCCACATCCATGCAGGAAATAAAATACCAACCTTTTCAAAGTTTATTTAATGGCTCTCCGAGAATTTTGAAGATACATCAGATAATGAAAACAGTCCTTTATTTGATAGTAGGGTAGATGAATATTACATAGCTCTTAATTTACAGTTGCCAAAGTGGGACACCCCCCCAGTAGCGGACCTAAAGGGGGGCGATGGGGGGTCTGCCCCAGGTTTGACTCATTAGGGGGGTGCCAGGACAGCCGCCTAACGTGGGCCCACAGCTTTCTGTTGTGGCGCCCGCACACTGTATGAGGGAAATCAGCAGTAAGCTGCGGGCCCGCGTTAGGCGGCCATCTGACGTCCGCATAGATGTCTGCCCGGCCGGCCCCCAGACCAGGGAAATCAGCAAGAGAGGTGAGGGGGTGCGGGAGAGTGAATGTGTGACTGGGTGAATGAATGAAGTAAGTTAGTAGTAAGTTAGTGTTGATGGGTAGAATGGCACAGGCAGGCTGATTGGGGGGATAGAAATGGCACAGGCAAGCTGATTGGGGGGCAGAAGTGGCATAGGCATGCTGATTAGGGGGCAGAGGTGGCACATGCAGGCTGCTAAAGGAGCAGGGTTGGCACAGACAGGCTGTTTCAGGGGCAGATGTGGCACAGACAGGCTTTTTCCAGAGGTAGGCCGCTTCAGGAGCAGATTGCTAAATAGGTAGCAGTGGCACAGGCAGCCTGTTTTAGGGGGCAGAGGCCTACCGTCTCAATTTCTGGCTTAGTGTATAATAATATGGGGTTATGCTGCACTACCATCAATGTCTGGGTTAGGGTATAGTAGTGAAAATTACACTGTACCATATCTGTTCAGTAAATGTTATTTATTTAAACATATTTATTTTATTTAATAGTTAATAATTGATTTTTCCAGATTTCTATTTTTTTTTTCCAGTTGACATACAGATAAAAATTTGTGAAATAAATATTCTGTCCATCATTTTGTTTGTGCGAGGGGGGTGCCACATACAGGATCCGCAACCAGTGCCAAATACTCTAGGTACCCCCCTGCCCCACCCTATGATCTCAACACCCTCCTGAAGGCAGCGATGTACATTGGTAGGGCAGCACTACAGCACCCACTTCACCGCTGCTGTTCTCTACGTCAAGCACCAGCATATGCAGTGGCGTATTCTGGCCTAGGCTGAATAGGTCCATAGAGGTAGCATTCCCTCTGCCGCATTGAAGGGACAAATAACCCTTTTGGGCAATTATATTGCACCACTGTTCAATAGGCTGGTTAAAAAGGGAGATCACAGTTGGCACAGCCTTCATAGCTTATTTCTCATAAACGGCGGAGCGCCCTGATAAGATGTCATATCCAGGCACTCAGTATTAAGAATCATGGCACAAAAAAAGGCACTGCCTTGGATTAGGCCTAGGGCAGCATTCAATATAGATATGGCGCTGAAGATATGGCACGTTTTAAGGCCGTGTGGTACATAGTAGGTTTGCCATGGAGGCTGTGCTGGCTGATCTAACGGAAAACAATGGCAGTCCTGGCTTAACTAACTCTAACTCGGTTCCTCCATATACTTCCATTAGTCAGACTGGTTAAGAATGAGAATTATTATTATTATTTATTTATATAGCACCCACAATTTATGCGGCGCTTCTTACATTATGAGTATGGCTCAGCATGAACAGTACTGTAGATTGTCTAGTAGATTGAAAAAACAAGGCTAGAACTAAATAAATAGCACACTATTTTTTAAAAAGTATTTCTTTCTGATACTAGTAATAAAAAATGGTGCCAGATCCCCATTTTTAAGTACATCATGTGGGGCCCATAAAGTTATTCTTGGAGCAGAATCTCACTGGGGCTGGCTCTTCATAATGTATATTAAGGTTAAGAAAACTCTTCTCAATCCATCCCTTTAACCAACAACCCCCCTCACAGTAACTATCCGTTAAATAATGTTTATGTAGATTCTCGTTATAGGACAAGTGAAGACAAAAAAACAAAGACATTGAACATCATATATTTCGGTAAGAAACGATATAACACTTTTAAGCTACCAAAATCGCTGTCGTTATTTTCAGTTTGTTATCTCGTGAACTCCGCTTGTAGCTGAAACTTCGCTAAACAACAGCAATTACGGCTAAGTGATTTTTGTGCGATATGGACACTTATCTACGCTTTACACTTTACTGTTGCCTCATTCATTTCAACGGAATCGCATTTACAATGATCTTTAGCTTGTGCCGGGTTACTCCTCTTCTGAGATAAATGCGAACTGACAGATTTTAGATGAGAGCATATGCTTCCAGTTACTTGGCTCATCCCCTTGAATTAGCCAAGATAAAACATTTCAGTTGTGCCCGGAGCTCTAATGGGTTTATGCACTAAAATAAAAACCAATATTTTTATCATTTCGTGTGAAATAAGTGAATGATGTGTTGCACCCACAGAAAGCTGGCATTAACCATAATCACATTTTTCACATATGAGCTAAATTAATGAACTGTAAAAGCTTGAGTATAATTTTTCACATTCTGTAGGACCAGCTGCAAAGAAGATTAGGTGGCCATGGATAAAGATGTGTTGAATCAACAAGATAACCTTATGGAATGGACTGTACATTATGCTGGGTCAACTCAACCCATTCTGATGAATATAAGCAGACAAATACATCAAAGCATTGAGAAAAGACGAGCGGAGTGCTGGGTTGTATGGCAAGAGGCATTAGTAGCAGGAAGAAGGAGAGGACCACTTTACAGATATCTGGACAGACCTCATCTACAGTATGATGTAGAGTTCTGGAGACCCCAGAAGGATATTGACATGTTGAGTTTAGAGGAGGGTGGCTAACATTGTGTTAATACTAAGGGATCTCAATATGTACAGCTTGGAGGAGGAAATAAAAAAAAAAATATTTCAAAGGAGGAGAAGTGTTAGGACAAGAGGTCACACAATCTAAAACTAGAATGGAAGGATAATGGAAGGAAGTTTTACCGTACTGAGAGTGTGGTAGATAAGTGAGACAGCCTCCCAGCAGAAGTGGTAGAGTCTAATACAGTGAGGGAGTGTATAGGGTAGGCATAAGGCTCCTGTATCATCAGGAACAAAAGGGCAGACTAGATGGGCCAAATGGTTCTTATTTGCCATCAAATTGTATGTTTCTAAGAAGCCCATGGAGGTTGGCACTTCATTAAGCTTAGGGAAGCCAGCCGGTTGAACGGTTACCAGTTACTGTCATTACGTTAAACATTTAACTATGCATTTAAAGTATCATCTTCTTGATATGTTTGTTGGCTGCTGCCAGTGTCATACAGCTGCCGTTATACGAGGTTCATGTGCTGATGTGCACCAAATCTTTTTTTAAGGCAATTATGCAACCAAATATATTCTGTTTATTTCCATACACAATCCAATACAGTGCGGGTTTATAGCATGTGAGACACTGCAAACAGCACATTTAACAACTCATTCATTCCGCCATATTTTACAATGCAATAAAAATCAACTTCCCAGAAGATTCAACATACTGCTTCTAATAAAACTGAAAAAACACAAACTAAAATAACGTTATCTAGAATTTCTTTCTACTCCGTTTAAAAATGGATTATTGACTTGTATTTTCACTGTTTATTAATGTTTATTTTGGATTAAAAAGCACCACATTGAGCGTTTTATTATATTTTTTATTCCCATACACATGACTTAATTGAAATGAAAAATAATTGGTTATATAAATAAGGAACAGATAAATGTAGCTCTTGCAGTACAGGTCAATTGCTCAAGGTTTATGGGAATCATAGTTTGCCGTCAGATGGAGGTTGACATGTTGCCTAGCCAATACTTACCTTAAAGGGACACTCCAGCCATCATACGCACTTTAATGTAAATGACAGCTAAGCCTCGAACACACACTAATATACATAATATTATACACACACACACTAACCCACACACATATACTTACACATATGTTAACTTACTTATACACATTGACAGATTTTTGTCGATGGTAAGGTTTATACACACACTTACATATTTAGCAGCACTTTTTCTCCTCGCTCCCAGTTCTTACATGCGGCCTACATCTGAGTACCAGGAAATTATATCATACCCCTGGCGCTCTGACTCAATCAGCATGCTTGGGCTTGTGTTGTGCTTGTGTTGAGGGGGTTCCCATTGCACAGGAAGCCCCCCATAACGAAGGGGCCTTCGTTACACCTGTGCAGCTGAGAGGTCCTTGCTGTTCCCCATGCAGATGCATCACACATAATTGCCTCTTTCCACAACCCGTAGCGATTTGCAATGAAGGAGATGTGTTCGTCTTTGCTCCAGGGGGTTTAACAAAAACCCAAAGTATAAGTACTTTATAGATGTAAATTCACTGTTCAGGGGTCTCTTTAAACCATAGGTAATCTAGCCAAGACACCAGTAGCTGGGTCGGCAGGTTGATTATTGAAGTACATTGGTAATCATAAGCCATGCGTTGAAGTATAATGAAGTATAATGTCACGTCTTTTCCTGGTGTGCTGTCCCTCTCTCCTCTTTTCTCGGTACATTTTGCCGCACTATTTAATAAGCTTGTTGGAAGGACCCTTGCACTTTACTTTTTTTAGTTTGCCTTTGGCTCCCAAAGAGCATCACACAATAAACTTGTTTTAATTAAAGCTAGAGCGGACATCTTGCTGCTACATATAATGTTTTAAGTTCTTGCTCTGAATAACCTTACAGAGGAACTCTGTTAAAACAATGCAGGTAAAGGCCACGAAGGGTGTTCCAACTCGTTCTAATCATAAAACCTCAATGCAGTCTTCACTGGGGGATCATGGGAAATAGAACAGTACGCATAAAATGCCCCCAGGCTATGCCTTTGGGGGAGGCAGTTACGATAGATGTATAAACAACTAAAAACAATAATATATTTAAAAAAAACACACACACACAGGGATGGTAGATGATTCTCAGAGCAAAGATTCTACCTTTTATTGGCTACCTGAAGTATATTAGATTGTAAGCTTCTGAGACTAGAAAATATACCTAAACAAAAGACCTAGATAGTCTGCAATCTATTATACTTTTATACTTCAGTTATCCATGGTGTCATCTTTACCAGATTTGATCTTTTTTTCTTTCTTCGGCTAACATGGTACAGCTCTACATCTTTATCAAGAAAGTTTTCCGTTTTGATTTCTATCTTTCATGAGACGGTCCTCTTAATTTTTTTAATCTGCGCTACACAAAATACTATAAATAACGATAGACCTACAATAATTCCGAAACATAATTAATTCAATTCTTTTTCGTATAATGTGAAAGAGCTATTCTCCTGCTTGAGATTGTTTTACATTTGAAACAATGAACGGAATAATTCTCGGTATAATCTTTAGGGAACAAAGAGCTGTCTGCATGCTAAAAATCCGAATAGAATTTTCTCTATACCTTAATAGGAAATTTAAAAGACAAATAAAAGGATACGGCGATGACTCCCACATAGGGAAGATTTCTATTTATTCCTGGAAATGTGTAATTGTTCTGTTTTTCTCTAATTATAGTCTACACCAGAAAAAAAAAAATGTTTATTATGTCACAGTTCAATGTGCTTCTTTCTTGTATAGGTAGATTTATAATTTAGTTCTATTACTTCTAAATTGAAGAGAGGAAAAACAACCAAACGAAATGAATGGTCTTTTAGTCGCTACAATTATAATTTAAAAAAGACACACACACAAAAAGACACACATAATAAACGAGGCTGTTAAAAGCAACTGCGTTCTTTAACCCCTTAAGGACAATGGGCGGTCCCAAAACCCATTGAAAACAATGCATTTTGAGCCCGTACATGTACGGGCTTTGTCATTAAGGGGTTAAGCAGAAGTGTAGCGATTACAAATTGTTCTGATGATAATACAATGTGGCATGTTTATAAATAATGTGCAGAAAAACAGAATTTGCAAAAAATAGATGTTTCTTGTAAATATTATTATTATCTTTTATTTATATAGCGCCAACAATATATACCCGATGCCTTCCCGTATTTTAGTGTTATCACAGCCCAACGTCCTAGACAAGCACCCCGACTCTTCATCGCGCTGGCTCGTGGTAAACAATAGAATGGCTAAGTATTAATCACCGAGAAACATATATTCTGCCGAATGGAAGTCTATGGAGGACAGGACTTTATTAGCATTGCCATAAACAGCGTGAGGTCTGAGGAGGGAAAGTCTGTGATTGACAACAATCACAGCCTCCAGGTCAACGTTTATCTGGAGCAAAGTTAAATAAAACCCTACATTAATGTAAGTTAGATATGTGTAAATGGGCCAAAAGACAAATTTTTTGGTTCATTTTTGGCCCATTTGTTTTCAGAAACGAATTCTGTTTTCTGCAAAAGCCGTTAATTCCGGATGAAAATGGGGGGGGTGTATTTTTATTTCGAAACTAAATTTGTTGTCTGACGCTTAAATTTACTCTCACTCACTCTGTCACACTCTCATTTTCGTTCACTCTCTGTCTCATGCTCTCTGAATGTCTCCCTACCTTCTCTGCCAACCACTTCTGCTTCCATGTCTCTTATTTCTTATCTCTTCTCTTGGCTTTGTTTTCATCTGTTTCGTGGGGGTTCCTGACTCAATTTTGGCGATTCGTACAAATTGACAAAATCTACAAATTGTGTTGAATTTGCAATTTGTATGAAACATAAGTTCCTTGAGCGTAGGAACCTGGGCGTTGTGTTGCTAATGTTTTTTTATTACAAAAAGTGTTTAAATCGGCAGAGGAGGTGGAACCTTTAATAGAGGGCACTTCCAAAAAATGCTAGCAAACTAGTACAAAAATGAATGTAATATAAACAAGAACAAGAAAATCATAAACTATAAATATATTTTTTTATTTTCTTGCTCTACTGACAAATGGTTTCCACACAATAGGGCAGAGTACATTCATGTAAGTATATCTTGTTAAAACATATATCCATGCTAGGCGAAGCAGCCTGAACGTGTGGAAGTGCCCCGGTCTCCTCGGGTTTTACACAGTTGCCTGACCTGCTACGACCCAATAAAAACAAATATAATTCTAAAATGGTAGTCAATAAAAGGCATCAACCTCGGCCTGTTCTGTGACTTTTATTGGTGTTGCATGCAGTAGAAATTTACGCTGCTCTGGTCAAGTGAAAAGGTAAATTAACTCTCCGGTGAAAGCCTTTGGGACTTTGTGTTCTCTCTCGTGGACTTATTCTGTGGAAACAAACTTCCCACACACTTCCTAACTTCGTTAACTTCGGAATCTCCGATGGATTTTCCGTACATAAGGTTTGCAGTGTTCTGAGAAGTAATGTATGTAAATGTCCGGTTAATATTTCTATCTATTAATGGCATGTCAAGTTTAATTTGTTACTCATCACATTAAATATTTTCACGATACATTTAGGGTTTTTTTTTCGTTTATATATTTTGGATGATTTTTCTTTTATTAAATAAGGCAGATTTAGCTTTCTTGAACAATCTTCAGTGAGAATAAAACTGATTTTTCTAACACAATACAGATATTTCTGTGCATCCATGAGAAAAAAAAAAACTAAATATCATGGCAGTGCCCGGATATATAATTCGTACAACGCGTACAGGTAAAGGGACACTTTATGTACTTTAATGCATATGATAGCTTGCGTGGTCCATTTAAATGTTGTGCTTGTCCTTTTTGCAAATGCATGGGGGTTTCTGCATTTGTCCCCTTCCCCAGCTAAATGTCTTGCAATCCATGCACGATACACTCACTTCACAAAATTCACATTTATTATTATTCATGATTATTTAATAATTTATATAGCGCTATCATAATCCTTAGCACTGTAGAACTGGGGAACAGGACATAGCAAGTAACAATTTGGGCTTACAGAAACAAAAGATAAAGAGGGCCCTGTTGAAACGAGCTTACACTTGAAAAATGTAACATGTACGTTAAGCAGAGAGGACCCTAAAGAAGATTACCCCGTGACTGTCAATCAGTGGTTTCAAGGCATTTGTCCGTTTCTACTTACACAAGCACTTTAGCTGAGTGACATTTGAGGGCATCTCTTTGCTTGCAGCCTTCTTCAGACTCCATCACATTGTTTCAATATAGGTTTAGGTCAACAGTCAATCCAAAACTTTGATTTTCTTCTTTCATATTTGTTATTGGATCTACTGATAAAGCTCGGCCATTGTCTTGTAGTAAAACCCATTCATCTATGGTCAACAGAACATACAAGCAGAACCAATTGTTGTGTCCGTGGTTGTAAACCATCTTCTAGAACATGAGACCATTAAACAACCATCACCATACTTCGGTGACATTGCTGAGGCCAAAAAGATTGTGATATCTGTCACCATTTTTGGGGAAAGTGAATATCCTTGGCAAATAACACACAGACACCAGAGTATTCATTTCCTTAAAGAGTTTCCCAATATCGCCATCTTTTTCACATTATTGGTGGGCTTGCAAAGGCCAGAAGTTGGGAAATATAAGCCCTATGAAGAATGTAGATAACGACTGGTTTGGGTTTATGTGCAAATAAATTATATCGCTGGTGTTTACAGACCGTCGTCTCTTTATTTAATAAAACCAAGATGAGTCATTGTATGGGAGGAGATTTGGGCAGGAAAATGACTCAAGAGAAAGAAAGTCATTTGCATTTTAATTAATCGGGGCTCCCTGATACAGCCAAGTGCATATAAATCTTGATATTACATAAAAAGGTTTTGCGTCCCGGCAGAAGTTCGAATTTTTAAATCTAATTAAAAAATGAATACCATGTATATGTGGAATAATTTTAAGGTTGCTCTCTAGGCATAAAAATACATTACACTGTGCACAGGCAGCATTGTGTTTCACTGTGTATGTCTAAGAAGCGCATGGCCTAAACGCTTAATGAGCTCCCAACTACACAGTATCTGTCCTGGGTAGCCTAGAGCTCAACGCTGCAGGGTCAAGTAGCGTGAGTGGCCCCCGCTCTCTTGAGGGCCCACTCCCTTTATACTGGTATCCAGGAAGGAAATCAGTCTATGTCTACCTGTTTCCAAGAATACATTGGCATAAAATGCAATCTGTAACCCCGGAAGATGGACCAATCTTTAACTTTGCATGCGGCAGACGGTTGGCAGTCTAAAAGCTATAGATGGTTTTCATCTCCATTCAATAGTATAATTATTTATTGTTTTATATAGGGCCATCATATCTCGCAGCCCTGTACATTCACGCTCTGAATCAACGCATATGTTTGCATGAAAGCGGTTTGTGTTTTACGCAAGCGTTTGCAGATTATCATTGCTTTATAAGGTTTTAGCTAATAGGCGTAATGAACCTTCGTTATGAAGCTGAATGATACTCCAATTAAAAGATATATAGGAAATAGTGCCTGGGTCGGTCTCAGAAGCACAGTCCAGCCACGCAAAGCCTCATATTCCGCAGAATGTAATTTATTGCGCTTTCACTGCAGCTTTCAGAGCCATTATTCTGCATACCTTTAATTGGTTGACTTGCGTACATAATTGCTTTATCTCGAGGGAATATTCTCTCTATTTTCTCACTTCACAAGGCTTTGGATAATGAAAAGAGCTTTTCATTAGTTAACTATGGCTTTCTTGAGTCCCACTGCAAGACCTTTCCCAACATGTGACCTTTTTTCAAAAAAGTTAATTAATAGTCCACAAAACACTTCTTTAAAAATATCAAGCTGGGATTGCGAAACCTGTTTTCATTATATTTTTCACTTTTCTTTTTCCGTTTGGATAATGATATGATTTCAAATATATTGTATCTGCAATTTACAGAGTGATGGGAAGGTAATCCTACTAGTTTTCACTTTTAAAAAACAAATTAACATCATAAAGCAGCGCGTGTCCTGGTAGATGAAAAGATCTACAACATAAAAAGTATAATAGATTCATGGAGAAATGGAAATTGTAATATTTGTATTGTAAACCTGAATTCCTAGAAATAGATTCCAAAGTAGTTGACAACAGATAAGAAGCATTCAGCCCTATTGCCTATTGTTCCAGCTGTAAACACTCAGTCGTTGGTTTTGGCTTACACTCAGGAGCCATATGTCTATCCCATGCATGTTTAAATACGCTCACTGTATTAGCCTCTACCACTTCTGCTAGACGGCTATTCCATTTATCCTCTACCCTCTCGGTAAATTAAATATTACATAAAAGCCTCTGACCCTCTAATTTTAGACTATGACCTCTTGTTCTAACATTTCACCTCCTCGGAAACAGCTGACCGTTCCATCTGTGAAACGCGTTGGGCTTTCTTATTTTCAATTAACAGCTAGGTTATTAATTTCTTACAATAGGTTTATTGAATGTTACAGTTCTTAGTCTGTATCTTGATAGGACAGATTAAGGATTCTATGGAGTATATGGGCTGGGTAGTTATAGGGGTTGGCTTATTCTGTGATTGGCATGAGTTTAGTCTCCCTTCTCTCTGCATCAGTAAAACACAGTTTTAGTTATCTTAATTGATTTATAATGAAGGTTAAATCTTAAAATTACCTTTCTTTTATTTGTTTTTCTTTCACTGAAATAAACTTCCTTTTACTTTGTAATGTGTTAAATCCCTTTAAATGCTTCTATCACATCCCAGCCATGTCCATGTTTTGTCTCCTTATAACGCCTTTTATATATTTAAAAAATCTAGAGGCTAGTCGGGCCTGTTTTTATCCCTGAATATTATGGCTACAATCTTTATTCCATGGTACATGAAGTGCTTAACGGGGGTAAATCTCTGGGTGGCGGCAGTGCTGTTTTGGTACACCCACTCCCCGCCCCATTCCCCTCCCATCTCCATACATATTTTATGTGTTTGGGACTAGCTCCACCCATATATTGGTTTGCCCCCCCTTGCCTGGCTAATCCTACCCCATCTGAAACCACGTCCCCTGAAGAGGGGGGAATCTGGGTAGCCATAGCCCCCAAGTTCCCAGGTATGGTGATGCATAGAATCTGGTGCAAAGCTTAAAACGTGAGCTTATCCCCATAGCAACGAAGGAAATTATCCTATTGTATATCGGTTGAATTACATATCTCCATCACATTCAATGGCGCAGTAACTCAGCAGGAACATTCCGTTGGTTGCTATGGTGATCTTTAAGAAATATGCACCGCCAACACTTTATTTACGTTATTATACAGTAGGGATTGTGTATAAATTTGTTTTTTTGTAAATCAACAATGTAAACCTTAACAAGCCTGTTACTAGAAAATACATCATCAGCCTGACAAAAAAACTGATTTTACTGGTTGTAGGGGGTGTCGTGGGACAGTGATGGATCTATACCGCTATGTGATGGAGACAAAAGACTTTTATTTCAAGACGTCTTGTATTTACAGTTGCACGCATAAGGTGATTAATAATGTATATTGTTATTTCTAAAGAGTCACAGAGCTGCGCCAGCAGTATGCAAAATCTATAGTAAGGCAGCCATTATACATGATGAACATCCCAAAGATTTGCATTATGTAGTCAATATGTTTGTTATGGATATTTGTATTCAGAAATAAAAACATTAAATTACATAAGTGCTGATGATGCTCATCTCTTCACTTTTTTTTGTAGTGGACAAGACTTTCATAGCAAATACTTAACGTGAATCCAGTAAAAACTCTTTATGGCGGTAAATAAATTTAAAGTAGCGAGAGATGTTTACTTTGGCTTCTTTTATATGAAAAATGCCCTTTTTACTTTGTGAAAGCGGCACTTACTTTAGGAGTTACAAGCGGCTTTCTCAGACCGACTGACACTGAGCACAGAAAAGCTTTCTATGAAGGGACAGTTTAATATCCTTAAACTGGCCAAAAGAAGAAAGCATATTAAAGTTCTTAGAGATCACAGAGGTGGTCTGACAATTTAATCAATGAGAGAGCTTGCCATCTATAAGCATATACATCTGAAGAGACCTCCACGCACATCGTTCGCTGAGCAAGCGCTGGAGCTCACTGGTAATCTCTGCCCCCTAAACAGCTTGCCTGTGCCATTTCTGCCCCCAAACTCTTACACAATCATTCACTCTCCTGCGTTCCCTTACCACACCACCAGATTTCTCTGGTCCAGGGGCCACATTTTCTAAATATAACACATACTGTACATGGAGATGTGTTTGACCAAAAAATAGGAGGGGGTGGGAGAGGGACCACACAGCTATCACTAGTGCATATGATGGCTGGACAGTCCCTTTCATTCCAGACCTATAGGTTGGTGGTAATAGACTTGACAGCTGAGGAAGTGCAACATGCAAATATCTGTGCTTCTAGCTGATCAACTAGAGACAGAAAACTTCTTATATCTTTATCTTTGTTGAGTTTTTCAGAAACATTAAAAAAATAAATACCGCTACCTACCGAGAAGCTAAAATTACTTAAAACGTTTAATTGCTCATAAAAATCTGCTGGTGCTGCTGTGATTGAATATGTATTTTTAGAAAACACATAAAGCAGTCAAAACAGTAAGATTCTTGAAATATAATATCAATAAGTCAGCAACAATAATTAAAAATAAGAACCCTTATGTATCTTCTTTAAAAAATATATTATTTAAATATTTACTAAGCAGCCATATACCCCTAATCTGATGCTAAAAATAATTCAGATGTATCCACATAAATCATCATCAGATTATTATCTGTCCGCTTAATTAATGATCATTTTTCTCTCTGGTATTACCGTGCACACAAATCACACAGCATACATGGACGTATTGATTATGCAGTAGGTTCACAGACAGCACATATCAATCACTTACCCATCATACTCAAACTCTATAAATTCTTTTTATTAATTCTATATAAACAACTTTTTAAAAGGATTCATTATTTCTCATCATTTAGTGGCCCCTGTCTATAGAGGTATATATACCTGGAATAAATAAAAAAACGAAATCATGCCCGTGCTTTAGAAGTTACTCGGTTATCCATTTATTTTATTAGCATTTGCTTAACTTTGCCAAAAACTTCATTTTCTGCTTTAAAATCTATAAAAAATGTGATCAGATCAAAAGTTCTCCCACACAACACAAACCCGAAGCTTATGGCATTAAATGTGCAAACTGTTACAGAGATGTTCCCAGAAATGGATATTTGCTTGCCTTAGGGTAAGATGTTCTTGCTCCAGGGTAGGTGCTATGTTACGAAGAGATAAAATACATTATCCTGACCAACTATTTTAATAAAACATTACAGAAAACAAATAATAAAAAAAGAGAAATATTGTGGGAAGCCAACAACCACTGAAAATAAAGAAAAATAAAGAAAAGTAGCACAATACAATGTAGTCCATATAAATACTGTATATACCGTATTTGCTCGATTATAAGACGAGGTTTTTTTCAGAGCAAATGCTCTGAAAAATACCCCTCGTCTTATAATCGGGGTCGTCTTCTAATCAGACCTCAAATAGAGGTCTGATTAGGAGACTAAGATCCAGATCCCCCGCACCGCTGCAGGGGACCTGGATCCTCCTGTTGTCGCCCCCCCCCACACACACACACACTTACCGGTGCTTCCGGAGGTGAAGTTGGCAGCGGGGGTTTGTATGCGTCCGTCGCAAATACCTTCCCCGACTGTCAGAGATCAGAGTTCCAGAGTTCCTGATCTCTGACAGCCGGGGAAGGTATTTGCGACGGACGCATACAAACCCCCGCTGCCAACTCCACCTCCTTCCGGCTGCCGCGGAATGAGACGTCAACCCGCAGCCCCGGCAATACAGCAGGAAATTGGAAGCACCGGTAAGTAAGTAAGTAAGTGTGTGTGTGTGTGTGTGTGTGTGTGTGTGTGTGTGTGTGTGTGTGTGTGTGTGTGTAGGGCATTTCTGGAATGCCTTACACCCCTATATGCCACTCTGGCACTTAGGGGGTTAAAAGGCATATTATGGGGCAGAGTGGCATATAGGGAGGTATAAGGCATTTCAGGAGGCAGAGTGGCGTTAAGGGGGCATTTAATAGTGCACTCTGCCTCCTGAAATGCCTTATACCTCCCTATATGCCACTCTGCCCCATAATATGCCTTTTAACCCCCTAAATGCCAGAGTGGCATATAGGGGTATAAGGCATTTCTGGAGGCAGAGTGCTCTATATAATGCCTTTTAACTCCCTTAATGCCACTCTGCCTCCTGGAATGCCTTATACCTCCCTATATGCCACTCTGCCCCATAATATGCATTTTAACCCCCTAAATGCCAGAATGGGATATAGGGGTATAAGGCATTTCTGGAGGCAGAGTGGCACATAGGGGGTCAAAAGGCATACCATGGGGCACAGTGGCATATAGAGGGTTAAAAGGCATATCATGGGCCACAGTGCCATATTGGTGTGGCAAGCCTGGGGGCAGATGTGCGTAACTGGGGGACAGGTTGGAAAATACAAGAAATAAAAACAAAAAAAAAATATTTTTCTCAATCATAGCTTTTATTAAAAAAAATAGTTTACATGAATTAACATTTACTGGTAAAACTTTTTTCCTTTAGGGTCGTCTTATATTCAGGCTTTTTCTTTTTTTCCTAAGTTAATATTCAGATTTTGGGGGGTCATCTTATAATCAGGGTCGTACGGTATATATATATATATATATATATATATATATATATATATATATACTTTCAAAGGGGAACAAATTCCTGGCTTCGCCTTTCTTTTCTCTCTTGCTTTTCGTTTTTGCTGTTTTTGCCTCTTATATATTCTCTATACCGGGCTACCTAGACATCTATCCCTGGCTATCATGTTCCCCTTTGTCTCTTATAGGTCACTCCTGCAATTCTCATCTGTTTCTGAACCTCTTATTTCACGCCTTCACCCTCTCTATACGATTTCTATGTCTTCTCTCCCTCCTGTCTCTACCGCCTGCTGATTCCAAAAGGTTAACTTTTTGGTGCATCTAAAATTGCTGGTTTGCAAACATAAGCTGCCTACATCAACTGATCTGATCACTTGTGGAGCAGCTCCTTACATTACTTTACTGCGGGTGGTAGATATATGGAATGACATCCAAGAGAAAGTGGTAGAAGCTAAAAGTGAGCAAATTTAAACATGAATGGGAGAGACATAAAGTTGTCCTGAAGATGAGACCAAGGACTGAATAAGGTCTGTGTCAGCAGGAAAATTGGCAGATTAGATGGGCTGAATGGTTCTTATCTGCAATAAAAACACCAGGGAACCTGGCAGGTGAAGATCCCAGTAGACTGGAACAGATAGACTTCAAAAGAAGCTGATCCATAACAAGATAAGCCAGGGGCACAGCAACCAGAAGTCACAAAAGTCAGGGTCACATACAGCCATGATTAGGCACAATGTCAACGAGGTACCAAACAGCACTCATGCAGGTTCATAGTCTGGAGGGCCAGAAATCAGCAAAAAGAATTCAGCACAGGATTGGGCAAGTAACGGGACATGAAAACAAACACCTTGGAGCAGGTTCAAGGCATGAAATAGTCTGCTATTCCGCCCGATGATGAATTAACAGCTGTCAGACTCTTACACCATGAAGACACCAAGACTTTGGGGGTGCTCGGCCTGGAAGGTAGCCCAAAGGTGCAGCAGATAGCATATAAATGAAGACAGATTTATATTCAGGAACACGTGACAGCACATCCAATATTCCCTGTGATGTCTTCTAAACATTAGGTGTTGGTTCCCAAAGTGAAAATTCCTCTCTCTGTCCAGTGTCCTGACACAAGGAGATGGACATGCTAAACCAGGAGCCGACAAACATTTCCATTGTCACGATTGTCAGAACTTCCTGGCAGTCCAGTTTATTGTATCCTAATTAATGTGGTTTTTCTCCTTTTTTGTTCTCTGTGAATTTCCCTCTCATGTCACCCCAACTTCCGAGATGCTTCTCGCCATTTTACTCTTCCCTACAATTATTTCACACTCGGGAATAAAGTTTTTGACCACCATGATATCTCTTATTTCCGTTTCCTATGTATGGTCACTGTTCATCACGACCACTACTCGAGCAGGTGATGGAGACATCTGGGCGACCAGCCCCCAGAAGTTCCCAGGTATGCCTATAAACTCCCGGATCATTCCACATCTCGGCATAAATGTGCTAACTCATTCATCATCATACAATCATTCGTAGAGAGTAAGCTAGGATAGTAATATTAAGATACATTATTATAAATGTATTCATCATTCAGCTAGTTGAATTGATTTATTTTGAAAGACAGCATAGCTAGCAATGCATTAATCACTAAAACAGAATGGCTGTAATACAATAAAAAAGGATTAGCTACTTAAATTAAACAATTAATTGATATGACTTAATGAGGATCAAAATGTTATGCATTACAGTATAAATAAAATTAATTTGATTCAATATGGACCTTTATAATCAGAAAAGAACTGCTATGGTGGAATAGATTTGTCAGATACGGTATTGGTATTGAATGATTCAAGATCTGACAAAATTATTTGTAAATGTAATGCAACCTCTAATAATGTTGCATGTTATTTTTGTTCATGCTATAATGCTCATTTAAGAACAGCTTGTAGAACACTAACCAATAAGCAGCAGAAATTTGCTTTTGCTATGGGGTCCCAGCTCTGCTCTAGTGTTGCAGTCCCACTTAACCAGAGCCAGGTTAATTCCCGATACCCCGATGCACAAACACTTGGAATACCAACGCTTATAAGGAGGCACGTATGCATTAAATGGAGAGGACATGAGGGCAGATATGGCATACAACACATATTCACAAAAGTTATACACCTTGTTATACTTTGCACACATATAAGGATTAGGAGCCGATTGTTTATGGAAAATAATGCATAGACAGACGTAGGTGGCATTACAGCTACTGTACATGGAAGTATGGGTATTCACAGTGCATGGAAGTGCTGTTTCACCTCTTCTGTTGGCACAGGGCTAATGACGCTGGCTCCTGCTGACAGGAGAGAGTAGTAGTCATACCAGCAGGGATTTGCCCCAAAGATCTGAAAATAACTTCACCCAGCAGTAATTAGCATTCAAGTACAAGAAATACATAATTGGTCATCCATAGGGTGACCGTAGCATCGTGCCAAGCCATTCTAGGGCGTGTTATTGCATCCTAAGGTTTGTTAGGGACGCGTTCCTTAGGACACAAAAGTGCTTCCTAAGTTCGAGAAGGGGTTCAGTTTGGTCTCTCTAATTATTAAGTTGCTGATTGGTGAGGGTGAGTGGAAGACATAGTGCTAGCTGTGCCATTACTCATTATCTTCATATCTCTAAAAACACTGATTAGGTAACAGAATCAGGGCCGGGCGGATGATGACGAGGCAGCCCTAGCACTTAAAAAACAGCAAGCGTCTGATGGCATAACTATCGCTATGCACCCGGGAATATCCATAGGATCGGCACCCAACCAGTGTGTGGCCCTCTCCGTCCAAGCCTGAACAGAACGCAAAACTAAATGTAGTTTTAATGCACGAGTCAATTTACGTTACAAGCAGTTCCCCTTTAAGCCAAAAATGACTCCACAAAATATCACTCATAAATAACAAACCCATGAAAGAAAAAAAGTCATTTCAGTTGCTGGAAGAGGATATGTTTTCAATTTGATTAAGCCAAACAAATAGTATTCTGATTCAGGAATATACATTTTCCAACCAAAGAAAGACTATATCTGTAACAGCATGGTCACCGGCTTGTCAGAATGATTTCTGTGGGAAATTGATGAGTAAAAGCATCAAGAACAGTAATTTCACAGTGCTTTTCACTCAACAGGCGGATTGGAAGCCGCGCATTCCTATGGATGTATTTTTATTGATTGTGCAAATTCATTTTCTAGCCTACAAAAAAAATAAACGCATTGTAGCAAATTTCTGACAGTATAATGGTCATTTGTTATACATTTTCCTGTTCATAATGTCCTCTTCTAATAATCCCCATTTGAGAGCGGTTGGGATGGTGAAGTGGTGAGCAGTTAGCGGACAGATAAATTAATACGTTTTATTTCACACATAACAATATTTGAATCTGAACTAAAAACCACTAGCATAGAATAAAGGTCATTTTCATAATATTATAATAAAACAATGGTAGTTTGATTTTTTGGGGTGATATGTGAAACACAACACTTTGCCATTTTCATTTGGGCAAAGGTAATAATCAAATTCGCCTCTGCTAAGGTATTTGCCCGATAGTACGATTCATGTTGGCTCTAAGTGGAACAGCACCTTTAACAGTAGCTATGAATTATTTGGCCCATATATTTGTGTATACCTACCTGCTTGAAAACCTACATTATAAGGTGCTTGGCGTTCCTTTATGTTCTGCAGAGCCAATTCCCTCAATTATCTAAGACCCTCTGGGTGAAGAAGACTCTCTAACTAGGAGTTTGACCCACAGCAAATTATGGCTTTGGTTAGCAGGCCGAGGAGGGCAGTAGCCTCTATACTTGTCATGGTCACACCAGCAGGTGCATCAGATTTGGGGCTTCAACCCAGTGAGAAGAAATTCAAGATTCCTTTTCAGTGAACAACAGGGAAAGCTGGTTGACATTTCCAATTTAGACGGGCGGTCATGTTCTCTACCTCCTGATTGTGTAGACAATTGCCTACAAAAAGAATATCTGTCACTACAAAGTAACTATTATGGCCTATGTAAACCATCACCTATATCAGGTCTAGTGCTCAGTTATTGTACTTTGTGTGCAAGTGGTCCTGATTTGTACGCCTCTAGTTCATCTGTTGTTCCAGAGTTCCTTGTGCCAGCTTGCAATCTAATCTATTTCCAGGTATAGCTGTCTCACTAGTGTGTTACCCGAAGCCGTGACTGCTATTGGGTTCCAGCTCTGCTCTAGTGTTGCAGTCCCATTTTACCATGGACAGGTTGCGTTTTTGGATTACAGGGCTTCATGGTAGGTGGCAGCTGAATGGGCTGGTTGGGATTTCCTTGTAACTGCCTCATTTATACTGTGAAAGTCTATGCACTGACTTCCATAATATCTTTCCCTCATGCTCCATGACCTCTGAACAGAGGATGCACATCTTGAGGAAGTAATACTAGAAGCCCCTCTGTGATGTAGGTCTGGTTGGACAGCAGCTCATAAATATATCAATGATTATAATAACCATGTCTCAGCATTTTACCTTCTGGAATATACAGTATATATTCCCTTTATGATTTTGATTGTTTCTATGATATTCTCTCTCCTTAATGCTATATTGTTTATGTAACACACCAATACACATATGGTATATATAGGAGTGTAACATTAATCACTCTTGATTGGTATTTTCCTGTATTTTTCTTGCATAGTCTAAAATGATGTTGGTTTTATTGGCTTGATGTTGGCTTTCCACCTTAAGGAAGCAAGCAACTCGCAGCCCAAGAGCTCAGCGTTTCAAAGCTAGAAACCAATCAATCTTGATGTATCTCAAGCATGAATGCACTGTTATGTCTTTGGGCAATACCGCAAGTTCAACAGAGGAAGTACCGGTATATCAAGCAAAGGATATTCCGTTGTATGTTATTGAAATATCCTGACGGATTGACGCATGGGTTTCATGCAATACATTTCTGTGTTTGTTAATATATTTTTATCCTATGCTCATGCAGTTTTGCTTGTTATTATTCGTCTAGTTAATATATGTGAAGTCTCTTGTAGGATTCTGGAGCACAATTGTAAAAGTGGTTCAACCAATATAGAAACCAACACAATGTCCCAGCTGTTTCTTCCACTTTGAAAAAAGTAATTAAGGTTTACAGAGGGAGTAATGAGCAGACTAGATGGGCCGAATGGGTCTTATCTAGCGTCAGATTCTATGTTTCTGTGTGTTCTGTAGCAAATTATTCTATTCTGTTCTTTTATGACAAATTGTTTAATTTACCTTTAATAAACTATCACGTTAGAGATAAGAACAATACTTGTTTTAACATTTTCAAACTAAAATATTGAATGCAAATTTAAAAGCCTTTTTAAAAGCATTTCTATTTAAACTTTCAATCTCAATTATTATCATTTTTTTTTTTTGCAGTATTGAATTAACCCTTCCACTGTGACGCTACCTTGCTGACTCTGATGTCTCTGTGGAATACAACCAAGGGAATTGTTCCATAATTACTGAATTCATTTAACCTGTGTAATTAATTAAGTCGTTTAAATGCCTGGCATTATGAGTCAGCACCTTTTTTTGGAATCTTCTCATTTTGCTGACTGCAGACAGTTGAATAATTATTTGCATTAAATGTTGGGAAGCCAGCATTATCTTAATAACGCTATATAATACTTACTATGGAAGCTATCACTGTATTAAAGAAACATTTTTGTTTTTGTAAGGTTTTTTTAAAAAAAAATATTTTTTTAACCAGGTTCATCAAACCTGAGAACCTTCCAGATAAACTGACGTTTCTGGAAAAAAACACCCATTATTAGGATTAAATTTAGCGATTTGGATATACCGATCATATCGGATAAATATGTAAGTAATGGTATTATAAATGGAGACAACGGTCTCCTAGTCACAGCTACTTTCCTCTCAGACTAATATTTACCTTCTTTCAGTTTGAGCAGATACATGGCCGTCACGAATCTGTCAAAGATCCATTGAGACATCGCTCATTTTCCCTCAGACAGATTATGGTAGTGATGAATTTGATGTCATCCTACAAGGTGTCAGTCCTCTACAGACTTCCCTGCTCAGACAATGGGACAGCTCCAGGTCATCTCTCACCTGAAGAGTTTCTGCTAGTGGCTGGTGGTAGTGGACAGTTTTGTCTGTCCTGGCGACCCCCTCTGGCTGGTGATTTCAATGGATGGAAGTCTACATGGCTGTCTAGCATGCTTAGGAAGCCCCTCTATTCTAGGTATCTGGTCACCATGGGACTCCTGTCTCCATACCAATTATTTGTGAACACTTCAAAAAAGTTTTTGATCTCTTCATTTTTAGACAACTAATTTTGTGTCCTGTCTTTTGCGTTTGGATTAAATCTGGAGGGCTTTTTTCATTCTAAAATTAAATTTGTTGTTACTCCCCCTCATTCTCTATCAATGTCTCCACCAATCACATCTGTGTCCTGTCTCCTTTTCCGCTGCTCCGCTTCTTGTCTTGCCTTCTTGTTCTTCGGTCTTCTGCATTCTTTCTTGGCCCGCTTCTTCCCGCTATCAGCTCTGTTAAGATGGAGGAGGAGAACCTTAGCGAGTAAATGCCTCCTGAATCCTAGAGAAAAGAGGTGCAGGGGATCACAAGGGAAATGTGTAAATTCCTACCTGGGAATTTATCTTTGCTTGTAAATCCCCAACTGCAATATTTTGTCCCCCCAATGAACTGTTTTATGGGTTTTCCAGGCCTACCTGAAGAAGAAGAAGCTACATCTAATATTAAGTGCTACCGGGGATACACAAGGAAAAGAATGGGTAAGAATTTTCCATTTTAAAAAGGACTTTGGGGATGTTCATAGGAAATATTAATATTCATTTTTAGAATATCGTGTTTCCTGTGACACAATATCTCAAGACTCAATTATTGAACAACAGAAATGGGGAGTACTGGTTTAAACTAACTACGGTTTTATTTTTACCATAATCAGCTATAGAAATGCCACAAAATAAATCGTTTTGCACCCTTTATCAGAACACGTTCCTTTTTGCTGCCAGTCAGCAAAAAAGGATTACGGATTATGGCTTACTTTGTAGCATTGGCACGGTTCTTTGGACTGGCTACTTAGTGATTATATATAATCTCTGACTACAGCTGAGGTTGTTAAAAAAAAAATACCTTCAAACAGTTTGTTATTTTGGAGAATGAGAGCACAAAGGATGTTGTCTACTTTGTATTCTAAATGCATTATATATTTTTTTTCCTTTCCTCTTTGATGCAGAAAAAAAAATGTTCTCTAAAAGACTTGCAGATGTTACAAGTTGCTAAACAATGCATTGGCACACTATTTACATGTTTCTTTTTTTGCCACCCAAATGGATCTACACATAAAGTATGCAAGGCATAAAAAAATGGTAATTTTGAAATATCGTTTTTAACTCTTGCTCGCTCCTGCATCATAACATATTTTTTCCCCCAAGCAAAAAAAAAAATAGGGATGTGAAAATATTGATTTCTTACATTTTCCTATTTTTTTTAATATGGGCATTAAAATTATTGCTTATTGTTGCTACACAAGCAAAAACCAGTTGAGATAAACAAATTATTCTCTATAACATGGTATGTTCACATTAAGGTGACAACTTCAGGTATCTCAGACAGCAAGTGATAGCTCCAGAACCCTGGTGTCACGTGTTCTAAGCAAGTCCATTCTGGAACCATGTGTAATACATGGTAGGGCAGTGGGAGAACATGAGTAGACCATAAAGAGGAGTCCCTAATTCACCTTCACATATAGGAACAACCATTCCTAAAGAATGTGAGTGTCTATTTTTGCATATATATATATATATATATATATATATCTGTATATAGATACAGGTCAGTAACTTCCACGAGGCAATTGTGACCTCTGATCTGATCTCTGATTCTGGGTAGACAGAATGTGTATCTATGTAAGCAGGTGTGAGTCGATGGCAAACAATAACAAAAGTGTGGATGGCCCGGCAGTGGTATATTTTAGCTGAGTGTAATTTTCACATTTTATAAAAATTCACTGCCCAGAATATATTAATTTATTAAATAGCTGTAAACACCCATCTTAGAGAGAGCGTTATACCCCAATCTTGGGGTGAAGCGCGAGCTTCTCAGGGTCACAATTTGGAAACTGACCTGTCCTACACTACTGTGATCACATACAAGACTCCAAATTGGTGCTTCTGCTACCAGTATGGTGTGGGTGATATCCCTGCCTGAATACGGGTGATTAAATTAAGTATAATAATCTCAAATCAAGGTTTCGACGAGGACTGGAATTAGAACCATTTGATTAACGCACTGCAAGTCACTACATTGAATCTTCATGGTGGGCCATTAAAGGGTTAATATTTCAAGAGTCTCTGGGCCACCTCTTTCGAAAAAATTCCAAGGTATGATTATGACTCATATGCACTTATTGTCACCCAATCGAGGTGATATAAAAGTGAGTTTGCTTTTCAGTATGCTGGAAGTTTAGGAAATTCAGTACTGTTTGAATATTTCCCTTTGGGTATAATTAGCAGTAAAAGTTAATGAGAAGTAACCTTTACCAGGTATGAAGATGGTTTATCCAGACTTTGGTTTCTAAATGTGACACTGCAGTTAAACAAATGGATTACTCTAAGCAGGGGTCCAAAGAGCTTTATAGATTATTTTTTTTTGCCTTTTTAAAATAAATAAGTAGAAATAAAAGGATGCGCTACCTGACGGTAACATTCAGAAATCACCTGGAATTATATTATGCTAAGCTGTCGATGTATTGAAAGTCAAAGTAACTCAGTGCACAGGAATAGGAGGAAAAGAAAAAGAAGTGAAAAAAAAATGGAAGAAGGTTATTTACATTACAAAAGTATAAACACTTGAGTCATGAATAGAGACTAAGTGCAAAAAAATTAAAGATTCAGCAGAAGAAATTGTGTTTCTGTGATTTTCTTGTGTTATGCAAATTGGTCTGCCTCAAGACTGACAATCAGGTTAATTATTAACCATTCTATACTACTTACCCAGGACGAATTACATTTGCTTTGATGGGTTTGTGACTCGTCAAAAATGACAAAAGGGATAGTAAGGCATATCAAAAATTACAAAAAAAATTACTTACTCAATACATAGCAATCATTCATAAAGAGATATTTTTAGAGGAACAACTGGTTCAACAAAAGCATAAAACAAGAAAAGTAATTGGTTTGCCTGCAGTCTCTAATAAAGAATTAACCAAACGCCTTAAGGTTTATTGTGATTCCTTTGACAGCTGGTTAACAATAGACTTGGGCACCGGCCAACTCTTCGTGTTTGTCTGCGTAGGGGGGGGGAATCTTCATATTCCATAAATATCCACCGTTCCTGTGTTCGGTTCGGGTGAATATCGTGTACATTCTTTGTGTTTGTTTTTTTTCTTAGTTTTTTGCAGAAGGGGTTAAAACAGGGTTAACGCGGTATGCACTACGCATACGCAGCAGCTTTGGCGCCAGGATTTTAAATGTCCCTATGAGCAACTCTATTGGTTGCCTGCAAGGGCCTCCTCTGCCATCAACCAATTGGTTGATGCCAGAGGAGGCCCCTGCAGGCGACCAATAGACTCACTCGCACGGCTCTAACTCCTGACGACGAACCTACGGATTTCCGCTTCTGTTAACCCCTGCAATGCTGCGTAGATAAGGTAGGCTAGATGGGGAAGGGACCAGGGAGATTAGTAAAAGAAGACGAACACGAAGATTCTTCGTGTTGTGTGTCTTCGTATACGTTTTGCCGCCGCCATGATTCGTATGTTCGGTATTCAGGATGAACAACGAAAATGCACCCTTTGTGTTCGTTTTCATGTTCGCCCAAATACGAATGCACAAGTCTAGTTAACAATACTGTTCCTCTGGACAATTAAAGAAAACTCTGTATTTTCAGACCTAAACACATGTTGGCTTTATGACTGATAAATAAATACATTATCTTTTCAAGGCGTGTGCTTTGAGGGCTTGAGAGGCCGGTCCTATACCTTCCAGCACCTCCATTCACAACAACATTTTTATGTCATTTGTGAGCATGTGGTATGGCGCACAATGATGGTATGGCTTACCTCCCCTCCACGGTCCAAGTTGCACGTCAGTTTTGGTTGTTTGAAGCTTCCAATCACTGGCAGAGAACTTTCTTAAAGGTAAGGAGAAGCATTCAGATGAACACATCTCCAGCAAGCCAAGGACAAGGAAACCATCCATGTATTTACACAAGGGGACGGGGGTATTAACCCAAAGATCACTCTGAGCAGAGCGGGCCTTAGGTGTTCTGGCGCCCTGTGCGGACTACTCCTCTGGCGCCCCCCATCCCAAAAAAAAAGGAATAAAAACTTGTAACAAAACCCCAATCACTATATACTACGCCAAACATTGATGTGGTGTAGGCCTACCACTTCATTGTCTGGCTTAGTAGTAGGGATGCACCGAAACGAATTCTGGACTGAAACCGAAAGTGCAGCATTTACCTGGCCGAAACCAAATATGACCCCCCCACATATATATATATATATATATAATTAACAGCAATCACATTCCTATCATGCCCAGGCATACCCAGATTCCAGGATGTACTCGCAGACTTGGCATGATAGGAGTATGATTGCCCTATCTACCCCTTCTCACTCCCTTCTGCCCTATCTACCCCTTCTCACTCCCTTCTCCCTATCTACCCCCTTTCCCCTGTCTCACTCCCTTCTCCCTATCTACCCCCTCCTAACTATCTACCCTTTCCCTCTTTGAAGTTCACTTACCTTTCAGGAGTCCTGCGGTGGGGGTGCAAGGCCCCTGCCTCCCAGCTCTGCCACTGTATGGAACAGTATAGAGTGATGGGAGTTATGATGTACTTTTAGAGCATGAAAAAGACATTGGAAATGGTACAGCATAACACCCATCACTCTCACACACTTACCAATCCACACGTATACACCAATCCACACGTATACACCAATCCACACGTATACCAATCCACACGTATACCAATTCATACATATATACCAATTCACACATATATACCAATTCACACGTATATACCAATCCACACGTATACACCAATCCACACACATATACACCAATCCACACATATACACCAATCCACACATATACACCAATCCACACATATACCAATCCACACACATATATACTAATCCACACACACATATATACCAATCCACTCTCACTGAATGTTTTCCTACCTTTCCTCTTTTCTCCTTACAGCTCCTCTTCCTTCTCTTCGCTCCTCTTCTTCAGTTCTTCTGTCTTCTTCCGGGTCAGAGGGCACGGACAGCGGTGGGCGCGGCTTCAGTGTTGTGCGCCGGGATCTAGTGACAACAAACCCCGGCGCAAGCAGCTGTTGCCGCGCGGATCACAAGGGAGCGGTGTCGGAGGTCTTTAACAGACCTCCGGCTCCCTTGAGTGATTTTATGCCGGGTTCAAGGGAGATCCTTGAACCCGGTTTAAAATCACTCAAGGGAGCCGGAGGTCTGTTAAAGACCTCCGACACCGCTCCCTTGCGAGCCTGCTCCTCCAGCGGCGGACATTACTGTCCGTCTCTGGAGGGGTGCCGAGTGCCCCCCTGATGAGCGGCACCCGGTGCGGACCGCCCCCCCCGCGCTAGGTACGCTACTGGCGGCAGCGTCGGACCGCGCGGCGGCACCCCCTGGAGTGTGGCGCCCTGTGCGGTCGCACAGGTCGCACACCCCAAAGGCCGGCCCTGACTCTGAGCATAGGAAGGCTGGATTTCCCTTTAACATTATAACTCATGTTGGGTTGGTAGTCCTTGAGAACTAGAGTTGGATATTACAGACCTAGCTGAGCACTACTCCTTCCAGTTATATGCCCTATTTATTATTATTACATATAGAGAATATATATAGCATGTTTACACTTCTATGTCAAACTGTACTAACCATGCCCTATCAGAGGTTGGATTGTATTGCCAATGTTGATAAACTTTAAGACTATTCTTTCCCCCCAGTCTTTGGGAGAAATGGTATTCAATCACCGGAGGTAAAATTATGTCATGTAATTAAACATAGCCCCTGATTGTTAACATTGTAATAAAACATTACACATAATGATGTAAATGTATAGTTTTTCAGCATTACGAATTATAGTAATACATACATAAATACTATATAGTACTAAAGAGTAGTATTACTGCCAAATTACAGCTATAAATTGGAACGACATAAAAAGAAAAAAAAATGGAATCTTAACACTAAGAAGTTAACAAAACCCAAGTTTTAAACTCCCTTTTAAAATTAAATAGCATGTTGTGTAGTGACAGTAAATTAAAAGATAAAATTCAGCAGAAAATCTATTGTCATTAAGGAATTTTATTATCCAACCTAACATACTCATTGAACAGGGCTAACTAAGGTTTACAGTTAAGGGACTTTGGCTGCACTCTATTTTATAAATGCTCGTATATTTCGATGAGTCAGCAAATTATTGCAATTTCTAAAACACCATCAACCTCTTTCTGCCAGTTACATATTTTCAGAATCAAATTGGCAAATGAACCAGGCGATTCATCAAGCGGAATATTTGGCAGTGAATTACAATTTCCCTCATAAAGTATTTTCTCCAATGTACTGTTTCGCTGTAACTAATTTTTTATATTTTGGTTAATTGAGTTTGGCGCTATAACAGCCAATATCCCTTAATAGGTTTTCTTAAGCGTGAGATATCAAAAATTGTACGGCTGACCAGTGCTGCAGTTCCACTATCTACACAGAATAGGTAGGTGCTTGCAATTGTACATTCATAAAGTATGTAGATTTGAATACACTTAACCCTTTAGGTAATGGTATACACTTAGTCGTAACGGAACGAAAATACCGATTACTGAAATGTTTGCTCCAGTTGACCATTGATGTACCATTTGGTTAATGGCTCTTTTTATGGACATCTGAGACGGCCATATGCATTCTGATTGGTCGAACTGGCTCCTCAGAGGATTAAGAGGTCTACACAGAATATGACAGATTCCCATTATTTCACTGTGATGTGTTTTTCTTAATATTTATGAATACCATACTCATTAATTTATGCATTATTATTCTTTTATCACTTGTGTTAAGGATGGGACCCTGGTAAATATTTTGGTTAGGACCGCATAAAAACCTAGAGCCACCCTTTGCACTATGTATCCAGTGCGCAAGTCCATCTTAGCTCATGTGCAGTCGCGGCAAAGCTTCACAGGGTTCCGGCCCGGCCCTGGATTGCCCTGTGTCCCACCATGACCAGCTGTGTAACATCTGGAATCGGCCGGCGCTTTATAAATAAATATAATGTAATGTAAGTGATCGGATACTTGTGTGACTTTTTCACTTCACTATAATTTGGTGGCGTTACCTTGAATGTATTTCTACTGGATTACTCGGCCAAGGACAGAACAGGAGGGGACATTTCAGCTGACCAAGTCCTCTGCCCATCACTAAGTAGGCTGAGTCAGGCTTAGGGTTGAACCCACCCGGCGTAATATATTTACACGAGAATATATTAAAGGAGTAAATATTTCTGTTCCTTAGCTTTTAATTATTAAACAGAAACAAACATTCTACAGAATTTATTTACTGCAGCATTGAGACTGCAGACTTAGAATAATAATGAATCATTACTTTGATCCCCCAAACAATATGTTATTGCTGTTATTATATATCATATATTATATATTATACATATTAGTTAGTATAAGCTGAAGCCCAGGTAGAGAGATACGCCGCTCCCTTCACGTTAAATCAATCACATTCTCATCCTTCAGATGTTTTCACTCATGGAACCAAGGCAGAACTGCAGGCAATTTATTTTAATCTATGAAGATGAATATCTTCTTAATCAGACATCAGCGTGTGAAAATATATTTGCCTTTCTTTGATGCACATACGTATCATAACTTATCTGCCAGAAAGCACCCTATCTGTATTCTCTGCCTGGAAATGCAGATCATTAACATTTAATTACAATAACATCTACATTATTCCTAGTAAGTCATCTGAATACACTTAACCCTTTGCGGTTTTGCACACTTATCTGGCCATAAATGGCTTTAAAGCAGAAACCAGTTGAAAGATATATATATATATCTATACTTAGATTTATTTGCACAGAAAACTATTTATGCAGCAAACTAATTCTGCGCCTTTAAAACCCTATTTCTAAAGCGAACTCGTGACTACGCAGCCTTCAGCACAGAAGCCCAATAATACAATGAGCCAACTAATTGGAACAGCCACAGTGAATTTAACCCACATTGACCACTTGTGTCCCATACAAAAGAACCCCACCAGGAAGACTTGACTTGAATCCCATGAAAAGATGATATGAGAGTTCCAGCCATAAATGCTAAAATGGTTTTAGACTATGATATGTGTTATAAGTTTGAGCTCTTACATTTTCACATGTTGTTTAACCCTGTAATGATTGATACCATAGGGCATCATAAAGAAACATCCCTTAAAGATGAAGGATGTGCTATGATGCCCTTCACTATTGCAAATTGACATGAAGATCTCCTGGCTTATCGGTTGAAACAAGCTAGTTATTTTCCAGTAGCCTTTCTTGCTGAGCTGCGTGCCAGTATATGTGTGCATCATGCAGTATTTGCCAGTAGTGGTTAATGGTACTGGATACCAGCTGCCTGCTCCCTAATAGTGCAGCACATATAATAAATTAGCTATTTCATATAGCGTATCTATAAGCCAGTCCCCAGTCTATATAAACACGAGAATTGGTTAGTTTGCCAGAATAAGGTAGACATGTTGTGTTCGATACATGTATTTGGAGCTAAATACGCATTTGTCCTCCTTGTTGGGAATCAGAACGGGGATTATTACTTAGCCCAAAAATATTATTGTATGCAGCTGGATGAGATAAACACAAAAACCTTTCCTTAGGTAAGTGGCACTGAAACTGGTAACGCATATTTTTGGCTAAAAGGCAAGAACGGGCAATTCGATAAACTTAGTTTAAAAAATAGAACTTGTAAAACGCTTTCCATCCTGTGCCATAACGCATATGATTTCTAGACGCACTTTAATACGTTATCCCTCCCTCCTCCGTTGGGAATGCTGCAGTCTGCATTATCGGTGAACAGTTCATTACAAAAGCAGACACCAGATCAATCACTTTTAATATGCAAGCCGCTGACACTTTTAAACCGTAGAAGATTTTAGCCCAGACTTTTGGTAACAAATGATAGAATCCAGCGTGGTATCTGTCAATCAAACTATGGAAAATACAGGAAACTAAGGAATTAGTTAAAATGGGTGACATTTTAAAGGGAGTCCCTAATTAATATAACATCGCACTTAGCATGGTAAAGAGATCATCCTTTCGTCTTTATATATATATATATATATATATATATATATATATATATATATATATATATTATATTATATATGTGTTCCAGTAAATGTGTATATTTCTTGCCAGATCTTTTCCCACGTACATGTTGACAAATGCAAGATTTGTATAACGTTCTAGTATCATCTCTTCTAGCTCTGCTGGGAGTCTTTATTCTTAAATTGCCGTTTACAAGATAATGGCCTCAATTTACCGATGCCTTAAGCTACATTGTATCATCGTTGTTCATAAATATACTTTAAGTGGACAGTGAAAACTAATCTAGTTCATGGAATGACCTCAGATATATTAACATAAAAAAAAAAATCACTCTATCTAGTATTTTATGAGTATCAATCTCACCACTCCTGTCTTTATTATCTTAATTAAGATGTTCGCGCAAGCTGTACCGTATAAGATAAATCATTTTATAAACAGCGCAACCGTACATATTGTAAAAACTAGAACAACACGAAACCTAATCAATACAGTATAAAGAAGCCAATGTACTGAATTGCATGCACTCTTTGTCAGTATAAATCCCGCTGCCAGGGTAAATCCCTGTTCCACGACTAATAAGGAAAATGGATATAGCTGCATTGCTCTAAAAGAAAATTGAATCTTTAATCAAATTTGATACCTTTTATTGGATCAACACACAAAAAAAACCTTTCATCTGAGGCCCCATAAGCCTATATGACCACCTCTTATTTTCTTTTTTTAGCCCAACGAAAGGTATATACTGACTAAAGACCCTAATTTAAAGAGAAACAAGGCAACGCTCTTAATAATAACCACAACAAAAACTTTAATATAAACAAAAAAACATAAAAAACCACCAGTATGACAATATGACATAATAAATAAATAAAAAACATAATAAATAAATAAAAAAACATGGCCAGGTATACTTAACAAGGCGCTAAAGGCTCTGCATTCCAGAACACAATATTCAGTGTGAGGGAGTAAGTGGTGGGCCACAGAACTTCTCGCTTGGTTTATCATCCCTCCTAACCTTCGACACAAAGGACATCAACACGTTTTAATTATTGTTCTAAACTATTTGCGTGTTCTTCTAATGTCACCGGAGAAAAGCAGCACAATCGACCCGGCATTGTAAATCGATGCAGATATCCCCCACATTATGTCTGTCAGTCTGTCTGTGGTTTCAGTATTTCTAGGAAAGCTTCTGTTGAGAAGTACTGAACATGAAAAATATTCAATTAAAGACGTCTCTCATTAAATCTAATATCTTCCATCCTTCCTCTATGTGAAATCTTACTCTTAGTGGGTTTTTTAGAAGGTTGGTGGTTGGTTTATATTATCATAGGTCTCTCCGATGTCCATTACATGTTGGTTTTTAAAAACCATCATCAATCTTTGTACAAAGAGCTCGTATATATGTTTACATGCAGAATGGAATCCACTTTTCATAGATTCTCGTGTATTTTACATGATACAAACCCATATAAATTCAATAATACGAGTTTAGGCTTCATATACATATATGTACAATATGTTCGTGATGTTTCTTTAAACAGTTAAAATTAGTACATTTGGTAATCGTTACACCTTTATTATTTTACTGAATTGTATTAGATTGCATTTAAAAAAAATAAATAAATAACCTAGATCTTGGTAAACATGATTCCTCCATAACGTGTAAGCTTGCTCTCTCCTGCTCACACATACATTTTACATGTGAGGTGCTGCCCTGCAGTATGTAGGAAGTATAGCCAAGGAATTGGTTTCCTTCTGTTAATACTACACTGCTACCTCTCCACCAGGGCCAGCCCTAATATATCATGACATACCTCCCAAAAGTCTCATGGACTGTCAGATGTGGTATCTGTTTTGTTGTCCTGTTAGATGGCAATGGGGAGCATGGGACGGGTTGTGGATAGCTGCGGTCTCCCATAAGCAGCCCAGGGGAGGTCACAAAGGGCCTATTCTGGAAAGGCGAAAGGTGGTCCCACCTCCCACTCTCTAGACAGATATGCCCACTTCTGTGCCCACTCTGCTCCACCTCATCTCATGCCACACACTCCAACACAGGTGTCCCAGTTTGGACACCTGAAATGTGGGGGGATGATATACAATAAAGCTGGTGGAGGTACAATCCATACCTGAGAAAAAAAGCTATTAATTGGAACCTCAGACATTGTTCCTTATGAGCTATAAACTCTGTGGTCAGCCCTGCTATGCACTATGATGTCTATATCCAAGTTATGTGGTCACCATACCTAGGAACTTCTGGGCTCCGGCTACCCGGAGCCTTCCCTTGCGGGACGGTCCCGTGACGTCGGTGGGAGTTCCCCCTGACGTTGGTGGGAGGTCCCGCTTATGTCAGTCCCGCTGACGTCAGGGGCGTTCCCGCCGATGTCAGAGGGAAACACCCCCATTTAAATGGAAAATGAGCGGGCATTTCAAGACCCCGCGACCCAGAGGATTCGGGTCTTCACCCGGAGAAGCGGAGAAGCGGTGCTTCACCCAGCAATCTCCAGGCAAACCTGGAGAGTTCCCAGGTATGGTGGTCACACATCCTTAATGCACATCTCTATAACATTTACGTTTGAGATTTAGGTGGCAGATAAACACTTACACTAAATATGGGTAATTTTTCTACAAGTGAGCATGCAGATTCTTTTTGGGCTTTGCGCTCTGTCAAGGGTACTTACATCAGCCGTGTTTTTCACATATTGCTGACCAGCACAAGAAAAATGTTGCCCTGCAGTATGTGGGAAATATAACTGACACAAGCTGCAGGGCAGCACTTTACCTGTGTTGGTATACTGTGTGTCATGAAAAGCATGGCTGATGTGGTTACGTAGTAGACTTGTGCATTCAGATTTGTTTGAATTGCAAAATTACAGAATTTTGGTAAATTTGGCAGTTCATACAAAGCCATGAAAATGAGGCCAAACACCCCATGAATTGGATGAAAACAAAGCAAAAAGCTCAGAATTTTTGTTTAAAATATGTGGGCTCTCATTCACTCACACTATCTTTTTTAGAGAGTGAGTGAGAGTGAATGTGGGCACCAGGCAGCGAATTTCATTCCCTAATTAAAAATGCAGCAAAAATTTTCAGCCGAGCCAAATGGGCAGGGAACGCAATTGCCCGTAAACGAATGGGCCAAGAATGAGCCAAACATTTGTAAATTTGCACGTCTATTACCCACAGTGCAGGTATCTCTTCAGCAATGAAAGGGTAAAGCTCCGTACCTGAGAGCAGTTCATTCATCATACTTCAAACATAGTTGCTAATGACTGAGATCCTGATAGATTGATGTTGCCCCCTTTTGAATGTCAGCGGAAGCTCTAATGCCCTGTTGTCACTCAATGGGTTAAGCTAAGCTTATTTAATTCCGAGCATAGTCTTAGTCAGCAGGATCCCAAACGGTTACTTTTGACGAAAATCTGTCACATGCGGAGACAAAAATACATTAAGGAACGTTACCCTAATCACTAAACCCTGTGCATTTCCCTTCTTTTTGCACATATTTTATATTGATGTGATAATATGTAGTTTGGGAGAATTCATGTAAAATGCACCTGCAGCCCATCACACATCCTTTTGTTAAAAAAAGGTTTGATGTGCTGATACAGACCTAGTATCAGCAAATCTGCCATTTCAGCGACGTTATTCATGGTCTATAGCAATCCAAAAAGAAAATGAATTAGCATTACCCTGTCATAAATCTCAGCGGTATTAGCTAAAATGCCAATTCTGTAATCACTTTTCATTAAAGCCAAAAATACTAATTAAAATTGATTTTTGTCTATGCTTTGGTAAACTGCTGGCACTGGATGTGCCTTAACAGTAATTCTAAATGGAGTCGCCTTTTTTTTTGCTTAAGTGGTTTATACATGTAGGGCGTCTAGGGTTGGGCAATCTTGGCAGCTGCTGTGGACTACTACTCCCAAGATGCTCCAGCAGACAATGACTCCCATGATGCTTGAGGCCAAGAGTTCCCATTCAATACTAAATGGTTTAGGAAAGAAGTTGACTGTGACCCAAATACTACTTCAATTAACTGTATCCCGGTGGCATTCAAAGAAAGAGTCTAATTAATTATCATGCTCATCATTAGCATAATGTCATCATGTTTCTATTGATGTGGGGATTTATCTTTGAGGCTCGTCTGTTGCTTGGATGTAATGTAAGGAAGTTTTATTTTACTGGGTGGTAAATACGTGGAACCAGGCCCGGACTGGCCATCGGGCACACCGGGCATTTGCCCGGTGGGCCGGGCCACGGCAGGGCCGCATTGACTTAGGGGCTGATGGAGCTGCAGCTCCAGGCCCCTACCCTACCTACGGCCGCATTAACGCAGGGCATAAGGGGCACCTGCCCCTTAAGCCCGCCGCAACTGCGACCGGGTCCGCCACTCTAAGGGGCCGGGAAGTCCCCACCAAGGCCGGCCTTACGGGTCTGCGGCCGCACAGGGTTTAAATTAAAACATCGGGGTTTTTTTAACTGTATTTAACATGGAGGATGTTAAATAAAGTTGAAAAAAAACCCCGATGTTTTAATTTAAACCCTGTGCAGCCGCAGACCCCTAAGGCCGGCCCTGGTGGGGGCTTCCCGGCCCCTTAGAGCAGGACCGGCCTTTGGGGTGTGCGACCGCACAGGGCGTCACACTCTAGGGGGCGGGGGGCGGTCCGCACCGGGTGCCGCTCATCAGGGGGTGCCAACTTGCGGCACCCGGCACCCCTCCAGAGACGGACAGTAATGTCCGCCGCTGGAGGAGCAGGCTCGCAAGGGAGCGGTATCGGAGGTCTTTAACAGACCTCCGGTTCCCTTGAGTGATTTAAAGCCGGGTTCAACCCGGCTTAAAATCACTCAAGGGAGCCGGAGGTCTGTTAAAGACCTCTGATACCGCTCCCTTGTGATCTGCGCGGCAACAGCTGCTGTGCGCCGGGGTTTGTTGTCAGATCCCGGCGCACAACACTGAAGCCGCGCCCACCGCTGTCCGTGCCCTCTGAACCGGAAGAAGACAGAGAAGACAGAAGAACTGAAGAAGAGGAGCGAAGAGGAGGAAGAGGAGCTGTAAGGAGAAAAGAGGAAAGGTAGGAAAATATTCAGTGAGGGTGGATTAGTGTATATGTGTGGATTGGTGTATATGTGTGGATTGGTATACATGTGTGGGTTGGTGTATATGTGTGGATTGGTATATATGTGTGGATTGGTATATATGTGTGGATTGGTGTATGTATGTATGGATTGGTGTATATGTGTGGATTGGTATACGTGTGGATTGGTATGTGTGTGGATTGGTATACGTGTGTGGATTGGTATACGTGTGTGGATTGGTATCAGGGCAGATGGGGGTTAGGTAGTGAGAAAGGGGGAGAGGGGATAGATAGAGGCGGTACATATTGAGAAGTGGGGAAGGGGGGACATAGTGAAAAGGGGGGACATAGTGAGAAGGGGCAGATAAGATGATGAGAGGGGGTAGTGTGAATGCGTATGAGAATGAATGAATAAATGTGTGGATGAATTGTGTGAATGCGTATGACAATTAATGAATTCATGTGAGGATGAATTGCTTGAATGATTTGTGAGACTGCATTAATGAATGTGTTAATGATTTGTGTGAATGATTAAATGCAAAGATGGTACATGAAGGGTGGGCTTTAACAATAAATAAATAAATATGGGCTGCTCAGGCTTAAATGCCCGGGCCTATTTTTTGTCCCAGTCCGGGCCTGCGTGGAACAGAATCCCAGTAGAAGTGGCAGAGGCTAATACCGTGAAGGAATTTAAACATGTATGGGATTGGCATTAAGATATGAGGAAACATGGGCAGACCAGATGGAACAAATGTTCTTCTCTGCCTTCAAATTCTACGTTTCTATTTTTCTCCGGTCATGTTATGTTTTATAGATCTGTTTTAAAAGGATGTTAAAGGTAGAACCCATCATTCTTAACCCTTTAATTGTCGGAGGGGTTGTCTTAAGACATGGCCTTTGTAAGTTCTTAATACTGGCAATAGATGATAGGCTGACCAGATGACTTTTGTAACGGGAGCTTTTTAAAAAAAAATGCACAAGGTTGGGGGGCATTTAAATCCCTGCACTACGTATTTCCAGCTAAAAAGACCTATTCATTCACACAACTCCAGGGTTGATAACGTACATTCATATTCAAATTAAAATTGTTCTTACCTGCTGCAACTTTGTTTTGTTAGGGGTTAGCACCGGAGAAAGGGTTAGAACGTGGTGGTCAGACAGAGGGAAGGGAGAGATGGAAAAATCCGAAAGGTGGACTACTTACCTACTTATTGATTTATAATAATTGGAGATCAATTATGGTGGCAAGAGTATGGCACGTTTCATTCATAATCACATTTATTTCTAGCCAGTCACGTTCTTGCATCTCAGATGGCAGTTCTATTGTACAATTCAGATATATTTGTAAAATTTGTAAACTGCCTTCTTCCACTTTAAGTATTTATGAATCATTACCAATTATGTACAGTGGTGGGTGCAATAACGGTAGATACATTCTTTAAGCAAAGTGTCTGAATTAATAGTATTCCTCATCATTTCAGTGAAATGGCTCCCATGGTTCTCATTGTGGATATAATATTGTTACTATAGTAACATTTTGTACTTTTGTGCAATCTGCGGCAAAGACTATTTTCTCATATGTTTTTATATATATAAACACAAGACTTGACAATATTTGTACAGTGGATGTCCTTTCCACTGAACCCTTAGCCTTAGGGGTGTGCGACCTGTGCGGCCGCACAGGGCGCCATGGCAGCAGGGCCGCCTGCCCGGGACTTAAATTAAAACATCGTTTTAAAGTTAAATAAATGTTAAATAAAGTTTTTAAAAACAAAAACAAAAACGATGCTTTAATTAAAGTCCCAGACAGGGGGGGCAATCGGTTGCTCGTGAAGTTTTCAGCAACCGCACGGTGTCCCTCACTCTTCGTGACTGCGTGGCGGTGCCGGCATTTCATGTTGAGCGCTGGAATATGACATCATACTCAACATGAAATGCCGGCACCGTGGCAGAGCGGGAAGACTGATGCCTCCCCATCCCACCACAGGACTCCGGCAACAAGGTAAGTGAGGATAATGAGAAGTAGGGAGAGGGAGTAGATAGTTAGAAGGGGCGGGGGGGGGTAGTCAGGGGGGGTAGAGAGAAGGGGGCGACAGAGGAGTAGTCCGCACAGGGTGCCAGAACACTTAACGCCGGCTCTGGCAGGGGTCCTATGTGAGAAGGTGGAATCTTGAAGGTGTTAAAGATGGAGGAGGGGGAGAAGAAGAGTAGGTATGCTATCCCAAATATTATTGTCCTGTTTGTGATACTATTGCTTTTTAATTCATTTAACAGCTTTGTTAATAACAGGGGATGAGTTTCTTCTTCTCACACTATGATAAATCTAGATCTATCTAAACAGATTGATTCTGCCTATTGATCTTAATAAAGAAACCAACGCTACTACTAGAGCTGTGTTTACATTAACATCAAAAATGCAGATGAATATCAGCCTTTAATCTTGTACTCAGGGGCACATGCTAATTTTATATTTCTTTTATGGAATAATTTACAAATGCTCCTTCATGTTCTATCTGTAAGTGAATATTGTTAAAATATTCTGAGTTGTAATGTCAACGACCTTGCTCATAAAAAGCATACATCTATTTAACATTCTGGGCTTATGTAGTTGGACAATGAATTTTAATAGAAAAGTGAACACAGTAGCGGAACTTAGAACGCGACCAAAGTTTATTTATTTTTTTTATAAATGAAGCAGAATGCAGCACAAGCAGATGAATGGTGAGATCTGAAGGATACAATGGCTTTCTTCATCACTAAGAAAGAACATGTCAGAATCGGAGACCAGGGCTCTATAGCTCAAAGTGAGGAATGGAAGGTCTAGGCTCTGGCAAAAGCTGCTTAAAAGCGGAGAGCAAAAAATAAATAAGCCTGAAGGAATTCATAAAAAAAAGAACAATTGAGGAAAAGAAAGAACAAGGAAATCCAAACTCTACCAGGAGACTTTGTACTAAGGAGCTAAACATTGTAACTGCCTTAAAGGGACATTAAGATCTCTTAGCAAGAACAACTTTAAAAGAAAACGGTATTGGTGCAAATGTGTTTTTCCCTTGCAACATATAAAAATAACCTAAATTCAGTATATTTGTAGTTGTGTAGTTACCTTGGTGTGACCCAACTGCAGCCAGTGTCCTCACTGTTGAACCCTGGGTTAGGATGTCACATACACAGGGTCTGGACCTGCTGCCTTAAGTCTGGTTACCTGAGATAATTATGGGTTTGTTTGCCTTCTTTTGGATCAAGAATAGGAAGGTTAGGTAGAAGGGTTGAACGTGATGGACTTATATTTCATGATACTTTTTGTAGAGTAACAATTTTGTTAGTTCTTCCAGTCTTGGGCACCTGCAGAGGATTTTGTAAGCTCTTTCTAATGAACACCATGTGCACTTTAATGCAGATCATAGTTGAGTGCCACCTTAACACCAATTTTTTTTTTTACAGTCAAATGCATAGAAGGATTTTAGTGCTTTTTCTTACCCCCCCCCCCCACCCTACTCCTTGGCTTGGAGAAGAACCATTTGTCCAAGCACATTTGTTTACAGTGGACGTGTTACCACCAGACAGCCCCTGCATGACTGTCTAAAGAGACCGCACATGCCCAGGACACGTTCTCATTGATTTCAGATGAGAAGATGATGTGCTGTAGATCTGACAGTGTTTTCTTATTGGTAAAGAATCATATTAAACATCTTATAACGTACCGGTACTTTAATTTGCTTTGTTTAGTTCTATGGGGTATTAGACTGCCCCTTTAATATTACAAATTAAGCACCAGTTTTTTGTGGCATCATCTTCACTGTCCCTATAATTTTCAAATATGTCAATAATAACAGTCAATGGGTATCATTAAAAATAACGCAATACAAAGCAGATGCTGAATATGGATGTTAATTTATTCTAATAGTGTAATAATGGAATTAGAAGGTTTGGGATCTGAGTTATTATATTAAATTAGTAGGATAATGGTATAATGTACAAGTATTAAATGTGTGCATATACTGTAGCTCAGGGATGGCTATTTCATTGCTGAAATCCAGGAGCAATTCACTAAATGAATTTCATGTCATTTTTTATGCTAATGATAACCTGACCTATAAGTGACCCTTCTGCCCTCATAATATAGTAACGCTCTAACCACCTTCTTAACACATTTTATTCCAACGAGACAAACAGAATACTGAGGTACAGACACATCATATTGAGATTTCTTCAGTTTTAACATACTTTATGAGATCATTCTTGCTATGTAATTATAGTCATTTAAATTCACTGACAATGATCCAAACTGGAGACCCAACCCAGTCTATGGTGGCCACTGACTCAATGGGTTTTAGGAATGATATCTAAATCATGACTCAGGCTGCTTTATATTAACTGATTACTAGAGATTTTACATTTAAAAAGTGAAGGGACCAAAAAGGTTTCTTTATGAAAATAAAAATAACCATAATGGTCCAAGAGAAGATGGAGCCCCTTGTTCATGAGCAAGCACAAAAATGATGTACAGTCACATAAGCTTTTGAGACCTCAGATGAGATCAGTGATCAGGGAATCGAAACTCAAAGAAAATAATTTGACTTTCAGAAGCACATACCATTTAGATACCCCATTAAAATAACAGGATAATTTTCTGCCTATTTGCGCAGGTAGTCTCTTTAGACCCCTCAAAGTCTTGTGGGCCAGCACCGGAGCTGGTTGAAGGAGAGTATAGCATGTGTGCGCAGTGGAAGGCAGGACATACATTCGACGTTAACAGCATAACCTAATAGATGCTTCTTATGTAAAAAGATAGATTTTACAAATGGTTTTACTGAATGCAATATCTGGACATTTCTTTATTACATAATAAAATATTTCAAAACCAAAGGGTTGTTCCTCTTAACATATTGTTCCAACACCAAATAACCAGAACTCTTGTAAGCTTTTTTTGTATCTATTCAGATTTTGTCATTTTTTTTGGGGGGGGGCATTATGACAAAATCCTGTGCCAAAAAAATCTTAAAACATAATTCATCAATTTTCAATATTTATTATTTTAAAAAATAAATAATTAATTAGACATTAATACTATATATGGTAAATATATATATTGAATGACAAACCGAACAGCTACATATTGCTGCAAAACAATTCTATATGATAAATAACTTCTGCCCCGCAGCAGTCACGTTCCAAATTTTCAGCTTTATGGCATGGTAACATCTGAGTTACAAGTTTTTCCTTGGCTACTGGGTGGATTGCGCTCATCATAATTTGATGTGCAGTCCCTCGCTTGGCGCCCATGCTGTATAGGCAATTTTTCAGTCCATCTAAACTTTTACTAGCATGTTGATAAAATGTCTTGTCCTACTATAAGCCACCCGGTCATTTCTCAATAGTAGGCTTTTAAACTTGGTTTCTCCACGAGCCAAGTTCCTTTTTTATGTCATCCCTTTTCGTTAGAAAATAGCTCTGAACAAAACGTTATATAGAGGAAGAATTCTTAAAGAGATAAAATGTATTGTAAAACAGATTTTGTAATTGAAAAAAAAATCGAAAGCGAACGTGTGGATCTAACTCCTAGTAAATGCGATGTATGATGTAAGCGCAGCTTTGCTGCTGAAGAAACAATGTCCTTTTCAACCAGTTAGCCTGGAAAGGGGCCAGTGGGCTTAGGAGACCCAACGCAATATGTGAAATTGTGACATCACCCAAAAAGACTCGTTCTGTACACGTTTATAAAGGAAAATCTGTTATTTGTAAGAACTTCATAATTAGAATAAGGAGAACGATCTACATTAAACAAATCCCTTGATACTGTCGGTAGTAATCTACTGAGACATTCATGGATCTCATGGGATCTCTGTCTTTTAGGGTATATAATGTTTTTCCCTGTATGAATTTTATATGATTTTATGTGAGTAGTCATATTAAATTCATTACAAACATGATGTAATAATATCACGTTTGGTACATTTACACCCGAATGTCTTTAAACGACACTTGTATAGAAAGCAGGGGTTACCTATTACAGGTATCTATTATAATCAACCTATACAGCTATACATTCAGTCTTTGATGCCCATAGTGTTGTGCTATTAGTGTAATTTATGTACCTTGCTAGGGCAAATCTAAGAATTCAAAGATTAAAAAGAAAATGCTTTTGCTTTCTAATGGCAATCCTCTTTTTTTTCTCAAAATGTACATAGTATAATACTTTTTGCATTTAATTAAACCTGCAATTAAAAGTTAATAATATGTATGGAGAGAGCGAGAGTGTATATATGTAAAACAAATTAAGGAAGAGTTTCAAACCAGAATCTCAAAGGTTATTTCCCCTGGACAATTTTCCGCTGACTGTTCTCCAATAAACTCAGCTTCCAGGATGCCTACGGTGTAACTAGGATGTTATAAATTCACAGGTTGTATCACTTGGAGCACTTTTCTCATAAGGTCATCCATCACACACACATAATGGGAATCAAGTCCACACCATCTCTCACTATCTCGCGTTTCTGCGGCTTATTTGATCTTTTGTCATAAACAATTGGGCTTCCCGGTTGAACTCCAAGATAAATAAAACTAGACCATTTAGTGTATTAATACAAAGACAACCATATAGGTGCAAACAGTGTATTGTATACATAAAATGCAGAATATTGTATGTATCCCTAAATCCTGTGTCATTACTTGTACAAACCTATACAAGAAATGCACACAAATCTGTTTTATTAAAAGGGGTTATGGGTTTTATATATATATATATATATATATATATATATATATATATATATATATATATATATATATATATATATATATATATATACACACACACACACACACACACACTCACTGGCCACCTTATTAGGTACATCATGCTAGTAGCAGGTTGGACCATCTTTTGCCTTCATTCTTTGTGGCGTACTTTCTACAAGGTGATGGAAACATTCCTCAGAGATTTTGGTCCATATGGACATGATGGCATCAGGCAGTTGCTGCAGAATTGTCAGCTGCACATCCATGATGCGAATCTCCCGTTCCACCACATCCCAAAGGTGCCCTATTGGATTGAGATCTGGTGACTGTGTGAACTCATTGTCATGTTCAAGAAACCAGTTTGAGATGATGTGAGCTTTGTGACATGGTGCATTATCCTGCTGGAAGTAGCCATCAGAAGATGGGTACACTGTGGTGATAAAAGAATGGACATGGTCAGCAACAATACTTATGTAGGCTGTCGCGTGTAAACGATGCTCAATTGGTACTAATTGTTGGTAGTAACTGTCTTTAGGTTACTGAGACTAGACTAGACTGTTTCACACCTCTCAGCTGCTAGGTGCCAGGAAGGAATTGTTCTCCGGAAGTGTGAAGACCTTGTCATGTGAGAACTTTATTTGTTGATGTATTTTTCTCCTCGGACTTGTACTGTTGTGCCCTATTTGTCTGGGGGGAAGTTTTAGTATAAATGGGTGCATGCCCCCTAATACAATAAGTAATTCCTGTTTGACCCTCAAGCATTCATTCTCTTCTGTGGTGTAACTGTCTCAAGTTCAGCGGCCGATAATCTGGTATCAACCAGGAACCAGCGAGAGGTTTAGTGGTCCGTGGTTGGCGGGGGAAGCCGACTTAAGCTTGTATGTCCAGCTGGGATACTGAGAGCCGCTACACATTTCTTAAAGCAAGAACACCAAAACGAGCAAGAATAATCTATAGATCGATTTCCATGTCCAATACATCTATATTCACCTATAGCTCTCTAATTCACACACATTTCCAATCTAATTATTCCAGATCAATGTCTCAGATACACCAGTTATAGCTTAATGCAAATACAGCCTACAGCATGTTTTCATTTTCACATTTCAATGAATCAAATGAATTGAAATAACGTTGTATATATCACAAAAAATACGGAAATTAATTGTTAATTTATAGTCCTTTTATTATTGACAAGCCGTACTCTAGATGGGTTTAAAATTTGCCTTTGACCTTTAATTAAAATTTACATAGCTCTCCTATCTTTAACGGTGTAGGTCTGATTAATGTATAATGTGATGCTTGGTTATTTTATAATAGAATGAAATATTGTACGCCTCCCGGCCTGTGAGTGTTCTTCACTGATTAAGCAATTAAAATAAATGAAAGAACATCTCACACGAAAGAAAAGAGGTATTTTTGGTATGTTAACCTGCATTAGTAACGAGTGCCGTGTTTTTACTAGGACACTAATCTAGAACAAATTACCCATATTAAAAATGTTCTTATTAGATTTTTTTTCTCTCTCTTCGTGTTCCACTTAAAGGGACACTCCAGCCATCATAGGTACTTTAATGAGGTCGCTTTAAGTTTAGGCGGTGTTCCATTTGTAAAAACATGGGGGAATACCCATTCTTTCTTATCGGAGCTACCTATGTTCAACTTAACCCTTTTCATGCTAGAAGGGTATAAATATACCTGGGGACTTCTGGGCTCCGGCTACCCGGAGCCTTCCCTTGCAGGACGCGGCCAGGACTGCCCACTGACGTCAGTGGGAGTTGCCGCTGATGTTGAGGGCGTTCCCACTGACATCAGAGGGAGTTCCTGCTGGCGGCAGCGGGAAACACCCCCATTTAAAGGGAAAATGGGCGGGGAGCAGGGTGAGTCAAAACCCCGCTCCCGTGAACCGGAGGATTCGAGTCAAACCCAGAGAGTTCCCAGGTATGGGTATAATTTATTACCAAACACATATCTTCCTTCCTTAAAATGACTCAAACAATGAACAACATTACATTATATTGTAATCATGCATTGTTTGTAAAAGATACCCTGTGCAATATAGTAACAATTCTAATAATGAAAATTGGAAATGAAGATAAAATTGCGAAGCAGATAATTAAGTGCACTGAGTGTATTGCTAAAGCTAAAGAGGCTTTTAAGAAAATAATTTCTTTGGGAAAAGAACGTTAGTGCAGATGATTCATATATATTTATTTTACTCATTACAGGAACAATTACTTTTTTTTTTTTAAATGGTTTAGATGGAAAATTAGAATATGTTGGTAATATTGCATACCCTTTAGTTGCCAAACAGTTCATTTTATTTCCTTGGTGGTTACAGAGGCTTACTAGCTTCCACTAACATGGCGCCAAAGGATATATAATATGAAGTACATGTGTTCAAATAGGCTAAAAACTATTTGTTTTTGGCCTATTCGTTTTTCGACAACAAATTTTGTTTTCTGTCCATTCATTTTGGATTCGGGGGCATTTTAGATTCAGAAACAAAATTTGCTGTCTAACGCCCACTTTTACTCTCACTCGCTCTCTCAGACTTTCACACTCTCATTTTCATTCACTCTCTAATGCGCTCTAAATGTCTCCCTACCTACTCTGCCAATCGCTGCTGTGTCTCGCAGCTCCTCCTCCACGGTTATCTTAAGGCAAAGTGATGGAGCTCTAGGTAATGTCCTCTCCTGTGATCCTCCAAATGAAGGGTTACTATATATGCTACCAAATGTTTACTCAAGTGCTATGGAAGTAACCTACTTACAACAAAGTGGAAGTATAGTCCTAGGTCTAAGATCAAGGGTGAACCAATAACTACCAACAGGGCTTGCCCTAAGGTTTCTACTGGCTTAGGGAAACTGTGTGTCTCATGCCCATCATGCATTCGCTTGCTAATATAGATGAAAGCAGTGCTGGGAAGGCGATGACGAGGCCGCTCTGCCATTTTAGTGGCTGTCTGATGACGCAAGTGAGGCTTTTGCAGCCAGGCATATCCAGCCTTTTGCCGCATACTGCAGCTGGAGCGGCAAATTGAGTGAGTGTGTGGAGTTGGCAGCCAACGGCTCTGCAGGCAATTGCCCAGTGCTCCAGATGGCCAGTACATACCGTGGGAGAGAACCCCACTGTGACACCCCTACCAGCTCGCCACCCTAGGCAGGTGCTAATTTACCTCTAACAGTAGCACAGTGTAGAATTCTTCCCCTTCCGCTTAACAAGGGCTTCCTCTCCATGTATTCCTTGGGTCACATAACGGCTCAGACAACGAAGCCAACACACATACAATCCCTACACGAAATTTCAAAAGCATACAGTGTTTATTAAGTAATTCTGGGCTAATGTGCATTATATTAGTAAGACATTATTCAGGAAGGGGTTAACAGTAAGCAAAATCAATTCTCAATAATGAAAGTGTACCCCAAATATTTTTTTTTAACCTCTGTCTGCTTTGATATATTCTTCATTCTGTGATGTTACCGGTGAATCGGATTTGCTTAACATGGAAAGTTAATTTAAGACGGCAAAGTTTTCTTTTTGGCAATCTATTGTTTTCTTGTTTTATTTTATTCCATAACACTCTGGAATAATTACTGCAGCAGAGATCTGAGCCCTTCACCAAATGTCCTGAATGCAGCTCATTACCAGGATACCTACTTCCTACGGGACTTTTACCTCTCCCCGCAACATCACAGTCCTGAAAAATATATTAATAGCACATCTGTAAATTTCCACTTGGCAGCCATGACATTAAGAATGATGAATGAATAAACTTTTGTGAAGAAAGAGACAGGTAGATAGGAAGATAGATTTCATACCGTCGCATCCATTAAAATGTAGCAAGGGTTACCAGCACCACGCTGCTCTAAATCCCATACTATCTATTAAAACGTCTTTCGGGTAAACTCTCTAATGTGGGAATTTACAGGAGAGATGAACGCTTTATTTCTCGGATATCACAACGCATTACAATGGGCCAACTCTGGTGATCTTCTCTAGCAAGAAGGGCTTCGATGGCCGTGAATAATCCAAAGTGAAATACTCAAGGTTTTCAGGTACATTATATGTACTGCTCACTTTTATACCCTAATTTTCTCTACATCTATGAAATAAATATACAGATAAAGAGAGCTATGTTTACTCTGGACAATAAGTGGTTAATCCGCAAAAAAGATGAGTTGGCTTCAGACAAACTTTAAAGCAACAGTCTAATGTCCCGGACATCCTCACCAAAGTAAATCCTTATTCAAGTAGTTTGTGAGTACTTTAATATGCATTCTTTAAAATGTAAAAATAAATTAATAAATGGCATACCCTGTGGAGAAGCTGCAGCTCCACTGCTGCAGATTTCAGGCTCCTCAGTGGTCTGACAAGTTGTGACACTGATTGGCTGCTTGAAGCAGACAAACAGTGTCAGGAAAGCATTTCCACTGAAAACAAAGTGCTTTCCAGGCATGAAAATGGCTGTATCTTGGTACATACATGGAGACATCTTGAATGAAATTACTTTGTGTGTTTTGGTGGTTGTGGTTACGGCTTCCTACGGGCAGGGTCTCTACAGAGTAATTCTGCAAATGATGACCCACCTGCTGGTGTTAAGCTGCCGCCTGTTTGCAATGTCGCCATGTGGGAGACCCCCTCCATCGTTTGTTAAAAGTAAGAACTAAGTTAACCCACAGTTTTCAAGTTGGTGGACTATAACCTATTAATGGTTCAATATTTCAATAAAGCGCCAAAGTCAAGGCTCCATATGGTGTCCATGTATTCTTAGTCCACATGGATCCTCCAGTAGACATAGCCTGGGTCAAGACTTTTCACAGATTTAACTATTCATTATATAAGGCATTCTTACTCCATCTTGCAGAAGAACTTAACTAGGTTTAACCCTTCATATTACATAGCAAAGTCAGTGACTAGAAATGGTCAATGGTGCAGACTCCTAGTTTAGACTCCTAAGTCTATAATACTGCATCGGAGAGCATTAGTTGGCTGTGGAAAAAGCCAACTTGTTTTTTGACATGCAATAAAATGCACACGCTTTGATATTCCATTAAAGCTTTCCAGTTTAAAGCAGAGATAGGTAATTGATGAAGGCATTGCAATGGCTTTAAGTATATTGTAGATCATCCACAGACATCCCAATGAATGAAAAGTGACAGGAGATATATTAGAGTTGAAAATATTAGCGTGGGTCCGTGTCTGTGGTTCAGATCTTTAACCGGAAAGAACTCAGACATATGCCTTGTCTGTGTGTCATACAGAACGCATGCGAGCGGTAATTATGAAAATAATAACCATTGCTACAGTTTTACATTACAGATCCAGCCAGACTCAATTTATAAGTCTGAGTTTATTTATTTTTAGTCATTTGAGAACGACGTTGGGTTTATTCTTTTATAACCTTATACGCCGCACCAAGTCCAGCTAAATCAGTAGAGTAAGACTGGCAGCTCCGGCTTTCTGTTTTACATGGAGTCTGCATTATGAGCATTCAGAGGAACATAATAGAATTGAATTGGTTCATTATATTGTGGGATTATTTTGTATTCTGATGCACCACGTGTTCGCATTTGGATTTTTATATCCATTGATTTTTCTGCACATCTCTACTAATACTATATTGATAGCTGGCGTTTGCTCTTTCTTTTCTTCCACCACTATAAATTACCCTTGTATGGGGTATTACCAGTATCATGTGCATGAACCCTTTTCTGGGGCTATGGCAAGTATGTATGGCTCTATAATGCTAACGGGGGCCCATGAGATGACCCTCTTACATCGTCAGTTACATTATTTTATAATTAATGGTGCTGTTCCACTTGGACAAAACATGAATCACACACTCTAGTCTGTGAAGCAAATAAACCTTAGTAGGTCTGCCATCATATCCTTTCCTCTTAAGGTTTAGTTACGTAAAAAACTTGAGACTTTTGCAGTTTCTATTGTTACAACCTATAAATGCCTGTTTTTTGTGTCAACTGACAATCAAGTTTTTCCAGCAAAATTATGAATGACAAACGAAATGATAAAATACTTTTTCTAGGAAGGGATTTAACTGTGCTATATTTAGTTATAAGTGTTAAAGTCAGCAAAATAAGTAGAACAGCACCTTTAAATAGTTATATAGATACAGTGTGTGCGTGTGTGTATATATATATATATAGATATATATATATACACACATATACATACACATACATGAGTTTTTTAGGTGTGTCTGCTTTATGGTTAATTATTTCTATCCATACCTAGTCTAGTAAACCAGTTTATTTTCCCAATCCAGCTTCCAACCCATGTTTACATCATAAAGAAAATATTGCATCATATAAGCTACATAATATGCTACTTTACTTGTGAACGATTACAACGCATGCTCCAATGGGGGTTATGTAGAAAAAGTGATCATTTTGCAAAGAATAGAGAGGTCTTATTCACTATAACAACCAGAGCATTCTTCCTGGTGATTGGACCATTCCGTTGGTTGCTATAGCAACTTGACCATTCTGCAGCACAATCACTTTTCCTACATACCGTAACCCTTGTTGCTAAACTAAAAGTTGTGCTTTAATCTGAAACTTGGCATATAACTGAGTGCACGTAGCACATAACCAAATGTTTTCTCCATTCTACGTTTACTGCATACTTGTGGCTTGAAAAGGAGTGGGAATATTTTGGCTTTTGAGTATTTTGTGTTCTAAGTGGGGGTGACATTGGGAGTTTCTGTGCCAAATATTTTATATTCAATCCTCTAAGCAACAAAGTTCCTGTTTAACTCATTTATTCACAAACTATGTTCAAAAACTAAGCCGTAGGAAACAAATACCGAATCAAAGGGCTCCCCGCTAATTGGTTAATATTGTACAGATATTAGAAGACAAATTAGGAGGAATTAAAGTTTTAATTTATAGGTTAGATGTACAAAATATAACGGTGCGATTCCAGTTAGTCATAGGACTATTGTGAACATAAGAAAAAAAAAAAACAGGAACCGAGCAAAGTTTGAGGTCTTATGGCACATAGAAGGATGGGCAGACGAGATGGGCCAGATGGCTTTTATCTGACATAAAATTCTATGGTTCTTAGAAAAGAAAGTGGACGATTATCAGACACAATGATGATGGAGTGAAATTGCGTAGAAGAAAAGCTGGTATTATCCCAAGCTTAATGGTTCTATCACCAGCCTGGAAGAATATATACACATTTTAGTTCTTTATGGGTTACAATAATAATAATACTCATGTTTGTTGATGTTGTACAGAAGCGGGCTGGAAAGGTAAAAAGTTAAAGTTCGTCTCTGGACCTTCACAGCCAGCTGCAGACTACACTTTTACGACGTGCGGCAACTTGTATTCAGCAGACAGCTGTATGCTAAAGGCTGCGAGCAGTAAAAGGTAGATGGGGCGGCTAGTCCGGGACTTAGGCTGTACTACACTTTTGTGCAATAAAAACACAACTAAACATTGCCACTAAAGAAATCCACTCCTACTGGCTTGAGACCAGGGGTAGCACAGTTTTAAGCAGGGATCCAACTCCTAAGGTACCGAGATCAACTGCTGGGCAAGTTTAATGTGTCCCTGGGCAGGTCTAGTCCTCCCGCAGCCCAGCAGTACCTGCTGCCATTTGTGGAGCTGCATCCCTGCTGGTGCAAAGCAACGGAGGAGAAGGTTTATGCAGCCACCATCGCAGATCTGATTCTCTTGACGCAGGGATCCAGGATACATCATACTCTGCAGTATCAAGAACTTGTTGGCCAAGCCCAAAAGGGACAGCTACTGGGCGTATAGGGCAGCCTACCGCCATGGCACCCCACAAAAAAAATTTTGTTTACCATGACTTCTCTTTTTAATTTTTCTGTTTCCACATAATCCTTTGCCTAATTGAAAGAAAATATAAAATAAGGAGATATTATATTTAAATGTATTTTCCTTTTGGACTCCTAGGATGTCAACAAATAAGTGCTCATGCAGAACGTTTCAATCGGTTGTTTCATCGGATTTCTGCGTTCATTCATGTTTGTTATATGTAGTACAAAAGAATACCTGTTTCTACGCAAACAGGTTAACATGTTACGAATGTGATCGCGCTGAATTCATTTTCATTTAGGTGCCTGATTTTGATTCACAGCTTACTGTCTTTTAACAGAATTATCTTAGATCCAAAATACTACAGCAGATGGTTGAACACTTTAGGTATATAATCTATCACGTCTCCCTATTGCTTGCAGTTCAATCACAGATGTGTTTGTCTGACTCCTTAGTAAGCCATCCATGACAGATTTTAAGTTGATGATTTAGCCTCAGGGGTTGTTAGTATAGTTTTGGAATGATGTTATAAAAGTTTTCAGTCTCGTGGTACACGGTTATGTGTGAAATGAGTTTCATTAGGGAACGTTACCATTAGTGAAAGTCATACGGCATGCAGCGTGATCTAACCCTTTCAGTGCCATGTTGGCTTGGCGCATACTATGAAATGCCACGGCATATTTTCCTTTCTTTATTGCTAATGCGAGGAAGGATTTTATTTCATTAGTGGTTGCTATGTATTGAAGTTCACATGCTGTTCTATTACAACAGATTCTAATGGCCAAGTGGGAAACTCTAATATTATATATTATTATTCTAGTCCCTGTTCTTAGCATAAATGTTGTCAGAAGAGTTGCATAGTATAGGTATCCAGACATTTTTTCCAAGAAGCAAAACAAGATCAAAGCGATCTGTTTTTCCATTCCCCGTCTTTCATGTCCTCTTTTATTTCAACCAATTCTCACCCTTTTCTAATCTTATATTCGTTCACTCACTTTTTTTTAATCTTTACAGTTGTCCAGGCTGCACTTTGACTGCAAAGCATGGGCAAATTCAGGGGGGCAACGGTGATATCGCCGCCAAGAAAGCTGACAGCATGCTTGACCGGTAGGGATAAAGTGGTGGATCCAGACTTACCTCTTTATGCCCCTAGTTTCAAGAAGGAGGCAGGGTTACGTAATGTTGCGGTCATTCAGGCTGCGGAGATGCTTCTCTCTAATTTCCCCGGTCTCGCTACAGTTCTCCTGTCTCGCTACAGTTTCTCTTTGCTGTAATCCATTCCTGGATTTCCCTGTGCTCTGCCATTTACTTCGGATACTTTGTTCCAGTTCTGCTCTTAGCTTCCGCTTCCTTTATAAGGTGTGCCCACCGATTTGTTATGTTTGTCTCAGTCAGCAGTCTAAAAGATATGCCTTTCTCTGTTCTGTGTATAGATTTAATGTTTAGTTTCAGCTTATTAGTAATTCAGTAAGCAGGGTTTAGTGCTAGGATCCACCGATTATCAGAGTACTTTGGGGTAGTGGTGGGCTAAGCATGCTATGGCCATAAGATGTGACTAAGTCTCCAATTGTTATATTATAGTCCAAGGCTAGTTCCTGTATTCATGTTTGTCTGTCTTTTATGTACCTTTGCCCTCTTTTCCCTGAATCATCTGAGGATCTCGGTTCCTCTCTCTCCTCTCCCCATGTCCCAGTTAAGATATCCTATCCTTGCTTTAAGGAGAAGCATCTAAGGATCTTGGCTCCACACGCCATCCCCTGTGTTCCTTGCCTTGTTGCCTGTCCCTTGTTGTGTCCTGTACTATGTATGTCTTGTCTGGCTATGTTTCTTGCTTGGTCTCCCTGCTCCTTGCTCTGTCCCCCTTGCTTGCTATGTTTCTCCTGTACTCTGCTTCCCTACTCCCAGCCTGCAACATGCTGCTCATTTCTCTGTTGGGCTATGTCTCATGCCTGCTGCAGGGTGCCTGCAGGATATCACTTTGTTTTGAACTGGACATCTGCTGCTATCAGAGCCGGCCTTAGGCGTTGTGGCGCCCTGTGCGGACTACTCCTCTGGCGCCCCCCTCACTACCCCCCCTCTCTGAACCTTCAAACTACCCCTCTCTGCCCCTTCAAACTACCCCCCTCAAACTACCCCACCCCCTTCAAACTACCCCCCCTCTGCCCCTTCAAACTACCCCCCCTCTGCCCCTTCAAACTACACCCCCCCTCACTTACCTTGTTGCCGGAGTCCTGTGGTGAGGACGGGAGGCATCCGTCTTCTCGCTCTGCCGGCACTTCATGTTGAGCGTCGGAATAGTCCAGCGCTCAATGTGAGATGCCGGCACCGCGATGGAGTCACGGAGCGTAAGGGGCGCTGAGCGGTTACTGAGAACTTCACGAGCAACCGCTTGGCGCCCCTGCCCGGGACTTAGATTAAAGCATCAGGTTTTTTTTAAACTTTATTTAACATGAATGATGTTAAATAAAGTTTTTTAAAAAAAACAAAACAAAAAACCGATGCTTTAATTTAAGTCCCGGGCAGGCGCCCCTGCTATCATGGCGCCCTGTGCGGCCCGCACACCCCTAAGGCCGGCCCTGGCTGCTATGTCAGGGCCCTGGTATGTTGCTGCAAAACCCTAGGTGCTCAACACCCTGGAGAGTGTCTGCGTATGTCATATTGTAAAATTTTTCTGTGGGGCACCTGCGATGCATAGTCAGCTCAGGGGGAAGATACGTTTATTCCAAAACACCTTTATTTAAAGAACTGAACTGGAGGCTGTCAGGACATTAGGCGATGAAGTGCATGAGTTTTCGGTGATTTCAAGTCTCTGGAGGAGGCCATGTGGAATATTGACATCAATGTATCTTCTCTGTTGTCTAAGAATATGATATACTATCTGAGTCACCAACCTATTGATCCTGAAATCACTTCTTTTTAAAACAAATGTTTTATAACATGGAACAGCACCCCCATTTGACCTAGGATTAAGTTACACAGTCCTTTGCCCTGCACTGATTTTTGGACTGTGCACACATAACCCATTATGTGCCAAATGTCTTTTTTGGGTCTCAGATGGTTAAACATGGATACATTTCTTCAAGATTGATATTTATCCCATGGGAATGTACGAGTTTGTTCAATAAAAATATTGTGCTGTTCTCTCCTTCCAGCTCTCAAGCTCCCTCTCAATCATCTCCCATCGACAAATTCTTCCAGTAATTCCAGATTGTCTGCATATCCAGGATAGATTTATTTTATCACAGATAAGATCCTATCAATTTCAGAAAACCCATGCATTATGAGGAAAGGCTGTACAGACAGTATAAGGGTTTTATTCGTATTTGAGCAGAAAAATATCTGGAAGCATGTCATATTTTTCATTTTCTGTTCTGCTCAATGGAAGTGGAATTTGCTGTAATTATCTGCATGGTATCTGATGTTTTGAATGTCCGATACTCCCATAGCTCTTTCAAAAAAAGACATAAGAGTATGGTGCAGCATAAAATCTGCGATGGAATCTGACAGGAGATTCAGGCATTCTCTTCTGTATTGTTAGTTCCCCTAGGCATGTTAGCGTCAACTGTGCCACTACATGGTGAATGACGTGTAAATATAAAGGCTCACTTAGAACACTACTTGGGGCCCAGTTTCATTACTTAATTTACTGTAAGCAGAGCCAAACAAGGGCCACACAATAGGACCCCTTTAAAAATGTATGTGTTGCAAATATACAGGCAATCAGAATAAAAATTGCTGCTACCAGTTTAGCAATGGCAAAAATAAATCATGATGCCACGCTGCCCTCTAGTGGTCAATACATGTTTTGATTATATTGAAAACAATTCACTGCCATTTTACGGAAAGAAAATAAAATTAAGCTTAAATAAAAAAAAATCCATATAACAGAAATGTTACATATTTGACAATACAACAATTATTTATTTGTAACATGTTGGATGGATATATATATCCATTTAAGGGTAAATATAAGAATTTGCTTATGATGTACCGCTAGCTTCTGTGGATTAATATCTCAGTATAAAATACAAGCCCTCTCCCTCAATAGGAGGCAGGTTCTGCCAAATGCTTTGTATATTAGTAAGCAAGAGTATTTTTAGAATCATACACACTTGTAACATTTTCATTTAATAAGTGAAATAAAAATAGTCTGTTTTGCCGTACAAGGTACACATAAGCTGAAGTTTAATTAGCTATTCCTATTGTTGCCTACAAAGCTTTAGTTGTTATCCAGTACAAAGTGGGATGCGTCATGTCCCTCTTGAAGCTCTCCCACCACAGAATAAATAGATTGATAGATCTATGATATCCACTCAGGTGTATAAATAACCAGAACCAACAATGCCGGTGTTATCAAATCAAAGAGTCCCAAAATCGATGCTTTTCATCTCCACAGGGTCTCTAAGTTCTCAGTATTTCACAACCATCATACAGTGGTGCAGAATATGGTGATACTATATAAATTCATTAATAATCTAATGGAACAACTTCATACAACAATCTGGTGCTTTTACTACAGCATATAACCATGTCAAAATCAGGTTCATTCATTAGTATAAATGGCTTCCATCTATTTTCGTCTTACATTTGTTGGTGCCAGTATATTGTACGGGCACGATTCACAAGGTTTGTTTTATTCTATGAAAAGTATGGACTTTGTGTTGTTGAGAGGTACAGAGAATGCTACATCTTGGTATTTAACCCTGAAACCCTTAACCCTTTTTTCTAGAGGAAAAATAAAGTATATATTTGGCATAGATCTGTTAAATATATATATATATATATATATACATATGTTACATGCATAATATGCCTTTGTTGAGAATGAGGTAATCTGTAAACATCAATTTAGGGGCACAGTGGTAAAAGTGGAGCAATTTGCTTAAGCGTTCCATTTGGTTGCTACGATTGCACCATTGTTAGTACTTTGCACAAGAATCGCTTTACAAACCCCCTTGAACTACAAGTGTTGCATCATTCTTGTACATACACATTGAGTTAACGTGGTTTTATATTTAAATCATCATTTCAATTGGAGAAATGCCTTCAAAAATGTTTAGCTAATATTAAAACCTACAGCATAGTACCTGTGCATTTTATGATTATTAGCTATGTACAATTTTTTAGTATATATATATATATATATATATATATATATATATATATATATATATATATATATATATATATATATATATATATATACACACACACACACACCCACACATATATATATACACTCACACATGTATACACACACACTACCATTCACTCCTGGGGTCACTTTGTTTTCAGGGGAAACAAGATAAGCTGCGCTAACACAATTGCAAAAGGATTTTCTAACGATCAATTAGCCTTTTAAACTTAAACTTGGATTTGCAAGCACAAAATGCTGTTGGAACACAGGAGTGATGGTTGCTGATAAAGGGACTTAGTACATCTATGAAGATATTCCATTAAAAACAAGCCATTTGCAGCCACAACCATCAATTACAACATTAACCTCTGTGCTGCGTTTCTGATCCATTGCGTGTCACGTTAATGGACAAAAACGAAGAAAAAAAAAATGAACCCTTTGGAATTACCTGGTTTCCGCATAAATTGTTCATAAAATGTAATCTAATCTATATCTAAGTCACTAAACACAATGTGCTAACCTAACGAAAATCTGTCAAGTCTACTGAACATCCCCATCAACATTCACAGTTCTGGTGGGAAAAAAGCAAGACTTAATAACTGGTCAACGTATTTTGGCAGCAATAACCCCAATCTATAGCTGCAGATCAGGCCTACACAACATTCAGGAGGAATTTTAGACCGTTCTTTCTTACAGAAGGCTAAATCTCGGCCATATTCTTAGGACGTCTGGTATGAACACCTCTTCTGAGGTCATTGCACAGCATTTCTAATGGTCTAATACTCCATAAAGCAGATATTCTTTTTTTACGCCATTCTGTAGTAGATTTACTTCAATGTGTAGGGCCGCTGTCCTCACGGCCGGCCTTAGGAGGATGTTAAATAAAGTTAAAACAAACAAAAAAAACCCAATGTTTCGATTTAAGTCCCGGGCAGGGGAGCAGAGTGGTTGCTCGTGAAGTTTTCAGTGACCGCTCGGCGCCCCTCACTCTCCGTGACTCCGTTGTGTTTATTCCGGCGCTCAGCTGTGAAGCGCGCACCGCGGCAGATCGGGAAGACGGACGCCTCCCGCTCCCACCGCAGGACTCCGGCAACGAGGTAAGTAAGGACAGGGAGAAGGGGCGCCAGAGGAGTAGTCCGCACAGGGCGCCAGAACACTTAAGGACGGCTCTGGCTGTCCTGCTGCATCACCCAACTTCTACTTAGTTTAATCCTGACATTGTCCTGTATGATAACTTTATAAACTTGGGAGTTCATTCTCCCCTCAATCATAGCAAGTTGTCTAGGTCTCAAGGCAGCAAAGCAGCACAAATCCTAATGCTCCCATCATTCTCCACCATTGGGAAGATATTTTCATGTTGGTACGCAGCGGCCTTTTAACGCCATACGTAGTGCTGCCTGTTCTTTCCGACCTTACTTTCGTTAGTCCACAAAACATTTTCCCAGTAGCATTGTGGAGTGTCAATGTGCTCTTTAGCAATCTTTTATGATTTTGTTTTGAGGATATTTGTTTTGTGCATTAGAAATAAAAAAAGTCACAGTTTGCTGGAAATATGTTGTATCTGAGCCTTTGTGCCCAACAAGACTATCCCCTTAAGATCACCGGAGGTCCCTCAGCCACAAAGTGTTGTCATTATATATATATCTGCCATGTTTCACAAATACACATAACTTAATTACCAGTCTTTTACAACATGTTCTTTTGCAAATCCAAAAACGGTGACTTTACTAGGCCACAACTGCATTGCTACCAGAACTGTGGCTCAAATGGTGTGAGCTTAGCCTTCCACCTCATTACATTTAGATGTAAACATAGTTGCAAGGTCTTTATTCAACTGTGATTTCCCACTAACTCATTTGGTTTTCCCCAACAAATTACATATTGGATTTTTTTAGGACAGGTAGGGCTTCTTTTGAAGTAGTATATATGAACAATCATTTAGTATGAAGAAAAATCTAAAATACTATTTCAAAAAAATGTCGGTTTCCCCTATGCAAACTATATATAGCCAGTGCAAATGACAACCCAAAGTATTTTACTAGGGACATTTTAACACTTTAATAATTAAAAACCTTAGCTCCAATCTGTTACAAACATTTCGGTAAAATATTGTTTTGTCCATTTTAACAAACATTATTATATACAAACACAGTATTTCGGTACATTTTCTTCCCAAGGTAAATACAATTACTAAAACATGTCATTTAAAATGTGTATTAAAGATAAAAATAAATTATATATTCCCCGAAAGCAGAAAGCAAGAGGACCTCAAAGACACACAGCTTACCTTTCTAAGTGAAGATAAAGGTCTAAAGGTCCACAACCGTGAAGCTAAAGGGAACTAACCTAACGGCTTATTGAATATACCTAGTGGTTAGGTTAGGGGAGAGCATAAGGGGGGAGTGCCTGGGTCTTGTTAGTGGATAGTGATAGCGTTATGTACGGTTAGATGTTCGGGTTAGATTGCAGTTAGACAAAGGGTCATTAATCAGTGTTCACATAGCATGCAGAGTCTGACCTGGAAGCACATTTGACTTACAGGTCATTGCTGTTGCAATACTCTTGTGGCGACGTCGAGGCAATTTTTAAGAAAGACGTACCAGGTAGGTTATTGATCCTCAAGGGACATTTCTTAATGACGTATCTGGTACATCTTCCATTGCAAAGGTGTTACACAAGATGGCACAGAAATGACACAGCAATGATACAATTTACAACAGTCTGTGTTTGGAACCATCAGATAATTGGATGTTCTGTTCCCTGTCCTCTGTGAATTTATCACTTTTGTAACTAACTGCAACATCAAGAACTACATTCCTAGTACTGCTGAAGGCCTAAAGCCCTCCTAGTAATAACTGTTTAATTATGTAACATTTTGTATCACTATTAACTTTTGAAAGCAGTACAATTCAATACTATTTGAATTCCTGGATTTCATTTTGGGTATTGTTATTCGATGGTGTCAGTGCCGAACACACTAGAGATGATAAAAGATCTCCATGGACCATTCACGATCCTGGTAGGATTTCTGATGAATGGTTAATAAAGAATGCAGGACCTTACACTCCTGCTTCCTAATTACTGCGTGATCAGCTACAATGGAGATCAGAGTGAGAAATATAATAATGAAATTAAAAAAAACAATATATAATGTCTCCTTTCCTGCAGAACACTTTTTTTCATCATTCTGGCTTCTCAGAGTACTTCTATAAAAGTGGAGCCACTAGGAAAACCTCTTCAGAGTTCTTTCAATCGGGGAGAGAAGGGTGTCTAGAGGATGTGCCATTTATCAGAGGTGCTCCAGGGGGCCTGGCGTGGACAGTGGGAAGAAGCGAAAAGAAAGACGATAAAAAGAACAAGAAGAGTCAATAGAAGAAGCAGAGCTGCCGGAAAGGAGACAGGCACACAGATGAGGTTCGGCAGAGAGACATTGAGAGAGAGTGAATGAGAGTGTGAGAGAGTGTGAGTGACAACTTAGTTTCGGAATGGAAAAAAACCTCCAAATTTTATCCAAACTGTTCGAATTGTTTTTGGTCATTTTTTTTAGCCATTCACTCTCCTGGCTCCTGAGGATCTGTTGCATACTTAAACCCCAAGTCACATTGTTTTAATCACCAAGTTCACTGGATTTTACTACGATGAGATTTCAGTTGTAGCTGCTGCTTTTAGCCAAACTAACCTGAAAAACTAAATAGTTTATAATAAAGCCTTATAGGAAACAGGGACTTGGTACACATATTTGTTGGGTTTTTTTTTTGCATAAGCCTACAAAGCAGATGCATTAAAATATAAATGTATAATCCACAGTGGTTACTGCATGCTAGCATTCTCTCACATATAATGCAAATGGCTTCTCTTGTCAAAACGAGAATTATTCAAGAGATGTAATAAATATTTATTGTATCAGGAAATGAACGCCTGTCACAAAACGTCATACCAGCAGAGGGCACTAAGTAGTAACTTATTGTATAAAAAGCAAAGTTATATACGCTGGAGAATTATTACTATTTATTGTTTAATAGAGCATTATCATACTGTGCACCACTGTACAATGGGATACAATCGGTAAATTAACATTTACATATTCAATAAATTCCATATATACACCTGTACAATCGTTACGTTATTAAAACTTAACACCTTGAAATTGTCTGTCTTTCTTCAAGGTGTCACAAGAGAATGCATAAGCCACACATGTTCCCGCTAGGAAGATCTTCGATAGACTTATTTTATTCATATTCTGGCGCTCAAGAGTAAGGACAGTGTCCACAGAGCAGGCGGCTGGGACAGTTCCTCGAGTCATGCTTAGGTCAACGCTGAAAGCAAGTACATTGCTGGAGACTGAGCTCCTTTACAGCACAAAGAGCATATTTCTAGTCATTCCGCCCATGATGGGCAAACAAGGAAGTTATAAAACCTAACACATCAGCTAAAACCTACCAAGTAAGTTAACAGCCCCGAGCACATCAAATATGGCGCACCTGATATTTTCAGAAGCATTTTACTCACCACAGGCTGATCTTTAATTACCACGAAGAGTTACAGCGGGAATATCAATCATGTTTAATTGCCTCTAATAATTTAATTGTTCGGATGAACCATCAGACTCTGAATTGACTCATTCAGTCTCATTAAATGGATGACTCTGCTATATCTGCTGGCATTTACAAACAGGTACATGCGAACCGAGTAACATGACATTTTAGGATCAAATTAGGAGACAAATGATGAAGTAAGCTTTGGGGAAAAAAATGCTCAAATTACAGTCACTGATGGTTCTGTCCAAAGAATTTAATGAGCGGTCATTTTGGTCACATTGTATCCTGTCCTTTGTAGCAGGCACCATTAATTTAAATTTCAGTGATTGATATTCCGTGATGCTCGTTACTCCATCAGCCGGATTATGAATAGACAAGGGTTCTTTCCAAAGATATATGGAGTACATTGCTAATTTAGAAATCTAGAACCAAGCGCAATATATGTGATGAGTACATCAGCTCACAAGCAAGAGATAAAGGTAACGTGCTAAATATGCTCTAGGGTAGACCATGATGCTTGGATGTCCAACCCTGCCCTGTAAGTAAAAAAGTGGGGGGTTTTTTGTTTTGTTTTTTTAAGGTAGCACACATGAATTATATATTATTACGTGAAATTTCTTGTCTTTCTTTCCTAATTTTTTCTTAGACGTCTTCCTAACATTTTACTTGGAAGAGTCTCCATTCTCTCTTGGACTAATTTGAAAGTATACATTTTTTTCTGGTTTTATTGATGATTTATTGATAAATACAAAGCTCAAACAAGGTGTCAGGAAAAGCTCTCCCTTAATAAACTTGATAAAAGACACACTTGAGAGTCCCTAAGTATTAAAGAACACATCTTTGTGTATCAGTATTAATAAAATACCATATATGTTTTAGCTGATGATTAATTCAGGAGAGAGAAAATTAATATTCTCTGCATCATAATGTAGGACAATGCTTTATTCTGCATTTACTTTAAAACACAACATAATTTAACTCCTTCGTAAACACAATATTGCTGTCCTGCCTATTCACTCGAACATGGTCTTAACTAAACACGGCAATAAAAACACTCCTGTGATACTTTTTCTTAAATTGGATTTTGCTCTAATTATATTTTATCATGAATTAATACAGCAGACTGTAAGCATGTGTCAAAAGAGGGGAATGGTTGAGTAAAAGGCGTTGTTGCCATATTAGCAGAAAAATATTGAACATGTTATTAATGTTAATTTTTTTTCTTTTATTTATCAGATATGAGCCTTACTTTATATTATTCCTATGTTGTTTTTACACATTCATGAGCTCTGCTTTCTAATTAAAGTTTTAACAAGTAATCCTTTGCCACAGTTCCCAGACAGACTTTCAACAATATCTTTATAGAACATCTACTCACAACTGACGAAAGATGGCAGTGCCCCAATTTATTTGATGGATTCACTTAAGGTTCTATTCATGAGCAATCTAAGGCAACTAATGATTTTCAGCTTGCTAACTTGCATTAATTTAAATCTACCTCACATGTGTATAACTAAAGAAGCTTACTTGTCTAAGCATATTATCCTAATCTAATACCGACCGAACTGAATACAAAGTTTGAACGAAGTGTTGCAATTGTTTAGCGGTGTCAATTAATAATATTATACATTATTTGTTGTGTTACATGCCACTAGCCACACCATCAAAGCAAACATCATAAAACATAAATGTCCCACTTTTGCTATTTTCCATATTGGGGGTATGACAATGAATTCAAAAAGTGTCATATGAAGATGCCATAGCACAATGGAGCGGTTTCACTAGGTATGTCTGCAGAAGCACAAGGCTCTTGGAAGCACAGGTCACTTTCCATCTGTGCGCCACGTCCCTTCTAAATGGCAATTACCTAATTTACCAAGGGATTGATTCCGCTGCATACTCTGTTGATATTCATCACATACTAATCACCAGGAACTAAGTTGTCATCTTTCCTCCTCTACTTTTTTTTTTTTTTTTTACCTCTCCTTGTCGGATGCATAATTGCAGACTATCCTGATAATTAATTATTTCACTTTTTGCATCGGTATCCCCCATTTTTTTTGTCCTTTGAATTGTCTATACTGAATTATGAGTAGCCTGCTATGCTCCACTCTTCCCCATGTGTCAGTGATTTTATTGCTGATAAATACCTAACAAGCAGCCATCCTTTATATCTGGACTGACTTTGGAGGCCAATCTGTGTGCCTGTTCCTAAGCGTCAATAAACCGAACTATGCCATGGAGTTTATCAAGGAGGTAAGCATGGAGGTTACATGGAAAGACAAAGAGGAACTTAAAAGCAACCCTTCAATCAGTTCACCGGTCATCCAACTACTGCCATACTGGTTGGGTCAGTTTGTCCATGAACTTCCACTACCCGTGTTTGCTGCCGTCTCACCTCATCACAAGTCCACAACCCTCTTGTTGCTGTTCTAAACCTCCACACTAATACCACCTCACCATATTTTGTATTCCTCTCTAATTCTACTTTCTTCTCCTCTTCTCTTCTTCCAGGGACTTTTCATCATCCCCCCCCCCACCACCACCAAGCCTCTCAGCAGTCTCTCCACTCCAACTAGACCCATTTTATCTTGCCTCTTCTTTATACTTCATCTCTTGGCAAACTAATCAACTCATTTGGCCTCCAGTATCATCTATATGCAGATGATACCCAAATCTACCTGTCTTCTCCTGATCTCTCTCCATCTCTCATGTCCCGGATCACCAGCTGCTTGTCTGCTATTTCTTCATGGATGTCACAACGCTACCTGAAACTTAATCTTTCTAAAACTGAACTCATTATCTTCCCTGCCTCCATCTCCACTCCACTACCTGAATTCTCTATCACCATTAACAACACGACTATCTCTCCTACTAACCAGGCCCGATGCCTTGGGGTCATCCTTGACTCAAACCTCTCCTTCATCCCTCACATTCAGTCCCTCGCCAGATTCTGCCGCTTGCACCTAAAAAAACATCTCTCGTATCCGCCCATTCCTCACCCAAGAATCCACAAAAACTCTGGTTTATTCACTTATCATTTCCCGTCTTTACTGCTGCAAATTAAAGATAATAATAATAATAATAATAGAAGGAAAGAGACTCCGGTGAGTTTGGGTCCCAAATAGGGTCTGTCACTAAGGAAGGACGCTTGGGAGTTATGTAGCTCTATTTCCCATATGGTACAGAAGGCAAAAGCATACACCGTAAAATCTCGAGTACAATACGCACCTGTGTATAATACACAGATATAACATTACGCTCAATTTGTTACTAGCTGATGATCGGTGACCTAAAAAGTCCTGAATCAGGTAACAATGGATTAGGTTAAAAATAAACACTGTAAAATTAAATGAAAAATAAAAACACTTGTGAGTGACAAGTTTATGCTGCTGACATTGATCTGTGAATCCGATCAATAATCAATAAAATGTTTCTTGTTCATAATGTGTGGACTGGATGACCCCATTCTCTCTGACTGTCCCATATGGGAGCGATCATCTGCTGCAGAATGCAACTGACCTGGAAGCACCTTTGGATTCTGATTTTCATTTATTTCATTGTTTTTAACCTTTTTTATGGCTACAATACAAGAACTGTAGTTTCAATCCCAAGGAAAAACAACATCTAATCTGCCGAGGTATTTTAAATTGGTGTTTACATATAACACCGTTTATGTAATGTAGATTTTAGGGGTGAACATTTGAAAAGCAGTTAATCATATACAGTAATTACAGGATTCCTGGATGAATACTGTCAGTGTAGCGCTTAAGTGTATATACAGTATATTAGAAATGCTTATTTTAACACATTTCTTAATGGCCTCTAAGTAGCGATATATAGCCAAGTCTCCAGCTTAGTTAATGACCTGAAATTATGCATGTTTGGGAAATCTCAGCAGGATGTAATTTCTCTAGAAATAGATTTGTGAAAGTAGACTTATACAGACAAACGCCAGATCAAGCTCAATACAGTTAAACATATGCTTTTGGTAGACATGAATCTGCTGAGTGCAAATGGATTTGGGTAAAAGTAGGTCATTCCTTGGCTTCTACAGATTTAGGAAAGCTGTCGGCCAGCAACCCTATCATCAGAGCACAACAACATGCAAAACTTCTTCCAGGCTGAAGTTGTCTGGGCGCGGACCTCCTTACCTGTTCAATTGTTACGCGATGCACTGCGTGCCCACTCTATAGTGCTGCAGGATATGATGGCGCGATATAAATCGATAAATAATAAAAAGTAGGCTTTTGTCAAGTAAGACCCAAGCGGACAATAAAAACACCACTGCCTAGGTTGGGAAAATGCATAAAGTGCACTTATACATTTATTCCATATAGGCATTGGTGTCATTTATCAAGTGCTTGTGTTTGTGTTACTGGGTTGTATGATTGTATTTGACCTGTATGATAGAAACATGTGGTGTTATATTCAGGGGGAATGAAGGTGGGTTACGGATTTGCCCCAAAAAGGCACAAGAAAGCATCCAGTGGTGCTTTGAAGAGGAACAAAGAGCCCCAAAAATAACTTTCAGATATATAGCTGTTGATGACAAAGAGACAGCAATTTTCTCTCGCGCATTTGTAGGAGTAACATGTTTTAGAAAACATTAAAGCCTCCGTTTTGCCCTTCTATGGCTCTCAAGACATTTTCTTGAAGTTGGCAATCAGTTCTATAGCCATTTCAAACGATGTAGGATTGAAGTACATAAAGGTTTCTTCTTGAATCGCTCAAACACCAACTTAAACCCTTTAGCAACAGCTGGCATCTTCCCAGAGGTCACCAGGAACCTCTAAGAAGCTTACTTTTATGCATATAACTAAGACAGCAATCCATATATGTGCAAAACATACAACACAACAAGTGCTTATGCCAGTAGAATATTGCTAACAACTCATCTCACACTCAAAAGGAACACTATAGAGTTCAGTAGTAGAAGTTGAAGAAAGCTGGAAACATCAGCCCAGAAAAACATAGTAGCTTATCTTGTACTCAACACTCAACAGGCCTTATAAACAAACATGTTCCATTGGCCTACACCTCACTGATGCACAAGTATACAGGGCAATTCATTCATATTAGCTATCAGCCTAGTGATCTAGCTATGGTGAGGATAAATTGCTATATTGCTTACCAAGATTCTTTTTTGACCAAGGTGACTCTCAGTCTTTACGCAATGTTATTAAGCAAAGTGTAAGAGTAAGAGTTTCTGTTTTCAGACAACCAGAACCTAAATGCAATCTTGGGTTTGTAGGACGTCTGATCAGAACCCATCAAAATATATCTGTAAATTAATTGATAGGTTCTTTCCTTGTTGAAGAGAACCAGCTCCTAGCCAGTCTGACACACACTTTGTGTTTAAATTTACTGAGCTTCATTTTCACGGGCTGAAATAAACACAATCAATATACATTGGTGATACAGCAAATTCCATTGTTGGATACATCGTCTGACCCAGAACATAAATTTCTCTGCTCCCTTAGCAATAAGATGTTTGCAGAGTACAAAGAGGTTGTTAGTCTTCTGACCTAGATCCTTTTTTACTGTCAGAAAGAAAATTAGTTTTCCTCACACGCTGTAAATACCAAGATGTTTTATTACAATAATGTTTTGGCCAAAACACCTGTAGTCTAGAACTTTTGTTGTTTTTCTAGAATAAAAAGACTATGTATTTTGTGTGAATTATATAAATTCGAAAGCCCCTGAGATACAGATATTTAGCAGTAAAATAATTGGCTGTCTTTTGATCAAATGGATTTTCTTGAATTGTATTATTAACGAGAAATATTACCGCGTTCCAAGTTGTCTATTAAATACACCGTGTGAAGAAACAAAATTCAATATTTTGAGTACTCCAGATATCCATCAATAGTTAACTGCACTAGCTGATGGGTTTAGACTCATTAGCTCTGGTTTTTTTTTTTTGCACATCATCTCGCTTTTATGTTTTGCTTAAGAAACCTTTGATTTAGCTTTTTGTGTTTTTACACCACTATGTCAGGACAATCTACATAACATTAATTAAATATACTTAGCAGTATGGCACTTTATGAGGTGCGGCTTAGTTTATGGTTTTCAGTTGATTTAGTTCTTTCTATATAGAACAACCCTGATTAGAAATCTATTTTTTAATTGATTTAATTAAAAGTTAATTTTCAATGTTCCTTCAAAATGTATTACTCTTTTTTTAGCAATGTTTTTTGTGCTGGAATATAAAGCTGGAGTCTTTAGTTGAAGGGGATACCATTTATCGGGCAAACATAATAAAAAATGTAGTCACATAAGCTTTTGAGACCTAAGTGGTCTATTCTTCTGGTAGAAAGAGATCTCGGAGATGTAAAACATTTGACTCCATATCTGTTAGGTTTGGCAAATTAAAAAGGTATTGATTTTGACTAAAGACTATTAACTTGGGCCAATAGAGCTACATCCATTTTTGCTGTAAGGTGAATGCAGCAGTGCTGATTTACAGCAAGGTCGTGGTTATCCTTATAGGTGTTACTGTGACAAGTGATGATAACTACATCTGGAGATGAACCAAGGGCACGGTTTTCATGTATAGAACAACGTTACCTTTAATATAGCTTGCAGTGCCTTACAGTGAAATTGTAAATATGTTTAATTGTATTTTTTATTACTTTTACCAGATTTAACATACTTTATTAGAGGTATTGTGCCATTTTTCTTTGAAACTATTTTTTTTCATGTTTTCAGGCAGCTGCATATCATTTGTTTGTGTTCTAGCTGTGTTATCTTAGTCCGATCTGCTAGACAAACACCCTGGTGCCTATTCATACTGCTTGTGGTCAAGGATAGAGTGACTCTGTCTTAATCACCCAGCTTGACACTCTAATTAAAAGTAGTAAAGGATTTCTTTAGGTCGAGCAAGACTGCTTTAGCATTGCCATAAAGAATCAACTCGGCATGGTGTTTGAACACGGGAAGTCATCCAAAATATCACAACATCGCACAATTACCTGCAACGGCAGCCTCCAGGTCTGAAACAAAATCAAATAAAAGCAGCTTTTCTTCAGTTACTTTTCTGCTATTACGATTATATACAGCACTGTTTTTTTATATCCAAAGAAAAAAAAAAAAACTTTTCCATGAGATTTCCCCTTTACGACATGATCCTATTGTTAGAGGCTCATTGTGCTTCAGCGGCAGGGCAAAATTCCAAGTTAGGGTAATCCTGTCCCAGAAATTTGTTGCCATACATAAGACTTCCTTTACTTAATTAAAAACAGGATATGAAGTTTAGTTACTTATATTGTCAAATTTAGAAAATGTTCCAGTAGACAGCATAACAGTATTACACAAACTAAGCTGCAATTACAGTATGTGCGTCCCTGAATATTTACAGAAAGGCCATGTTACTGATCTAGCAGGGGTATATTTTAATTAAAATTAAGAAATACATGCTTTTTCACACATAATAAGTATGCTGTTTAGGTTTAATATATAGTTTCTATATATTCAACACACTACCCCTCGACAGCATCCTATTGAAAAATAACTTGATTTACTTTAAAATATTAATGTCTATTTAACGCTTTAAATATTTAAGTACCTAGTATTCCCATTTCACAGTGATCTACTGGCAGCAAGACCCATGGAAAACACACTGTCCTGCTTTAAAGATTAGACACATCATAAATAGCAATGTCGAATGTCCAACATCTCACAAAATGTCTCTGTGATCAAGAAAAATAATTGCTTCATTCATAATTTTGTCAAGAACACTAAATTGTCACCGATAGGTTGCTGTCATAGACTGAAAAAGCTTTCTAAAAGTTTCTGTGTTGTGACAGATCTGCTGAGGTTTATTGGCTTAAAGAAAAATTGTTACGTTGAAGTGGAACGTCACCTTTAATGGAGTTACCTTAATAAATGTTGCCTGGTATGCAGCGAAAGAGGCAGTGCCCATGTTTAAAAATGACCCTAACTAAGGCAGTATGCAGTATAAGCAAAATAAAACATGATGCCCTCTTGTAATGTGGACTGATGTCAAAGTCATAGCACAGCGCCATCATCATATGACATCACCAGAGCCTTCTGAAATCAGAAAGTAAGACTATAAGAGCTGCATTTTGTCTGCAGCATGTTTTCAGAATATTATGTCCTTCACTTTTTATCACTGAAAAAGTGCCTGGTGTCATAATTCTAAGAAGTAGTAAGTAGAAAATACAATCTATACAAAAAACAAAAACTGTCTGCGCTTCTTACCCTAATAAAGTTGGCAACAAATATATAAACATAATATAAATGAGAGGTTTTGGTTATATGAATTGGCCAAAGCATAATTAAGCTCCTACGTAGTGGACACACAAAGCAGTTTATACTGCTACCAAAACCTTATTAATGTGTTGGGGGAGGTGCAATTAAACCTCCTCCCCATTAACCCCTGGACAGCAAGCTGCAACCAGACTGATGAGGAGCCAACAACCTCAAATATGTGCAAACAGGGAAAAGAAAAAATGTGGCGGGTGAGCTTAATTATGCTTTGGCCAATTCATATAACCAAAACCTTTCTTTTATATTATGTTTATATATTTGTTGCCAACTTTATTAGGGTAAGAAGCGCAGACAGTTTTTGTTTTTTGTATACATTGTACAGCCAATACACTGTTTCTTGCTGCATGCTTACACCTGTTTGGTAGGCCTCGTATTACACATTTGTATTATTTGAGCCTGTGACTAGCTTAGCGCACCGACATTTTTTCTTTTCCCTGTTAGAAAATACAATCTGTTCGTCAGCAAATGTGAAGGTCACCGAAAGTATGTATTAAACATCATGGGGATACTCACAGAGCAGGTAAAAGTAAAAGCATTTGATTTTTCTCCTTCTTGGGCTGCTAGAACAGAAACTGCATATTTAACAGCGCCATAAAAAATCAAAATCTAGCAAAACTATATTCAGACTGTACTGGGGAGGGAATTTAATGATTAGCCAAGGTGCCTGTGAGGTATGAAGACTTTTATTCATACAATCTGTCTGTAAATCAATGAATTTCGATGATTTGAGTTCTGCCCTATCTCGGGTACAGAGGTGGAGTCCGTCGGTCTGTAGCGCGTCATCAGGGATTTCAAGGAAAAATAACAACACAATCCATTATAAAAAAACATCATGTGAAAGGCACAGATTACTACATAGTGACAGTTCGGTTTCTCAGATACTTCAAAAGTAAAGGAAACAATTCTTATCTGACTTCAAATGGGGTTTCCTTGTATTATTTTATAAATTAGCTCTTTGTTTATTCACTCTATTGTCTCATGATAATAAGAGGCATTCAAGGGAGCCTGGTATACATTTTTAAAGGAACCAATGTCATATTTAGTGGTTAGTCCAATTTAAATTCTTTCTGTGCAGAAAAACAAAGCGTTTCTGTGAGATGCAATGTTTGATGCTTAGTTATAACTCCTTGACATATATTGGCATGCTAATCTTTCTAGTGGGCACACATGTTGCAGCACAAGAGAAAATGTTCCTCAATTTAACAAAGTTTAAGAAGCTTTCCAGTTTTTTTGGGACAGCTTACCAGCGACACATCAGAGCAAGTGGCATTATGTGTGATCATTTTGCCAGCATGCAGAGTTTTGCCCACTGAAAACCCTGCCGTGCATAGCTCCTAGCAGTCACTGTAACAGTAATTACGTTAATCATTTCTCTGATTTGTTCGGGTTGTTAATTTTATGTATAAATTTACTATATAGTATTCCCCTCTGTGGGAAAATGAACACCTCCTCAATTGGTTCCCCATGCCCCACCTGCCCAGGTTTGAATCTATTGCCCACTTTGAAGGGACAAACGCCTGTCACCTTTCATGTCCCATCAGCCATAGATAAGTGAGCCATTTAGTATTTTGTCTTTTCACCCATGGTGGCTTTGCCTTTTTGCACAAAAAAATCTGTTATTTCCCAATAAATATTATTATTATTCGGTTTGCACCTGACCTTGTGTCCTGTTAATCTGGTAGTTTGTTTGTAGATTATTACAACTGTGGGAGGTTATCCAAAATGAATGGCAGCTATAACAAAATTATTGTAAAAGTGGTTATTGGAAAATCTGCGATCAGTAATGATTTGGAAGAAAAGAGTTAAAGTTGTGTTTTGTGTACGGTAGCAAATCCTTATGTGGGAATAAGCTTCGTGAAACTAGAGTGGCCACAGTAAAATGTGTTATATACACACACAAATTACCTTTTTTCAGTTAATTCAAACGTATAATTTGTTAGCAGTTTCCTTTACATCTGAATGCCTTTTTACTGTCCCCCCCTCTTAGACATAGGGCTGTCACGAGTAATTGTAGATTCTCGGAAGGAAAAAAAAACCCAAATAACTTGTAAGTTTTTGAAGCACACATTGCAGCTCTTCTTGCACCTCATTGGAACGCGGTTCCCAGTGATAGAAATGTCAAAACAGAACTGCCTCTACGAAGCCGGTTTTATTGCTGTGATAAAATGGGTATTACCACATGCATAATGAACATGGATATTTGAATAATTATTAGACAACAGCTGCCCTGGATTACTCAAGAAGATATGAATCATGAACAGGCAACAAAATCCACACGCACACACACACACATATATATATACATACATACATACTGTACAGTGCAAATGTTTCAGGCAGGTGTGAAAAGAGGCTGTAAAGTAAGAATGCTTTCAAAGACAGACTTGCTAAGAGTTTATTTTTATCATTTAACAAAATGCAAAGCGAGGGAAAAGAAAAATCCAAAGCATAATTTTCCGTGATTTTGCCTTCAAAACAGCATCAATTTTTCGAGGTACGCTTGCACAGAGTCAGTGATTTTGTGAGCATATTATAGTTTGGTATAAATGTTTAATCACACACTTAGGAGGCGCTAATGATCATCAATTTCAAATGTAGGTTGAAACACAGTCATTAACTGAAGCAGAAATATCTCTGTAGGAGAAATAAAACTGGGTGAGGAACTGACAAACAAGTTCGTCCCTTTGATGCAGTGAAGTTGTCCTGTCCCATTAGCAAAAAAACACCCCCAAAGCATAATGTTTCCACCTCCATGTTTGATGGTGGGGATGGTGTTCGTCGGGTCATAGGCAGCATTCCTCCTTCTCCAAACACAGCGAGTTTAGCATCATCTGACAACATCACTTTCACCCAGTTCTCCTCTGAATCATTCAGATGATCATTGGCAAACTTCAGAGGGTCTGTACATGTGCTTTTTTGAGCAGGGGGGACCTTGCAGGTGCTGCAGGATTCCAGTCGTTCACGGCGTAGTGTGTTACCAATTGTTTTCTTGGTGACGATGGTCCCAGCTGCCTTGAGATCATTCACAAGATCCTCCCGTGTAGTTCTGGGCTGATTCCTCACCGTTCTTATGATCATTTTAACTCCACGAGGTGAGATCTTGCATGGTTCCCCAGTCCAAGGGTTATTTTGTGTTTCTTCCATTTTCGAATAATCGCACCAACTGTTGTCACCTTCTCACCAAGCTGCTTGGCGATGTTCTTGTACCCCATTCCAGCCTTGTGTAGTTCTACAGTCTTGTCCCTGACATCCTTGGATATTGGTGTGGAGTTTGGAATCTGATTGATTGCTTCTGTGGACGGGTGTCTTTTATACAGGTAACAAACTGAGATTAGGAGCACTCCCTTTAAGAGAGTGTTCCTAATCTTCGCTCGTTACCTGTATAAGAAGACACCTAGGAGCCAGACATCTTGCTGATTGAGAGGGGGTCAAATTCTTATTTCCCCGAGTAAAATACATTATTTTGGATTTTTTTGTTTTTATTCTGTCTCTCACTGTTCAAATAAACCTACCATTAAAATTATAGACTGATCATGTCTTTGTCAGTGGGCAAACATACAAAATCAGCAGGGGATCAAATCATTTTTTCCTTCACTGTAGTAGGGATGCTTTAGGGAACCAAGGGTAAGCTTTTAAATTGATAACTAAAAAAAAAAAAACTCTCAAACTGTATCAACACAAATGCTATCTAAATATGTACTTAATCTGACATCTCATTTTTACAGTTCAGGTCTGAAATATTAGCTAGAAGGTTACTGAAAAGTCAGGGGTAACTTATCAATGCCGTCTTCTGTAGGGACATCTAAACCACACTCACTGCTTGTCAGTCTTCAGAGAGTAGTGTAAGCATCTAGCAGTTGGGCAGTCATAGGCATCCATCACTTTGTCTACATGATTAAAAACATAGTAACTAGCATTAAGTACTTCATCTGATGTGTTAAGTTTTTCAAGTGTTATTGTATAGCTCATGCTTTTTAACAAAGTTAGAGGTCTGAAGAATTTACCCCAAACATGCCTGTCAATGAAAGTTAGGTTAAAAGGTCTGAAATACCTTTACATGGCAGGTGGCCTGAAACTTTTTAATGATTTGAAGTTAGTAACCTCTTAAAATTCTCATCAAAGGTTATTAAACGCCATATGCCTGATGGGCATTTAGTCCAGATTTGTCCTAATTGGTGTTCTGAAATGTTGTTAATTCAGTTGGACATGGTCAAGGTGTTTGTGCAATGATCCAAAACAACCAGAGTCATTTGGTCTGAGAAAGAATCAAGAAAATCATGCTATGCGCACTGAACTGTTAAAAGACAACAGACGGGCAATGTTTTATTTCACCGGTCCATTGTTAAAAGCTTATTTCTGATTAACATAACCAAGAATTATATATTGGTAGGTGTTGAAAACTAAATGTACTTACAAAATGGGGCTGAGGGTGTATTACCCAAGAGGCCAAGTAGAACTTGGCACTGGCAGACTAGGGTTTAAAATCATCCCTGGCACTTTAAGGCCAGCGGCTGCTAAATCGCACGAATGCAGCCCCCTGCTGGACACATGCAAGAGGTTTACATGATTCCAACGACCGCAGGGAAGGTTGGCTTGGTTGGGCATTGGCAATGTGAGCAGCTATGGGATTTCAAGCCACCTTTGAGCTGTTCTGATTCTAAGATTTTTGACACAGCATATACAGAAATTTGATATTTATTAAATGGATATTTTTTATCCCAAGTGAAATTTTTTCCTAAGTGTTCCTTCGTACAAGAGAAACAAAAAGTTATTTTGCATTGGGTTTTTTTGGCGAGAAGCGATATTGCAATGAGCCGTCAATACAGAAAAAACTCGAAGAACATTATAAGTGATTTATGGTGCGTATATGACAAAACATTAAAATTACATAAAATTAAAAGAGTTTGAAATGGGTTGAAGCTACAATTTTATGACCCGAGGGGGTAGCATTTGTATTGCAAAATATAACGCTTTTAATAATTCCGATGACAAAGGAATGAACGATGAATGGTTTAATTAAGTGTAGCAAGTAAACATTTTATGCGAGTGTTGCTAGAAATGCCTAGAAAATGTGCACAGGAGGCTTAGATGAAACAAATTTATTCTCAAAAAAGTAATACAAATGTTAACCAATTCAGAACCAAAAGAGGCAAAACTTATTTTTCAAAGCTTTTTTAAATTTATATTAATCCACATGTAAGCTATTGTTTCATATTTAATAAAAACTATGACTGAGAAATATGCCTTTTTTGTTTTTATTTACTTTTATTTGCCAGTCTGCCATCCAGTTATGCACATCTGCCCCAAGGCTTGCTACTCTGCCCCCCAGATATGCCTTATACCCCCCTATATGCCACTCCCTCTCCAGATACGCACAATGCGCGCAGACAACCTTCGCTGCTACCCGGGACTTCCATGACTGAGCATCAGAAGGTCACGTCACGCAGGTGCTCCATCATAGAAGCCCCGGCGGAAGTGCTGGCAGCAGCGGAGGTTGCACGCAGACGTTCACCAGCTGCCAGAGAGGATCTGTGTGTGACATGACCTTCTGGTGCTCCACCAAAGTGCGAAAGTGCCGGCAGCAGCGGAGGTTGTCTGCATTGGGTAGACGTCCACCCGCTGCCAGAGAGGAAGATTCAGGTCCCCTGCAGCACTGCGGGGGATCTGGACCTTAGTCTTCTAGTCTACCTCTTGTAGACAACCTCGAATATAAGACAAGGGATATTTTTCTAAGCAAATACGGTATACATGGGAATAAAGTACTCTGAAACATACAGATATAGTCAACATTATTTGCACCTTTTAATATTTTGTATATCATATCCAGAAATTTACCCAATTTGTATGATCAGAATATTCTAATGGGACTTCAAAAAAAATGCATTTTCAACAGACAGTGATCTCACAGAAAAAACTAAATATGACCTGGACAGCATTAAAGGCTTCCTTCATAATACTTAGTTGCACAACCTTTGCAAACGAATGACAGCCTCCACAAACAATTACTCTAGTCGTCTAAGCGTCTCGCGCCTGTCTGCTGGGAGTTTCTCCTGCTCTTCAATTTCAATTTGATCAAGCCCTTGAATTCCTTTTTCCAATGGCAAATTTTAGCTCCTTCAATTGGATTGAGCTCATAAAACAGTCTAATTCTTTTGTGCTTTTTAGAAGTGTGTTTTGGATCATCGTCCCACTGGGGGACATAAGGACTCCAATCCATACCAAGTTTTCAGACACCGGGTAGCACATTTCTCTGTGAAATGCCTTGGTGATTTCAAGACCTCCAGTACCAGAGGCAGCCCCAGAAAGTTATGGTTCTTCAACCATATTTAACTGTAGCTACGATGTTCTTCTCCTTATACGCCTTATTTTGTGCCCTATAAACATATCCCTCGTCTGTATTGCCAAAGAGCTCTACTTTGGTTTCATTTGTCCATAGAACATTTTCCCAGAATTACAGTGGTTTCACTAAGTAACGATCAGTTTTGCCTTTTTATGTCTTGCTTTCCGCAGTGGAGTCCTCCTTGGTCTTTGCCCATGAAGCCCTTCTTGGTTTAGTGTTCAGTATGGTGTATAATAGGTGTTGAAACCATTACTCCAAATTGCTCCAAGTCAGCTTTAAGCTGTGTGGATGTCTTACATGGTCCCTTATGTTGCCATAACATTACAAACTGTTAGAACTGAGATTTTAAGGTATTTGGAGAGGACCGTGTACCCTTTAGAATTCTTGCTTTTGGTGATAATAGCACTTCTGTTGCTAAGACAGCTCCATTGTGTGGGGGGGGCAGGCAATAAAAGTGGCCCTTTTGTAAGCATTAAAGTCATCACTGATTGGATAATTCAAGCCAACTGAGCACTGTCAATTCATCACAGATGAGTCGAATTCCACAGCATTGACATCCCATTTTGTTTACTGGTATTGTTTTATCCTGGGCTGTTATATATATCAAATATATGAGCATAGATAGTCCAAAGATGTTTCACTACACACTTTCTCAGGAGATATTGTACATAATGTACAAAACAAATAGAACAGCAGATGTAAAATATGGCTTGCATTGTGTGGGGGGTATAAACTCACAGTTACTCGGTTATACATCCCACATACTGCAGGGTAGCACTTTGCATCTGCTCGTGAGGAAATATATGAAACTATGTGTCTCTAGAACAAACATGGCTGATGTGGCCTCGCTATATCGATCTGTGACATTGTTAAGTTCCTGATATTGATTCAGCTCAAATGAACTAGCAGACGTAGCAAGAAAATTCACTCTAAAGGTCATGGGGTCCTGCTACAAATTGTGTTTACTGGTTTGCAGGTTTACTAACAATCCAATGTAAGGAAGTTTTACTTTTCAGAGAGGGTGGTACATAAATCGAGCAGCTTTCCAGCAGAAGTGGTAAAGTCTAATACAGTGAGGGAATTTAAACATGCATGGGCCTTTAGCTCAGGAAAGATGGGCAGACTGATTCTTACCTGCCATCAACTTCTATGTTTCTTTTCTGTAAAGATATGTGGGAAAAATATAATACTGCAACTCTGCATATTTATAACTGCTGTGATTTTCAAGCCATTGGTTAAAACGTAGAACCCTTTCTCTCATGTGAGGCTGGGTAAAATCATTATTGAGTTTTTTCCAAGACAGATCATCCATATCAACATACCAAAATGACGCCTACAATCAATAAAAGAAAAAAGCCGTACACGTAACAGCAAAAAAAAAAAAAAAAAAAAAAAAAAAACCTTCAACAACCACCACTACTTAAAGTAAAACGTTAAGTAGTTCCAGGGGCATAGAGATTGTAAGAAGGACACCCGGGGATTGTGGTTACCTGTAAAGTGGGGCTGGAGGAAAGGGTTAAGATAAAAGGGATACCCCCTTTTATCTCAGTATAATGTGTGCAGTGTAGCCTGTACCCACCAACAGTGGCACGTTTATGAGATAACCCGTAACAAAGTGCAGTTAGGTAGGGTGGCAACGTAGCCTGAAGTCCTTGTTACGTTACGGACCTTATGAGAAAATTCACTTACAAGAAGCACCTTGTAGCGTTCACATATCTTCAAATCAGAGCAACACTTACTGCCTCTACAGTAAAGACTCACATGCTTTGGCAATGCCAACCTCTCTTGTTTAGGTGGAAAAAGGTACATTAGATCATGAAATAATTGACATACAAAGTTTTCCTGTATAGCTATAACTATATGGAATCACGGACAATAGGGCATAACTGAGCACGGTTCTCTTTTGTTCTCAGGGTAATATAAACATGTACGTATTGATTGTATCGGACCAAGGAGCCCAGTGTGACACAGCTTGTAGGGCATTTACTGTCAGCCACTCGCATTAATGCCCAGTACTAGACTGACACAGCAAAAGCAGTCCTGGAACTTTAAGGGCAGCAGCCAATCAATCGCATGCATACATCAGAAAGCTCTTTCATAGCATGAGGTAAAAGGCGTCAGCCCACCAACAGCCAGTCCGGGCCCGTTGACACCTATATCTAGTTTATATAATATATATTTATGAAATACTGTAAGATGAGCTGTGTAAATCAAATATAACATTACCTCATTATATATAATGTAAATGGGTTTAGCCGTGTTAGTCAAGTAGACACGATGTCAAAAAAACAGAGTATTGCAGAGTATGCAGTGATACCTTTTTTTATTGGACTAACATAATATTTAAGACAAGCTTTCGGGAGTTATCCTCTCTTCATCCGGTCTGTAGCAATACTGATCAACATGACAGAGGTTATAACTTGTGTTGTGATGGTATTAGGGAAGGGGGGTGTCATAAATATGTGGCCTGGAGGTGAAAAATGCAGAAAGGTAGAGAGATAACCAAAATGACAGAACAAATAAACCTAGGGAAACCAATACACACATTAACACAGAGACAACAACAACAATTAGACACACATTGAGCATTAAGATGAATGTTCATATGAAGCTCTCGTAGAGTGTCAGGAAACCAGAATCCGCGTTAAGTCCCTCTTTTATGGTGTTAAAATATGTTATTTTCATCTCAATTGTTTTCCTTTCCTGAGAGCCTTTAAATTCCTTTTGAGTACTTTAATTTTCAAGTTTTGAATATAGATAGATAGATAGATAGATAGATAGATAGATAGATAGATAGATACGGCTGGCCACAACTATTTGACACTTTAGATTTTAGTTCTCAGACTGACCACTCACACGCTATTATTGTTATGTAACCCGTCTTTGTCACATGCTGTACAAACATTATAATACGTGATGTTAGTGGCGCTAAACGCTAACAGAACATTCCAGTATGCGTTAACGTGCTAACCATGTGACCAAACAAACATAACACTAATAAAATCACAACAAAACTGCGGGATACAGCACAGCTACCCAGCAGCGACTAACCGGAAATAGGCGGGAACGTGATGTCCTTTTTTTGCAATGGACAACGCTGCCAATCAGATGTAGGGGTGTGACCTAATTCCTACAGTGTTTTCCGTTCTGCCTTCAGTTCCCTTACATGACGTAGAGAACAGCGTGTACTTTCCGAGGGGGATATACAAACCGGACTGTACCATTCCGCTGGCTGGATAGACAGTGTCATCGCCCGTCAATCACTCCGAACGGTATTTAATTTATTACTTTGATGCTTTTGTTGCTGGCGTATAGTTAAATTATCTTAACCAATGCTCTGTAGCGCTTACGGTAGACAAAGTGTGCACCCCCATGTAAGATGGTTTAGTCGGAAAACTGGGAATTATGTTTGTGAACAAAATGATGTAGTTCAGAGCTCGGGGAAAACCATCTAGGCAGTAAGTCGGTGATACCGTTTTTTTAGTAGTTTCCCGGAGACCGAATGTCCTTTTATAAACGACACGTGGGAAAAAAACCCAAGTAGTTTTAGTATCCCGAGCTGAAAGCTTCAGATAGGTCCTCACTCTTTCAACACCCCTTCAAACAGTTGGTACCATCCAGCAGCCTGAGTGGGTGAGCAAGCTGGGGATGTCCACGCTGGATCAGTGAGGAGTAGACAATAGTGAGCCAAGGAGGCGAACACTCACCCTCTAGGACACCGGGGTCATGTAAGTGGCTGTCCTGTGCTGTAAAGTGTAAGCTCATGGGGCTAGGGTGTTGGGGGGTATTATAGGAGTTACTACAGTGTACCCAATAGAGAGAGCTGTACAGTAATGCCTATCTGTAGCGAGTACAAATAACTATGTAACAATGTCAGTGACTCTGTGCTGTACAGTGTATCCCAGCACTGCAGCCTTATCCAGATGTGACAGTGTAACTTATGAGTGCGGACTAAGGAATGACTGCAGATCCCTGGACTGGACAGAATGTGACTGCAATGTATCTGAACAGACACACAGTTTGGACGTAATAACTTTGTGTGTATCTACAGTGTATCCTGACACAGGCTTTGTGCACTTGTGTGACTTTACATCTTATTAGCACGTTTCAGCTTTGATTATGGACGCCGTTCGGGTTTATCCGTTATCCACGTTCTATAGTAATAGTGTCACTAACGTGCGCCTCTGCATCGGACCCGTGAATATGAGTGCGGCTACCGTGTTGTTTTGGGTAGAAATATCTTCTGTTGTGGGGTTGTAAGTGTGTTCAAGAATGGGACATTATTGTACTGCACTAGTGTAGTTTTGTATAGGCACTATTGTAATATTACTGTCGGTGTTCTATAAATTTAAATAAACATGTGAGTTGGTGTTTCTGGATACACTAGAGTCCGTATAAAGAGAAATGGGGGGTCTAAAGTAATAATGTGAGCTTGTGTAGAAGTACTAATAACCTCTAGGATTAAAACAAAGTGTGTGTGTGTGTGTATACGTGCGCGCGATCTTTTGTGAATGGCGTTGCACATAGGGGTAGAGGGAACTTATAGCGCAAACAGTGTAAATACGATTGTGTCGCGGATAATCGGATAAGGGTTATCTAAGGTTAGTTAAGTAGAGTTACTTAGGTTTCAATCTTTAACCAGAAAAGCTCTACGATAAGCAGATACATTGCTATCAACTCCTAGGGCCCAAGGCCTTTATCAAGAAATGTTGCCTGCAGGCGTACAAACCCTTTCTCTCCATAGTACTTTGATCCGTGAATCAGTGGGGGGTATTTACAAAGAAACGACTCTGGGGCAAACTGGTAAAAATGGTAAAATCTCAAAGAAAATTCCACTGGTTGCTATGGTGGCTGCGCCATTTGACATCACAATTGTGTCTCCTATTTTGTATGTATGAGTGTATTTTTCTTATGTATATTTATTATTAGCTTTTATTTCTTAATCGCCAGCAAATTATACAGTGCTGTATGATTGTGTGTGTGTGTGTATATATATATATATATAATGTGTGTGTGTGTGTGTGTGTATATATATATATACCGGTATATATATATATATATATATATATATATATATATATATACATATATATTAGTTTTTTGTTTTAAGTACAGGACTATAATCACAAAGTAATGTTGATGTGTAACTTTGTCATACACTGTCCACAATAAATACCTAAGGGGAACACGATGCACGTTGGTTTACTATGAAAGCATTACTACATTTCACACTTGTATATAGCTGACACACGCCATTTGTCTCTCCCAGCAGTCACCACACTATAAAGTGCAGTTGTTTAGCAATAGATTGGCGGGGCGTCTGTTCCCAGCAGGGAGGCCCTTAGCACATGGAGTTTTAATAGGATTGTTTTGCCGTATTTACAAAATCCAGACCTTTACAATGCGACGCATTCTGTAGGATATTCCAAAATATAAACGTTCTACATGTACATCTTATCCTATTAAGAGATAATGTGTTCTTGTGCTCCTAACAGTATATGTACTAAACCTAAAGTTAAGACATATATAAAATGGCGGGTATTTCAATCACTTCAATCACAATCAAGCTTAGATGTAATGTAAGGAAGTTTGTTTAATGGTCAGTATGGTAGGTATATGGAACAGACTCCTATCAAGAGTGGTAGAGGCTAATACAGCAAGGGGAAAAATGGGCAGATGAGATGGGCCAAACGGTTGTTATGTGCCGTCAAATTCTATGTTTCTATGCAGATATTTATATGTATATATATTTTTTGTTAGGTTAATTCAACAGTTTCCTGAGAATCAAGTCACTTTACGGAAACTTTTTCAGTCCCTGGACACCTTAGATTTGCGTACTTTCTCATTTCCTTCTTGTAGAATTTTAGAATAGGGTTATACTGATATTTAGGTTTTATCGTACGAAAAAAATATATAATTTTTTTTTTTTCCCCCATGTTTGCTCTGCCCAACATAAAATAACCAGATCTAGCATCGCTGTTGGAGTCGCCAATGTCCTCTACATATAGAGCTTTAATTCATTTTTTTCCGTGATAAATGAACAGAGCCCAAATTGTGAGACGAGGCATCACGTCTGTGACTGCAGCCACGCGTGTAAGTCCGCGACCCCCACCATTACCATTATATGGTACATGGCTTCTTGCTGACAATATGTCGGCGCCCCTAGCATTTTCCACTTGATTATTTCTCTTGTAGGCCTTTTGAACGCAGTCGCTTTGTACTTTTCACATTAGGGCTTTGATCAGACTTCTCAAACACAAAACAGTGAATGGTTTGTGTGCTTAAGCAGCCCACCCTCCCTCGTGGAAAACAAATTGGTGTATGACTCCCAGACTCATTATAAGAGAAATAGATTATTTCCCTCTCCCCTTGTCTCCTGATACACATGAAATCCATATCTCCCGTAGCCAGTATTAATATTTTAAAGACAGAAGTCTGAGGGGAGGCGAAAGATACCAGGAAGCCTTGTTTACTTACCCCAGGTAGGGGTACAGGGGGCCATTGCTGGATAGCAATTCCCATTTTTTTGGCCGCTGTTAGCCTGGTGATGGCTTATAGTGCTTCATTGTTTCGCACATCGTTGTTTAATTGGGGATCTGACGGTTCTGAGCACCAAAGCTACCTTGAGCTATATCTCTCTCATTCTCGGGTGGCCAGATGTACCCTTTCCTTAAACTTGCCCTCTAGAGAAAAGCAGAAACTGGAAGTAGGGGTGGACGACGTTTTTTGTGGTTTCTACATGTTCATCTTTAATTTGTGTGTACTGCTTCCTTTTACTTGAAGACATTTTTTTTATTATTATTATTTCCCCAGGGGCGCCATGGTTGAAGAGGAACAGTTCGTTAACATCGATCTGAATGATGACAACGTCTGCAGCATCTGTAAACTGGGCACGGACATTGAAACCTTGTCATTCTGCCACATCTGCTTCGAGCTAAGCATCGAGGGTAAGAGTGTCTCGTCTTGTTATTTCTCAAATGTGTGATGTGAGCAAGCCAACTTCTTGTCCAGTATGAGTATTTATATCTCATCAACTTGAGACGAGTGGACACGTTCTCCTCAGGGGTCTAAAATACTGTTGAAAATGTCCATGTTTTCTAACTTGTGTTTATTTGATGTAATAAAGAGTCATCTGCAGAGGATGACTTTTTGTCCTTTCTGCAGGCTGTGGACTTTTTTTTTTATCATGGTTTCAAATATTAATTGATAGATGGGACTGTTGGTTAATACCAGATCTTTGTATTTATTTTTCAGTAAGGGTTCCCTTTCTCTGGAGCACAGACTAGACTAAACACTTGTTAGATGTGTCTAACTTCCTTTGCACTATTTTTAGTACTGCATTATGAGCGGGGGGTTGTGGAATTGTACTTGATATTTTATTCTTCTTCTCCAAGCTCTGAATGGCACACTTCTCCATAATGCATAACAGCTTCAGAAATTACAACAAATATTTTTTTTCCATTAATAATCATATTGGTGCACTTACAGAATTTAAGAATAAAGCACTTTTCAGCGCTTAGAGTTTTCAAGAATTATGTGATTCGGTAATTTTAATTGTCTCCTGTTCCTACTAGACACTGAGTAGGAGTACTGGGTGGATTGTTTTCTTTATTTTGTTGGGCTGGTTGGGTTATGGAAGTGAATCATACCCTTGAGTTTTTCTTTAATGGGACACCCCAGCCATGCTCTTTAATATATAGTATAGTAATGTATAATAGTATATTATTTCCCCACCTGACACCCCACTATAGAAAGTTTTAAAAGTACATTCCTCCAAAAAAAAAAAAAAAATGCATAAAGCACTTGCACAACAGGATTTGCAGACATGCTGTAAAAGTTGCTCATTCTCCCTTCACGATCTGACATTTCACGATCTGACATTTCTTGCCACTGATTGGCCAATTGAAGCTGTCAGTCAGTGGTAGGAACGTCTTCCCATTGAAATAAAGGGGTAGATTTATTCATGCACAATGGGGTCTAAACAGATCCCTGTATGCAGCGTTCAGCAGAAGCAGCCAAATGCATCTTCTTTCTGACGGCGGAGAAAGGGGACAAATGCAGAACCCCCACCCCATGCATTTGCAAAATGGCTCACGCTGGCGTGTCCCTTTAAACATTCCCTAGAGTAGACTATCCGTTTAGTAAATAATAGCTGGTATGGAGAGCCTATTTTGGCCGTATGCCTCAAGGTCACCTCTAATCCTGCTGCTACAAAGAAGTTTCTAAGGGCATTTGCCTCAAACCTAATGAAAAGGTTAAAATCTATGAATGAGGGTCAGCGCTTAGGAGCTGGGCTTTCCCGTGTCTGTAAACAATATAGACAGAAGAGCTGAATATGGCATTCTTCAGAATCAATTCTAACCTGTTTTTGTGGCCCATGTGTTGTAAGGACTAGCCGTGCCTGCTGGGGCTGAACGTTGCAATGCCCCTTCCTCCACTAAGGTAATCCCCTAAGATCATGGTAGTGTTTGCCGTGACTATGAAGCTTCTGCTGGAAATTCCTCTATTGCTGTAAACAATCTAGTGAAGACACATGATAGCTGCCTTCTTCAAGCAGTCTGGGTAAACACATTTATCTGGTGACTAAGCTACAAATACAGGCCGGTTCATAGCATTTACAAATCTTTGCTTGTAACCTTTCCAGTGCCTGGCTTAGCTTGGTGACCTCACATTTCCTTCTTGCACCCCTTTATCCTTGGGGTATGCCTTCTCTCAAACCCTCTGCTGACCCATTGATAAAAATCACCTTGTTAAACTTCTAAGAACGTTTTACTTTTACTGAAGGGGTTGTAGATCAGCACAACAACCCTGCAAAGGTGGTAGAAGCCAATACAACGAGGACATTTAAACATGTATGGGATAAGCATATAAAACAATCCCCAATCTAAGACCAGACCAGGGACTGATTGGGGTTTTGGGTCTCCAAAGCTGCAGGAAAGTGCAGACTATGTAGGCAGAAGGGTTCTTATCTGATGATGAATTCTATGTATAATCTGGAAGCAGCTTGTTACGTGATCCAGGCGTGTTGAATGACACGCGGTAATGCCTTGATTTACCGCTAGTGTGACTCCAATTACTAATGTTTTGCTGGAGTAGTTAAAGTTCCAGCCCATTGTTTGCCAGAACAACGAACACCTAGCCCCGTGTTACATCGCCCAGTGCTCCAGTCATCATTATATACGCTTGTAAAATGTTGGGTTATTTTTCATTTAAACGCATCCCGTCCTGCTGAATAATTGTAGTGAATCGTTCCTCTACTCCAATAACTTGTGGTGTTCCCTCGGAAGTGCGGCCCTCCAGGCCTGTTATTACCTGCACGCTGTATAATTGCATACTTTGGTATTCTAGTTAAAGCCTGTGTCGTGGAGGCTGACAACAGAACGTACTTAAAGGGATATTCTGATGGAAAGCTGAATCTTCTCATATAAAAGCAGATCTTGGTCCAATGGAATTAATTACCCCCTATTTCCATTAAATTGTACACTAGTTTGCAATACAAAAGAGCTGTTTCTATATAAAGCCACAAACGTGCCGCGCCACCTCGACAAAGGAAGCAAATGGGGTGTATAATTAAATAGACTCTAATCTTTTCATGATCCTGTCCCTTTAATATGCATTTGGAACGGCGTGTAAGAGAGGAAGGTGTGCTTTCCCCCTCGAGCTGTTCATGTAGGGCAGGGATGGGCTCTTTGTTCATCTGAAAACTACTTTATTTAAAGCCTGGAAACGTTATTTGTTCTTCTCTTTAATTTCAAGTATTCACAGTCCATCGCTGGGTTCGGACACCAAGACTAATTTTTTTTTTTTATTATTATTATTTTTGTACACTGCCTCATTTAGTTAATGTGTCAGTCGCCCCAGGTGCAAATAAGGTCTCAGTGTGCAGGGATCTGTGTGGAAGTACTTCAAACAGATCACATGAAAGGCACGGTGTTTGATTTTTGGCTTTATTTAGTTTTCTTTTTTTTTCTTTTTTTTTTTTTTTTTAAAGTAAACCTGCCACAGATGCCCCGTGAAGTTACACCTCTTGTGAAATTAATGATCTTTTGTCGTGTACACATTTAACTTTGCTGGATTACAAATGGCCGTTGTGGATCCCTGTATATGATCCCCCTAAAAACACAAATTTTTCACACCAAAAATATATCATTTTTGTAGGACTTGCAACTACTGTAGACTCCATACAGAATCAATTTATTTAATGTCGGGTGGCTCGTAAGAAAGACGAGAGAGATGAGATGGGATGGAAACATTTAAATACTTAAACAGATTTAACAAAGTACTAGAGGGATGAAGTCATAATCTAAAACTAGAGGGTCAGAAGGGTGGTAGATAAATGGACCAGCTTCCAATCAGATATGGTAGAGGCTAATACAGTGAGGGGATTTTAAACATGATGGAATAGGCATGACTATGGCCAAGGATTCCTTTACATCAGGAAAAATGGGCAAATCAGATGGGCCGAATGGTTATTATCAAATAGTTCGAGTGCGAACAGTTGGTGTAGACTGCTTTTGGACCCAGCCTCCCAAGTGTCCCTGTTTTAAGAGGGGCAGTCCCACTTTTAGGCCCAAATACCTCTTTAGGGCTCAGACTGCTGGGGATGAGCATACGTTCTTACTCATAATGCTTTACCCAATAGTTTACAGAACAGCTGCTAATAGACTGTAAATTGTGTTGGTAAAACCCCCCACTAGCCGTATCTCCATATCCCACCCTTACACATGCCAGCTTTTTAAGCGGGTTGGCGGTAGATGTTTTGTAATATTCATTGAGTTGCTGGAATGAAACACAAGCATAGAAACCGGCTTTCTTTACCGAAACATAATGTTTTTCGTTATCGATTAGTTTTGATGTCTTATAATTATTAGAGACCCCGAAACACCAAAGGTTATGCTAAACAGCTGACCGAAGCCGTATATTTAATGCATTTAATGTCCCGCTGTGTCGTTCTGGCTTAGGATAAGCTCTCCCATTCTGTACATTTTAATGTGCTTTGGGGGGGGGCTAATGGGGGGCTTTCTTCTGCTCTCTGAAATCTGCGTAATCGAGTCGTATCATAAGGAATTAACAGAACTGGGTCTGTTACACCGCGCACATCTAATGAGCCGAGAGGCGCTCGCCCTGTGGAAATGGAAGCTGCTTTATCTGTTAAAAATCCAGCCGCGCTGGTCCTCCCAGCAATAACGTTTAGCAGAACACATTAGGAACTCTAATGGTTTCACTCCCTGCGTTATTGTTGGCAGTTTTTTGTTTGATTGTTTTAGATTTATTTATTTTTTTCCTTCTGTGTTATGGTGCTTGGTGCGCGTCTATATATCCCATCTACTATGCCAGGCAAATGGATGGTGAGCTGTCTGCCAACAGCGATCCATTCCCGTCCTGCCACCCCGGCAGCAGATGGGGTCCGACTGAGAGAGAGGGTTTAGTTACTAATTCTGTTGCAGACTCCATCCTGTAGAAGTCGAAATGTTATGTTATATACATTACGTCTTGTTTTTCTGTTTTCCCTATTGTACAACGCTGTAGAATATGATGGCGCTAAATAAAACAATAAAGATTAATACTATACCACGTCAAATGTCACAGATCTTTTAAGATAGTTATAGTGTAATAAATCAGCGAGAATGCGATTGGACAAATGGTTATTTTCTGCCCTCAAATTATGTTTCTATCTGTACTTTTGACGAAATGTTGCTTTCGTAGAGTACAAAGTTTTGAATTGTGAATGCATTCTACACAATGGTGTTTGTGTGTGTGTGTGTATATATACCGTATTGGCTCGGATATAGGCCGCACCCTAAAAGTTGGGTGCTTTTTTAAAGAAAAAGTTTTTTTAATAGACATGCTGCCACTGTCCTCCTCCTCCCCCCCCCGAGATATGCTGCCACTCTGTCCCCCGACTTACCAGAGCAGACTCCCGGGTGTCTTGCGGGGCCGGCGGGGGACATCTACGCAATATGCGTATACAACTTCCGGTGCCGGCACTCAGGGGATGTGTGCACACTCGGGAGTCTGCTCTGGTAAGTCTTGGGGGCAGAGTTAAAATGCATCGTGCGGACGGTCACCGGCTGCGGCGATGCGGGTAAACAACCTCCGCTGCCGGCACGTCTGCACGATGTGCTTTAACAATCTCCCTTGCCGGGACTCCCCCCGCGATGCGCTGAGACAACCTCCCGTGCCGGACCCCCCCGTGGGAAAGACTGGCAGGGGAGGCTGTCTGAGCGTATCAGCGAGTAGGATGCAGGTCCCCTTCGCCGCTGCGGGGGATCTGTATCCTAACCCTGCTGCCTGCCCGGCGCCCGGAACTGCATGTCCGGGACCTCGGGCGCTAGACCCCGAATATAGGCCGCACCCCCACTTTTAAAGACTTAAAGTGGGGGGGAAAAGTGCGGCCTATATTCAAGCCAATACGGTGTGTGTGTGCCATTAGAACATATGTTATGTGCTTAGTGGTAACCTTCGCGGCTCAGTATGTTAGTACTTGCACTTTATCCCTTAAGCTGTTCAGTTGGAGTCTACGTGTGAATCTGGAATTTTTTTTCTTAAGGTTTATGGTACGCAACAAAAACGAAAAAAAAAATAATGGTGAGACTTAAAAAGCAGAATCTGCTGGCTTTATGTGTATTTTCTGCTTTTCATCACTATTATTATTGCTCGGTTTAGGCTCCCGGTTAGGGATTGTGATGATATCAAACTGCGATTAGCAGATGGAGGCTTCACACCTGAGCACTCATGCATCGCCGCCGGTGCCGACAAACCCCACGCAGTAAAAGGCCGCTAAATAACAAGGGACCCTCGCTGGGCTGCGCATGTGTGCTGAGATGATAGCCCTGGCATCCCTTTAACTTAACTAGTTTCTTGTTTTAATGCAGCTTGAAACTTCACTTCTTATTTCAATCAGTATACCTAGACACATACATACATATAACCATATCATACGCCGGCTCAAGTGTTTGCTTCATAGCGCGTTGTATTTTTGCCTTTAAAGAGAGTTATTTTAGCATATAGACTTTTTTTATTCTTCCAAACAATTCTTCTCCTTTGCAGGTTTGCCGTAGGGACGCCACATAGAGTTTAATTGGTGGAGTCTGCTTGGAATTTACTTGGCTAAAAAAACCAAACGCTCCAGTGATCCGATAAACCTCCTCCTCGCTGCTGTTAAAGCAAATTATGGCTTGAGTTGGAAACTGTGTGAGAAATGGAGGCGAACCTCGGTCTCTGTTGGATTAATTTCGGTTGATGGGGCGGAAATACTTAAAATCATGCCTAACTACTTACAACATGAAATGCACAACAATAATAGACGTTAAGCAAGCAGACTAGTGCACGCTCCTTTATTCTTGCTGAAATAACGCGTGCTAATGCAAATAGTTTAGGTGACTTTCGACTTCCAACATCTGTTTTTTTATTTTATTTTATAACTAGTATCAGATTTTAAAAAAAAAAAGTATATTTGCGGTTTTTTTTGTTCTAGTTTTTGCCATGTTTTCAGGCAGCCCCATATTAACTATTTGTATGTGTTCTGTTTCAGTTATCCCAATCTACTATACAAAGACCCCGACTCCTTATACTGCCTGTGAAAAGGATACTTGGGAACACTTAGGGTTTTTGCTCCAAGCTCAGGGTCACAGGGTCTGGAGACTTATTCATAGTCTACATTGATCTGATGATATCTGAGACTCCTAATTACCGTATTTGCTCGATTATAAAACGACCCTGATTATAAGACGACCCCCAAAATCAAAATATTAATTTAGGAAAAAAACAAAAAGCCTGAATATAAGACGACCCTGTAGACTATGAAAAGTTTTACTAGTAAATATTAATTCATGTAAACTAATTTTCATATTTAATAAAAGCTATGATTGAGAAAAATATATTTTTTATTTCCTTTTATTTGCCAACCTGCCCCACCCAGTTATGCACATCTGCCCCCAGGCTTGCCACTCTGCCCCCAGAAATGCCTTATACCCCCCTATTTGCCACTCTGCCCCATGATGTGCCTTTTAACCCTCTATATGCCACTATGCCTCCAGAAATGTCTTATACCCTCCTAAATGCCACTGTGCCCCATGATATGCCTTATGCCCCTATATGGCACTCTGGCATATAGGGGGTTAAAAGGCATATCATGGGGCTGAGTGGCATATAGGGGGTTAAAATGCATTTCTGGTGATATTTATATATATATATATATATATATATATATATATATATATATATATATATATATATATATATATTTATATATATATATATACTGCTAACAGCAATCACACTCCTATCAAGCCAAGGCAGCCAGTACATGCTGGAACCTGGGGATGTTAGAAGTGTGATTACAGCCTCCCTATGCCATGCTACCACCCCCACCCCCCTTACACATCCATGCTATCACACACACACACACTCATTCACAAACATTTAAATACTCATTCATTCCATTAATCACACACACACACACACGCTCAAACCCCCCACCCCCTTACCTGAACTGCAGATCTCCCACTCGCAGACTTCTGCAGGGGCCCGGCTGTGCGAGCAACTTCTCTGGCCCCGCCCCCAGAGGAAGGAGGGGGGAGGTAGAGTTATGTGAGGACCTTGCCACCTTCCTGTTCTCCTGCAGCTAATAGCAGAGACGCTGCTCACGATCAAAGCCCGGTAAGCAGCACGGCCCCAGCAGAATGAGGTCTGATTAGAAGACGACCTCGATTAGAAGACGAGGGGTATTTTTCAGAGCATTTGCTCTGGAAAAAACCTCGTCTTATAATCGAGCAAATACGGTACTGTGTTTGGTACCCGTATGACATGGTTTATATCCATGATTTCATTCAGGTGACGATAAGCAATGGCTCAGTCTTACTCGCACTCTGACTAATGAGAGTCTACGAAGGAACAACAGACCTCATTGGCGTTGCCATAAATAAACTGCTCAGTAAGGTTATTAAGTATTAAAAGTCACCTAAAATATCACATGACTGACAAAAATGGCGGCCTCTGGGTCTGCAGATAACAGACGAGGATAAGGGAAAGACCCATGGGGAAGAAAGACTTATCCTTGAGTGAAAATACAGTGGCTATACATTTTAATATTGGTTAAAGCTGAAACATGGCAGATTTACTGCGAGGTAATTTCAGTTCTGAATCGCACGGGTGACAGAATTCCAAAATTCAAGAACGCCACTCTGGAGATCATTAAACTGTCACTCGTGGGATTCAGGCCCTGAATTGCCTTGCAGAAAATCTATTGTTTTTTTTTTATTTTTTTTATAACCCTGAATGTTATATTTCTGTGCGCCAAATGATTTTGTTTAATGCCATCTATAGATTCAAATTGAGACCAGCCACTGAGTTGCTGATTGGTTCAGACATCCTATTTTAATGCTTTTGATATATTGCAATTTTCCATGAGATTGGGTTATCCCATTGCTGCTCAGAATACTGGGGGGTGGGGTTTACTGAAGTTTTACTGACCGCCATAGTGACCCCTTTTTTTTGGGGGGGGGCGGCGGGGTAGATGGCGCAGTAATCCAGCATGTCATTTCATAGAACTAAATTTATGAATAAGAAATCTGAGCTCCCTGCAGAGTCTCATTTTGATGGCTGCCCCAATTTTTAAAGCCGATGCTTCATATTCTTAACTGTTCTGAAAAAAAAAAACAGGCTAATAAGCATGAAATTAAAATATATTCTGTCCTATCTGCGCGCCGCAGTCCTACCTGCTCTCATAGTGATGCTTTCAGCCTTCCTAAACATTCTCATTTTAACTTTTCTCCTGCGCGTGGATTGAGCACAGCAGGGATTTTCAATGCCGTTTTGTGTTAAGCACATTTACCTCTTATCTTCTGAAGAATGATAATCTTCCTTCTCTGGTGTGAAGAAATGCCGTATTTTCACATTTTGCGTATTAATTAAAGTTCAATTTAAGTTTCCTAACGGATTTTGTAGAATGTATGAAGTTTTAGACAAGAAGGCAAAATAAGCAAAAAAATTAAGTAATCAGAAAAATACTTTTTTGTGCAATTTATGCTCTGCAGCATGAATTTTGTAGACCTACACGATCTGAGTGCCAGATTTAATGATTAGATGATGGAAACGGAAAACGTCAGGAGATGAAGAACCATTTGGGTTTTGTTTGTTCAGGCCTTATATACTTTATATATCCCATGAATTATGAAACCCCCTGCTGCATTACCCTATACTACTATACTCTGCCAGAAGACGGTTCCTCTTGAATAGTTGGCACCATATAATTAACGATTATAATGTCCAGCGCCATTATCTAGACCCATTGTGCCTTCTGAAACTGGTAACTGCCATTCAGCTGTTTGATTCCCAGCATTTGTGTATTTAATATGTTGTTTTTCGTGTGTCTGTTTTGTTGAGGCTAATACATTTTCAACCTTTTGACATCGTTTTCGATTTCATTCTGCCCAGGAATCCCAAGGTCTGATCTTCTACACACCAGATCCCTACGAGGGCACAAGGGCTGTTTTGAGAAATACCATCAAATTGCAAATCAGGATTGTCCACGATCCAAACTTGCCAAGAGTCCGTACGAGGAAGTGAAAACTGTTTTGAGCAAAAAAATTAACTGGATCGTTCAGTACGCACAGAATAAAGACTTGTATTCCAATTCCGACTGTTCCAAGCCTTCTCAGCTCAATCTTTGCAAGTTCCGATTTCAGAACGATAGGACTCTACTGCCTCAGTATGATTCACAAGTGCCACGGTATTCTGAAAAGTGGCTTAAGTCTGGCGTGTCTAATTGTGCCCCAGGGATTTTGGATAGAAACAATTCTGGGGAATTCAACATGAGCGTGTTACAGAATACCAGTGCCACATTCTGCCATAGCAATGCATTGTGGCCTAGTTCCAGTAAAGCACAACACAATGAAAAGTCCAGCCTGGATCCCGGTGCTAGGATTCCAAGGAGATACCAGCAATATAGCAAGGAAGAACGTAAGCCATTTTTAATTTTATTTTTATGGATTAAATTAATGATGACATAAGTGCTATTTTTATATTGAGTGTTCCATAGAAGCTGTCGATTGTCAATATTAATTTTAAAATTCTCGTCTGGCTCCTGAAATGTAGTAATTTAGCCGGTTGCCCAAGGTGAAACATTTGAGATCAAGTAACTGCTTCTAAGGCAAAGAGGCTGTGACATGGCTACCCAGCCAACATTGTGAATCTGAATAATGAAAAGCATCAATCTTGGCTGTTTGGTGGAAGACACCGCAAGGTCACATCTGGTTTAATGCAACGGTGGTTTAACTGCCTAAAGAGTTTTGTCTTGGGCCGCGGTGAAGAAAAAAGGAAAATCTGTTGTGATTGACGTTGAAACCAATTGTATAAGGACTCGGTAGATGTTCTTACAAAGTTAAAACTTTACGTAATTAAAATCCGCCCGCACCTATTGATTCTAGCAAGGGAACGAGGGACATGGGTTTTGTTCCTTCAAATCGTATGGGGTCTGTTTTTGGCAACTTTGCTCCGCTCTTATTAAGAATAGATCTAATCTGCAAGAACCTCCTTGTATTTACCAAACAAATGTTCACCGAGGGTTCTTATCTTGGTTTCAGATGCCCATATTGTGTTACTTGATTTTCCTCTTTGTTTCCTTCTCCAGTGAGTTTAATGAGCGCTGAAGAACTAGAACAATTAAATGAAAATCTCCTTCGACAAATCAATGGTAAGTCCTGCTCCAAAACGTATGTGTGTAGCCTTTAGAAATTAGTCTACGGGTGAAAATGTAAGCAACTCTCATCACGCAAAAGCAGTGAATTGTCAAAATTATCTATTGAAACAGAAGCCCACGCGTCGTCTCACAAGCAGACCTTAACCCACCCACAGCTTGGCTTGTAGCCGACACCGCTGTGTGTCTCGTATGAGCCGGGGATGGGGCGTAATCTCAGCCACTCGCTAATTATAGGTTACAGTAAAGATTATCAGTCCTTGTGGCTTATTTTTAGAACACGGATTATTAAAAGCTAAGATGCCTGCAGTGAGTTAAAGGGACTCGGGCATGTCTAATATGTAACTTAGCCCATTTGTGTAAATATTATGTCCTATCTATGCCGAAAAGGTTAACGTAACATAGGAACGTAGAATCTGATGCCAGATGAGACCCATCGGGCCCGTCTAGTCTAGTCTGCCCAAACTTAAACCCCAATCGGTCATCTCTTGGATTCAGGATATGTCCGTCCCATGCATGTTTCAGTTCCCTCACTGTATCAGCCTCTACCATGCCTGAGGAGGCTGTTCCATTTATCTACCACCCTCCCAGCAAAGTAACATTTACTTCCATTACATCGAAAACTTTGACCTTCCAGTTTTAGATTATGGCCTCTTTATCTAACATTTCTCCTCGCGAATAAATTTAACATTCCTCCTCGCCATTTAACATTTTAGAACTCTCTCCAAATGGCATATTCAGTGTTTCCTATGGCTACCCTACCCTATGCATGCATCATGGGGCAGCCATCTTTGTATGAGAACTTCTCTTTGGTGGAAACTTTATGATGATGATGTAAAATAGTAATTTTGTTTCTCTGAAACAGTTATGCTACTAAATGCAGTTCTATAAATATTTTTTTTAAGTTGCAAATGCTACATTTCCCCTTTTTGTGTACACTCACCCCCCCATTTTGTTTCTATTTTAGAAGTGTTTGAGGACCTCACATGTGTCGTGCAGGAGAAGGACTCTTTATCTTCAGAGCTTAACGTGCGTCACATAGCCATTGAGCAACTGCTGAAGAACTGCTCAAAACTGCCGTGTTTGCAGATGGGTCGGGCTGGATTGAAAGCAAATGTGGCCAACAACTGAATAATATATATATATTAAGTGACTGAAAGACCCCACCAGCCATTCTAAACCAACAGGCTATATGACTTCAACGACCTTCAAAATATTTTTTATAATAATCTCTTCCTTGGTGGATAAAGAAAACTAACAAAAAAAAGTTATGATTGGATAGCAATTTCTTCTGCTTTTTTTGCCCGGGTGGCCCTTTCTGGTTTTCATTGAATGGAAGCAATTTTTTTTTATCAGAACTTAAAAAAAAAAAAAAAAAAAAAAAAAAAAATCAGAAAAGACTTTAGAACGCATATTTTTCTCTTTGCACTCAAAGTAAATTTTAAATGAGAAACAAAATTGTTTGCCTTTTTCTATTGTGAAAAAAAAAAAAAGACTACTGCCAACATGCATTTGTGTCTGGCACAATACAGCTACGATTTACGTTTACCAAACACAAGGCAATAAAAGCATCCGCAACCACGTAATAAATACATTTGTATTGTGGATATCGGTCGGTAATGGCACAATACTTTGCACACATTTTCTGTGCCTATTTTGCAAAGATTGCGGTCAATTTTTAACTCTGACGTTTCGATTGACTTGAATTTCTGTATCTGGCTCTTCCAGAAAGCAACTTTGGATCCGTACTGAAAAGCAACTCTATTAAGCCTTGATGATTTCCATTTAAAAAAAAAAAAAAAAAAATGGGAGATCGGAGGAAATACATGTTTTGCTTGAACTTGTACCGTTTTCCATGTTTACAATGCTACATTTTTACAATCTACTTTTTTTTAACAAAGAAAACTATTTTGGGTACTTCTTGATAATTCAGTATAAGCCTGCGTAAGTGTTGGTATTAGGCCGTCGACGTTTTGTATATGATAATGGTGTTCATTCATACATCAGGCTGACTCCTAGCATTATTTTTTTGATACCGAAGCACTGAATTATTTTGGTTTCTAGGATCCTGGTGAACATCCGTAACATTTAAAGGCCGCCTATTAATTTTGCAGGTCATGTTTTTCCTTTTCTTTATCGAGTTGAATGAATGCATTCTTTTCACTATCGGGGGGGGGGGGTGTTCACTTAGATTAGTGCTTGACATTTGCATTAAGTCTTAACACAATCTGGGCACATTTACTAACTGATAGTATTTGGGGTTTTTTTTCTATTTTCATAAATTGTATTTAAAGTAAAGTTTTGTCAAAGAAAGAAAATGCACAATTTTACTGTATTATGTATTTGGTGCTTTTTAAAGAAATGATTTGATCGTTGATATGTTACACCAACGGGTGAATTACCGATTTCATCTAAAACCTATAACCGTCAAACCAGGCTTTGGTGAGAATTCTGGTCCCATAGCTGGGTGGGTACAGATTTTGTGCCCCAGTCTTTAAATATATATTGCTATGCAATACTTACAGGGACATGGTAAAACTGTTACATGCAGTTATGTTTGGTTTGTGTATTTTTTAATATCCAGACTTGGATCTTTTTTAATATCTCTCAAAAATATTGGTAATAAAATTTAGACGACCCCCTCCCTTTACAAAGGTATTATTTAGATGGTGGGTATATATTATAAATGGAATAAGCGAATATTTTCTACGTTAGAGGGTAGTCTACGATTAAGCTATTTTTTAAGAAATAAAAATGTTATATTCAGTGTGGATTTTCTGAGCGTAATAAGACAGATGGCCGTGAACGCAGGGTTAACCTAAGCGGATGCCCCGTTTAAGGGCAACATTGTGAACGGTATCCAGGAAGAATGCACGTAAACCAGTATTGGTCTTTAATGCCAAAAATTAATGTGCTTTATTAATGTTCTTAATTGGTTAATTTTGTGCTAAACGTTTCATTATGGAAATGTGATTTTCTCTCCTAAACCCGGTTTCAGGCATTGTGCCCGGACTGCAATATTCTCCCACGTTTCTAAATAAGATAAGGTTTACAGATATTGTATTTCATATTGTAAAGGAGTAGAGGCTGTATTAAAAACAGGGATAATTGTCTTTTGTTTTCTTTTTTCATATTAACCCCTTAATGACAAAGCCCGTACATGTACGGGCTCAAAATGCATTGTTTTCAATGGGTTTAGGTACGGCCCATTGTCCTTAAGGGGTTAAACAATAGATGTTTAAAGGGGCGATGTGTAATTTTCCAGATAAGCCTCAATCCCACTGTAGTTCTTATACTTCTTTAAGTATTAATTTAAGCATTTAAATTGCTTCCTAAAATGTAATATCAGCTTTACAAAAGAGCTGCACAGTAAATAACCTCCGACTAATGCGGGTAAAGTTCAGGAATCATCTTACAACTTCCAGTTTAGTAAACCGACCCTTCATGATGCATAATGAAGTTGGTGTGTATAACTTGTGTAGTGTTCACGTCAGTTCCTGATTTAATCAATAATCCCCCCAAAAAATTAGGTATTGTATTTCCAGCTAAACCCAGCCTTGTTTGTTTTATTTTTTTGTCATGTATTTTTATTTTTAAGCTAAATTACCCAGTGACATTTTTACTATTTATCCCGCCTTGGTCAATCTCCCCAAAATTGTCTTCTGCTTGTGTGGATTTTGGGTGTTACAGTTTTTGTGCTATTAGTTTGTTACTTTTTTTTAATTCAGAGTTTCAGTGCATTTCCAGTACAATTAAAATGTTTTTTTTATAGATTTTTCACAGAATGTTACATTCAGTAAAATAACGATTAAACCAAAAATTTTCAGTTTTCTTCAAGACCCTGAGTTTATGCTGAAGCAGGACAAAGTTTTCAAAGAGAGTGCTGCTTTTAATTTTTTTCCCTGTAAAAGTATTATTTTTTTTGCATAAAATATTGACGTGAGAGAACTCCTCTCTGAAGTTACATTTTTAGAAACCAAGACAAAATCCCAAAAAGTGTCTGGTGGTGGAACCAACTTGTTGAACTGTTACCAGCCAATAGGAAATGGAATCTCAGCCCTGCTTGTCTGCCATTGGTTGCAGAGAGTTTTTTCATTTTAAATTTGAAAATTCTCTAAATACTCAAAGTAATGAGAAATTTTTGTACGCAGTATTTCCTTTAGCTACAAAGATGAGATGTCTTGCACCCCAGCTGCTGTGGACTACCATTCCCAGAATGCTTCTGGTTTTGCTTGGGTCTCCAGCTGTGGTGCCAGATGTTCTGTACTTCCTCATTATATTAAACGATTGTGAGTAGAGATGATCACTGCCAGATTTTAGGAGTTACTGCTGACATATTCATAAAAATGCCCTTATTTAAAGACCCCGTTTCAATTATTTCTATTTAAATTTTTAGGAAATTACTTGTTTTTTTTTTATTTTGAGAGGGCAGACATACTATAGAAACATTATATCCATTCTAGATGCTATTTCAAGTCCTCTTGAGACGGCATTATGCACCACTCCATGATGTCTGCCAATGTAAAGAAAACAATGGAGGTTCTCGAGCTGTAAAACAGAAGCGTTGTGGTTGGATGGCCTTGTATTAGAGGCTCTACAAAGCATGGATTTGTTTTTTTTTGGTTTTTATACCCCCTGCCAAGATGTGGGAAACCTCACTGCCTGGCCAGTCATGATAAGGTAACTTGTGTTCTTGTAACGAGGAGGTCATATAATGCCCCTTTATAGCAGCATTTTATTTTTTATTTAATCTAAATGCTTTAGAGGAGCCCGAGTCCGGTTTGTTCAGTTTTAAAGACCACCAAAGGAACATGACAAAATATTTTTTTTTCCCAAGTATCGCTAAGAGTTTGAAAATGCGAAAATGTATTTCACTTTGGAAAGTGGCACTGTTTATTAAGTATTGTATTTTTTATTTGCTTTACCTTTCTGTAATTTATGTTTCTGTTTTTCTTTTGCTTTATTGCCGTGTGACAATGTACTCCAGTGTTTTGTTTCCAGGAGTTTGGAATAAAAAAAAATCAATTTATATACTGTGTGTGTTAATTGATTGAGGGAAAAAAAAAATATATAATATATGTATGTATGTCTGTCTAATGGTGTGCAAATGGTTAAATACTGAACAGAAGTGCAAGGGGAAGTCATTGGGTAGATTGTAGTCTTGCAGAGAACAAGAAAATCATAGTGTTACAGGAAAGGTGGAAATAATCTGTGGGCTTTTTTTAGGCACTAAACCATTAATTCTCTCAAAATTATAGTACTTGGCAGTATGAGCCGACTGTCAATAAGGATCTGAATTAACAGTATATTCTAATCTTACTGTTTCTGAGCAAAAGGTCAGTTTTCTTAAGATTTGCAGGCAGCCGTAGCACCATGAAGTAAGCTATTGTACAACATATGAAAGGCAACAATGCGTGATTAGTGAAGGGGCTCCTGGATAAGATACGGCCATGCTCTCTAGCCCCTCAGAGCAAATAGGCACAAGGTAGTTGTCCATCAATTAATCTGAATTTATTTATATAGCCCCAACAATTCCTGCAGTGCTTCTTTCAGTACAGACTAAGACAAGACGATACATTATGAATAGAGGATCCGGCTTACAATCTAGAGGATAATAGTAATAGTCCATGGCTTAGCCCTTTATATAATGCACGATCAAGCTCATTATAACTAATCTGAGTGAGTAAAATTCATACAAATACACCAGAGAATAAATGTCTGCTCACGCCTGTAACGTTGTTATTGCACACACCCGCTTTACCTGTATTAGAAGCTCTCTCTAAGCCCAGGTATCGTTTCATGCGGTGGCTTTACATCTACACTTATACTAGAATTGTTATTGATATATTTTCCCCTGCTTATTACTCTTATTTTCAGGAAGGTCTGACAAGACTAGAGTTGACAGACTAAGATAAACCGATACCCTATAGGGGGCCCTGCTTACAGGCCAAAACATTTTAGAATAGATAACATTTAAAATATGTATTAAGAAAGGGAACGTACAATGTATAGGCAAAAATCTGTGCACTAGCGGAGCCTTAACAGAACTGATTTAGAGCTTTAGTGTTTTAAATAAAATTCCAGCTTACAGCTTAAACAGATATTTACAGAGACACATTCGTTTGTGTTTAATAGCCAGGTGCTTAGTTGCATTTTTGTATCCTTCCTTTCATTGAAGCCATTCCTATACCATCCATATGACGGGGATGCTGATGTTTATGCTATTTGTCCTTCACAGTTACATGCTTTGCCTTTTGGCTATTGACTCAGATGCTAACTGTGCAACATGCACCTATTACAGCAAATCTACCTAAAAGGAGAATGCTTTCCATTATCTGAAATCCTACGCCGTTTATTTACACATACTTTCTGAAAAATATTATAGCATATTAGGCCATATTAGAGAACAGGGGTGAGCCTTAGATTTGCTAACTAAAACACATGAACATACTAACATGTAAACTCACTCTAACACCATACACTTATACATACACATGCTACCTCCCTTCCTTCTCATACCACTAATCCTAGGCTCACCCTTAACACTAACACCTTACGCACACGCACACACTACTGCCATGTACTTACACGCAGTCTCACTCTCTCCTGCTTCCATCATCACTGCATATTACTCTAACCCTTATCCTAGAGGGTCAAAGGTTTTAATGTCATGCAAGGCAGTTTTACTTTACTGAAAGGGTGGTAAATAAGTGGAACAACCTCCTATCAGAAGTGATAACAGCTAGGGAGGGAATTTAAATGGCACGGGGTAGGCATAAAGCTATCCTGGGCCTCCTCTCGATCTCCTCTGACAGGCCAGGCCAGGCATTAGACTCGAGGCTCGCCCAGCTCCGTCTAAAGGGTTACCAATGGTTTGTGTTGCTCAGCCTTCCTGTTATCAAATAGTTAAATGCCCATCTGTCTCGGAATCATTCTCTCTGCTAAGAGTTACCGTCGGCATCGTTCTGTAAGAAGGCTAATGCAACCCTTGCTAATCCGTGATGGATTTAACTAATTATTAGAGCTGTATTTCCCAGTGCCTGCCATATACAGACATTTAATCTCTCTGCTTTTTTTTTTTTGTTTTCTGCAGTATTTAGCATACAATTATGCCAGATTCCGCAGATATACAGATATACATGCTGATATATATATATATATTCATATACACACACACACACACACACACACACACACACACACACACACACACACACACACACACACACACACAGATATAATTATTAGCTGTCTGCGGCAACACTGTGTGTATATATATATATATATATATATACACACAGTGTTGCCGCAGACAGCTAATAATTCTACAAGCGTTCTCCTTCATAAATAAAGAGGTAACCTGTGGAGGTGGCATATGATTTGTTAATGCCTTACTTTCATCATAATGTGACATTTCATTTTAATTTTTTTTTTAATATCATCACCATCGGAAAACACAATTGAGTTAAAATCCATTTAAAGCATCTAAGGAGAAATTAATGGTGCTTATTGATGGATTAAGACTTCTTTATGCTTGTTCTTGTACACCGTGATAACACAGAAATTGGCTCGTAAACAAATGCATAAAATTAAACGGCTCATTCTTCTAAATGCCTCGCTGAATTTCATAAGTTGCTATGAACAGGAACATGCCAAGAGCAATGTATGAATTGAACATTTCAACTCTCCTCACTGATTTAGTTGAGCAGCCTCTGTGTGTAGGCTATCCAAAGCTCTCCCTCTTCAGGTAGGGTGGTTTTGTGAACGTGTAGGGCTAAGCTCAAGTAGTAGGCGACTACGCCATTCCCTGCTCAGAGAAAGACCACTGGGCCGCTGTATGTCTGGGTTCCAGACTGTATCATCCAACACTTTGGCCAGGGAAGGCTGGCCCGGGGGGCAGGGTGACAACTGCCCCTCGGATACCCCAAAAGGGAGTAAAGTGATGCAACAGAGTGAGGGAAGAGAGAGTGATTGTGTATGCATTCTTGTATACTGCAGTGAATGTGTATGTGTGAGCATGACTGTGTATTTATAAGTCTGAGTGTTAGCATGAGTATACATGCAAAACTGTGTGTGTAATAGTATGAGTTCATTTGTGTGTGTGTGTTAGCATGAGTGTGTATGTGTACGTTCGTGTATGTGTGTGTTAGTATATGTAAATTGGTAGCATGAGTGTGTTTGCGTGTGTGTTAGTGTGAGAATGTTTGCCAGTGTGTATATTACTGGAGAGGGGCTGCAAGGGGCCGATGGGGCTACTTGGCTTTGCTTGGTGAAAGGGTGCCGGCCCTCCCCTGAGTTTGGCTCCTCACTGACCTCTATGTGGGCTTCACTGAAAACCACCACCCCTTAAGAAATAAGTCCCATTAGATATTTCTGTGTCAAAGTAGCATATTTAATGTATTTCAGGTAAACTGTGGAATGAATCGGAACTTCGTTGAACATGAACAAAGTTTTCTGCACTCCAATGCTGTCCAAACCAACCAGGAACGAGCCTTCAAAGCCTATCCAAAGTTAATCTGTGTTGATGTCAAAGTCTAGGACTGGTTACCAATACCTTCCTATATTTTGCCGTTTCTTACATGTTCTACAAGAAATCAAGCTTTCCTTTTACTAATCAACAGTCACCAGCACCATTTGTAAAGCTATAGCTGCCACCTATGTAATTAATGAAGAAACTTCCTACTAAATGTTTCCCCTCTTTGAATTCCCACTGAAGCCATTATCCAAGCTGTCTTGACAATGCGTCCTCAGGCAATGCGCTGTGCAATTATAAGGATTACTCACAGCCTAATGATATATTGTCCCTTAACTATAGATATTTATGAGATCCATGCATTATTTCCATCAAGTTGCTCAGGGATAAGAAGGTGGGTGGAATCATAGCAGAGACCGATTAAAATAATATTGTCAGCTAGCCTACTGCAATCAATCCCCAACCAAAAGTGAAATGTACCGCTGCTTGAAAGATGATTCTTCTTTATCGCTTATGTTTAGCAATTAGCGTGCAATTAATCAACACCCCCTCTCGTGGCAAGTTATGCTAACGACAGATAACACTGCAGTCATATAATTAAGAATCACTTAATCAGTGAGCTCCCTTATGAACAAGGGTCTGCCTGTGTATTAAGCTGAATTCTTTTTATTTCATTTTTTTAATGAATTGTCTTCATTTATTTCAATGTGTAACATCTGTCTCGGATTTATAATTCATACAGCGCCGCTAGATCATTATAATATTAAAGCCAATCCCTTTGCTTGTATAGCATGTGTCTTGCAACGATCGCGGATTGGAATACAACCTTGGGTAATAAACAAAGAATAATAAATAAGGTAAAGTTAACAAATGAGTTTTCATATATTATAAAAACTTAGAAAATCACAAAAATAAACATTTTATTAATGTCTTTTGGGGAGTTTGCACCAAATTCCTTCACTATGTTTGTTAATGTAACATATTTCCTAACCCATTTTGTAGATAAAATATAATGATTTCTACCAGAACCCGCATCTCTGAAAAAGACGGCAGCTGGAGCATAATAATATTTGACTAGCTGCTTGCGAAAGGGCAGTAAAACCATCGTCCAGAGGTTTTCAGCTACATTTAGTAATATAAAAAATGGCACATGGTCTACAATTATTTGTTAGGTAACCTTATAAAAATGTTTTTTTTTATTATTTTTTTTAAAAAAAGGGCTATTTGAAATTCATTATTTTATATGAAGCTTGCTGAGATGGAACTGGTATGATAATGAATGGTGTGCGAAGTATCTTTGAAAGTTCAATACTGCAAGTTTCATTACCAATATCTTTGCAGTCCTTCTTTGTTCTTGCAATAACTCTTCCGCTTTTGACGTTAATTCCAGCTAACACCGATAGAGATGATTAATCTGCATGATGTTGCTCTGTCTTAACGTTCATATAGGTTAAAATAACCATCACTATTAAAGGGACGCTCCAGCCATCATATGCACTTTAATGCAAATGATAGCTAAAAGGCACCTCTAAACCCCCAGCGCTGCACACAGTAACAACCCCCAGTGCTGTATACCGTTGTAACCCCCAGCACTGTGTACAGTAATAACCCCCAGCACTGTGTACTTCAGAGCTGTATACCGTTATAACCCCCAGCGCTGTGTACAGTAAAACCCCCCAGAGCTGTACACCATAATCCCCAGAGCTGTATACAGTAATTACCCCCAGCTCTCCATGGCATCCCCCTTGTATTTTCCATACAGGACGTGCGTTTAGCAGAGCTCCAACTCTGGCTTGGTGAACGTTGTGTCCCGAGACCATCCCCATGTCCATTTGTCTCAGTGATTTCAACGACAGCGCTTCTCTGCCACTGATTGGCTGCTTTGAGCTTTCACCTGGCTGCTTTCAGCCCATCAGTGGGATGCGAGAATCATCCAACCGTGGGATGAGGCAGGAAGCTTCGGCTCCAAGGCTGTAGCATCTACTTAAGTCTTTTTTTAAAGAATCCTTTGCATATCAATATACATTCTTCATTTGTGAGGCTGTCAGGGACATTTCACTGTCCCTTTAATAAACTGCGGCTCACAGCATATATCATCTTCACAAAAAAAAACGGTACCATGCCATGTAAAAAAAAAAAGTGTAAAATAACACCGTCGGCTTTAAGAGGTTGTATAAATGTTATTCTTTAAACCACATTTTTTATCACTGTTTCAGTTACTGAGCGATCCATACACAAATGTGAATGGATTAAGTCTATTCACAATATGAACTTATGTGAAAATATATCGTATTAAATTTCCAGTAAGTTATTCTCTTTATACCCATAAATTGCCAATTTTCTGGTAAAAGTGAAGATTTTTTATTTTCTTGCTGAGCAAAAGCGCCATCTAGTGGCAGACAATGTGTAACACAAAATCCAGGCTGCAGAAACATCATATGTTTCTTGGAAGGCTTCACAAATCAATTAATAAAAATGTATGCCAATGTTTGCAGAGCAGTCCCATTCCAGAAGGACAAAATCAATGCCAGACATTTCCGTCTGGCATTCCGGCTGTGGTGGAAAACACATATCTAAAACCTTCTGTATGCTTAATTGAAATGTCTTATTTTGGGCTTATGTTACTAGGAAGTATACATTGAGGTTTCTTTAGTTTTTTAAGTCTGTCCTGGATTCCCGAACATTGCGTCGTTACGATAGGTCACCTATATTATGTTCTCATGAATGATAGGAATTCTACAATAGCGACTACAGCTGGAAAATGGCAGGTTAGTCAGCTGTGTGTCCTTCAAAACACTCAATGACCTTGAGGCCTCGTAGACTTGGCTATTTCATTTCATGGATACAAATGATTACACGTTCAGTCGTTGGAGTCCAACCTTTCCAAGATACAACTTATAGCAGTGATCCGGATGAAGGAAAAAAAGCTTTGAGGAATCCCCCACACAAAAAAACTAAATCCACCTCAATGGCATCAAGTACACCAGAGGTAATAAGGTTATAAAATCTGCATCCCGGGTATCTGAAGGTGAGAACGGAGTTTGAAAAGGGATAGCACCCTCAACACTACTACAAGCTTAAAAATCGTGATTGAGTTGAGAGTCGCTTGGGTGTCTTAAGATTTCTCAGCATTTACATGCAGGAATGGTCCAATCTGCGCTGCTTTTGCGTAGTCCCTTTTGATGAATGCATGTTGGACAGAACTAAAGAATGTGCAGGAGCATATTATCTGTATAGTCGGAACCACTAGGGATTTTCCCTGGAGGTTCCTGGTGACACAAGTGATTACGGAGCAGACGTTGAGCTCCAGGTGGGGAGTGGTGTCTAGGTCTTCCTAGTTCTTCACATGTCATGTCCTAATCCACCCAACCAAGGGAAGCTATGCCTCCACGGACACTATATGGATCTATTGGTAAATGCCCGGGACTTACATACCTAACAACTGCCCTTTTGTTGGAAGCACAGCCCCTCTCTTGGACCAAAATCTTACGAGCTATAGTTAATGTACGGTAAACACATCAGCCATTTTTCCCAGACTTTCCCTGCTCAAACACCACACCGAGCTGATGCTTTACGGCAATGCTAATGGAGTCTGCTCCCCCGTAGACTTTCATTAGCCAGTGTCCAACTGGGTGATTAAGACACATCCATTCTATTGGTTACCGTAGGCAGTACGATAAGGAATCAGAGTTTGTCAAGTAGATTGGGCCAAAATACCGGAAAACGAGAACTCATCTACATACGTATAATTATACCCAATATTCAGCTGCCTGAAAACATTACAATATTTTTGAAAACTGTTTTTTAATCTGATGCTAGGAATAAAAAAATGGCGGGAGTTCCCCTCAACACAACACTTTCATTTATTTCCTTTTACAAATACTATTTTTTATATGTTTTCTGCAATGCTTTACTAGCATTACATTACATTATTTGTTGCCTGATAATTCATTCTATTACTATTAGCCATTATTTGCGTCCCACATTAAAATATGATATATATGTATGTGTGTATTCGAAAGCAATAGACGAAGTTCAAATACTTTTATTCTATGAGAAGTGGGAATCTTGCCCAAAACAAAGATGGCCGCCGCTCGGCTCGCTAGTGTGATCCGGAATGTGACTCTCCGGCGCCACCTAGAGCCTTTATCCACCTACATCTGATTCAGAATGTGGCCCCGGGTGGCCTTTTGACGTCAGTGAGCGGTGGGACTGGCGGGAGACGCGGCTACCGGCTCTCATACCGGCTTCCTGGAGGCTCACAGGGGTAAGACGTTTACAGCACCCGGGAATGTTACCCCCTGTACCGGGCGCAGTGTTTGATGTCTCGGTGGATGTATCAATTACTTGCCCATATGTTACGATGAACTAACTACCTACCCATCGCCAGGCATTCCTATTAAGCAGCCTAAAGGGGTAAAAAGTTGGCATCTCTGGGCATTTAACTCTTTCTACTCGCTGTTATTGGGCATCCTATGTGTAGATTGACTGGTTCCATTGGCTTCTGCAGAACCTCTCAGACAGGCAGCTGTCAGTTACTGTCCTCCCTCATGCATGCAGCAAGGGGTAGTTATTACTTTACTAGAAGGGGGATAATTATTACTTTATTAGAGGGGGGTAGTTATTACTTTACTAGAAGGGGGTAATTATTACTTTATTAGAGGGGGGGGTAGTTTTCACAGACTTTACAAACCCAACTGAACCACAATATTTTCACCTACATTTTTTTCTTCCCAAAGTCTGTGGGCCATGTAAATGGTTAGTATTGCGGCTGTAGACACGTAATTATTATTTATTGTTTTATATAGCACTGTCATATTCCGCGGCGCTGTACAATGGGTATTGGTGAATCCCAATTAGATTGGGACAGGACCAACGACTCATTAGGGTCTGAGTCTGTACGTCAGGATAACGGGACCGACTAGCCGGCCGACTGGGTCTTATCTGCCGTCGAATTCTATGTTTCTATATGATGTGATGTAATGCATACGAGGGCCGAGTCTTACCGTCTGTTATGTTTCTTTTCTATCCACATCAGGATCCTCCGCGTACGTTTGGCGCGTCCCCCCAGCCCCTGCTTGGCTCTGCAGAGGATGCTTGCGATCGAACGCGTCTCCTGGTAAGCATCACATAAAGCAGCAGCCCCTGCGAGATCTCTAATGAGACCCCCTCCTCATGGGTGTGGTTAGCTTCAAACAGTACTGAACAGGAAGGGGTATGGGTGGGGCATGGACTGTGCGTGGGCTGGGCAGGGACAGGGTATGGGTGGGGCATGAGCTGGGAGTGGGCAGGGCCAAATGCCACTCCCCTGCCCTGAGAAAGAAGACTCTGACCCAGAGACTAGAGGTTAAGCCTACCGAGTTCCCAGGCATGTGAGACGCGTGTACTCAGAGGTACATAGTCCTGGAAACATGCAGCTTTGTGTTAAAAACAGAATAGTGATCTAATATAAAGTTATGAATTCTGTTTATATTCCAGACAACAAGTCCCAATTCTGCCTTTTTTTTTTCTTCCCCCTTCAGCCTTACTTTGCTATGCTTACAGCCGCCTTCAAAGCTTCGGAGATCGTAGACTGGGAGCCATCGCTTGCTGCAGTAAGTCACAGTACGAGGTCACGATGCCGTTTTAAAGTGTAGTATAAGCGGTTTGTTCTGGGATGACATTTCCTGCATTGATCAGAATCCGGAGACACGCAGGATATTATGTGCATTTCCCTGCATTTATATGTCATGTGCTATAAAACGGAGCCACTTGTTCCATTTTGGAAACCTAACGCCAAATGAATTATATTAAATTCCATAATTAATGTGAATAGAGTTTTCTACCGTTGGATGCAGACAGAAACCGTTTCCAGTACTCAGGACCCGTAATGCATCGTGTCGCATTAGATTTTCTCTGCAATTATTTGTTATTTTGCTTAGCTGAGCATTCAGTAAAATGAATTAGTGCTAGAAACCGGATGCTGCCTGGCTTTGGCAACCAGATAAGCCCACAAAAGCCTGTGTGCCCTCCTTACAATCATCCGCTTGCCATTGTTGCATATAGGATACCCTGCATGTAGTGGGGAGCTCCTGTATTGTGTTTATTATTATTAATGATAATAATAATTAGATTATTATTAGTAGTAATTATTCTTATCGTTCATTTTCATACTATTTATAATTTTAATGCTAATACATTTTATTATAAGTATATTATTATTAATAATAATAATTATTATGGTATCTTGGCTGCAGACCTAGGGCTGTAAAGAGATTGTATTGAATTTCAATTCAAAGCATATGGATAGGCTGTTAGTGAATTACCCTTCGTTGAAAGTTATCCCTTATAGTCATATATATGCAGCCATATATATTTATAAAGAGGACTGATCTGTGCCTGTCTCCAGCGTTGGGGTACAACTTCAAGTACTTTTATATTTTTTATACTGACTCGCAAACAAAGAAAAATGACCTGTTCTCTAGTACTGATTTTTATTTGAAAAAGTTCATAAACGAGACTCCCGCTGATAGCCGCCCCAGAAATGTTCTGCGTATACTTAATAGCTGTATTATTTACGGCACTTTATATCTTAGGCGTAACATATAGAAGTTTTACTTTACTGGGATGGTGGTAGATAAATGGAACAGCCTCCCAGTAGAAGTGGTAGAGGCTAATACAGTGAGGGGACTTCAATATAGGGGGATTAAGGTCTACAGACTCAATGGACCAAATTGTATATTTCTATAAGATATACAGAAAATGTCTACCTTGAACAGTTTAAGTTCTGTAATGTGAATTAACCCTTCGCAGGACTGACTCGATACTGTGTTATAGAGCTCTAAATATTGATTCTGTTTTTTTAGTGTTTCTTTTTCTTTGTTTCAGGCCTTTTTTGTGATACGTCGGTAGAAGATGAAAAACGAAATATCCGCAGTAGTATATTTTCTTTCGAGACTCGTCAAGAAGAACGAGAAATTAAGAAAGGAGGAGATTGAGCGTTTCTCGGACGAGCTTGCAAGAATCCTGCACGATAAGTATGTTAATCACTGGTATCCGGAGACGCCCAGCAGAGGACAGGCGTATAGGTGAGGAGCGCAGTGTCATTATTTGGGAAAAAGAATTACAGAAACAGTCATTTTATTAGAAACAATAAAATCTACTATTTTATACTATTAATGCAGATATAATCATTTTGGTAAAGTGATGTCACAATAAGTGTTTTTGCACCATTTGGCGTGTCTTTTCAGGTGTATCCGTGTGAATATGTTTCAGGGCGCCGATCCTGCCCTCCTGAAAGCCTGTCTGCGGAGTGGGCTAATGTATGACGATCTGGGGCTACCTAGAGAAATAACCCTGTGGGTGGATCCTTGGGAAGTCTGCTGCAGGTGAGATCCGGAGAGGGGTATATCATCAATTAAATAGAACCTGTCCTGCAAAAATCTCAGAAAGCAGCAAATGGCGGGAGAAGACGACGAGAAACAGTCATTAACATCTGTCAATCTAGAAAGGGTTAAAAGGTCATTTCTAAGGCTCTGGGACTCCAGTGAGAGCCGTTATCTACAAATAGAGAAAACTTGGAGCCAGGAGCGGCCGCCTAACAGAATCCCCAATGATTCAGCTCCAGCCATCAAAAATCAGATGGGACTCTCCAAACTTGGTGACGGGACCCCCAGTATTTATGCCTCGAATAGGTGGTCTTTAAAGTATGTGCTGCGCTGATCTCTTGCTATGCTGGGTTCTTAAAATGATTCAGGAGAATAGGAAAAGAAGAACAGTACGGTGACCTTTCCCTCCTAACCACAAGTTTTAACCCCCGATACACTAAAACTATAATCTTCTATAGATATTTCTGCTAGAATGTTGTATGTGTGCTTCTCGCATGATGTATAGGCCCAGTTAGTTGTGTCGTATGATTAAAACACATGTTCTATGAACTTGCGTGTATGTGTGTGTGTGTGTGTGTGTGTGTGTGTGTGTATATATATGTGTATAATTAGAACAAAGAACACCCAGATTACTTACATGAGCTCATACAATCACTCTATGGGGATTCTATGTGGTTGTATGGGCTGTATAACGAAGTTCCCTCATTTTTTGACGGCAGGAAGGGGTTAAGTTAGCAATGTAGCTGCGGTGTCTTGTGCTTTATTTTGGCAGATACGGCGAGAAGAACCATGCATTTACCGTGGCCTGTTTTGAAAGCGAAGAAGGTGACCAGGGGACCGTCTCTGAGAAAGTTACTCACGCTATGGAGAGAGTGACCTCTGACTATCATTCCGGCTCCTCTTCCGATGATGAAATACACGGAAACGTCAGGAAAACGTTATCAGCTTCGGCGGTGACCAGCACGCAGAGTGTTTATAAGGTATTAGAACACCTTTCGTTTTCGTACGCAATTTTAAATTAAAATAACCGCAGTGTTCTAAACGATATGCAGAGTTTTACTTTCAGAATATTATGGCCGTGTGTGAGCACAGCCTTTTCCCCGGGGGGCGGCGTGTCAAACAGTTTCATGTTACTGTCCCTTTAGAAAAAAACATTTATTTTTAAAGATATTTTTAATTCCTTTAAAACTCACTAAATCGGTGCACGCTTTTAATTTGGGGGAAAAAATATTTTTTGCCTGTAGGAGCCGGAATTTGTGTTGCAATCGGTGCCTTTTTGGAACAAGTATCCTAAGAGGAAGCCTGGACCTCATTACCATCACCGTCCTCGGTTTCTGTCCAGTTATCACCCTCAAGGAAGCGTCAAGGTGCCCGGGCAAACAGCGTGGCTTCTGCCCGTAGTGTCAAGCGAGAGAAACCATTGGACTAATGTACACGTATTGGCAGCCGGCCACCGCGGCATGGTTCAGTAGTCAGTGCCGCAGTGCAGTACTGAGCAGTGGTCTGTTCACTAAAGGGAGAGTTTGCGGGAGAGCTGTAGCTCTAACGCTCTCACTTCATTATGCAATATGAAGGGCCGAGCTGGCCCTGTATAATGCATAATTCAATGTGTGATAAGATTAAAGCAATCTCACCGTTTTAACTATACGTTATACAGGGACAGCCAAGCTCGCTGGGATTGGCCTTCATAAAAGATAATGAAGTCAAGGAGCTGTAACACAACTCCCCGTTTAGTGAATAGATCCCAAAGTGCAGAGGGACCAATTGACATAAGCACAGTTTTCTACTAGATATTTTTTGGCTTGCTTCACTCCATACATTTAAAAGTATCGGTTTAGAAAACACGTCGGTAGGGCTAGAGTTAAGTGCCTAAATATTTTTAATATGTATTGCTACATTATTGCTTGCACATAGTCATGTTAAATATAGATTGATTACTGACATCATCTAAGATAATATATTCTATTTATTTACTTATCTAATAATATTTTATATAGTGGGTAATACAGTGACATTTTATTATAAACAGATTGGAGTGTGCACAGAAATCACGTTTAGTGCTGATGCCTAATTGTGTGAATAATTCAATAATTGTTTAAATGTTGCTGTGCTGACAAAAGTTGTTGCCATATAAATCTGCAATAAACATTTCACTTTCCTAAATGCCGCCATCTTTTTTTTCACTGCTGTGATACTTTTACAGACTCTGCACCAAATTCAGTTTTTATACACATTTTATACGTTAACCCACAAAGCATCTGGCAAAAAACATAACAAAGTGCAGACCCGATGGATGCCTGTGATCATATGATGGAAGGTGCACTGGAGAGACTGGGACCCCACCTGGCAGCAATATGAGTGTGTCTCCCCAATATACACACAATCGTTATACAACCCCTATGGGGTCTTATTTGCTTAATGCAATGAGATAAGTAGGTATGGGACAGCTGTAAGGCCATCCTGAACACAGTACAACTCCAAGGACCTTGAGGGCAGGATAGATGGGCCGGTAGTTATTATCTTCCATCACATTCTATGTTATTTATTCACACAGAGTCAGAAGCGGGTCCTGGTCATGGAAGCTTACATACGTGTCATCTGTCTGGGACTGGAATTAGTTAATGCCCCCCTGGCTCACTACCCAATGGCAAAGATTATTACAAAAGCTGGACTCTACATATTGCGCACTGAGCTGTCAATCAGATATGGGGTCCGTGTACATGCAGTGGCGTATTTACCTTTGGGGCCGCTGTTGTCAGATCTCCGGTACAATAAAAGGTGATATGCACCTTTAAGAAACGAGCACCGGGATCTGACGTCATATCCAGTGCCTTATCTTAAATGACTTAATGAAGCATACGGATGCCTTGCTGAGCATAGGTCGGTTGGGGAGATCAAAGGTGTAACCGGCCCAGTGTTAGGTGACCTGCCCCCCCCCCCATTCCATGAGGACTGCTGACCTGCCTACTAGTCGGCCTTGGTTGTTCTCCAAAACTTGCCTCTGTATCTGTGCTTTCCCTATATCACCTCAGAGAGATTTAAACATTGAATGCAGCCCAGGGATGTCTTTAACCCCTTAATGACAAAGCCCATACATGTACAGGCTCAAAATGCATTGTTTTCAATGGGTTTAGGGACCGCCCATTGTCCTTAAGGGGTTAATTCTAACAGGGCCCTAGGCATACCTCCAGTGACAGGCCCCATCACAGGAGCTGGCGCGGTGACTGCATGGTTGTGACACGTCCGGCTCCTGGACTCTCAGACCGACTTGGCAGTGAGCTACGGAGGAAGGTGTGCGGGAGGTAAATCAAGGGAGGAGAATTCTCAATCGCGTACGAGAATGATTGTGCAAACCTTACTTTTAACATAAGTGAGGGTTGCTTAAACTTTTTCTTAACACCAAGAAAAATTTACTGCCCCTTTAATATACACAAAATGTCACCAATGTAAAGGGGGCTTGAGATCATTACTGATTGTCCAAAATGTCTTGGGCTGTCCCCTTCAGCATACCAAGACATTTTGGACAATTCTGTGCTTCCAACTTTGTGGTTACAGTTTGGGGAAGGTCCTTTTCTATTCCAGCATGACTGCGCCCCAGAGCAAAAAGCAAGGTCCATAAAGACATGGTTGGATGAGTTTGAGATGGAAGAACTTGACTGGCCACACAGAACCCTGACTTCAACCCCTACCGGCCAGGCCTTCTCATCCAACATCACTGCCTGACCTCACAAATGCTCTACTGGATGAATGGGCAAAAACTCCCACAGAAACTCCCCAAAATCTTGTGGAAAGCTGCTATAGCTGCAAAGGGGGACAAACTTCATATTAATGTCTCACGTGTCATAAAAGTCCCTGTTGGTGTAATGGTTAGGTGTCCCAATACTTTTGTCCATATAATGTATATACACACGTGGTGTGGAGGAAAATGTATTCTCACGGTTGTTGAGTTCAAACACAAGAGGCTCTAGACTGTAAGCTCTTTTGAGCAGGGCCCTCCTCACCCGTTGTCTCTGTTAGTCAATTTGTAATGTTACATACTACTTATGTCCTGTCTACCCATTGTACAGCGCTACGGAATTTGATGGCGCTATATAACACAATAAATAATAATAATAATAATGTGTCCTCTGGGGTCAACAATTGGAGATGTACAGTGAGAGGAGCAGATGGCGTCCAGGTCCTTCTAATTCTCCACACAGGAAACAGGAAATGAAGAGGACCATGTACAGGTGCAAAAACATGTATAAGTGTTACCACCAATGGAAAAAAAAATTCACGGGATCAAAACACAAAAAATTAATCTAAACCACTGAGCACTGAAATAATAGACAATTCAGCAGCGACAAAAAGTGGATTTAGTAACACGGGTTTCTATGGGAGAACAAACAGGAACAGGGGATGGATCTGGTCAATTACCGCAAAACGTAGTTGATTCACCAGGTGTCCCACCATTTAAAAATGTCTGGCTATGGGAGACTCTGTGCCTCTAAGTGCTGCCATGATCTTACATGTATGTTCTTCTACACAGCTTTGACTCATCTGGTGGTTTTGCCTACATAGATGATGCCACGGTGACATTTGAGAAGGTACTAAACATAATCCATACGTAAAGTATTTTGATGGCATCTCCCTTAATGACACTATTACTGCGCACACAGCAGACATGGAAAGGTGCCAAGCTTGGGGCATTAGAAAAAATTGACTTAATTTTTCTAACAGCGCCGTTTCCAGCGTGGGGCCTTAGAAGGACTTGTACGATGGGAAAAGGTTCAGATGCACATCTCCACCATGCGAGGGCTGACTGATGAGAAATACACGAAACTTACATTACGGCCCCCGAGGCGAGATCATTACCAACACTTCGCCTTTCCGTTATTGTGACTGCCGGTGAAGCTTTTGCCTGTGGCGCCACCACATGGACATTTTTGATTATCGCACCTGCGCTTTATGAGACCCTGCTTGGAATGAATTCTCATTGACGAACTGTTGATTTGGATTATTTTTCATTAAATTAACTCTTCATTAATGACCATTTGAATGAATGCTGGACGTTATGCACTTTTCCTGTTTTTGTGCTACAACTTGCACCTTCAGGTATTGCATACTATTAGTAAAGGTATCGGGTATATCAGGGATCTGTTTAATAGACTTCTGTACCTGATTAATTCCTCTGGATTGTCCCTCCTATCTTTTTTCTCATTCCTTCTTTTCTGTAATCGGAGTACTTCAGATATTTAGAATTAACTGAATTTTCATATGCTTACCCTTAAGACTTATATGATCATCCATGTTAACTAATAATCATTGTGAAGTGAGAAATGATTTTACTAATGCCATCTATGGCCTGTACTCTAGCAAGTTAAGATATTTAAGTAAAATGAAGCAAAAAAAGTTTTCTCTCTGCTATATACACACTGTGTGTAATGGTGATGTCACAGCAGTGATGGTGATGTCACAGCGGTAACGCTATACTTTTATTTCAAGCGTGATACTTTTATATTCACTGCATTTCATGTTCCCAGTGTAGCAAAATAATTTGAAAATTGTAAAACTTCACTCTGAAAATGTCCATTCTTTCAAAAAACCTGGCTTCGGCAACATTTCCAGATATTTGACATCTCTAGGCTGGCCACTGATATGAAAGTGGATCGGCACCTTCTGTCATTTTAGAGGTGGGCACATTAGCTAGTTTAATATTAAACCTCGCCGCTTGTGCTGGCATTGGGCCCATCCATTGAAAGAGGACCATTTACTTATTTTTATTAAACTCCTCTGATAATGCTTGGCATATAACTGTTATTTCACGCCACCAGACCACGAAACCAGAACATTTTCAGAAATAAAACTCTTTTATTTGTATTTACATTATTCACAGTAGACAAGTACTAGAAGTTCTGCACCAATCCCAAACCTTAGCCCCACCTAGCGAAATATACATTCTCTTTAGAGAGCGTATAAACTGTATCTCTACAGGCAAAGTATGCAATGCTTTCATTTGTAGTTCCTAATGTTTAACCACAGCAATCATTATTTTTTGTTACAGAATCAAACGCAAATATATAATTTAAAAAAAAAAAGCTTAAAATTCAACATTACTTGGATACTATTCAATAAAGTAGAATGTTCTGATTTAACTACATATTACGCAGCCAACTCATGCCGTCTCATAGTAAAAACTTGCCAGGCATGGATAGGGACATCAGAGAGTTAAATAGCATATTTCTACCGTTCCTGAAAAAAAATCCAAAGTCTGTTAAAAATATATATGAACATATTTGGAATTTAAATAACCTTTTTGTATTGAAATAGTTTTTTTTTTTTTTTTTTTTTACTTCAGGCCCTCTATACAACATCTAAGAGTATGAAAGATTTCAGTACCTTTTCTATAACATGTATTTTTCTCATTGTAGACTTCTTCAAATATCAAAATGATATTATTGCATACGTACCACAATATCGAGAAGAGAGAAAAAAAGGATTTGTAAACATACATCTTCTCCTTGGGTTAGCATGTGGTGAAAACATAACTACATATTAAACGATTCTTGGGTGATCGAGATCGTAGGTGAGCTACAGCATTCAGAGACCCTCGCTACTCATCCTACATGTTGGGAGCTATGATGGCGGATTAACACAAAAGTCGTAACGTGAACATCAGCGTAGTTTGGGAGTTTACTTGCTATTTGAGATTTCGGTCTCGGTGTGATATTATTAGTGTTCTCACATCCTGGTAAACAAATTAAAACGTAATGTCAGAAGTCCTGTTTAATGTTTTTCTAAGAGATTTAAAAACCTATTAAACCGATTGAAAAACGTATTCTGGAGAGAAAAGAAACGCCGTAAACATTTTCAAGATCCTGTCCGTCTAGATCAAAACCAAATCACAGCAGGAGCAGAGAGCAACTTTTATCAGTATTGCTGTCTGCAAGCAGGCAAGCGCAGGTCACCCAGAGTAAGCAGCCTGTAACTGCTAAAGTGCCAGCCGTTTCCCCAAAATTCTTGGTGCCTTGGAGAAAGTAACTTTGCCCTTTAAGAATCACCAGAACAGTAGGGAATAGATTTTTCAATTACAATTATATACACACTATAATCACTGTTTATATATATATTTTTAAAAGGCATTTTGGCATTAATATAATAAAAAAAATTATGGCATGGTTATAAGAATTTTTCTTGCTTTAGAAAAAAGATCTATGCCTATGTGAATATTTTTATATATCTACTTCTGCAATATAGGAGTTCAGATAAAAAAAAAAGGCTGATGATGAGTATAACAAGTCTGAAATGGCGAAAATACAGCATGATGAAGGCTCAATCTGAGTGTATAATTCACAGCTTCTCTTCACGTTCTTCTGAGCTCCTCTTAAACCACAGTTAAGCCATGATACTTGAATGAAGAAAAGAAAAAGAAAAGTCAGTTAAATGCGTGTTTAATGCTTTTTCTAAAGATACTAAAAATTGAGGTTAAATTAGGGGGTGCCTATGCTGCAAAGCCCTTAAGGATAGGACATAAAACCGAAAATAACATTATTTCAAATTTTTTGATACCTATCAATAAAGAAAAATAAACATTCATAAAAAAAAGACCTCGGGATCCTGTTCTTTACATCTGGAGAGCACAGCCACTTGGGGAAAATCCATCATTTGAGTCCATTGTGTTTTTTGCAGAGGTCCAGGAAACAAACTTAGCGGCGCAAAAGCTGGAAACGCCGAGGATTTGCAGGCGGTTTGGTTCAGTGGGGACGTTCTATTTTGTAGAATTCCCAGGTGACAGCTACCTCTACGCACTATTACTATCCATCCAAGAGTTCTCATTATCTGTAACCTCTTTTCTCACTTATCACAGGCAATACTAATAACATAAGTCATGGAGGGTAAAGGTGATGGAAACCCTTCCACTTAAAATTAAGGGGGTAGTAGAAGTATTATTAAACACTCATCTACAGACACCAGACAAGCCAGAAGGCTTGCTTTCCCTCAGAAATCTCATGGTGCTGCCACAACCACAAGGGATTCTGGGTAGGCGCATGCAAATAAAATTGTACACCTCATTTTGATACTTCATGTCGAAGGGTAAGGGTAATCAGTAATTTACTGATGCAACCTACAAAGTTAGCCTCGACCACCTCCTAGGGGTTTGTAATGTCATAAAAATGCATTAGTTAAAACAACCCAATGAAAACCATGTAACAGATCTGTCTACTCTACAATAACTACCCTGGGAAAGACTAAATTCACTGGCTATCATTCCACAAATACCTCAGAGCTCTTCAGGAGTTATTTTTAATCTGTACCACGCTGTGTTGGGTGATTTTGGTGGCATTGTACCCAATTACACAACCCAAAATGTCTCATATTTTAGGAAAATTTACAACGAACTGTGGATGTGGAAAGTAATTACATTTTAACCCTTTGTAATCAAACCTCTTAAATCTCATCTGCTGGAAAGTCTACACAATGTCAGCAGAAGCCACCAGGGGGCAGTAGACTCCTATGTAGAGAAAATCTTCGAAACGAGAAATTGATTGAGGTTAATAATTAACGAGAAAAGGAAAAGGCGATGCTGCGGTGCTGTTTTTACGGCAGCTCACTTTGTATATTGCAGCTCTGGTGCCGCAAACTCTCTCGCTTTATGGCTACTTTTGCTCCTAAATGAAGTGAATTACAGAAGCAGAGGTTGGGGTACAAAATTATAGCAAAACTTTACAAGCCGGTAACTAACGTGCGTCTAGAGTGAATTCTATATCCAGTTTTCTAGCCGAGATATTAATTGAAGGGCATTTAAGTGAATAGTTTCTAAAGAAAAACTACAAGCACATGAAAAAACATCTTTAAAATACTCAATTCTAAATTAAAAATGAGTTAGAAACGTGATAGCTGGATGCCAGGGCCGAGCAGACCTCAATATCTAGTCTGTAAAAACATTTAAATGAACGCCTGGCTCCATGTCAACCAAGGGGGGGATAAAAAAATGATTGTTCTTTCATGGAGTGGCACCAGTAATTACTTCCCCGACATGAATCAGGTCTATCGTTCACATACCGCTATTAACGGCTTAAAAGGACTCTGTAATTAAAATACTTATAATCTTCCTATGCGACTCAGAATAATGTAGTATTTTCATGTTACTGGCATTACTTGACTTGGAAGACAGTTTCTTGTATAAAAGTTAAATGTGGAAAATAAATAAAAGGGCAAAAAAATGAATTTATGCAATTTCTGCCGCTACGGTTTCCTCGCTAGATCTGGAATAAGTAGCAAGAATACATTGTTTAGAATATATCTTTTATATGTTCCATTTCACCAGCTCTTTATACCTTTACTTTTAATTTGTAACGTGTTACGTTAAACTAGGACACCCGTGATTAATGAAAGAGAAAAAAAGTGCAAATCAAGAGAATCCTTTATTTTCTAATTGGTTTTATATTCAACTCTTCTGAACAAGCAAGCCAAATTTACAAAAGTTGTAAAAGTTTAGACGAAATACAGCAAAAGTTTCTTTAGAATTCTTACACCGTAGAAAAAGTTAGAAAGCACAAGATCGGATTACACAAAATGCTGAAAACAGACAAGTCTGGGTTTCACCAAAGTATATTTATTTGTTTGTTTTTTAAAGTACAGAAAAAAGTCACAATTCTACTAAAAATATTACACGTCTGAAAGCCCTTAGTGTACAGGTTTCTTATAAAAAGGAGCAAAATTCATCAGGGGGTTATATAAAAAACCCCCATCAGTGTCAGGCAATAGCCATCGCTGTGCCCATTCAGCTAATGTGGACAACAACTCCTATGATGCTCAGTTTGTTAGAGTTAATGATACCAGTGGCTGGAGTGCCAAAGGCGGCTTAGCCCTGATCAGAGTGGGCATCTGAGGCATCCGTCCTCATCATATAAGGGAATTCTATAGAGTACTGTATATATATAGACCCAGTACGGTTGTGCTTTTTATACAGGTATGTAGGGTAGAGTTGTACGTGTTCATTCTTTCATGCTATTTACACAATTGCATTCGGGACCTTAGCGACACGCTACATCAAAAAGGACCAAACCTTGGCTTTTTCAACATTTTGAGTAGATATAAAACATGTAACAATTGGTTGAAAAATCACGTAACAGGATTTGTAACCAGCATCATTTGTCTCAATAAGAAGAAAATAACATGTCAAAAAAAAGAATACATCCCCCAAATGGATTGGGCACAAGGTTGCAAAATAACAGATCAGGCATGAGGAATATTACATTTTCAAGTAGAAGCTGCATCAGTTCACGTCAAAGAGAAAGGAGAGAAGCGTATCGGGGTCACTAATCACACTCGGGAACATTTCGCACGGATACCCAAAGCCAGGCGTTTCAATGTTAACTGTGTCCGTTACATATCGTGATATTAGACACATTGTAGACAATCCTGACAAAGACAACATTTGATATGCAAAAGGAACCTGTAGACTGTACCTTCACGTTAAAGCACCCTTGAGAAATGTAGGCACACCCTTGGTTAAACATATACATTCTTATACGAAGGATTTGTTTGAAAAGGCACAGGAAGAGGTAAGGTTAGAGAGCGGTGATCCGCTGCAAGCAACTGATAGAAAGCAAACTGATGGGAAAGAGAACTGTGCAACGGCACAAAGTCAGAGTTTGGGGAGAAAATAAAAAAGTAAAAAAATCTAGAGAAAAGAAAAATCTGGCGTGTATGGATGTCGCCAATCCGCAATAATAATATCTACAACATACCTGAGCTACAGAAACTTATGTATTCTACCCTGAAAAGCAATCCACATTTGTCCTAGACACATAAAATAGTTTGGTCTTTTAGGAAAAAAGACGAGGCTAAAATCCACAAGACCGAAGCCATCTATTCCCATTTAATTGCCATGCCTTATAATTCAACTTGACCCATCCTTTCCATTTGGAGAAACATAAATACAAACAAAGTACGCACCCCGCACTGAAAGAGCCCCCCTGTTCTGCACATGCATTTATCCAACCGCATGCAAGGCTCCAGCGCAAACGCCCGGGATTCAGATTCCCTACTAGACCCAAACTTATGTACAAGTTTATACCCAACTCTCCGTGATAATTCAATACTTAACCGGCATTGTAGAGTTACTTGAAATATGGGACACATCACCTTGATGACATAACAACCTCAACAAAAGTCCATTCGCTTGAAATGAAATATTTGAATGATTTTTGAAATGTTAGGAGCACAAAAGATATGCTTAATATAGCTAAAAATGAAAGGTGTTTTCTACTTGTCTCAAACAAACATAAATAGGAAAAAAACATGTGCATCTGGTGTGTAGATCATATATATATATATGTATGTTTGTATCAAGTACCATGAAGAAGCGATTTAGTATTAAACACATCCTTTTAGGGGAAAATATCACTACAAAGTTGTACAAACTCCATGCACAACCACCAGTGACCTTTTGAGTAAATTTATACAATCGAACCATCCTTGCTCTGTGCAGGAACCATCACAGGAATGGCTCCCATTCTACTTAGATTTGGACCAGCTACCTTGGGTGGCACGAAGTTTGGGGTTTGGCTTTGGGGGCGTTCATGCTCTTCGCTTGGTACTTGATTGTATCGAGCCTTGGAATAACCATCAATGTTCGAGGGGGAGAGAGATCCTAGAGAGGAATGATTGCTCCCAATGTAACTTCGAGCAGTCGAGTTGCGGCTTTTTGGAGGAGCGACATCCTCTCTGTGGAATAAAAGACACAAACGTTAGTTTGAGAGTAAAAAATGTTAAGTTGATTATAGTTTTTAATCTAGCTGTAAATTTGTGTTTCTTGTTTTGCAATCAGTGCCTTTGTGTTTGATAAATTGGGACTATGTGGGTAAAGCCTGCATATCTGATCAAAGTTCCTGTTCTCTGTGCCCAATCCCCCCCAAAAAAGGCTACCGGAAACAAAGAGCAAATGAAAAATATAGGAGAGAACGGGGAAAAATAACCGTAAAGATTATTTTAATACGTAAACCCAGATATGAAACCCCAGAAATTCTAGTAAAATTACAGACCTGCTTTGAAATATAGAATAAATTCGATTATACATGAAGCCATTGCCTGCTACATCAGTTTCACATAACATCCCAATACTTGAAGTTTTTCCAATGGGAACTGTAACATTACAACCATCTAGTTAATTGCCTATATTTTTTTGTAATGACACTGTATCTGTCCAAAACCACCTATTACCCTTATTTTGTATATATAGTGACTTACAAAACGATTTAACGCTGCATACTACAAACTAAAAAGTCCAAAAGAGTTTAAAAGTATCTAACCATTGGAGTGAAAAGCTGGGTATGAAAAGGGAGGTGTTGCAGTGAAGAAAGTTTTTAAAAAGTGAAAATTATAAAAAAAAATTAAAATATTTTTTTTTGTTTAAAGTCTTTATCCTTAAGGGGTTAAACATTCCAATAATGCTGATGGCAAACATAAGTTAGTCTATAAATTTGCAGCATCATCTTAGAATTCTCTAAACATATATCCAAAAACAAGATGGGTCGTCCATTCCGTGTGTTGAGAGAAATGAAAGTATTCGTTGACGTGTAACTCCTGTGAAATGCAGTAAGTCATCGTACCTGATTTCATGCTGTACTTCTTTCTCATACTTTTTCTCTCTTTGTTTCTTGCAGCAAAAAAACACCAGGAGCCCAACAAGTCCAAGACTTAATAATGTCCCTATTATGGCACCCGCAACCACTCCGGCTACATTTGAAGCTGCGAAGAGTGAAAAAGAAGCATATTTGTCTTTTTGGAAAGGAAAATGGCTACGACCAACTATGTAGAATATGAAAGCGAAAATCCAGAATTTAGAATATATTGCAGTATTCGTGTAACGGGAGCAATATACGCTTACAGCACCGGGAAGCCTCGCCAACGTAGGTAAATCATTTTAATGGATTTAATTAGGGTTACTTATTTTACTGCAAGTACCTATAGCTTGCACTTGCTTGTCGGTCAATCTGTTTCATCTTTCCGGTGAGATTTAGTTCAATGGAAGGCGAGGTTGGCAGCCAGTGAGACAAACCGCATTATCTAAACCGACCTGTTCTTAAATGCTCTCCTAACCTTACCTTAATGCTAATATCCGCACTTTGCAGTTTAGGTACATCTGACAGTACTTAATAAATACAGCAAAAAAATTATTTTTCCTCAAGGTATACATCTAGGGTCTTTTCCATTTTAACCTGTAGACAGTTATATGGGATCATTTTATGCTACACAACTCTGAAATGTACTAAAATGTCTGCTTTAAAATAATATTTTGAGCACTTAGGGCAAAACGGTAAATACTTACGAGGAACAACATTAAGTATGAGCATGCACTCCTCGGAGCCAACTCTGTTATTAGCTAAACACCTGTACGTGCCGCTGTGATACTGAGAAGCATTTTTCACAGGAAGAGTTCCGCTGGCTGGATCTAAAGAAGGGAAAACAAGATCGTCATGAAAATCGAATACGCACTTGCCGTGTGGAGTACTATCTTACAGTTTAAAAATGCAAAAGCACATCAATAACAAAACAGAATTGCAAAAACAAACTATACTCACCCCAGTTGAGCCCCGGGGGCCGCGGCTGCTGGCCGGTGAGCTTGAACCATTGATATGTTACAGGAGGAGTTCCTTCTTTGGATTCGCATTTCAAGCTCAGGTCCTTCCCAATCTGTTGTGATCCTTCAATAAAGCATCGCGGTTTTGCTGGCTTAACTAGAAGACATTGGGAAAACTTTTAAGCATATCTGCAGTTTACTAATCACGCCCTCCAGACACTTGACCCGGATACAGAAGTGCATGCGCTGAACGATACACGCTCATCTTTAAGAACTTAACCGACATTTTAGTACGGGAGTCCATTAAAAACCACAATGAAAAAAATCTGAAAACAGACATTTTAAGCTCATTTTAGAGCTAATGCTTCCAGAGATTTTTTTTTTTTATGTGTCATCAATACATTTTAGTGAAAATAAAGAAAACACAGCAAACCCGGCTAAATGCACTTAAATACCTACCAGTAGAATTCTCTCCCTCCATAAAAGCCAAACTAATTGTTACCACACAAACACTCAAATACCTATACAAATAGGGACATTCTATACAAATAGGGACATTCTATACAAATTGGGCCGATCTTGGGATCAAACACGTCATCTAGAGAATACCACCGAGCAGCACTTCACGCACACCTCGCACTGTTGGCCTAAAGCACTATTGTTTGTTCAATGGCGCACAGTCATGATGACACGGAAATCTTCATTTTGGAGGAATAATCTCCCACACGTACATAGTGTATGTATATATACGCATGCCTGGGTATTAATGTCAACATCGATTTTAATGTATGGATTTTGCAGGGACAATGTCTAGAACATTGTATGGCAACTGGTAACGGGGAGGGTCTTGTTGGCGTATGTAAGATGTGATCATATTATGGGTGAAACTGGAAGTAACAGTTACTTGGAACTTTCACCTATGGGATTTCCCTGTTCACATGTTTGCAGCACCTTTGGGACAAGCGAATGGTTATGGATAAGAACAAGGCGTTGCACACATACGGACATATGAGAAGTGATTTGCAGACCACTTTAATCAGTTACTCCTTAACCATCTCTGGCTCAGATCTAGAAACCTGAGCTGTAAGACAGCATTCGTCGAACACTTCATTCATAGAAAATCGTTGTAACGATCCGATATCGAGCGGCAGGGAGGGGGCTTCTGTCTGTAGGTGAAAACGTTTAAGGTGTTCTTGCATTCTTCTGACGTGAGCAACATGACAAAGTAAACCTGAACAAAGCGCGGACGTACTTACGATACACAGAGAGAGCTATTTTCCTGCTTTTCATCCCCGGCACCTTCTTCACCTTGCATTGATATGAACCGGTATCGGTGCTTTTTAAATTAACGATTTCTATTGACGCGTCGCCATCTGAGGGGTCAGGGGAGCTGAAGTGGACCCTGTTTTTTAGTTCTTCGGAATTTACATACGTAACCCCGCCACTGAACATGATTATCTAAAAAGAAAAACATTTAACAAAACCGTCACGTTACATTGCAGGGAAGGGCAAGATTCAAGATACAATCGAGAGCTCAAAACATAATTCCAATAACAATAGATACTTGGTGCATACCGACTGATCTGGTTTCTGTGTGTCTGCCGACACCAAGTCCCAGTCAATATCCAGTGTCCCGATATCCATGGGTCCCACATTATATTTGCATTCCAAAGTAACCTTGTCACCTTCAGACTTCTCAAGAATTTTCTGGTCAGAGGGAACCAATTCCAAAGCTCTGGATGAACCTAACAAAAAAAAAGTCATATTTAGTGCACATATCCTTTCATATCATACATACACTCATTTATACATAAAATCTGGCTGCTTCATATAAATATATATAAATCTCAACATCCTACACGTTTCTGTTCACTTAACATCCGGTGAGCCTGTAACTGCTACACCCGTCATCTTATTCTATAATCAGTGAAGTCTGTTAGAATCAGCTCACCGCTGGCTGCTAAGCAGTAAGAACATGTGGTGCTTGCCAAAAATCTACCATTTATGAAGAACCAAAATTTCAATGTTTTTCCTACATCATCACATTTACTTATTAACAAGTACGTTGGGATAGGCTCCATCTTTATTCTAAATAAAGGTTTCTCGCTTATCACCAACAGACCTTGGATATTTATATATAATATATAATACATATATAATAACTTATGCCAGTCAGTGGGCTATGGTAACAATTTCATTTTTCATATAAGACGTTTTGATTCAGATTTTAGCACTAAATGACTAAACACACTCTACACCAAGAAACCCCACAACATCCGCTACCAACGCTTGTAAGATTGAAAAAATAAAATTACTTTCTTCTTCTAAAAAATATCCAAAAAAAAAAAAAGGATTATAATAATAGAATCATATAGTAAAAACAGTGTATTGAATAAATTAGAAGAGGCATTGTTGCAGCGGCGTGCGATCGCGCCGGTGTTTCCTTTGTTCGGTTGCTTGTTACTAATCCCTGAAGAGCGAGGTCAGCGCTGGACTTGTTGCTAGGCAACGGAGAACAAACCGAACGCGACTCTTGGGGAAACGCAGCGGCTCAGGACTCCCGGCCACTTGTTGTGAATGAGCCGCAATTATATTTTGCAATCTAACGCATTATTCTCTACATTCTTGCGAAATTGTATCCCATCTAAAAAATAAATCTCTTTTGTAGGTTCTCCCGACGACGGACTGCATTGTAGGCGTATTTGCCCATGATTTCACTTCTCAACCCCATGTCTACCGGTCCAAGTTCATTCCCTGCCAGTTAGTTCCAGGCCCTCAGGGCTACACTGGATAATCCTGGCACAGGCCACAAAAGTATCCGTCCCAGCTACTGTGGCTGGAAGGTGGGCACACAACATGTATGTGACCCCACACTCTACATGTGCAGGGGAGGGGAGTCAGATACCTGAATATTTGTGGGGGGTTTACATGTTTTACTACAGACTATAGCAGAGGGAGCTTTTTTTTACCTAATTTGCTAAAATGTCATGTTGGGCCAGTTAAATCTTAACCCCCTAGCCAGCAGGGTTATGGTGTGAATGCTTAAGTTAATAAAAGAGTATCTAATCGCCTGTGTATTAGATGACAGTTCTTGATGCTGAGGTTCTAGATTATATTCTACCTATTTCCATTAGGGATGCACCGAAATGAAAATTCTGGACAGAAACCGAAACCAAAAATTCAGCATTCACTTGGCCGAATCCCAAAATGACCCCCCACACACCTTTAAAAAAAGACCCAAAAACTTATTTTTAATAAAAGTGTGATTAACACACCAAAATTGGACAAAAAAATTAAACAATATTGAACCTTAAGAACTCAACACATGCAAAACTCATTCAACCTGTCATTTACCAGCATTAAAACAATCATCTGCCCCAAACTGTTACATGGAAACTAAACGTGGGTGATAAATCATTCCACAGGAAAGAGAGAGTGAGTGTGAGTGTACACTTCCGGAGGCAACTAATGTAACAACACTGTAAGGGGCGCCATTTATTTCCCTGCAGACATCTCCTCGAAGGGACACGCTAGTCATTATATGCACTTTAATATGATAGCGGTGTGTCTCTTTCAACCTTTAAATGTTTGCAATAGTCGTGGTTGTGCACATGTGTAGACTGCACAAAACACATAGGTTACAACACAACACAGTTTAGACACAGATAAGAGAATCTAAAACCGATAGTCGTGCCAAAGAATGAAAATATAGGCATTCCATCATTTTTACACCTGCTTTTGGAGGCTAAAACTCCCATCAGTGTAATCAGTCTAGCTGAGGGTGATGGGATCTGCAATCCACAAAAGATCATCAGTCTATTTTTTGGTCTAAAACTAAAATCAATTTAAATAATGAAATGCCGAAAGACATCACACAAAAGTATTCTAAGAGCTGCTTTCGGCGATTGCTTAGCAAAGGGTTCAGAACGCTGCTATGTAGGAGATACAGGGTAGGCAATGCAGGCTTAGATTGCCAGCTAATACTCAAAGGGTTAGATGCCCCCTCCCCTTATAAATGCACAAGGTAAATCATCACAACCCCCCAGGCATATGCACTGTACCACCTTGCCCCAAACCCGTTTGCTGGCGGGAGGTGTGCTCAGTTGGGGACCACTGCGCATGCACCCCGTACTCACTGCCAGGGCGCGTGCGAAGGTTCAAAGGCAGTCTAATGAGACCATGATCAGGATGTGCAAAAGCGTTCCCACCGATGTCAGAACTTGCCAAACCGGTGTGAATACCTGGCAGCGGAGGGGGCAGCGCGCGGTAGCGAGATCTGCAATGTTACAGGGTCACCGTACCCAAGGTTGGGTACCCCTGTTTGAGGGCTGAGGAATCACCAGTCAGTACCCTCATACGGAGCTCCTGCTACCCACGGCAATGGATCAGGTGGGGGGATTAAGGGATAGAATGGGTTTCCCCACCTGTGTTATGCCCCCTGTAGTGAGGCTGCCTTCTGGGCAAACAGGGCTGTGCTGGCCGATCAAGCGCTCCGGCCAGGCTGCCTGATTGTCCCTTTGAAGGGTTGGAGCTGCAGCCACATTCAGTCTCCGGGGGTGTTTTATAAAATAAAACACATTATAAAATATTACCGGGTCATGGGATCAGAAAAAGGACACAAAAAGTACCCAAAAGTACTCCATGAACTGGCTAAGAGTTCCACGAAAATATTAGCCTGCGATACTGGCCGCATCACAAGCATTCTTTGTTGGTGGGCTTCAGGGGACATTATACTGCTACTGAACGGCTTCAGCTTCCCCTGCACCAGTCACGTACAATACACCGTCAGCCAGCCCACCAGGTACCGGCTCACTCACACAGTCACGTACAATACACCGTCAGCCAGCCCACCAGGTACCGGCTCACCAGCACAGTCACGTACAATACACCGTCAGCCAGCCCACCAGGTACCGGCTCACTCACACAGTCACATACAATACACGGTCAGCCAGCCCACCAGGTACCGGCTCACTCACACAGTCACATACAATACACGGTCAGCCAGCCCACAAGGTACCGGCTCACCCGCAGTCACCCGCAGTACGTCTGATGATTTCTTGGCTAGCAGAACACTTTCAGGATTGTGCGCTGCTGCTGCCGGCAGACTAGCCTTTTCAATGAGTCCGGGGCATAGAAGGTAAGAAGAAGAAGGTAACATCCAACAGAAAGCATCAGCAGACACGTTATTACAGATTAGTTCAAGAGCACTAGTTATTTTTAATATTGCATACAAAGATTTTTTTTTTACTTGACATGATAGGACATTACTGTATATAAGACTAAATGAGTTATTAATAAAGCTCATTTTATTAGCCTGCCTAAGACCTGCCTAAGACCACCAAGTGAGTCATTAACGCCACGTGGTTAAACTGCTTTAACGCAAATCTACAAATGAACGAGCTTCACATTAACACGAAAAAGACTTTATGAAATAATTTAGAATCAAATATTTGCTTTTGTTTTATAAACAACAACATTGTTTCATACCGATTTATAAACATTTCCCAAAACTAATAAAAATGAGCACTTGTTCCCGCGGTGTCTGTGTTTCACGTCTGCTGGTAACAGATGAATGTCCACCTGACACCTGGAACGTCGGGAGTCGGTTAAATATATAGACAAAGCCTTCCTGCCTCCGATCTCCATCACACCAACGGGGTTTATTCGAGTTATAGACGAGCAGAACCGCATTAACAAGAAGGTCCATAGGTTTCGGGTTTATGGGGTTTATGTAAGAGGAGTGGCTGCTCATCTCATGGAAATTCTAATTGAGGAAGGAGAACAGATAACAGCGAGAGGGGGAGCGAGGCGGGGGTGGAAAACAGACTAAAAAAAAAGTTAGAGAATGCAAAGACGGACAATCGGAGGGGGCAAGAAGTAAACTGAATGCCATCAGCTTAAGATTGAAAGGATAAGGAAGGATGGAAGTGAAAGAGAAAGTGAGTGTGGAAAGCGGGAAATACTACACTAATATAGAGGGAATAGTCGCATAGAGACAAAGACAAGAACCTTAGCAATTAGAATTAAATATATAAGAAATCCGGAGACACTGGATGTGAGAACGATGCCACCGGCTCACACTACAGCCATTACACCAAGTTACTCAATATCGAGTCATATTTATAATAATATAACACCCTATACTAACAGTCTGCATATCTAACGTATAAATCTTCCTCACATCAGGGGTTTAAAAAGGGAATGAGAATGACTGGATACTTAAGAAAACTATAGCACACCAACCCCCCCCCCCCCCCCCGCCAATTAACTATTTTGCTAAGGGACACGAACGCCGTATTAACATTACTTATAAATAGTACTGCTGGCACGTGGTTTACAAGTGTTTTTATCGCCATAGTAACCGGTGGAAGGGTCCAATCAGCAGGAACATTTTGCTAGGATGATAAAACCACTTTAAAAACTGCTTTATTTAACAAAGGGCTGTGTGATTGGAATGAAAGCTCTTCGCTCCAGCAGGACGCTCGCCAGCTCCATACATTCAGCACACGTTTAGTTTTACAAACTGGAACATTCCGGAAGCCCTGATGATTTAATTTCACATTAGGTGTAATCAGCGCGTACCGTAACACTAAGCGTTCGCTGGCTTTGCTGCCAAGTCCAGAGACATATCCGTGTGTTTCCAGGCAGCACATGAATAACACACGGCACCGATAACAAACCCGCAGCGGGGTTATCGGCGCGAGCGAAGAGGAGTCCAAAGAGCATTCCTAGCCAGGAAAACAGCCTCCAGAAACTATTTCACAGCGTACCTTCTGAGAGCACAATGTAATGAAGATTCACAACACTGAGGGGGTAGTAGATAAATGGAACCGCCACCAATCAGTAGTGGTAGAGGCTAATACAGTAGGGGAATTTAAACTAGCATCGGATAGGATTATGGCTCCTGAATCTAAGACGAGACCAACGAGTTTCTAGATCAGGAAAAAGGGGGAGTCTAGATGGTTTTCTCTGCAAATAAAGTGTCCTTAAAGGAGCTTAGAAAGGGATCAACAATTTTTTACCACATTTTATTTAGAATACATTACATGACTAAAATAACATCTAAAGAAAGCTCTTCTTGTACTGAGAAAAAAATATATAATTTCTCTGGATACAGTAAGCGAGAAAGACCAAAATTATAGCTAAACACAAAACACCCCAGAAATGTGAAAACAGCCATCATCACGAAGGGTTTAAAATGTGTAAAACAGTCCGGTCATGGAGGGGTTAAATTACGTCTCATAATAAAATACTGCTCGTTAACAAAAAAAAAAATTAAAATCAGTAGCACAAAGTATAAAGGTCTCCCTCCTTTCACGTGTATAGACAACTCCCTACGAAAACTGATAACAAACTAAAGAATAAAGGAGAGGGGTTACTAAACTGCCCCATTACGTTAAACTTACACTACATGTAGACTGGAAGCTCGCGAGGTGGACCCTCTATCTAACCTATCGATGTGTCTCCGTCTGCCAGACCGTTTCAATGTATGGACTGTAAGAAGCGCTGCGGAAATCGGAAATTTATTTATAATAAAAAAGGCTTCTTAGCAGAGATCCCAACGATGAGATCATTTCTTGTTACAAGGTCCGGTCGGATTAGTAACCAGTGAAGCAGTGGGGGGGGGTTGATTAGGTGTAGAGATAAGGTAAACTACACAGACTCAAGTAAATAAATAATTCACTGTACAGGGCCAGCTGGGAGTATCCCTATCCAGAGGTCAACAAAGGCTTCCCATGACTACACACATGCTAACGGCAGCCTTACTATTTCAGAGCAATAATATACAGAATCGGATTAAAGAACAGAAAAAAATACAGATCTCCAAACGCTGGGATTATCCTTAAAAAGAATCAACACCGTTGAAATAATCAGACATTAGGATGAAGACTCGCCTGCTGCTAATAAGCGAGATTAGGGAAAATCGAATTAATCATGTGTAGAAAACATGTAACACCTAATATGAACAGTTATATACATATATTATATGGATACATATATATTAATAATAATATAACTGACATCACAAGCCTTAAAGCACCAGGATCCCCTCACAGTAAAAACTTCTGATCAATGCAACTTATGCCCTACGGGTACCCGTTGGAGTCAAAACATTTAAATGTTTCATTGAAAAAGTTCTTTATATTGTTATCTGTCCTTCTAACAAACCCCACTCAATGCATTAGAGCTCAGCCTAAAACCTCCCCTTCTGTATTGTCTCAAAGCTGGAGTTACCCTCCCCCACTGACTAATTTAAGCCCACAAAAGCAGAGAAAATAAATACAGGAGAGGTGAAGGGGCAATAGCAGAAATCGGGGTCACAAGCCATGGCACTGGGGTAATCAGCGAACATGCCTCTTTGGACTTCAAAGGGTTAAGAAATGCGCAGACATCTAAGCCCCTGGGGTGAGGGTCTCAAAGGAGGTAATAAATACACCCTTTCAGTGCCAGTGGGGTGTGCCCTGTGATTTTCTGCCCCGGATAACAGACATGTATTCAGTAAAAGCACCCTTTCAGTGCCAGTTACAAATGACTTTACTACCGCATTGTGGTTATTAATGCTCCAGGCAGCTGGTAATCCAATATGCTGGGCACGAAATGAAAGGTAATTAGTGCTGCAGAGCAGTTTATTAAAGCAGCCAGGACGCAGCAATCCGCCGGGCTGAAACTAAGCTGCCTCCTACATACCCCGAGATCGATAACACGGAACGGGAGACTATGCCAGAAAGTCGTTTCAACTTTACAGAACGCTCCCGGGTTCCGGGGCAAAAGTTGTAACACTAGCCACTGATTGATAGACAGCAGACAGGGAACGTTGTTGCTGCCTGAGAGCGATGGGTGCTATTTGCGGAATTGGTATTATACAGGGTCCGGTTAGCCAGTCCTCGCCGTGCACCGCTTTATAACCGGACATGCTACAGAGGTAAGGAACCGCACCCCTCCCAACACCTGCCAAGCACCGAGCCTCGCAGACAATGCCCAGGTTACCCACCGCAGTACACCAACAGCAGCAGCAGAGGGAGAGATGCCAGCGCCATCCCGAGGACACCTCCCTGAGGTCCGAGCGGCTCCCGGTGTATCCCGCACCCCGTCTCCAGGCGGCTCCCGGTGTATCCCGCACCCCGTCTCCAGGCGGCTCCCGCTCCTTCTGACTGGCACGAGACGCGCAGTGCACTGGGGGTTCGGCAGGTGCCCGCGTGCGCTCCAGATAAGGCGGCTGTCTCGCGCTTGGTACAGGCGGCTCGCGCTCTCTCCTTCCTCTCAGTGTGTGGAATGGATGCGTATCTCCCTGAGCTCTGCCCACCGAGCAGCAGGTGAATCGTGACGTCACTTCCTGGAGGACACTAACAACCCCCCCCTCTCAACCTCCTTTTCCTTGTACCACTCCCTACCCGGCCACAGGCGGAGGTGGCTGTCCCTGACCGCTCAGTACAAACACCTCAGAGTTCTAGTGCGTGCACCTGCCTCCAGCACCCACCAGCCATTACCGGAGACATACAGTCACCTGTCAATCAAACGAGGCAGCCGTTATTATTATGAGTTGAAAATTTGGGCTATGGAATTATTTGTGGCATTGCAAAGGGTTAATGGAATAATATTTTAGAAAATGAACCTTATGAAGAGTATGAGCAGGGCTGTAACCCGTCCTCAAGGCGCCCCAAGAGATCGGGCAGTGGGGTTACTGTACAGGTGTAAAACCTGGTCGAGGAAGATGTTGGCGTATTTATTACCGAACTAAATATTATTTACGGTAATGCCTGTCATCCAAATATGCGCTGACTTATACCCTAACGGTTTTTGTTTTTCCTTTTTTTCCTCCATAACGGATATTGTGTATATGTTTTTATGTTGTATGTAATTTCCTAATCCTTGCCCTTTTACATAAGAAAATAAAGATTTTTTAAAAAATAAAATATGCGCTGACTTTTAGAGACACATAATTTCATACAAGCGAAATGACGGTGCATGCGCCCAGGTGAGCATAGAGAGATCTTGGATGTGTAACTAAGGTGCGTTTCCCATTTACAGACGTTATTTTGATAGAAGCTGTTTTAGGGGGGTTACAGCAAGGTGACCCCATTGGCCATTTTTTCTAGGACATATATAGTGCTGCCTGGTACCTGGTTCACATACTGCAAGGCAGTACTTTCCATATGCTGCTGGCCGGCCGCCTGTAAAAATTATACTGTCCTAGAAAAAAATGGCTGATGTGGTCTCCCTACTGTAACCACCCAAAACAGTTTCTGTCAAACGATCTAACTTTTGCCTATGATGGAATTGTATCATAATCACTCATACCGTCTCCCTGTGTTCACCTGTTCTGTCACAGCGCACTGTCGCACTGTCACTTTGCAGCAGGCTTTATTCACTAAATCTGTGATGTCAGAAGGTACACTGCCATTCAAAAGTTTAGGGTCGCTGCGCTAACATAATTGCAAAAGGCTTTTCTAACGATCAATTAGCCTTTTAAACTTAAACTTGGATCAGCGAACACAATGTGCCATTGGAACACAGAAGTGATGGGAGTGATAAAGGGCCATTGGAACACAAGAGTGATGGGAGTGATAAAGGGCCATTGGAACACAGGAGTGATGGGAGTGATAAAGGGCCATTGGAACACAGGAGTGATAGGAGTGATATAGGGCCATTGGAACACAGGAGTGATGGGAGTGATAAAGGGTCATTGGCACACGGGAGTGATAAAAGGCCATTGGAACACAGGAGTGATGGGAGTTATAAAGGGCCTCTGTCCGCCTATGAAAATATTCCACAAAAAAATCAGCCGTTTCCAGCTACAATAGTCATTTATAACATTAACCCCGTCTGCGCTGGATTTCTGATCCATTTCATGTTATTTTAATGGACAAAATTTCAAAAATTTCAAAAACATGGACATTTCTAAGTGACCCCCAAACTTTTGGACGGTAGTTTAAGTAAAATTACAGCATTTTATTGATTTTACTGGGAAGTGAAGCAAATCAGAACTTAGTATGCGTTTCCGTTTGGGTAAAAAAAAAAAGGTAAAGAATCGCATACCGCTTTAGTTTAACCAGGAAGTGTTATTTTTTTTTAGGCAAGCAGTCGTATGGGTGATTGGGTCTCCTATAGGCCCCCGCGTCTCAAATCTGAGGTTCGCTATACATAAGATATATACGTATATGTTAATTTGTATTCCGTCTAATGGTCTTACTTCTCTACCCACATATTCTTAGAAGAGCACCGTTCTGAGCCTATCCAAAATACTTCCGTGATTCACGATGGGCTAACACGCAAGCCATTTGTACGCATATGATACATTGTTACATATAACGATTTGTTTCCCTTCTAACTTCGATTGTATGTAAATAATCAGTAGGCCAACTTTGTCTTGTGCGTTGAATTAGCCCATACTTAGAGAAACTGCTATTAAAACATTTCTTCTCTACAATGATTAATGGCTTCATTTTCACATCTAATGTGGAATTGATAAATCATCACACAAGGGTAAGCTTTAGTTTATTAGAACTAAACAGATGTGGGTGTGCAAGAATGATGAGAAACCGAGATTCACTGTTTTTTTTCCTAATTATTCCTGGAGCAAAAGGCATTTTCTGAATCATTGTTTGTAAAATGCAATTAAACAGCGAGAAGACAAAATCAGCCAAGGCGCTCAAGACCCCCGCTCAGCGTTTAGCTCCAACCCAATAATTTTTATGGTGTTTATGTAAAAAAAAAAACATGTCTGTCCCTTTAAGATTTTATTAATGTTCCATAATAATGAAAATGCAGTCATTAATTTTGTGGGAACCTTTGCTGCACCTCCTCCTTCTTTATCAGTAATGATTGCGAAATCTATGAATCATGGAAAGGTGTTTGGTGGGCGCTGTATTTAAGGCTCTTGCTTGGGGCAGGCGTAACCCTATCCTAAATCTAAGACAAGACCAAGGACTGATTAGGGTCTGACTCCTAAATCAGGAAAAAACGGGCAGACTAGATGGGCCAAATGGTTATTATCTAGCGTCAAATTCTATATTTCTACCTATTCCAGAGCTGTTTTGTGGCCCCCGGATCCCTTTCCGAGTCCATGTTTTAGCCCATCTAAAATGCCCAATGCACTTATTGGAATATTCTTGTTCTTTCCAAAGCAATATAACTCCCAGGGCCTTTAATTTTTTTTTCGGTATTGCTTTCACTTTATACAGAGGGTGCTAGATAAGTGGAGCAGCCTTCCATCAGTGGAAGTGGTAGAGACTAATACAGTGAGGGAATTTACGCATGTTCGGGATAAGCATATGGCTCCTAAATCTAAGACGAGATCAAAGACTTATTAAGATCTGAGTCTATACACCAGCATAAACAGGCAGACTAGATGGGCCGAATGGTTCTTATCTCTTGTCAAATTCTAGGTTTTTAAGTAAATAAACCATACTGAATAAAGGCAATCCGTGTTAGCTGTAAAGATGTTAGCAGGGGTGTTTTTCTTTACCAGTTTCAGCTCTTTTTTAAATACTTTTGCCTTATCCGAGAAGCATTCTAGAAAGAACTTTAATATTTAACAGCGTTCTCATCATCAATGCTTTTAGATATCGTCTGATATTCTCCTTCTTGAGATCTGAAGTTATTTCCTAGTAGATTATAATAAGCATTGGAATCATCGCTGAGTTCTCTTAGGTGTTAAGTGGGAGTCATCACTTCCTAGCTCATCAAACTGATACAGCGTGCAAGGAAGGGAACAGATCTTATTAACATGGAAACTGTAAAACTTGCAAATTAATATAGCAGACAAAACACTTATGCAGTATTTGCATATCTTATAACGACTCTGCGTTTCAGAATGCGAACAGCGTTATAAGGAAGTGTCTCGAAGCATGAAACGCCTCTTTATCAGGTCAACAATTATTTGGAAATATTGATTTACAATAAAGTGGAATTAACAGGGGGTACAGCCTTTTGGGGCCACTATGGTGTACCCCACACACACATACTGATGCTCGGTGTACTCCCTTTTTGGCACCTTGGATAATTAACATGACGGGCCATGACCGAGCCGGAAGATTTCTTATGGCAGCCTTGAGTTAAAGCAATAAGGAAAGTGACACTGAAAGAGAAAGGAAATCAAAAATCCAACATAAACCGAAATTTTAGCAATTTAAAATTCTGAAGAAGTAAATGTTGTTAAAGTAACGGCCGTACCGATGTGCCAAGCAGCAGAAGCACTACTAGGTTATTCACTGTGCGGGATCGTAACTCATCTGCAAGGGAACGCTGGGTTTAAGTGTGTACTTACTATACACATTCAGGGCCAAGATCATGCAATAAGCTTAAGCTCCAGGGCTGCAGTGAAAATGTCCTCTGTGGGCTGACTTTTTACACCCCTGATTGATTGCCTGCTTAAAATCATTTGGAGCACTTTCTGCACATGCGCATGGGGGTCTTGTTGGACCCTCCAACCTAGAGAACTGGCTGTAAGTATAGGACACGGCAGCCGAACGAGGTGATGCCTGGAGTGTCACCTAAAGCCATTTAATAGGAGCATATGTAAACGATTATCCGACTTCTATATGTTTCTCCATCTTATCTGAACTTATTTTATAGATAAATATTTTTGTATCTGCTTTATTTAACTCTGCTTACAATTCAGCTTCATCAGACTTTTTAAATCATTCACAAATTAAAAGACAATGGTATTTATGTAAGATGAACAATTCTGATTACGGATTAAAATGAATTTGCTGAATACAGATCTAAAAATACGGTAATTCATGAATGTAAAATAAAATGGAGTGATAAATCGAAACAGTTCTAAATAATTCCTACAGCATTTCATCGGTTTTCTTTCATTTCAAATACCATTTAAGCAATGCTGGAAATCAATTGGCTCGGTTTGGTAAAATCCTTTTTTGATCTGTAAAATCATTAATGCCGTATGGACGCTTTGCACAATCTAGCCATCACATGCACTCTAATGAGCGTTCACTTATATTTTACCTCTTTTGAGCATGAGCACAGCCCTTCGAGTAAATGCGTATACTTTAATTCAGATTCATCGTCGTCGAGGCTGGTGCAAAAGACCTGGAATTCTGGAAACATTTTAAGAAAGCTTGTGTTTGTTTTTCTAAAACTGAAAAAGTACAAACCTTTTTCATGTAAAACAGAAAATAGCTTTCTATATTAACTCATATAATAAATACTTTAGACTAAGAGAATTTAAGGATAGGTAATAGCCATCTGATCTGATTGACCATTGTTTCTACCCACGGAAGGCCTCAAACTGTACTTGGTTATTGCTCTTTTGTTATATTTCGTATGACTGTCTCATTCATGTTTCTATGCAATCATTTTATTAATCTACGTATACCACCTCCGCCGGAAGGTTATTCCATTTACTCATCACTGTCGCAGTGAAGAATACTTAAGTGTGATTTATCCACTGGTGGTTATAACCCAAACTCTCTGCTGAATGTGTAGGAATCACTGCTTTATAAGATAAAAGAACCAGTGAGACCTATAGATCCACTCATTCTTATACTGTAAGGTCCAAGGCTTCTCCCTGCTTTGGGGATTTGGGATGTTAATTTCCAAAAACATAAACGGCTGGGTTCCTAGAACGTTGTGTCCTTCCTTACAGGAGGACCCTGGAAATGAATATGCATTACGTGATCACAGAACATTAGGGGCTTGTACCAAGCGTAATTATATCCAGAAGAGGAATATTAATTAGGATGATGAATTAGGAATGAGCAATACTTAATAGCTTGATTTCTAGTTGATAACCTTCTTAACATGGATATCCCTTTTCCTCCATGTTACTGTACAGTGCTGAAGTGTGTTAATGGGATTTCAAGAAAATCCAATTTACATCAGGTGCCAACACACTCATTTATAATCTGGCCTTCCCCCTCCCTGACATCAAAATAATAATGTCATTAAACATGATTATCATATATATATATATATATATATATATATATATATACCGTATTGGCTCGAATATAGGCCGCACTCCCCCCCCCCACTTTAAGTCTTTAAAGTGGGGGTGCGGCCTATATGCGGGGTCATGCAACTTTGTATTGCGTAGATGTCCCCCGCCGGCCCCGCAAGACACCCGGAGTCTGCTCCGGTAAGTCGGGGGGGAGGGGGGGCAGAGGAGGACAGTGGCAGCATATCTCGGGGAGGGAGGACAGTGGTAGCATATCTCGGGGAGGGAGGACAGTGGTAGCATATCTCGGGGAGGGAGGACAGTGGTAGCATATCTCGGGGGGGGAGGAGGACAGTGGTAGCATATCTCGGGGAGGGAGGACAGTGGTAGCATATCTCGGGGGGGGACAGAGTGGCAGCATGTTTTTTTGGTGCTTTTTTAAAGAAAAAAAACTTTTTCTTTAAAAAAGCACCAAACTTTTAGGGTGCGGCCTATATACGGGGGCGGCCTATATCCGAGCCAATACGGTATATATATACACGCTGTTAGTACACAAAAATATTTTTCTAAAATATATCAAAAATATATTTCCTTGATATTTAGTCTGTATTTATATTTTCGAAGTAAAGTTCCTGTTCTCAGTGCTCTGCGAGGCCGCTAATTCCTTTCCCTTTATCTGATGTTGGCACTTGTGCGCTCCCAGGATGAGGTCCACCTAGAATCACCCCTGGACCCAGCCTCAAGGAGAAGATATACGGTAGCGTCTGTAATCGCGTTCCCAGTATTGTACACGTGACTGCCGGGGTGATTCCCAGAACCGGTCAGGTGCATTAGGCGATACGTAATGGGGCATTATGGTCAGTGAGGCAAATCCAGAAAATCTGGAAAAAAAACCCACCATGGCTGGTCCTTTATAACATCGGGCCTCAGGGTCTTATACAAAAGACTGACATTTGAGTAAATCAGTCAGTGATTTGGTATGTATCTTTTTCATTCATCCTGGATTTGATTTTATTAATCTGAGGTTAACATGCAAAATAATAATAATAATAATAATTATAATCTCATACAAATAATGTAAATCAAACAAGTTATGTTAAGTTCTGGACATAACATTCGCTTGTTACATGGCAGCTATACTAGCGTGAAATAATCAAAGGGGAACATCGCCTTCTTTATTAAATCTTCTCATATCATGCGCTTTATTTTGTGCTTGTGAATCCGTGTAACCGTTTTGGAGACATCTGGCTTAAATGTAAAGGACTATTCTGCCGTATGGCAATAGAAATCTTTGTGAAATTGTGGCCAAACAAGCATATCAAGTAATTTCCTGTCCTGATGTTATCTCCCCATTTACCTAACAGAAGGGGAGGAATAATAGAAAGGAATAATGATCCATATCAGGAACCTAAGAGAGTTGTTCCATGATGTACACGTATATTACGTCAAACATGTATCATTTTATATTAACATTAAAAAAACATTATTTAGCCTTTTGAACAGCAGATTCCGTTTGCATGATTCGTAGTCCCTAATTCCGAACAAGCCGGTTTAATAACCAGTATAAATAAATACAGGCAGGTCTCGGTGAATGTAGGTTTTGGTGGCAAAGGGCTCTGTAATGTTTTTCCAGTAAACACAATGATGAGCTGGAATGGATTAGAGCGTATGAGCAAATCTTTGTGTCTACAAAGCCCTTAGTCAGCCGAGTTATTGTACATAGGAACAATGGTCCCTTGTTGGAGGGCTGGTGGAGTCTTCACCCCTGTCTGCTGTGAAATTATTTAGTAATTGGATAAGACATATGCAATTGAGAAACAGATACATTTGCTTTTATTTATTTCAAATTTTCAGCCGTTCCCAAGAAACATCCTCAAAAAATACTGAATGAGAAGGTAAGGTTTGAAGCATCACGCACCACATTCATGACTTTAAAAAGTATTCTTTTCCCTGTTTTTTTTCTTCTTCATGGTTGTACAATAAGGACACAAAGTTTACAATGGTTGGGAACAATACAAAACCCCTTGTGTGCCTGATGAATAGAGCCATCCTTTGGGAAGTAGGAGTGCTGTACTTTGGAGAACCAGGTGCTTCTGTTACAGTTTCTAGTATTAGACAAATCTGTTGGCAGGGTTTGGCTTCATTCTCGTAGGACAGAGTGGAGCAAAAAGATAAAATCTTCTAGGATTCCTACTCAGTGCCGGAAAGAACGCTATAATGTTACTGGGAGAGTTCATCAGTCCCAAAAAAATCAAAACCTGGTTTGGTATGGTTGCCTCCAACTCATATCTTTAGGGTTGTCATTGCTGGTCCCTGACCAATTACCACCCTATACAAGAAGCCCCCTTATTAACCCACACACCCCGCTGCCAATGTAGGCATAGATCTCTGCTTTGTGGAGGCTTTTGTTGCACACACACAGGCTTCAGGCCTACTTCTACACTTCTGAGGACTGCCAGCATTTCCTTTGGCCCAGGCTCCCCAGGCAGCAGCCAAGGTCATCCGGCAGTAAGAGACTTGTACCTTCTCAAATCAATGGAGAGACATAGCAGAAGCATTTGATGACAAGCCCACCCTCCCATGTTCATTTGACTGTAGATGCAGACTATATTATATTCATTCTATCTCATGCATAATACTTCATATGCATTCATTTAATGTGCAAAAAGGAAAATAATACCTTAGGGAGAAGCTGCAGCTTCCCGTCCTGGTCCAACATTTTCTGCCACTGATTGGCTCATTATTCTCCCCCATCCTTACTAGCAGGAAGTATATCATGTGTCATGAGATGTGTTCAGCTGAAGTTGGGGTGTGGGGAAAGGGGATAATGCATACGGAGATTTGGGAGACACTTCCATGCTTCAAGGGGACACCACAAAAAATTAAAGCTCACATGTGCTTTTCTATCCAATGTAAATTTAATGCTGAATGTTAATAAAGGACATTTCTTGAATTGTATTCGTTACCTTTTTAGAGGCTTAAAAAGCTCATGATTTGATTTTTTTATATATAATATTTAAAATTACTTTGCAAAAATGACAGTGACAATATGCCATGGGGAGCCACAAGTGCAGCATGTCATTTGCTGTACAAATACACAAAATCAAAGCATCAATCAAACGTGTTGCTCCACATTAATCACGCTTAGTATCTTTAGAATATTAACCCTTTAGTATTTGAAGAAAATAAACCATAGCTGATTCGGGAAGAATCAGTGCCCGATCTTGTGTCACATGACAATGAAGTGTTCCCTGAAAAATGATGAATAAAGGAAAAATTTTGTATGGTTAAATAATTATTTTTTTGGGAAGGTTTAGGCATTCAATAGTAGCGATACGTTAAGTGTTAAATTCAGCAGAGTAGGTGGAACAGCATCATTAATCAAAACGACATAACATTCATAAACTTTTGAACTAGCAATAAATACCGAAGAAGTAGCTTCGTGATTAGTATTTTACTTTCCGTAGCATTTGCCAAACTGCGATAGCGTGAACATGTAATGTATTAAACAGAAGTAACGTGATGTTCTTAAGATTCATGTTTTTTAGAGAATTATGCTGCATACCTTTGAATCTCATAGCTGTAATCTGATGGATGTATTCTGGATTGTTAACCTGTTTGTATTTTGGCTCTATTGAATTATGTGGAGAGCGAGCAGCATGGGAATCACTGACCACAATTTCTAAATGTATTTATTCTGGATTTATTCTAAAATAGACAAACGGCTGACATGTGAGAATTTTTTTTCACATTTTTTTCTCTCCTAAATTTTAGCTAGAAGTGCCACGTATATAAGATCTTCAGAATGTCCGCGTATCCTTAGACCCAGATATCACTTGCAAATCCTGAATAGAAATCCAGAGTTCTGCATGACAATGTCCCTTTAAAAGCACGGTTTCGTAGGCTCGCTGTTTGTCTGAAAAGAAACAAAGAGCAGTCGCGCTGAGCCTCCCATCCTCCTCACACCGACCGGTGCTTTTCACTCCCAATCCCGTCCTGATGCAAACAAAGTGAATTAAGACATCCTGCTGTTCATGGCACACATTTTTAGGCAATTAAACTGAAATCAGTGGGGGAAAGAACCCCGAAACAACTGGGTGCATGCATTGTGGGGTAATTCTTCATCCTAGGAATGCATTGTTTTCATGATGATGACCGATGGATATGTAAGCTTAGTCTGTGCCAAAACCTGTACTACTTCTCCTTGAATGTATATATATTATATATGGATATAAAAAGTCTACACATCCCTGTTAATATGCCAGGTTCTTGTGATGTTAAAGAATGAGACAAAGATAAATCATGTCAGAACATTTTCCACCTTTAATGTGACCTATAACGTGAACAATTCAATTGCAAAACAAACTGAAATCTTTGAGGGGGAAAAAACAAAAAAAACCTCACAATAACCTGGTTGCATAAGTGTGCACACCCTCTTATAACAGGGACTGTGGCTGTGTTCAGAATTAACCAATCACATTCAAACTCGTGTTAAATAGAAGTCACTGCACACCCGCCATCATTTAAAGTGACTCTGATTAATCACAAATAAAGTTCAGCTGTTCTAGTAGGATTTACCTGACATTTGCTTAGTTGCATCTCAGAGCAGAAGCCATGGTCTCCAGAGATTCCAAAGCATCAGAGGGATCTCATTGCTGAAAGATATCGGTCAGGAGAAGGGTACAAAAGAATTTCCAAAGCATTAGATATACCATGGAACACAGTGAAGACAGTCATCATCAAGTGGAGACAATATGGCACAACAGAGACATTACCAAGAACTGGACGTCCCTCCAAAATTGATGAAAAGACGAGAAGAAAACTGGTCAGGGAGACTTACATGAGGCCTACTGCAACATTAAAGGAACTGCAGGAATTTATGGCCAGTACTGGCTGTGTGCTACATGTGACAACAATCTCCCGTATTCTTCATATGAACGGGGTTTGGGGTAGGGTGGCAAGACGGAAGCCTTTTCTTACAAAGAAAAACATCCAAGCCCGGCTGAAGTTGGCAAAAACAAACATCAAGTACCCCCAAAGCACATGGGGAAAAGGTGTTATGGTCTGATGAAACCAAGGTTGAACTTTTTGGCCATAATTCTAAAAGGTCTGTTTGGTGCCAAAACAACACTGCACATCACCCAAAGAGCACCATACCCACAGTGAAGCATGGTGGTGGCAGCATCATGCTTTGGGGCTGTTTTTCTTCATCTGGAACCGGGGCCTTAGTCAGGGTGGAAGGAATTCTGAAAAGTTCCAAATACCAGACAATTTTGGCACAAAACCTTCAGGCGTCCGTTAGGAAGATGAAGATTAAGTTCACCTTTCAGCACGACGAAGAAGATTAACGTTTTGGAATGGCCCAGCCAGAGCTCAGACCTGAATCCAATTGAACATCCGTGGGGTGATCTGAAGAGGGCTGTGCACAGGAGATGTCCTCACAATCTTACAGATTTGGAGCGCTTTTGCAAGGAAGACTGGGCAAATACTGCCATGTCAAGATGTGCCATGCTAATAGACTCCTACCCAAAAAGACTGATTGCTGTAATAAAATCAAAAGGTGCTTCAACAAAGTATTAGTTTAAGGGTGTGCACACTTATGCAACCAGGTAATTGTGAGTTTTTTTTCTTTTTCCCCCTCAAAGATTTCAGCTTGTTCTGCAATTTAATTGTTCACGTTATAGGTCACATTAAAGGTGGAAAATGTTCTGACATGATTTATCTTTGTCTCATTCTTTAAAATCACAAGAACCTGGCATTTTAACAGGGGTGTGTAGACTTTTTATATCCAAGTATATATATATATATATATATATATATATGAGAAAAACAAGAAACAAATTCAGTATATTTTTATGTTCCATTTTTATTACTTTACACAGGATTATTTTTTTCTTCTTTACTTTCTATTTTTGTTACTTTACATGGCATTTTTCTCTACAATAAAGCGAAATTGATTTGATCTCGCATTTTGTTTCCTTCGCCGTTTACCCTTATAATACCCTAAATAAAATCTGTTCCGACAAATGGCGTCTCATTAGTTTCCCCTGCTGTGTTACAAGTATTTTTCATTTAGGCTTAAGAAGCCCTAGTGTTTGTACTGTCTTCTTTACAAACCCACACCACTAATACAAACCCACACCACCAAAACATTCTGCTTTTATGGTTTTTTTTTTTGTTTCTAAAAATGAATGGTTATTGTACAAAATAGTTTGTCCCTGGTGGTCCTTGTTAGTGTTTGTAAGCTTCGCTGGATCCTCTAATCTGAAACCGTCTGCATTCCAAAGATATCAGTGTTCTTGAAATCGCTGGCACTAGTTGGGGGCTGGTACACTTCATTACTTTCACACAAGATTTTCCAACCCATTGCAGACTTGCTGTTCACCTCTTTAACCATATTTTTATTAACAAAAAAATAGACATTAGCCTCCATTTTCCCCTTACAGTTTCTTTTGGTTATTTTCATTTTTTCCCCAAGTAAATCCACAGAACATTAGAATATTTACAATTAATTGTCATTTGTGCTGTTCTGTGACAGTGTTTATTTGCTGAGGTTTTTTTCTTCCACATTACTTTTATAATTTTTAATGAAAAAAAAAATCAGTGTGCATTTATATTAACATAATTTTGAATATGAGGAAGCATCTGAAAGCAACGTTAAAATAACATTTGTTTTAAATATGATTTTTTTATTTTAAGAAGATGGCCTAATCTGATGAATCATGTTTCCTTTTACATCACGTGGATGGTAGGGTGTGTGTGTGCGTCGCTTACCTGGAGAACACATGGCACATGGAGGTCCCACCTCACAACTGGTAGGGTGATGGTAGGGTGTGTGTGTGTGTCGCTTACCTGGAGAACACATGGCACATGGAGGTCCCACATCACAACTTACCGGATACCACATCACACCTTCAGAGGTCTAGTGGAGTCCATGCCTTGACAGGTCAGGGCTGTTTTAGCAGCAAAAGGGGGACCTACGCAGGTCCATTAGGCAGGTGGTCATAATGTTATGGCTGATCAGTGTATGTGTGGGTACACTAAATGAGAGAAGAAAATTACAGCTAAACACCAACACGACAAAAATGGTAAAAGTGTCCCAAAGTGCACTACAAGTAAGAAGTCTTGCCATTACGGGGTTAAAAAGGGCAAACAAGCCCCTTTGCTGGTGAAACCTGACAGTGTTGGCTCTTCATAATGAATAGAGAGTCGAGCGAGTTGGAACCACAACTTTCCTGCGAACTCTCCCTTTAGTGAATAAATCCCAGAGTGTGCTTGGTACAGTTTGTCGGTTCCTATGTGTCAAGAAACCACTAGAGCTGATAGAATGCAAAAGGTTGGGATTAAAGCACAGGGCCGTGCTCACATAATACGGTTATTGATAGATTTTCTGAATTAAACCACAGACATGACTCAGGCACAAGACCAATGGGAACCTGATCATCCATGAGTAATGCTACATACATACATAATGCCACAGATTCAGATATGAAAATGGAGATGGGAATAAGATATTATTATATTAGAATATCTTATTAAAGCAAGTACAATGAATCTATGTGTTGGTGTATATGGTTATGGTTGTTGTTCTTGGCAAAAGCCCAGCAGACCTGACAGTTTAACCATCAAATAAAGAAAACTTGATCCTTGCTGGTTAATTCTCAGCATTCTTTAATAAATGAATAAAGGGAAGATCAAAGGTGTATTTTTTTTCCTTCTAAATTCCCAAGAGAATTCTGGATTTAAGCAAAGAATAGAATCAATGGTAGCAATTTTTTAAACAGCTGTGTTATCATGAACTAGTTTGGTTAGGGCCACCCCTGTTTTTAGCGTTATGCATGTGCGCATGAATGTTCACTCACTAAAGACTCAATCGCAAGCCGTTTTCCAGAATTTCTCAAGTATGTAATTGACATGATGAAGTGTGGCACTTACATCTGACAAAACACGCTAACTATCTCGTGAAGTATGTTTTACGTCCGTTGTTTAAATATATATAAGGCATGTCTGCAAATAACCCAAGATGGTAGAAACTAGACTTGTGCATTCGTCTTCGGGCGAACATGAAAACGAGCACGAAGAGGCCGTTTTTTTGTTCGTTCCGAAGGAACGTAGAACAGAATACAGTGCCGGCAAACCGTAGGCGAAGACGAAGACTCACAATCACGAAGAATCGAAGATTCTTCGTGATCGTCTTCGTTTTTGCCGCGCAACCGCCAAAATTTCAAACAGGAGTGAGCTGATCCTCGTCTGTCCAATCAGCTCACTCTTGTGACGTAACGCTAAGGGTCTCGTCCAATGCCTGTGCTGCTGTTTTTTGAATTCTGAAGGCGCCTTTATAAGACCAGAGCTTGCCTGAGAGATCCATTCATTTTTCGCTGTGACTGCTTTGGCAACACTGCTGTGCTGCATCCGAGCGTTACAGAGAGAGATTGTTCTGTTCTGTGTGAGACTGGTAAGCCTTTCTCACAGTGTACTTCATCCTCACTTCAGTGCTACTTAATATAATTAATTTAATAATAATAATTTGATTAATTTAATTTTTTTAAAATTAATTTGTCATCAACTTTAGTGTAAGTGCTGTTGAGTTGACAGTGCACCCAGTGCCTCAGTGGCACTGGGGTGCCCTTGCCCTGGGCTGGCACTAGTGCCTATTGCCTGTCCTGCTTAAATAAATTAAATAGAATTTATAAATTACAATTTAATAGAATCTATAATTTAATAGTTCATTATAATATTATATATATATATATATTTGTCAGTCATATATATATATATACTATAGTATACTAGTGTAGAGTGTACTGTAGACATTCATCTACTAGTGTCTAATTTAAAATCAGTAATATTAATTAATATAATTAATAATTGAATTCATTATAAAATATATATATTTGTCAGTTATAGTTAGTAATAGTATACTAGTGTAGAGTGTACTGTAGACATTCAGAACATCTACTAGTGTCTAATCTAAAATCAGTAATATCAATAATTCTCTAATTCTTTCTTATCTTAATAGTTAATTAAATTAGCTATAAATAAAAGTAATAATATTAATTAATTACTACTAGCGTATAGTTCAGCTAATCTTATTAGTACTGGTGCTGCAGCTCTATAGTTTGTGCTTTGTTTTAGCAACAGTAAGAGACCAAGTCAATTTTTCTTAATTAATCTTTCATTTTATTTCATTTGTTTTGCTCACCTCAGTCCATCAGTGAAGTGAACTTGTTGGGCTAGTGAGTGCAGCCGCATAAGTGCTGTGTTTTTTTTTGATCAGCAAGCAGTGACGTTAACTGTTTTGCAAAGATTTTCTCATTTATTTTACATTTTATTTCAATTTTATTAAAAGTACCCTTAGTGTTTTGCTCACCTCAGTCCATCAGTGAAGTGAACTTGTTGGGCTAGTGAGTGCAGCAAGCAGTGAAGATAACTGTTTTGCTGTGACATTTTATTTTATTTCTAATTCTTTTCAAGAAAAATTGACTGTGACGAGCTGTACTAAGCAAAGCTTCAAGCTACTAGCTGTAGTACTAAAATAATTCTAATCTTCTTTAATCTTAATCTATAATATATTATAAATAATAATATTCTAATTCATAATCTATAATATAAGTAATTCTAATTCTAAATTCTAATTCATAATCTATATTCTTCTATCTATAATACATAATATATAAGTAAATTAGTTCTAATCTATTAATATTATATAACTTAATATTAATTAATAAATCATATACTGAATCTGATTTAACCTCACTTTAGCTTAGTGGGTTTGAGAGCGTCTGCCTAGAGGTAGACTTATAGTAAGGAAATATAGCTTTAGGCTAGCATAGTAGTAGGCTAAGCTCTTAGGCCTGTGTAAATTCAAATTAAAAATAAAATACTGCTAGTTATTAAATAGTTAATCTTGAGTTAATAATTTAAATAACTTTAGGATTTTGGCAGATTGCACACAGCACAGTGCAGTAGTGCATAGTTTTACTTTTTAAGCAGTAGCACTGAAGAGAACTTCCTCTAATTTTTTTGTCTTTAATTCGTTTTTCCTTTTTTTTATTTTTATTTTTTTATTTTTTTTTTATAGTTTTTTAAACACTACACTACACTACACTACACTACACTACACACACAACACAAAATTTGAAATGGATCCTCCTTTTGGGACTAAGGAGGGACAAGCTCCATCTACCACCACCACCACCACCACCACCACCACCAGCACCACCACCAGCACCACCACCAGCTCTAAGATGCAGCCTTTGCGTCAGTCTAGTCGGCCAAGTAGGCCAAGCTCTCGCTTATCATTTGGGGAAGCATTGCTTGAAGGATCATCAAGTAAAGGAAAGGCACCAAAAGCAGGCAGTAGTAGTGCGGCTAGGCCCACAAGCTCTATGGTTTTTTACGGAAAGCCTAAAGCACCAGAAGCACGTTCAAAGTTAAAGGGTAGCACAAGTAGTACCAGCCCAGTGACTAAAAAGAAGTGCCTTTTGCCCCAAGCAGCATCTTCCCCATCCACCAGCAGCATGCAAGGTACCAAGCAGAGCCAAATTAGCAGCAAGACTCAGAGGGGTCCCAAACCAAAGCGATCTCATTCCTTTGTAGGGAAAACCACCACCACCACCACCCCCGCCTCTACCACCACTAGTGCTGCGCCTACTGTTCCCACTGGTACCGCCACGCCATGTCCTCCTAGTACCTCTAGCAAGCCACCAAGTCCTTACAAAATTTTTGTAAAGACAGTTAGAGAGAGGGCTACACATAGTGGAACTCCACCTAGCGAGGTAGCAGAGGAGCCTGAGACTGAGAGGCCAAGTGCAGAGTCTATTCTTCCTGCTCGCACTACTACTAGTCACGAGTCTCACGACGATATCAGTCTTAGCTCCAGCCTAGCAGGAATTCCATTCGATCTGGCTAATGAAGAGCTAGACTATGAGCCAGAGGAAGTAGAGGAGATGAGTGGTCAGGAATCAGATTCCTCAGGGAGCAGTGTCCAAATGACTAGTGCACAATTTTCCCCTGAGCCTCCACCTTCTCCGCTACGATCATCACCATCACCACCACCAGCAGCAGCAGCAAAACCTAGCAAATCTAAAGCAATTAGCAGTCCCACTATGGCCAGTACTGTTACCACCAGTCCCACCACCACTAGTTCTGCCTCTGTTGATCCACCCCGAGCAGTAAGAGCAGCACCCAAGGCACACTCCAAGGCTATGCGCGCCCCAATTTGGGAGCACTTTGAAAATGTTGAAGAAGGGCGCTATGGAAAGTGCAAACATTGTGGGAAGCTAATAAGCAGAGGGAAAGTGTCTGGCCATTTTACCAGTGCTAGCATGAAGCATCACCTCAGCACTCAACACAACGCTGTGCTATTGGGGAAAGATGCAGAGGTAAAACTTAGTGCAGGCAGCATAGCTGGTGGCCGTGGAAAAACCCCAACAGCTTCTTCTTCTGAGCCAATAGCAGCAGCAGCAGCAGCAGCAACTAGTGCTGGCAGCCAGAGACCAAGGCAGGTTGGAGCACTGCATGTCCAGCCCACCCTGGAACAATTTGTGGCATTCCAATCCAAAAGGTCAATGCCCAAACAGCAGGCCAATAAAGTAACGCGACTGATTGGTCAGTTCATTGCTGTTGGAGGGGCATCCTTCTCTATGATCGAAGGGGAGCCTTTCAAACAATTGATGGCGGCTGTGGCTCCACAATATACAGTTCCGTCACGTTCCACTTTCAGCAGGAACATTGTCCCCTCATTGTATCGGTCCTGTGTTGCAGCAGTGAAAGAGGAGCTTTCCAAGGCTGCTGGTCAGTCTGTTCATTTCACTACAGATTTGTGGAGTGCACCTAGCGGCCAGCATGCCTTTCTTTCTTTGACAGCACACTGGTGGCAGCCCGGTGTGTCTAAGGAAGCTGCTGCAGCAGGCTACCGATCTTTCCTTCTCCATGCAGAAGTGATGGATGAAAAGCACACTTCCCAAAACATTCTGCATGCGATGAGGAAAATGTTTAGCCTTTGGGTGGGAGCAGAGGCGGGCACCAATGTTGAAGTTGGTTTTGTGGTAACTGACGGAGGTGCCAATATGGTGAAAGCGCTGCGAGATGGTCATATTGTTGGTGTGCGCTGTGCAGCCCACATCATCCATCTTGTAGTGAAGGCAGCAATGTCAGAAGGAACTAATGTGGCAGCAGTAGTTCTGTCCCGCTGCAGAAAGATCGCTGGGCACTTTCACCATAGTGTTAAGGCTAGCCAACTTTTGAGGGAAGAGCAAGAGAGGTCAGGTCTTCCCGTACACTGCCTACGTCAGGATGTCAGTACACGGTGGAACTCCACGTTAGACATGCTAGAGAGGATTTTGGAGCAGCAGAGGGCAATCCATAATCTTGCCTCAGAGCACAATATTGGGATTACCTCTCCATTGAATAGGGAGGATTGGACAGTGATCGCCCAGCTAGTGGCAGTCCTTAAACCATTCAGGGATGCCACAGAAAATTTAAGCTCAAACACTGCCAGTCTGGCCCAGGTAATCCCAGTGTTCTCCCATCTAGGCAGCAAGATGGATGTGTTCCTTGGAAACCGTGAGGCTGTTCAAGGTGGCACTCTACATCCTGACGTAGCAGCCATAGTCAGGAAGCTGAAGGATCTGCTAAAAGTACACCTTCGCAAGCGAATGGAAGAGAGTCCCGAAATGATGCTAGCGTGCCTTTGTGATCCAAGAATTAAGGGAAAGCTAGCTTTGAAATTCAATGTTCTCAGTAGCTACCGGGAGCAATTGGTCAACAAGGTGCGTGACTGGCAGCGTAAAATGGGAATGCTGTCCGAGGAGGGTGAGGTGCAGGAGGAGGAAGAGATGATGTGGTCTGCTACCCCTAGCAGCAGCATCAGCAGCAGTGCCACAAGCAGCACAACACAGCTGAGTGGAGCAGCTGCGTTTTGGGAAGAGGCACTTGGCAGTATAGTTGGACCATCTGACAGAGCTAGCAGCAGAAAGGAGAGTAGTGCTGCTGAAATGGTCAAACTTTACCTCTGTGAAGTTCCTTCTGCTCCTAATGTTGATCCTCTTAGCTACTGGGATGAAAAGAAGAGTGTGTGGCCTGCACTCTCATGGGTTGCGCAGCAGCTTCTATCATGTCCGCCAACCACTGTTCAAAGTGAGCGCGTGTTTTCTATGACTGGAAACATACTGAGTCCACAGCGCTCACGCATGGCACCTCATCTGATGGAGCAGATTGCCTTTCTTAAATTCAATCTGCCCAAATTGGGTTACCCAGCTCTTAGCTTGGAAAGTTAAATTTTTTCTCTCTAATGTTTAAGGTAGTTTCTCCCCCTGGTTGCACTTGCTGCGGTGTGGCAATGCCTGCTACCTCCGCTGGTGTAGCCAATTTACGCTAGGGCCTAGTGTCTGAGCTCTGTAAGTCCGCTCCCAAACGCCTAGGACTGACAGTCTTTGGATGCTTTGCCCTGGGGTGAAACAGGTGAGTGGGTCGTCAATTGCCCACTCATTCACCTTTTTCCGTTTCCAACGCTGCTGCTGGTGGTGGTGCCAGTATCTTTTGCCAGTTCGCTTCCTGGCTGAAATCATGCCTCAGATGTCCCTAATGGAAAGGGTAGTTTCTCCCCCCTGGTTGCACTTGCTGCGGTGTGGCAACGCCTGCTACCTCCGCCGGTGTAGCTAGCTTATGCTAGGGCCTTGTGTCTGAGTTCTGTAGGTCTGCTCCCAAACGCCAAGGACTGACAGTGCTTGGATGCTTTGCCCTGGGGTGAAACAGGTGAGCGGGTCGTCAATTGCCCACTCATTCGCCTTTCCCAATTCTGCTGCTGCTGGTGGTGGTGCCAGTGTCTCTCTTCAATGCCAGTTCGCTTCCTGGCTAGTGTCATGCCTCGAATGTCCCTGATGGTAAGGGTAGTTTCTCCCCCCTGGTTGCACTTGCTGCGGTGTGGCAACGCCTGCTACCTCCGCCGGTGTAGCCAGCTTACGCTAGGGCCTTGTGTCTGAGTTCTGTAGGTCTGCTCCCAAACGCCAAGGACTGACAGTGCTTGGATGCTTTGCCCTGGGGTGAAACAGGTGAGCGGGTCGTCAATTGCCCACTCATTTGCCTTTCCCAATTCTGCTGCTGCTGGTGGTGGTGCCAGTGTCTCTCTTCAATGCCAGTTCGCTTCCTGGCTAGTGTCATGCCTCGAATGTCCCTGATGGTGAGGGTAGTTTCTCCCCCCTGGTTGCACTTGCTGCGGTGTGGCAACGCCTGCTACCTCCGCCGGTGTAGCCAGCTTACGCTAGGGCCTTGTGTCTGAGTTCTGGAAGTCCGCTCCCAAACGCCAAGGACTGACAGTTTTTGGATGCTTTGCCCTGGGGTGAAACAGGTGAGCGGGTCGTCAATTGCCCACTCATTCGCCTTTCCCAATTCTGCTGCTGCTGGTGGTGGTGCCAGTGTCTCTCTTCAATGCCAGTTCGCTTCCTGGCTAGTGTCATGCCTCGAATGTCCCTGATGGTGAGGGTAGTTTCTCCCCCCTGGTTGCACTTGCTGCGGTGTGGCAACGCCTGCTACCTCCGCCAATGTAGCCAGCTTACGCTAGGGCCTTGTGTCTGAGCTCTGGAAGTCCGCTCCCAAACGCCAAGGACTGACAGTGTTTGGATGCTTTGCCCTGGGGTGAAACAGGTGAGCGGGTCGTCAATTGCCCACTCATTTGCCTTTTCCAATGCTGCTGCTGCTGCTGCTGCTGCTGCTGCTGCTGCTGGTGGTGCCAGCATCTCTTCTCTGCCAGTTCGCTTCCTGGCTAGTGTCATGCCTTAATTGTCCCTTATGGTAAGGGCAGTTTCTCCCCCCTGGTTGCACTTGCTGCGGTGTGGCAACGCCTGCTACCTCCGCCAATGTAGCCAGCTTACGCTAGGGCCTTGTGTCTGAGCTCTGGAAGTCCGCTCCCAAACGCCAAGGACTGACAGTGTTTGGATGCTTTGCCCTGGGGTGAAACAGGTGAGCGGGTCGTCAATTGCCCACTCATTTGCCTTTTCCAATGCTGCTGCTGCTGCTGCTGCTGCTGCTGCTGCTGCTGCTGGTGGTGCCAGCATCTCTTCTCTGCCAGTTCGCTTCCTGGCTAGTGTCATGCCTTAATTGTCCCTTATGGTAAGGGCAGTTTCTCCCCCCTGGTTGCACTTGCTGCGGTGTGGCAACGCCTGCTACCTCCGCCAATGTAGCCAGCTTACGCTAGGGCCTTGTGTCTGAGCTCTGGAAGTCCGCTCCCAAACGCCAAGGACTGACAGTGTTTGGATGCTTTGCCCTGGGGTGAAACAGGTGAGCGGGTCGTCAATTGCCCACTCATTTGCCTTTTTCCAATGCTGCTGCTGCTGCTGCTGCTGCTGCTGCTGCTGCTGGTGGTGCCAGCATCTCTTCTCTGCCAGTTCGCTTCCTGGCTAGTGTCATGCCTTAATTGTCCCTTATGGTAAGGGCAGTTTCTCCCCCCTGGTTGCACTTGCTGCGGTGTGGCAACGCCTGCTACCTCCGCCAATGTAGCCAGCTTACGCTAGGGCCTTGTGTCTGAGCTCTGGAAGTCCGCTCCCAAACGCCAAGGACTGACAGTGTTTGGATGCTTTGCCCTGGGGTGAAACAGGTGAGTGGGTCGCCAATTGCCCACTCATTTGCCTTTTCCAATGCTGCTGCTGCTGCTGCTGCTGCTGGTGGTGCCAGCATCTCTTCTCTGCCAGTTCGCTTCCTGGCTAGTGTCATGCCTTAATTGTCCCTTATGGTAAGGGCAGTTTCTCCCCCCTGGTTGCACTTGCTGCGGTGTGGCAACGCCTGCTACCTCCGCCAATGTAGCCAGCTTACGCTAGGGCCTTGTGTCTGAGCTCTGGAAGTCCGCTCCCAAACGCCAAGGACTGACAGTGTTTGGATGCTTTGCCCTGGGGTGAAACAGGTGAGTGGGTCGCCAATTGCCCACTCATTCGCCTTTTCAATGCTGCTGCTGGTGGTGGTGCCAGCATCTCTTCTCTGCCAGTTCGCTTCCTGGCTAGAGTCATGCCCAAAATGTCCCTAATTGTAAGGGCAGTTTCTCCCCCCTGGCTGCCTCTGTCTGCGGTGTGGCAACGCCTGCTACCTCCGCCGGAGTGGCCAGCTTACGCTAGGGCCTTGTGTCTGAGCTCTGGAAGTCTGCTGCCAAACGTCTAAGACTGACAGTGTTTGGGTGCTTTGCCCTGGGGTGAAACAGGTGAGTGGGTCGCCAATTGCCCACTCATTCGCCTTTCCCATTTTTCAATGCTGCTGCTGGTGGTGGTGGTGGTGCCAGCATCTCTTCTCTGCCAGTTCGCTTCCTGGCTAGAGTCATGCCCAAAATGTCCCTAGTGGTAAGGGCAGTTTCTCCCCTCTGGCTGCGTCTGTTTGCGGTGTGGCAACGCCTGCTACCTCCGCCGGAGTGGCCAGCTTACGCTAGGGCCTTGTGTCTGAGCTCTGGAAGTCTGCTGCCAAACGTCTAAGACTGACAGTGTTTGGGTGCTTTGCCCTGGGGTGAAACAGGTGAGTGGGTCGCCAATTGCCCACTCATTCGCCTTTCCCAATTCTGCTGCTGCTGCTGCTGCTGGTGGTGCCAGTGTCTCTTCGATGCCAGTTCGCTTCCTGGCTAGTGTCATGAATCAAATGTCCCTAATGGTAAGGGCAGTTTCTCCCCCCTGGCTGCCTCTGTCTGCGGTGTGGCAACGCCTGCTACCTCCGCCGGAGTGGCCAGCTTACGCTAGGGCCTAGTGTCTGAGCTCTGGAAGTCTGCTGCCAAACGTCTAAGACTGACAGTGTTTGGGTGCTTTGCCCTGGGGTGAAACAGGTGAGTGGGTCGCCAATTGCCCACTCATTCGCCTTTCCAATTTTTCAATGCTGCTGGTGGTGGTGGTGGTGGTGGTGGTGGTGCCAGCATCTCTTCTCTGCCAGTTCGCTTCCTGGCTAGAGTCATGCCCAAAATGTCCCTAATTGTAAGGGCAGTTTCTCCCCCCTGGCTGCCTCTGTCTGCGGTGTGGCAACGCCTGCTACCTCCGCCGGAGTGGCCAGCTTACGCTAGGGCCTTGTGTCTGAGCTCTGGAAGTCTGCTGCCAAACGTCTAAGACTGACAGTGTTTGGGTGCTTTGCCCTGGGGTGAAACAGGTGAGTGGGTCGCCAATTGCCCACTCATTCGCCTTTCCCAATTCTGCTGCTGGTGGTGGTGCCAGTGTCTCTTCTCTGCCAGTTCGCTTCCTGGCTAGTGTCATGAATCAAATGTCCCTAATGGTAAGGGCAGTTTCTCCCCCCTGGCTGCCTCTGTCTGCGGTGTGGCAACGCCTGCTACCTCCGCCGGAGTGGCCAGCTTACGCTAGGGCCTTGTGTCTGAGCTCTGGAAGTCTGCTGCCAAACGTTTAAGACTGACAGTGTTTGGGTGCTTTGCCCTGGGGTGAAACAGGTGAGTGGGTCGCCAATTGCCCACTCATTCGCCTTTCCCAATTCTGCTGCTGCTGCTGCTGCTGGTGGTGCCAGTGTCTCTTCGATGCCAGTTCGCTTCCTGGCTAGTGTCATGAATCAAATGTCCCTAATGGTAAGGGCAGTTTCTCCCCCCTGGCTGCCTCTGTCTGCGGTGTGGCAACGCCTGCTACCTCCGCCGGAGTGGCCAGCTTACGCTAGGGCCTTGTGTCTGAGCTCTGGAAGTCTGCTGCCAAACGTCTAAGACTGACAGTGTTTGGGTGCTTTGCCCTGGGGTGAAACAGGTGAGTGGGTCGCCAATTGCCCACTCATTCGCCTTTCCCAATTCTGCTGCTGGTGGTGGTGCCAGTGTCTCTTCGATGCCAGTTCGCTTCCTGGCTAGTGTCATGAATCAAATGTCCCTAATGGTAAGGGCAGTTTCTCCCCCCTGGCTGCCTCTGTCTGCGGTGTGGCAACGCCTGCTACCTCCGCCGGAGTGGCCAGCTTACGCTAGGGCCTTGTGTCTGAGCTCTGGAAGTCTGCTGCCAAACGTCTAAGACTGACAGTGTTTGGGTGCTTTGCCCTGGGGTGAAACAGGTGAGTGGGTCGCCAATTGCCCACTCATTCGCCTTTTCAATGCTGCTGCTGGTGGTGGTGCCAGCATCTCTTCTCTGCCAGTTCGCTTCCTGGCTAGAGTCATGCCCAAAATGTCCCTAATGGTAAGGGCAGTTTCTCCCCCCTGGCTGCCTCTGTTTGCGGTGTGGCAACGCCTGCTACCTCCGCCGGAGTGGCCAGCTTACGCTAGGGCCTTGTGTCTGAGCTCTGGAAGTCTGCTGCCAAACGTCTAAGACTGACAGTGTTTGGGTGCTTTGCCCTGGGGTGAAACAGGTGAGCGGGTCGCCAATTGCCCACTCATTTGCCTTTCCCATTTCCTTTTCCATTTCATTATTTTCCTTCTGATACACAACCAACCAAACATAACACACACAATAACACATATAACACATATAACACACAGTGACATCACACATAACACACATACACACACACTTACAATGCACAAAACACAAGGACCTTTTCCTTGTTATTTGCCCTGGCCTTCACTCACTAATAGCATTACATTAACACTATAACTCACACTTCACCCTATAACATTTTTCCATCCACATACCTGCCAACAGACCCAACTTTTTCAGGGACAGTCCTGCTTTTTTCCAGTCCTGTCCCATCTAATTTAGCTAAACTAGGTATGCAAAATGCAAATACACATAGGTAGGTATAGCTCGGTAGGTAACGCTACTATAAACATTTAATAAATATAATCAAGTACTAAATAATAAATCTAACTTTAAAATACATTTAAATAAACCCCTATTTTTTTTTAAAAAAAAACATTAAAATTAAATTATTATTATTTAGACATAATCCATCTTTAACCAAACCAGTGCACTGCTACTAATCTTAAACATAACCGTACATTAACCCTAAGCTATTTTTTAGTTCTTGTCCAACATTTTTCCATCAGCATACCTGCCAACACACCCAAGATTTTGGTGGACAGTCCTGCTATTTTCCAGTCCTGTCCAATAAGTAAGTTGGGTTGTTGCAAAGTATGCCATTGTAAATAGGTAGCAAATGTTAGGCATGTAAAGTGGTCCAAAATCAATTTAAAAATGTAAAATATTCCCTATTCTTTTATTAAACATCTATGGACAGTACACCTCGGTATGTGTGTGCAACTCTATTGGTCGTTTCGGCAGGGGGCTCGCCTGCCATCAACGAATGAAGTGCATTCTGCAGTTCTGCAATTCACTCGTTGATGCCAGACCAGCCCCCTGCCGAAACGACCAATAGAGCTGCACACACGTACCTTCACGGCAGCTGCTGCTGCTGTGATGTGTTATTAACCCCGTATTAACCCCTGCTAGGCAACCAGGAGGAAAACGAAGATTAAACGAGCACGAAGAATGTCCGCGAATATTCGCCCGAAGAGAAGACAGGAACGGGCGAATATTCGCGGAATACGAAGATTTTTTTTCCCCCGAAGACGAGCACGAAGACGAACACGAAGAGCCCCCTGGTGCCCAAGTCTAGTAGAAACTGTTGTGGAATCTTTGAATATGTGATTGTTAAAACAAGGATTTACACAAAATCAGAAAGTTGAAAATGAAAAAGATTCTCACTTTTAGTTATGTTTCTTGCTTTGTAGTATGTCGTGGATGCAATGAATGAATGAATGAATGAACAGAATGATATAAACCGGTGCTAATAAAGACGAACACGAATTACATCCTTCGTCATTTCCTATGTTCTTGGAACCAAGATCACTACATGTGGCTTACATAACTGCAAAGAAAGTAGAATCTAGAATTGTGCCTGCGAATTATTCTTATGTACAGAAGAAGAGACTCAATTACACTAAAATGCCAGTACTTACTATGATTCTAACAGTTAGTTTAAAAGGAATTAAAAGTTTTTTTGTATGGAATATAATAAGTCCACCAAAGGTTGTTTGGTCATGAATGCTCCAAGGTATGCTTATTCTTGGATTGATATTTGAGAATAATATCGCTGAAGATTTTTCTGTCAAAATAAGCTTAACGGAGGGTCTCATGCCACCCGGGACCCCACTGAAGTCACCGTAGTCCTTCCTCGTGGTATGGAATTATGTAACCTACATAGAGGAACCTTGAGGAAAATAAAAACTAGAATGAATAACACATTTTCTGACTGTTCCATAGCAGAAGTCACGTGACAACTTACCTGGATGGTACCTTCATCATTTACATAATACATAGAAACTGGTGGTAGATAAGAACCATTTGGCCCATGTAGTCTTCTTATTATTCCTGCTGTCAAGATTTAACCCTTAGTGGCATTTCCCAATCCAATGATGTTTCAATTGCCTTATTGTATTAATCTCTACTTCCTTACATTAGATCTAACCTTCTGACCCTCTAGTTTTCGACTATTACCTTAACGTTAAACAGTAATCAGGTCGGGTACCTATTGAAATGGCTATGCAGTTAAAACATCTGTATTTCGCACTGTACATGTCTTGCATGCGTCAAAATTTCTCACTTAGCAGCCATGTCTGCCCTAAAGCAGAGCAAGCACTGGAGCTAACTGGTGGTTTTAATTATATATATATGAAATATGATTATGTTGTAATAAACTGGCAGGATTTGCATTCCACACTTTTTTTTACTTCCCGTAAATCAGTAGAGAAAAAGTGACACACGTTATATGTGGACTGGCAAATATTTTAGAGGCAGCGTAATATTTCTTATGAGACATAAACAAATATTTTTATAAATTATAGTTCAAACAGGAAATACTTCACACCCTGCTCAGAGTTCAAGAGGTAAATGTTTCACCGGCTGCTTGTTTTTTTCACCCATTATTTCTTTACCCATCTCTATCCGAAGCTTTCACAGCTCCTCATTCATGATCACTAAATATATATATATGAGAAGAGGTTTGTACTTTGTTTATGAGTTCAGGCCAAGCCAACGTCCTTTTGACAAACTCTGCTTTTCTAATTTGATTCCTTCTTTTACCATCTATGCTTCTCATTGGGTAGAAAAAATGCAAGTTTACATTCAATGTATATGAATGCTTCCATCAAAACGCCTCCATGTAATCTTTCAGCCAATCCGTACATGTTTCTTTTCCGAAAATATATATCCCGTAAATCACGGACCTGATTCTAGGTGAGGTATGTTCGGTAAAGCTAACTGACCATCTCTATCTTCTGGCTACTTTTGTCTGTCTTTAGAAATTAATATCATGTTTTTATTTTGTATGTTGAGTTTCGTTACCTGCCTACTTCTAAATTATCATAAATAATTGCCGCGTAGTCCCTTTGCTCTGTTATTGCAGTTCGTTTAATAACTTAGCGCACTTTAGGATTTTTAAATGACCAATGTATTGTTTAGCGATTATTTTTAAACTACAGTACTCCACAACGGGCCCGAAAAGGGTTATTTTTATATGTTTATATAAAATTACAGTCATATCATGATCAAAGGATTTTCAGCCCCTAACATCATATCCATTTGGAAATCATGATTCATTAGCTTAAAGCCAAGTGGCATGTTCTTCCGTGTCCCATAATTACCTTGGCTGTGTCCAAAGTATAAAGAAAATTTGTACATATTTCCTTTTTTTTTGCGGAATACAAATTCACAACAACAGCTTCTTATAAGGACGCAAGCCCCATGTCATGAAATCTGTTGACATGAGTATACGATGTGACGGCTTCATGCGCTGTGCGGAAGGTGATTTCACAAGCAACAAATAAATGATTAAAACCAAATCATAAACATTATTAAAGGGAAGAAAAAACAAGGCATCTGCAACATTAAATTCTCATAAGGAAGTGGGACGTATAAATCATATTGACATTTCTGGGTTGTGGAGGGATCAGCGGAATATTGGAAAGACACTAATGTAGTTGTCTCCTTAAAGAACAGCGACAAAGTCACAGAACTCGTAGAGGGTAATAATAATGGAGAATATATATATCAACATGTAAAAGGTGGAAGTTATCATAAGTCAGTGCTCTGGTCTCCTTAACCTTTATCCCAAGATAAGGGGAACAAATCCAGTCCTTGAGGCCTGCAGACGGGTCACAATTTTTGGATATCCCGGCTTGAAGACAGCCATAAAAATAAATTAAAATACATTTGTTTTCAGGAATAGATACATGGGATTCCTGGCTTGCCTGTGGTCTTTCCAGGTGTGCAGGCCTCAATTATCCTCTTCTTCACTAGGGTGAGCTACTTTATGAATATTATTCAATATAACTACATATCTGATGTTACATCTAACCCACAGACGCAAAGTGTGTAGCGCCTTAAGTTTTTGTAGCTTCTTTTTTTTTTGTAGCAAGATGATTGGACAGTTTCAGGAATTGCTGACGAGCACTCTGGGCACACTTCAAACACTCCACCAACATTCCTCTGTACTATTAATAAAATATATTACAGTGATATAAATGAATACAAGACCAGTCTAAAAAAGAACAGGGGCATGTGGGAAATGGACTGCTGACGAGATGATAGGTGATAAGAGTGAAAATAGTGTTATAAAAGTGATATTCTAAGGAAATGATATAGAAAGTGTTAAAGCAACAACAGTTTTTTTTATACTGGGTTGACTGATAAGCAGTTTAATTCAGGTGAGAGGTCTGCTTATGGTTGCAAAGCCACTCGTGGTCATGTTTATGGACGTGTCCTCATCACCTTTACCATGGTTTGCATGCTCACTGGAGAGAAATCTGAAACCTCCGTGCTATGATTATTTTACTGAGAACCTGCTGCTAGGCCAACAGGATAGACAGGTTTTCATACGCACGTTATTTTGTATTATGAAATGAAACACACTTTTCAATACTACTTACACCACAGGCTATTCTTTTTGTAGCTGCTATTTTGCAATGTACTGGTGAACTTGAAACTATCATTCACACACTCTCTCTTCTCAGGCTGTAATCACGTCCTCCTCTCGCTCAAGTGAAACTGCTTACACAGCTCGGAGAGTACCGGCTACTGCTGGGGTGTGAGGGGTAGTAATGGGAGAGAGAGAGAAAATTTTGTTATAATGGACGGACTTCCTAAGTGGGACTGAGCACGTCTGAATGCCAAGGCAAAACTTGGAGAGAGGGGTGCAGACAGCTGTATTGAACAGAGCTCCTTCTTCCTGTACTCTCCGACCTGGGACCCTCTGAGGAAGCCCGATGGCGAAACGAGTCAGGACTCCTGTGCCGCACTAGGGCTCCACCCATTTGGTGTATTTGTTTTTAGTCATTGTGTTTTATTACTGTCTTGTATATTTATTATTGTATTAAATCGCCCTTTTATTGCATCTGCCTGCATCTTCTGTATTGTATTATACTATAGCAATATCACCTTCTTTTCCTTTTAAGCGCTTTCACCAATAAACTTCTAATATGAGGGTCTTCAGCCAGTGACTCCTGTGCTACTGGTAGATGTCAGGCTCCTTCTTAGTTGCTCTGGAACAGACAGCACAATCCATGGTTGAGGAAAGAGTGTTGTCTATGTACCTGTTCCAACAAAATCATCAAAAAACAATACAATTAAAAGCCATAACAGAATATGTGAATGCTGTCTTTGTAGGAGTCCGGAAGGGAGTGTGTTTGGAGAGGCATTGGCTAGAGTTGGGTGAGCACCCAAAACGACTGAAAAGCACCAACAGGGGCAGGAATTAGATTAAACACACCGACCCTGGGGTCCTTCAGCCCCTCCACCACCATAGGACATACTATTATATCCCATAGTAGTAGGTCCTATTGTTTTTTTGACATTTTATTCATACTAAATGACAGATTATACAAAAAGGGTATACAAATCAAAGGTATCCCTACCTGTCCTTGAAAAAAACATAATCTATATATAAATTGTATGGGTATACTAAACCTGAAAAAAGAGAATCACTACTGAACGAAGATATGGTGAAAGAGCTCTGATCACAATGAGGGGTTAATCAGTTCATCGCAATTCAGGTTAATCAGCTGTGATTTCTGGAGCCTGTGAAATCTGGACATTTTCATGATAGAATTTTACACAAAGGGGTGCAGAAGATAAATGACCTCAACACTATTTATCAAGCAAAAGTCCAAAATGTATATGGGCCTCAAAATACTAGCATTGAACACAGAGCCCCAGAGGAACAAACAGTACTTAAACTTCACAAGAAGACAAAAAGACAGATATTAATAGTATAAAAGAAACAAACAATATCTGAAACACCAAAGAGACATGCAATTCTAAATTAACCAAATTGTATTAACATGTTTACTAAGTGTATGATCTGTTTAGAAGTATGGAAACCAGAACCCAAACTGAGTCCATCCAACACCATGAAGACCAAGCCCTTTCATTTCTGTCCTCGTACCAGAGGTGGACACTTTCAGCAAAGGAAATATTTACATGAACTCGTGGCTGGAAGGTCCTTCAGCACATTGCAAAGGGTCAACGAACTGTCATGTTTTAACAAAGTTTTTTGTATTTTTGATGACAGAGTACAAAGAATGAAGACATGTTTATTTCTCACTTCCTGGTGCAGCACATAAAAGGGCTTTTTTACAAAAAAAAAAATTCCCATAGAACCTCCTGGTGATCATTTTGTTATCAGTGAACGTTAGACCAGTTAGTGATTAATCTGTGATGTCGGAGACTTACTATGATGCAACCACTGAATCTATTTAATACCAACCTGTCATCCTTTCGATAACGTTCCTGTAAGAGAAACAGTGTTTATTCATGACATTCCTAGCAAATATTTGCGTAATCTGAGCCCATATTTAGCTTGTATCACTTTCGGTGGAATATGTTTTACTCTCTCGGGGCAGTGTGAGATAAATGCGTTTGTATGTTTTTAGGGAGAGGGCTGAATTAGTGGACACCACGCATTGTGCGCTACACCCTACAAATATTTTCACGGGGGCTTTAGAGAACCCTGAGGATGTTTATAAAATTATAGAGACATTTTTAATATTTCGATGGAAAGATGGATTTTGCATGTTCATTGAACTCAGTGCTATGTAAACAAGGAAGCATTTGATTCACCTCTGATAGCACTGAAGTATACACTAATAAAGCAAAGGGATATGGTGATCACATGTATAGAGTGCCAAAGGACATTAAACACAGACAAAGCTCGCAATGTCCCTGGTGACCTAAAGGGTAGATAAACCTGGGAACCTTATAAATAAGCTGACCTCGAGACACAGATATTAACCCTTTCATCGTGTCATCAACCAAATGGTTCTAATAATATTTCATAGGGAATGTGTTTCCTAAAGCCTGACACAGAGCAGCAACCCCCACCCCAACCTTTCAGAAGGGGTACTCTTTATTGTGTTGCATTTCCTATTCGTGTAGAGTGCCAGGACACGTGTACACATATTCACATTTTGTTGACATACATGAGCTATGTAATGTGCTGCACAATGCGAGATTTTAACCGAGTAACTTATTCCCTCCTATGAGTTTATACACCCCCACACAGCTGGGAGAAGCCGTGACAATTATATCCTGGATAAAATGGAAGATATGATCAATCTACGCTTGGAAGGTCCCATAGCACAATGGATATATACTAAAAAAATCTCTACTGGTCCAAATACAGAACCCTTTAGTGTAAATAGGCAAGTGCTCAACATGCAGTCGTGCCCAGTCTACAATAGACTGCACAAAAGGAGCACAGAAGGGAATCAATCAGGGTGTAAATGCTGCCTGAAACGTTGGTTATTGTACGCCCCCTGGTGGCTATGTGTGCTATTGCAAATAAAACGCATGGAAAAGCATCTGCCACGGGCCCAAAATGTTTAAACAAGATCAGGCCAGGGGGTTGGCCAGCCCTCCCTTGACCCTGAGAATGGTTTAAAACCCCAGAAACGCAGAGAAAATTGAGCTTATTTTCTGCAATACATGGCTTTAGGAATAGGGCCCTCTTTACTTAATGCATCCATTTGTCTTTACATTCTAACTTTATCATAACTTTTAATGTATAGACTATAAGAAACTGTGTACATTGTTGGACCTATATAAAAAATATTAAAGGGGCATCTCACATCAGTGCGTGGTATTACGGTCCTGTTGAGAGACGACTGGGAAAGGAGTGAAGACAGGATTCTTCGCTCGGAGGGAACCAGGAACTAAGGACACTCACGGTAAACTCTAGGTACATTCTCCACAACACCGCTTCACCTAACACTAACCTAAAAAGTACTCTACGGACTACACAACCACACTACCAAAAATATAGTTTGCCCAGTTGCTTAAATATAATCCATAAGAAGTTCACCTAAGTTCATATTGCATAACGTGTTTATCTGTTTTATCCGCTGTCCTGACCTTTTCCATGATCACTGTGTATGAATATCAAGAAACGTGGGAGATAAAACAAGTGATGACAACTAAGGCACAATTCTGAATGCGTTCAGTCATAAGCTTGAAATCCTTGCAGACAGTCTTGACACATGTTCATCCATTAGATTCGCGCTGATATTCCAGATGGCTTCTTCTTACTATTGACTCAGCAGAACCTAGTGTGAATTTGCTAAGGATTAAAAATAGTTTATTAAAGGAAAGCAAGCAAAGGGAATAGTAAATAAAACATGAATGTATAATCCCACAGACTACTCATACAAACTATACTGCTTATTGTATTATCTAATATAATAATTTTAAGTAACTTTTTAAAAAAAACCTTCTTTTACCCCACTTTCTTGTCTTATCTGCTTATTGTGTTTACTACATTTGCCCAGTAATATCAAGGTTCAATCTCCCATGGCAACTAGAGCCAGCGGTATATTTACCTTTGGTGGTGCGCTAGGCCTGACCTGCTCCCTCCGCGACCGCCATCTTCACTACAGGCCGCCGGGATACGACATAATATTCCGCGTCTTAAAGGTGTGCAGCTCCTCTTAATGCAGTCTGTGGAGGTTGCGCAGGCTCAGGACGCTCAGCACAGCTTCTGTAGTATAAATGGGCCGGTTGGGGAGGTCATTGACCTCTCCTGGAACCAGCCCATTAAGCAGCAGCACACTAGGGGTGCCAGATACCCCAAGAGGCAATCTGTCCTCTGGTTTTTGCACCAAGGGCACTGCCACCCAAGGGCAAGATACATCACTGCCTAGAGCACCATTTTTAGGGGGGGGGGTGTTTCTGGAGAAAAAGAAAAGCACCACTACTTCTTAACTTACAGTATATTCTTCCCATGTCCACTCATATATCTCCTCTTTTTACTAATTCTCCCCTCATGCTAAGGCCTCAAATTTGGGTGTCATGTCACTCGTTTTGGGACCGAAGATCTATTGCTACAAGAAAAGTGTAGTGTGTAGTGTCCTGTCGCCAGCGGGCACCAGGGGACGAACGCTGTCCCGATCTCAGCTGGCTACGTGATTCCGCTAAGAGGAACACCATTGACACCGGCAGGAGGCAGGGCAGGCTGGGCGCTGGAATATCAGGAACTGTAATACTCAGATACCCCAGTGAGGTCCCGATATTGTGTTTGCTGATTTGGGTTTGTGTTTCCTGTTTTTGACCATTGGCTTACCTAACAACCCTCGTACCTGTGCACCGTACCTGGCTTGTCTGACTACCTGTTCTGTGAACTGACCTTTGACTTGTGGAACTACCCGTCACTTATGCAGAAGTGCTCCGGAAGGCCTACTCAGTAGGGCTTTTTTTTTTACCCAAGACCAACAAAGGCAAGTTATAGGGAAGGATTAACCCGATAGGCTTGTGGCTTCTTACAACTGGTTAATGATGTGAGTTAAAAAGTAAATGGGATTGTTGTGATTCTGAGTCATAACATTTACTAACCAGCTGATTCACAGCACCAAAGCGCATGGTTTCCCACACGCTAATAACCAGCAAAATAAAGTGATATGGATTTGTGATGTAGGCAGTAAATGAAGATGAATAAAGCTCGTTATCTCACATTTAATGTATATGGGTTCACATTAACAGGACCGGGGGAGGGGATGAATTAAACCTTTATGGTATGATTTCATGTTTTTGAGGTTCTACTATAGCAATGAATGATTTTATAGAATAAGAAAGATTAATTTATTTAATTTAACTAGAACATTTGTTATTCTTGACAAGTGTATACATACTACTGGCAGAGTAAATTATTTGCACTGCACATCATTTATCATATACGAGATATGGTTAATTCTGTATGTGGCAGTCAAAGCAAAAAAAACATTTTCTAAATCAGTTCAAGGGAAAATACAAATAAATTGTAAATGTGTCTAAATGAAGAACACCTGAAGCATTGGAACAAATGGTAATTTTACCTTCAAGGTGTGTGATTTGCCACCCTTCACATAGTCATTTTGATTTTATGTTTTATGGTTCATTAATCTGCAAAATGAAAACTGAGTCTCGGTGGTAACTTGGTAGATTGCAAGACCTCCCTATTGGGTTAGCGATGGCTTTGATGCATTGTACCCATATCTACAACATATGGTATAAATATTACAATTCTGCCTAGATGCACTAATTTCACATGTATCTCGTGATCCCATCCAGGAATGTGCCCCAAACATTCATTTCCCTATGCCAATGATATCACTACTTATTCCCAATGCTCTTCTTACATATCTTACCAAGCCCTACAAGCAGGTAGATATTTGGAAGGCTTTGCCATCCCTATAAATAATGAGGGTCATTTTAAACATATGTATTGGGATTGAGAAAGTACAGTAGCTGTATAAAGAATCCAGTCTACAAAGCGCATTCCAGCAGATAAACTTCATAAACGGTAGGAAAAAGAGCGGATACACAAAAGAATTCCCAGGGTCATTGTTTGCATACTTCTCTGAATACCTTAAGACCCTGGAGACCTCTCAAGAATCAACATCGATTCCTTCTTATTGACCATTAGTTAAAACGGAGGCATTGAATTAACTGAGCCATGAATCCTCAAGTGCCCGCCGTAACTGAGCTTGTATGTGATATTAAATTGTATTTTTCTGCATCAGTAAACGCCGCAGGAAAAAAAACTCCTACCTACTACCATGTTAAATGTGAGTAAATTGACTATGTTTTAGAACTAGCACAAAACATGTTACACGAGATCAAAAAAAATATAAATGTACAAATGTCCAAAACAACATATGTCGCACACACAAATATTGCTGCACCTAAATATTAATCAGTTCAAATCATTGAGTATGAGGAGTATTATTGGGTTCCAGTACAGGGCTAGACTGGCACTTTAAGGCCACCAAATATGACATTTTTTCACTGATCAGCCACTGGAGTATATTCGGCTCTACCAGCCCACCACGCATCAGCTCAGTGTGCCAGATGGCGAGTCAAGACCGGTTCCTGTAAGATGCCTTGATGCTGCAAGAGGTTGGGAAGCAGCTATGTACATTTCTTAAAAGTATTTTTAAGAACACTATATTCCATACTTAACCTCTTCAATCCCAGGGGTTTTTGGTACCTCAAGTCCTGGAGCAATTTTGCCATTTTTGTGCTTTGTCGGTTCAGCGATTATTCTCTTTTCCTGTGAATAGTGTACCCATGTAAACTATATACTGTTTTTTCAATGAGAGATAGAGCTTTCTTTTGATACCATAGTTGGATGATTAGCTGATAATTTTGAATGAGAAATTTAGTAAAAGGTAGCAAAAATTATTTTTTTTCATGCCAGAAGCTGTTTCATCAGATCAGACAGCAGAAAGCCGGCGATGCCGGCTTCAGCTTTCAGGGGGGAGTCCAGGCTGTCAAACGACTGCCTGATCTCCCGTGCAGCAGCAGGGATGTGTCCCTGCCGCTGAAAGAAGGACAGGACGTACCGTTACGTCCATAGGGGATTCTTGGGATGCGTTTTTTGGACGTACCGGTACGTACATAGGGGACTGAAGGGGTTAAGTCTGTCATCTCAACAGCACTGTCTGTGGGATGGAGGGATAGATAGACATACCTGGGAAGTCTCTGGGTTTAGCCAGAGATTCCGGTTGAAGAACCGCTTCTCCAGGTCGGTACGGGAAACTCTGGGCAGCACGCCCCACTTCCACCCACTTCCCCATAAAAATAGCATGTGTCCGGAGCCAGAAAATTCCCATGTTTGTAGATAGATAAATAGATAGACAGATAGATATTTTTAATGCCATATACCAACATTGTTTCTTAGCTCTATTAGCAGCAGAATAATACAACAATTTCCACCCCTGCAGTTTTAAGTTGCTAGAAAGATGAATCATCACTTGGAACTCTTCTTGAACCTACTGATAGTATACTCATTTCCCTCACATCAAGAGCCCCCTAGAAGGCTTTGAATATGAAACAATGCTTACAAAGCACCCCTTGGAATGAATTCTCACTGTTACCATCACTATACTTTGTTATTTTATATGTTTCCAATATTTGGTTTATGAAATAGATATAAGTTTAGAAATCACGCCCATTGACTGACTTTATAAACAGCTTTGTCTGTTTTGGCAGAACTCCAGACCCATCCCAGGACTCTCAGGGTTTCAGTTAATAAATATCTTATTCACTATATTGACCAGGATATAAAAACATTAAGAACAATGGTTCTTATTTTTATTTTCCCGTGAAATGTTTTGATATGAGTGATGTTTGCCATTATCGTTCCTTCTTTCTCTTTATCCCATTAAACTTTCCTAGTAAGAGCAAAATTACAATGCTGCCTGAGAGTTTTTCTAAGCAGAGTGGATTGCACATCGTCAATCAGTTATGGAAAGGCTTACACTTGCCCTTGCATCCACATGTGCTTGCCCTTAGACATACTTGCTATAAAATAAACACTTTCAAAACACAAGCATACACTCCCTCTATCTCTGCCCTTTTTCATAATTTCTCCCCTACCTCATTAACCCCTTCAATCCCAGGGGTTTTTGGTACCTCAAAGCCCAGAGCAATTTTGCCATTTTTGGGGTATGTCAGTTTAGCGATGATTCTCCTTTCCTGTGAATAGTGTACCCATATAAACTATATATCGTTTTTTCAAGGAGAGATAGAGCTTTCATTTGATACCATAGTTGGATGATTAGCTGGAAATTTAGGATGAGAAATTTAGTAAAAACTAGCGAAGATTAGAAAATTAAACTAATTTTTTTTTACATTTTCCCTCTGAATCCTCACAAAATTAGGTAAAGTGATGGAAAATCCCCTCCAAGTTTATTAATTCAGGTGTCCTGATTTCAGAAATACCTAATTTATATAGATTTTCCAGACTTTCCCAGCACCAGGGAGCGTTCTATTAGGTGTACAATTTTGAATAATTTTTATGCCTATGGCTTAACGGGTTTGGGGGTTGTGAACGGGGGCAGGAGGGTTATACTGGGTAGATTTTATGCTAGGGCAATGGGAAGTAAGATTTTTTAATAATTTTTTTATTATCTTTTTTTATATATTTTTTTTTAATTTTTTTTTAATTTTAATTTTTTTACATTTTTTTTTATTTTTTATATATTATTTTTACACAGTAATGGTTAGAGGTCCTCCTAGGGACCTCCTGAACATGCCAGTGATGTCACAATGACATCACAGCCCACATTATAATTTTTTTTTGTATTATTTATATTAATATTTTAATGATTTTTTTAATATTATTTTTAAATGACTAACCGATGGTTTCTCACTCCCCTCCCCGCGATCCCCCTGCACCGATCACACTGTGATCTCTATGCAGGTCCTCACAGACCTGCATAGAGATCGCAGCGTCTCTGTGCCTCATCGGAGGGCAGGATATCCCCGCAGGGGATATCCTGTCCTCCGATGACCTTCCGGGTTACGTCAGCAGTGACGTAACCCGGAAGGGAATGCCCGATCGCGCGTTTGCAACTGCGCGATCGCGCGATCGGGCACTTTCAACCGTAACAGCTTACCGGCTTTCATGCCGGAAGCTGTTACGGGAGATCGGGCAGCAGAAAGCCGGCAATGCCGGCTTCTGCTGCCAGGGGGGAGTCCAGGCTGTCAAACGACAGCCTGGTCTCCCGTGCAGCGGCAGGGATGTGTCCCTGACGCTGCACGAAAGGCTGGACGTACCGGGACGTCCATAGGGGTTTCTTTGTGGGCGTTTTTTGGACGTCCCGGTACGTCTATAGGGGAACTAAGGGGTTAACTCTGCTCTTTTTAATTCTCTCTTCCCATTCTGTCCATCTCTCCCCTTTCTCATTACTCTCCCTTTTTCTTTCCCCTTTCTATTTATTTCCCTTTCACTTCGACCTTCTCTCTCTCTCTCCTATTTTATTTTTCTCTCTCCCCTTTCTTCTCTTTGTTCTCCTTATCCACACCCTTTCTTTTTACCTCTCTTCCTCTTTCTCTCTTACCTTTCTGTTTATCTCTCTCCATTTTCTCCTCTTAGTGTTTATCTCTCCTCCTCTTTCTCTTTACCTTAACCTTTTCCCTATCTCTCTCCTTCTGTTTATTTCCTCTCCTATTTCTCTTTATCTCTCCCACTCTTTCTTTAATCCTCCTCTTTAATCTTCGTGAGGGAGCAGGGAGACAAAGGTCTGTTTCCTTTCCGAGAGGGAAATCTCTGAACTCCCCGATCAGCCCTGCTCCCCCTGCAGTGCAGGACGGCATTTTAGTTAGGGGTATATGAGATTAGGCAATGCAACCGCTGCCACATCTGTTTTGGGCTGCATTATTCCTTAGCTAGATTTGACCCAATATGAATGTTGATAGCCCTCCCTTGTGGCCATTTGGGCCATGTCCAACCAAGATGTGATCATGATAAGATGTGATCATACTGGATTACTTAAAAAGTTACATTTGCAGTCATAACTTTTTTATTTACTTATTTAACTATAAATATGTACAGTATTTGACAATAGTTTTAACATTTCTCAATTACTTCATCATTTTCTAAATTATACTAAAACACCAGAGTTCAGTAATTATACCAATAACAATGAGAGCTATAATTAAACATACTTTGAACATAAAACAATTTCATTTTAATTGGTGTGTTCATGTTTACAGTAATTGTGGTACCGACGGGCACTCAGAACAGGTAACAGCTGGAAAACAAAACTAGTAGCTTGGATAATCCCAGGCCTGCTGTGAGCTGCTACAGCGGACATGTCAAACGTTTATTAATTGCAGACAATTCAGAGTCTGGAACCTGAGACCATGGATACATTTGGCCCGGCCATCAACTTATTCAACTTACCTGCCCTGCTCTTCCCCAGTCCTTGCAAAAGATGCCTGAACAAATCGACTGCAACTGAATGCCGCCTGCCCTGAATTTAGATTTTTCTGACCTTTGCATATTTGGTGTATTATTGGTTCCTGACTTCAGCCTATTCACCGCTGGTTATTGCTGTCTTTCCTGATCAATGCCAGTGTGCCACATCTGCCCTTGTGCCTGTGGCTTCTTTTTCAGCTTTAGCTGTGGCAGTTCTATTATTGACCTCTAGAGGGCATCCATTGTCATTGTGAGAATCCACACCCTTGTGTGCCAGTGGACTACAAAAAATGCATATTAGAGTACTTTAATATGAATTATTTAACAAAAATTTAAAAAAAAACAAATATATTCTTTGAATATATATAAGAATATATTCTTAGAAAGAAGCTGCAGATACAAACTGCAGCTGTCCTCCAGGGTACTGCGATTCTTGCCACTTACTAACTGCTTTAAGAATCTCCTACACAGAAAATAGCAAGTGGGGGTGGCGGGCAAATGCACATGGATAATCCGCAAGAGGGACACCATGAACATTTAAAGGGACCTCACAGCCGTCCAATACATTAAAGTACATTTGGTGGCTTGAGTGTCCCTGTGAAGAATATTTCCCTTATTCTTTTGTATTTTAAATTTTCATATTTTTTACATCCATTGTCTTAATTATTCTTTGTTAATGTTCAATGTACTCGTTAGCGGATTAATGAAATATCCTTTAAAAAATCGAGTTAAGGTCACAATCTCTGTCCAAAGAAAGAGATGCAATAAAGCGAATACCGGAGCACATAGATCATAGCAAACATACAGATGTGATGATGATATTTTTACGTGTAGTAAATGTGTGTACATAGACACCCATGTGAGAGAACAGGTGCTAAATAGAATCATTTTTCTTTAATATTGGTGTGGATTCTAGCACTTCTGTCATCTGTGAGGTTACCTGGGAAGTCATTACAAACAGCATAAATGTTTAGGCAGCATTCTACTTCACTTCAATCAAGTCCTGATTTTCTGAAACAGTTTTACATAAAGTGATTCGCGCAGATATTTGGCATTCATGGTAGACCATCTCTAGAGGTGACTATTTTATGGCCAATAATATGATAATTCCTGATTTAAAGGTAAGCAACAAACACAGACAGATCAGTTGAGATTGTTTTCCAATACTGTAATATATTATAGCTTGATGGTCTAGATTGGTTTTGATTAATTGATGGTTGTAGCAATAGTGGATTTAATAGAAGATAACGTCTCCTTAGTGATTCAATGGGGTGCAGAGAGTATTCACCTGACTTAAATGCATACCTTCCAGACCAAAATCCACATAGAATCTACAAGACTAATTAAGTTCTGTGTACCTAAGAAAGCTGAAATAAACCCCCTTCGGAGAGCCAGACATGCATGGAAGGGAGCACAAGGAAGAAGCCACTACAATAACTGGTTAATACATATTTATTGGCTCTAAAAATAAAACAAATACCGTATGTCCATTTAACAAAAAAATAAACAGCCATGTGAACAAACATAAAACTACTCGCATCACTGTCTGTACCATATTGGCTGTAATGAGCATCTGTTGTGGCAATGTACTAATAGCAATTAAGGCAATTCTGCATTGGTGATGATATTCCTATGATATGTGTATTTTAGCAGTTGGCACCTGGTTTTGCTTCTGCTCTCACATTATGTGGGCTGCCACACTACCACCCAGCATGACCCTTAACACCAAGCCAGCCTTGTTTGAAGAATCTGGAGGTAGTGTATGTAGGACAACATCGGCCATTTTTCCAGGACACATATCATTTTTACATATTGCTGACCACCCCAGATAAAATGCTGCCCTGCAGTATGGGGGGGTGTATTACTGACTAAATGGTTCCTTTCCATAAGTCTATACATCTCCCATACTTCAGGGCAGCACTTAATTGGCCTGGAAAACATGGCCAATGTGGTCACCGTATGACAGGGCCTCCACAAAGAATTAAGACTTTAGGCTTTAGTTTATGCTTTAAATAGTTCCTGTTTTTCACAACTTGCTGCGCAGTCTACTCTAACTGCGTCTGTTGTCAGGATAATCTCACTTACTTTTAAACTGTTACTGTCACTGTTAATCAGCGGCAAGAATTATCATCTTCTTACGTTTTTTTAACATCTAATGTTCACACTATCAATAACCACCTTCTGCAAAAGCATCATCTGACACTCAAATGTGTTACTGACGTGCAAAAAAAATCTCCTTTTTTCATGTTTATCTTTTTTTGGCTAATCTGTTACTTGGATTTGGTAGTCGGTGGCAAAGCATTCTTAACCAAATCGGCAACTAAGGCACCTGTACCAAATCAATGTAAGGGCCCATCTGAAGATTATACATTTAATTATATGCGCAAAAAATGCTATTTGTGTGTTTATTCTGAATACAGTTGAGGTTATGTATAAATTCTCCACCAATTTGGTTAGTGGTGCAGTTAAAAAAACCTCCAACATTCCTATTGATTGCTTTTTACCAGTTGGCCTTATCCTTATTCCTAATATAATTCATGAAGCGACATCATATATTTAGACATCGGATTCCCATCTGAACCTTCTGATGGGGTGGTAACAGGTAATGTGGTCCTGTGCGTTTGCTTATGATAAGGCCTCCTTTTGGGAGCCATGTCAAAGTTGATAACTGTAGAAAATGCTGTTGGTTGGGAATGTGCGTGCTGGTTGTTTTTTCTTTCGGCTACAGGGATTTTCTGTAGTGTGTTTTCTGTAGTGTGACCCAGGTCAAAGGTTTCTGAAGGAGAAGAGGAACCTTCAACCGGTAAGATGCACTTTACAACGGCAACATCAAGAGCTTTCACTCCAGTGATAGAAGCCTCTGTTCCAACATTATTGTAAAAACATCTCTATTTCCTATCTCACTATATTGACCTCTCTAACCCATAATACGAATCTTCATGGCATCCTCTATGGCATGTGGGCTTGCTTCTCTTCATGCTCGGTCAATATGAACAAAGACTACTTAATTATATATATAATCTGAATGTTTTATGCCTTTTATGATTTTATAGGTTGTATGCTCCAAGTTCTGTATATTTTTGGTGCTGTGCATATTTGCAGGCTCTTCTGACAAAACCTTAGGGTTGAGCAGCTCTCCTGCCACAGAGGTACCGCATTAACAGTGTCCAGAGAAGGCTTTAAATCGCTTGAGTCTCATTGGGGTAAAAATACAGTACAGTCCCACTGATTGACCTCCTTGGTAAGCAATATAGCCATGAAAAATTAGATACTTTGACGTAATGGTGGGCTAAGCAATACATGGCCATGGACGGGATACCCAATATTTATTATATATATATATATATATATATATATATATATATATATATATATATATATATATATATAAAAGAAGCCTGCCTAATACAAGTCCAGGAGACAGAAAACAATGTTTTATTGGGCCAACACAGAAACAAGATATAGTTATGTAGCTTTAAGAAACTCAGATGGAAGAAGGGGCCTTTTAGAGTTCTGAAAGCTGATATAAGTTTACATGTTATTTTGTGGTGGCCCAATACCTTCAGCTGGAGACTCCAGCACTTCAGGACTCAAATGCATAGATACAGGGCACCCTCTAGTGTTCACTTGTAGTAATCATTATTGTAAATATCTAGTGAATGTTGAATTAACTATTAGTAGCACTGAGTTCATTTTTTAAATAAACTTTGTATGTTGTGCACCTTTGTATACACCAATATACAGGAAATTGTTATAATTAGACAATAAATATAATTTACCTTGTATTCTTATCAAAGATTGCCTACTCTACATTGGTGTTTGTCTGAAGTTGTTTGGCTGGCTAGTGGCTAGTGGCTATGGTCTTATTGAGTAGTTGGAAAGTTTCACTGATCATATCATGGCTGAATGTTAACAGTTTCGGATACACCTACGTGGAATAGAAAATCTCACAATGGCTAAACAAGAGATATACATTTCTTCATAAAAAGTAACCAATGAAAAAAGGAGGAACATCTTGGTCATGTGGTTATGTGCTTGCATTCTTATAGGGACACGTCCCTGGCCATCGCTGACGCCTTTAACACACTTTATTGAGACTGGGCATAGTTTATATAGCCACTTTACCAGGGAAGGGGATGAGGCTCTAGTACCCTGCATTGAACATGTGCATTCAGATTCATACAAACGTAACCCCTTAATGACAAAGCCTGTACAAATGCATTGTTTTCAATGGGTTTAGGGACCGCCCATTGTCCTTAAGGGGTTAATTTTTTTTAAAGTTTTGTGTGTTCGTATGAATCTCCAATAACGAGGATGGACCCCAACAAGTCAAACTGAAACAAACTGCAAAAGTTTTGTTCATTTGTTAGCCTGCTATAGATGAGTCATCTCTCTCTCACACATTTTTTTGGGATGGTTGCTAATAATTACAAGATGTTACTTTTTTCTGGGGTTAGGTCACTTAAACAAGCAATAATTAGCATTTTGGCAGCTTTTTTTAAGAAAAATTGGGTTAAGGTTCAAAGTGGATACAGATGTTAAGCACTCAGAGTCCAATAAATCTAACAGGTGCTGCTTATTAAGTATTAGCAAATGCAAACTCCCTGGAAACAATGAGAGGATACAGAGCACACTCTAAATCCGGACTGTCTCTGGCTTTGTTTCTGCTTTGTTTCTGCTTTGGATTTCTTGCTTTTGGATCGTGTTTGACCCTGGCCTGCCTAGCCAGCATCGCTACTGCCAGACTTGCTTCTACTACGGATCCTTGTTCCTGACCCAGCCTATTCCTAACTCTCCCTTTTTTCAACGTCCTGCCTACATCAGCTAGGGTGGGGTTTATATACCTGTAGCCTTATATACCTTATATACCTGGAACTCACCTTGGTAGATGGTACAGTGCGGCGTTTATTTTAGCTTCCCTGCTTCCTGGGTCAGGTAGGACATTTATGCGGCAACAGCAACAGAAGATGGCTTTAGATACAAATGATAATGAAGAACCAGGAATTTATACTTTCCTTATTTTGTCACAGCCATTCACCTTCTATGACAACTGTAGCATCACTGTCAAAGGTTTGTGTGTAGAAGAACAACGTGTATCTTGACTGAATATTCAGGTTTATAACGCCTTCTAGTTGAGAGAAAACTGACAATGCATTGAATTGATAATAAAGAAATATCTGTCAAAAGCCCCTTTAGTAGCGAGAACAATGCACTAATATGAATGGTATGATTGATGATGGAAAATCTTCTTCTGCTCTTCCAAAGGACAGAGAATCCAATCACTTGAAGGATTGGACAGATATATTATTGGCTGCTGCCCAGTAGACAGATATCTAATTGCTCAACAAAGAAATTGCTTCTGGAACCCAATGCTAATTCATTTAGTTTATCGCCAAACCAATGGAAGAACCCGTGTGAGACCGGAGAAGCAGCCGTCACCCGATAGAGGCCTAGAGTCGGTGACCCTTGCCTAGATGAGGGCTTTAACTCTTTGTTCCAAAAAGAACAGGATGATTTGAAAAGGTATATGGATTTAGCAAATTAGTTTTTTTAAACTCTGTACTGGCCGTAATGTCTCACTTCAACCTCAAATTCACTTCCAATTCACAAACATTATCTATTGGCAGAGCTCTATGTTGCTATGTTCATTTTTGGGACCACTCTCTGTTCGGAATCATTTGATGTCCTGTCAGAAGACATTAAATCAATAGAATTTATGAGTACCTAAGACAGGATGAGAGCTGTGAAGAAACCTTTACATGAAGTCCATGGGTCTTCAACAATGTGAACCAACATCAAACCTCACATCATGTCAGCAGTCAGCCCTCCGTGCCATGAGTCTACATCAAGGACCTTCCTTTGATTAGTTAGCTGCTACTTTGACATAATAGCTGTAATCCATCTGTCATAATGATTAGAACAAATTGGACTCCTATGGTGTATTCTTTTTTCATGTCAAATTTTGGATTATTTATTCCTCTTTTTAGAGAGATCATATGCGATTACTTATTCTTAGACATGGAGGAGTAGACTGCTGCTTATCAATCAAGCTTCTTTTGTTTGAGTCATATATTCAGTATGTTTAATCAATGACCTTCATTTCCAAAAATGCATTTCCAAGCAACCGAGTCAATCACCATGAGGACAAATTTCCCTATTCTTCTTCTCTACTTGATACATCAGTCTTCAGCACAAATGACAACGTCTATTATTTGTATAAAGATGGTGTGACTGACTACGAATTTGCAGGTTAACTGCCAGAATAAAAATGTAGAGGACAAATGTCATTCTTAACCCACACCATGGCAAGACAAGCCTCCAAAGCTGTTCTGTGGGTTATAGTACATAAGATGTGAGATAGAAACAAGGCTAACATATTTATTTTCTGGGAAACTATCACATTATTTAGAATTCTTATGTCTACGTACAACAAGTAAACCAGCTTCACAAAGAAAATGTTTTAAAAGATACTCCAGCCATCATGTGCACATGCATGTTAGTAGCGTCCCTACTGCAAATGCAACTTATGCTGCAGCCTTGAAGCTGCAACTTCTCCCTAAAGTAAATACTGTATTTTATTATTTTTACTGGTATGAAGAATGGATATGTATATACTTATAAAGTACTGTAATTTACATTATGTTATCTGCAGTCTGCATTGAGAATGTGATGCACCTCTACAAAAGAAGCTAAAAATTAAGCTTTAAAGCAAAAATTTGATAAAAGCTTAAATATGAATCACACTTATAAAGTGGGGACGGCAAGAATGCAACATAGCGAAGGTTTCTGGATTCAGAGCTAATTATGTGAACAGGGTACAGAATGTCCATCTCCTGCCCTTTAAAGAATCAATATGACACTTGTGTTATAATCAGTCTATTGACACGACCAATGTAAATAGAAAGTAAATGTTATCCTACATCGGACCGTGGAAAAACATGTAATTTGACCTTTACAAGTGACACAAAAGTAAGGGTTTGTAAAAAAAAATCCAATTCATAATGTAGAATTTGCAGGTCAGTAAACAGTTTTTTTTTATAGATTACAGGTAATGCAGACCTTTATAGAAAACCCGCATGTGACATGTCCTTATGTTTATGTACAAAGCAGAGAACACTACCATATATTCTTATGTCATTGTTAACATTCCCCTGGTTTCACAAGGACAATCTCCTCGCTCAAAATAACACCTAATGCACATTGCTACTTAATGCATTTAAGTGCATATGATGGCTGAAGTGTCTCTTTAACCTGGCCACGTCCCTTAGGATGTAACAGTAAGCTGCACCAAGAAGCCCATCGGGACGTACCGATACATCCCAATTGTGTTAAGGCGGCAGTGACACCTGCCTGCTACACGGGAGATCAGCCTGTCTACCGACAGTTTGGACTCTCACCAATCGTGCCTAATCTCTGGTGATTAGGGTATAAAAAAAAAGCCAGGGTTACAAAGGGGTTAAGTATAATCATGTGCCCAAAAACATGTTTGAATTAACATCTACCATTCCTGCTGGGAGGCTGTTCCATTTATTTGCCACCCTCACAGTAAAGTATAACATCTATTAAAAGGAACCCTCTCTCCCTTCCTACAACTAATGTCTCTTGCTATACAACCCACCACCCCGCTTGCTATTTTTCTGATGATTTATTGCATTTCCTACAGTCTACATCAAGGACCTTCCTTTGATTAGTTAGGAGCTACTTTGACATAATAACTTTAACCCATCTGTCATAATGATTTGAACAAAGTGGACTCCTACGGTGTATTCTTTTTAATGTCAAATTTTTGATTATTTATTCCTCTTTTTAGAGAGATCATATGCGATTATTCATTGTTAGACACGGAGGAGTGGACTGCTGCTTTTCAATGGTAGGAAAAATTATTTCCAATCAAACATCTTTTGTTTGAGTCATATATTCGGTATGCTTAATCAATGACCTCCGTTTCCAAAATGCATTTCCAAGCAACCAAGTCAATCACCATGAAGACAAATTCCCCCATTCTTCTCCTCTACTTGATGTTTCATTCTCCACCATAAATCTCGATAGGCTGCATCTACCGCACCTCCCTGGTCTATTATTTTAGTTACCCAATCAAATAAAAATAAAGTTAGTTTTACGGGATCTCCCTGTAGTAAACCTGTGCTGTTTCTGAAATGCAAACCATTAACATCCAGATGTTTAATAATCATATGTATTCGCATGGTTTCAGTTAATTTTCCAACTACTGATGTAAGGCTTACAGGTCTGTAGTTGGCTGAGTCTTCGCTGCTACCTTTTTGCCAACAATTGCCACCTTCTGGAACTACTCCTGTCTATGGTGACTGGTTTTAAAGCCTGTTAAAGGTTTTGCTGGGACATATATCCCATATCCCATGGGGTCTTATTGATTTGTCTATTGGAGGGTTGAAGTAGGACTTCTTCCTCTGTAAACACACATGACCTGACCTTAATTTGACTTAAATTTGCAGTTGCTTAAAGGGACACAGCTGTTTGGTGGTAAAGATAACACAGACAAGCTGTTTGAGGTCACTGACCAGCTATTTGGTGGCAGAGATGGAACAGACAAGCTGTTTAGGGACACAGACAAGCTGTTTGGGGGCAAAGATGGGACTGTGGGACATGTTTCTTGGTAAAGTCCGGGGGCTCCGGGGCCCTGTGGATTTTAGTTATGCATCGAGACGGTGACCTACAGTCCTGCCGCTGCATTGCAGACTTGCAGGTCAGTGTGTGCCCACTGCGGAGCACTAGATCACCAGGGAACAAGTAAGCAAGTCCTAGGGGTAAGGGAGGAGAAATGGTGGGATAAAGGAGGTGCCAAGAGTAAACTACTCTTGAGAAAGGCGTTCTGCCGAAACGTTGGGTGTTCTCCATGGAACAGCTCTCCTGTCACTTTGCAGTTTTTTGCAAGTTGCTTTTGCCTTTATTTCAGTTTGCCTTTGGACTGCTTTCTTCATGTTTTGCAAGTAAATCCCATTTTTTTGTATACTTTTATACGTTTGTGCACCTCCATTTGCATTAATATTTGTCTATGTTGTTGTCTTATTGGAGTCAGTGTTGCGAGAGTGTTGCACTTACTACGATTATTTTTGTATCTTTTTGCCTTAGGTGAGTGCCTCTCTACACTTTTGTTGTTGTTTAAGGAAGGAGATTGAGCCACAGGGGCAGGGCATAGGGCAGGGACTGGCAGACAGACACATCCTGCTACATGACTGACCCCCTTCCACCAATATTGGGAAAAAAGAATGGATTCCCCAGACTATGGTAGGAGACTGAGGTGCAGCGGCAGGTGCAGGGGACAGGGCAGGCACTGCCAGACAGACACATCCATGCAGGCAGATATAACCATGCAGGGATGAATTTCCCCCAAATTAGAAAGAAAGAACAAAAAATGGATCCCCCAGAGTAAGGCAGGAGAGCCTTGAGCCACAGCAGCAACAGAGCCAGAGTTGGGCGCATGGCAGGCACAGCCAGCCACACACAGCCACGTACGTACAGGACTGTATTTCCTCAATAACAAATGTAAAGAATTGATACCTCAGAGTAAGGAAAGATATTGGGTCGCAGCAGTAATAGAGGATGAGCAAGACACAGGGCAGGCACGGTCAAACAGGCACAATTAGCTACTTGGTGCAGAACTGAACTTCCCCAATATTAAAAAAATTGATCCCTCAGAGTAAGAAAGGAGATAGAGCAGCAGTAGTAAAGCATGTAACCTGAACAGGCATTGGCAGATCCAGCCCCCTGGTGCAGGTGAGTATCCCCAATGTGCCAAAAATGTGGTCTCCTCGGTAATTCCTGTCTGTTCCCCTGAACCAAAGCTTCCATGAGAGTGTTAGTAATGGTGGTGATAGTGGTTATGCTGATGATGGTGGTGGTGCCAGTTCATGTAGAGGAACTAGTGGTATGCCTATCCTGCAGCTGCTAGTTCTGGAGAGTGGAAATAGCAACACATCTAACAGAAAATTACTGGAAGATGCGTAACTTGACTTTTCCTCCTTGGGCTCATAATCTAAATCCAGGTCATTGACATTGTCGATGACCATATCCTTTTCCGATTGTGCACAAATGAGTAAGACACACTTCTACTGCAAGGGTTGACCTTCCCTAATCTTACTTTCTTTTGGCCCAAACATAAATCTGCGCTATAATATGACAGTGCCTGCCCATCTTTACTCTGGTGGCACTTCTAGTTGTTTTATTAGGGGGTCATCTGACTACTTTTTCATATTTGCCTGCCACAGTCTCTGCCCAGCCCACAAAAACTGGAACCATTCTGTCTCACAGAAAACTCCAAATAAATTGTAGTTGTTGGTGAAACTACCGTATTTGTGTAAATTTGTGTAAAATTAAAAAGTTTTCCTGGCAGTGTAAACTTAAACCCAATTCAGGAACATTATTTCAAGAACTAAAACACACCATGCATGCACAGTCCCCTGCCCTACCTAATTTGTCACCAATATTAATATTTTTTTGTTTTGCTGGTAGTATAGGTGTATTACTAGGGCACAACATAAAAATATTAATAATAGGGAAATTGGAACATATTTAAAGAGTTTTATCCAAACTGTATTATTACATTGCAAAACAAAGAAATAATGTATTACACAAAAAAGGGAAAAACAACTTATATCGGAATCCCAGGAAATCACAAAAATAAACTATAGTTATACAGCTTCTCTATTCACCTCACTGACTGTCTCACGCACCTACGTCTGTAGCTACTGGAGTTAAAATGGCTCGTCATTTTCCCTTGTATTTTCTGATTTCCCAGAGTGAAAAAACGTAAGGAAAAGATGCCACAGTTTTTTGGACCCATCAATCACAACCATAACCATCAATGAACCCACCTCCCCCAATTTCTTTTATATGTACGCTCCTACACACAGGCCCTTCCACTTTACCTCATCAATGAGCACCAACTCGGGTAATGGTTCCAAAACGTGGCAAACAAATTAACAAATCTTAACCAAATTTCTGAGATTTTGCCATTCTTTTTTGCTTGTTTTGTCGGGATCCTCCTTGTTATCGGATAGTAAATTTTATTCAAAATAAAGTTTGTATCAATCGAATGTACAAGTCTAATCTGTTTTTGCATGATGACCTGAAGAACACCCATTTCTGCTATCTGCCATAGTCAGCAGATACCCCTATCAACAAACCTGAGAACCTCGCAAGGGTTGGCTACCCAGAGCTGATCCTCTCCTGGTTGTGTGGTTGAGATAAGTGGACACGGCTAGGCCCAGTTATAAGTTAAGAGGTGCGGGAAGAGGGTGGGGAGTAAGAAGGAGTGGGCAGAGAGTAGGTGGTGAGGTGGAGGGCAGCGGTCAAGTCTAATTGCCACTACCCTTCTCAGAGGTTGAACATACAAAGCCAGAGCCCCAGGGAAGCAGTGCTTCACCTGGAAACTATGAGTGAAACCGGTACGTATGCATGTATACCTATCTGATCCTGTCACAACATAATAAACATGCTATACGCCACAATGATTATAATAATTTTCATTCTCTTATAATTTTGGTTTTGGTATTTATGGGGAAATAATGGGAATATATATATATATATATATATATATATATATATATGTTCATAGCATATATATAACACTTTATGTACCTAGAAATAAATTTTGGCCTGGCTCAGGATATGTCACTGATTGTAACATTACATTTGGTCCCTTGCAACAACTTTCAGTTTTCAGAATAATTTGTTAACTTGAGAGAAGTAAGTACGATTTATGGAAAGATAGAATGTTTACACAAAAGGTTAAGCACTGTATGTTCTCTGTACTTAAAAGGATCATTTATAAAACACAAGGAAGTCTTGCAATACTAGCAACTTTAATCAAAATGAATGTGACTAAATACGATGCATGCTCTTCACACCATATCCACTAGGGTGCGCTAAATACTTAAATATCAATTTACATATCAAATGAGCTTGGTGAAATTGCCAAATAAAATTGTCTTTGTTGGAAAAAAGACATGTACAAATACACTGATTCCTAAAAATCAGAATATTTCTCTGAAAATATATTAAACAATTTTTATGTATTTTAATTATACCTTCCATAGTTCTGTCTACTACCAGCAAATGTGAAACTTGTTAAGTGAGTCTTACATTACTGGATGACATGGAACTTGTTTAAACTTTGGTTTATGCATTTTTTTTTGAACATTCCAAATGTGCTTTCATATTCTGGGAAACTTAAATTAAGTTTTGGCCTTTTCTGTTATGCCGACAGCATTTACCATGACCAAGCTAAATTTTGATCCGTACATTGCTAAAGTTGAATTCCTGCCTACAATGCAGGTAATCTATACCTCCAATGTGTCAACAGTTCTTTACAAGTTTCTACAAAATACAAGTTATTTCATGGACACTCGTAGAATGATTTAGCCTCCATTGAGATTTCCGCGATAAATACTGCTATAAAATAAGCAAGATTAAGTAAAGTGTGTGTAGATGAACACCAATGGCTGTTTATGCAAGATTTATGCAAGTGGTTGGTGCATAAGGGAAGCACAGCCAAATAATCACCACAAAGCTTGTTGTTACCTAACATTGAAAAGAAGGTCTTTGCCTCTGACACTGTGAAAAAAATATTGTTTGTTTTTTTCACTAAAAACATAGCTTTAAAAGTAAAATATCAAAAATTACATTTTAAGCTTTGGTCACAACAAAGTTGTGGATTAATGTCACTGAATTCATTTTGCATTATGAAGGACCAACCCTGGCATATTTCTCCTGCAAGAAATAGTGGGCTGGCCCTGTATACTGTATATACCAACTGGTGAGGTAACTTTCAAAAATCTTACTAATTAACTGTGCATTATACAGGACCAACCAAGCTCTTCGGAATTGTATAGTATCATAATAATTTAGTTTGAAAAAACATCTTAGTCCATAAAGTTCAACCCCTCTACTTATTTTATGGGAAAAAAAACCCTAATGAAGCTATTTTTCGAATTCTGCTATTTTGGAAGAAAAATACCTTCTTGACTCCAAACAGCAATCTGATTTCTCCTTGGATCAAAAAGCTTTAAAATATGAATGTTTATTCTATTATTTATAGCCCTGTGTGTTATATTTTTCTAAAAATATCCTGACCCTCTTTGAAGGCATCATTTGAATCCCAAATCCTCAAGCCAACCAGTGAAGTACTTACATTATTATTATTATTATCCTTTATTTATATAGCGCCAACAGTTTACGCAGCGCTTAATACAATACATAAATTCAAGGGATATGACAAGAATTGACAGACTAAGACAAACCGATACATTTGGTGGAGAGAGCCCTGCTCGCAAGCTTACAATCTAGAGGGAAATGGGGTGACAAACATAAGGCACAAAGAAAGGGTGAGAGGTAGTGTGGTGGTCGTATCGATGACAAGGAAGTTCTAGCAGCTAAGGTGGTATGCTTCTCTGAAGAAGTGGGTTTTTAGATGTTTCTTGAGCTACCTTAGGCCTGGCTTAAGGCAGCACCCCGACATCCCCTGGACTAGCATGCAGCGATGGGTAGGTATAGTACATAGTGATCTCCCTTGTAACCAGGAGTAGGGTGGCCCTTCATGAAGACTTATGGACCAGCCCAGTGACCCTGCTATAAAAGCAGCCAGAACTAAATCTGCAGGTGAGGGGAGGGACTGAGAGGGTAAAGGAGGGCGTATGTATGTATGTATGTATGTATGTACAGCGCTAGTACTGGCTCATGCAAGAGTTCCAGGGGTCCTAATGAGACCCCCCCAGGGATGTGAATCATTGCTTTCCTGCTTAGAAATGGGACCATGGAAGGGATGGTGGGCTGCAGATACTCCTAAAGGTATATAGTTTAATTTTGTTCCCTGCAAGTTAATAAATATAATTCTTAGAAAATTTGAAAAACCAGCCTTTATAATAGTGAATATGTTAATGACTGGTCCGCAGCACCACTAAAAATGTTGCATGTTGCAAAAATGTGTTATTGTAACCTCAAGACGGAAATTTAGCAGGAAAAAAATAAAATTTCTGTTTACTCTATTAAAAAAAGATTAGCTAATTCCAATCAGAAGTAATTGCTATTCAGAACAGTTAGCTGCAGAGAGATAAATGTAAGTACGATGTTCTTTGTAACTGCATGAAAAGAATGGAAAACCAAGAGAAAGTAAGAATTTTAACTGTCACTGAAATTTGCCGCTTGTAATCGATTCATTGTTACACAGCACCTGGGGCTTTGTTGCATCAACTACCTAGTTCGATTAAAAGGAAACCAGCAAAACACGATGGAAAGTCAGCCGTTGTCTTGCACGATGCTACTGATATTTCCCTTATTCTTTTAAACTTAACTAAATACTTTTTTTCTTTTTATTATTCCTTTATAATACGGAAATATTAAATGTTATGATTATATTAATACTCTTCTTTAATAATATTTCTCCTTTTTTGTGGTTTTGCTTTTTACAACTTGCTACATTGCCATATGCTATTTTTTTTTTAAACTTGAACACATAAAAAATAAATTGCGTAGGACTGTGATAATTATAGTGCATGAGGATAGATCCAGAAGCTTTCCAATAGCTCTGGACTAGATCTATGTTAAAATGACTCTGGATCTCTTCTGATCAACATCAAACACTAATGAAAGATAATACTTAGTCCATAGATAACTGGTGAAAATGAGCAGGTGATCAAGAAGAACCCCTGCTGTAAGGAGTGTCCTTCTTGGTTCTTCCTCTTCTTTTCAGCTCTCATTCATTCACAGATTCATTCTCTCAATCACGCATACTCATTCAAACACCCTCCCCACCCCCTTACCTGCACTGCAGCTCCTCGATGCCGGTCACAGACTTCAGCAGGGGGCGCGGCCTCCCTCTGCGTTCTCTCGTACTGCACAGAGGAAGCAGGACTGGAGCAGAGTCATGTGATGTCACGTGAACTCTGCTGGGTTCCACTTCCTCTTTGCAGTACAAAAGACCCTCCCACTGGTAAGTGGCAGGGCTCTTGTTGTAGCAGGGCTCGAGGTACGGCCCGCGTAAGATCGGTTGCCCTGGCTGCCGATCTTACGCGGGCCGCACCTCGAGGTCCCGCGGGCCGCATTTGGCGCGCAGGCCGCATGTTGGACGCCCCTGTTCTAGAGAAACTAAATCCATCATAGCCAAAATAATCAATTTCTTTCTCTTTGGTGTTTCAATTATGTAGGTCTCATGAAATTGTGTACAAAACTAAAGGGGTATGTGACATTTTAAAGACACCCTCACTAGACCCACAAAGTGTGTAAGTCCCAACTCTTAGAGTGGGCATTAAGTACAAAAGTATACTGTTTCTTCATTGAAATTGTAAACCAAAACTTCTCATGTATTAAATGAGTTGTTCCTCTGTTGAGTGTATAACTCAATCATCCTAAGTGCAGTGGCAATATCAAAGGGTACGTGATGGGTTTTCACAGGCTGGGACATATGTTTCGAGCTTGCAAAGGTAGGGTTTCAAACTGATGTTGGTGGGTTCAGGGTGGTAGGGTTGTATTATTGACCATTTTTTTATGGGTGGATGTACATTACACGTGTTGCTCCAGGCCTTGCGGTATGTGGGATATTGAGATTGAGTTACTGATTCCCTCATGTGAGTTTATACATCCTACACACTACGGGGGGCAGCCATTGTAGGTCAGCAACATGTAAAATGTATGTGTCCCTCAAAACAAATGGATGACATGGGAACCCTAGAGTGGTGTCAGTTTGTTTTAGATATATTAAGTGAAAATATTGTATTGCCCAAACCTGCTTGAGGATCCATCTCCATTTTTAAAATGTTCAGCTAAGTTTAACTTTTAATCACAGGTACCCCGGCCATAAGCCTCAGTCTTGGTTTCATGTAACCAAAAGACGTGGTATTTCTTACACAGACTTTGGCAAATCCTTTGCTCTTTACCTCATATATCCATCAAGCGAAACATTTTCCTGGAAACGCTCCCATAGATGCTGGATTCATGCTGTAAACATCTAATAATAGTCAAATTGTAGCTTTTGACATATTTTATCCTGATGATGCCAAACTGTTTTAGAAACATTGGCTTGTAACCCTATCTCACAGCGCTTTCTAACAATATTTTACAGCCGTCTTTCCAGGAAAGGAAACAACTGTCCAAGCCTAGAACTGTATGATGATGGAGCCTGCAACGTGCTATAGGATTTTGGATAACGAACAAGAGCTGGGCCACAAGGAGGGAGCTGTGTGCAAGAAACATTTATTCTTTTCCTACAGGGAGGGGTACGGGTATCCGTTCAGACTAACTTTAGGTTGAAATTAGGTTCTTCTGAGGTTCAATGACCATGTGAGGATTCTGTAAATTACAGAACTTGTGCTGGCAAAATGAGCCCTTCAACTAGCTTTCATAACCAATATATAACATTCAAGAGCAGGTTAACATTATAATTTTAGTTATAGTGTTAGGCTAATTATATATATATATATATATATATAAAAATCGTTATTTTGATGTGAATACATTTTCTTTACTATTACTACAAGACCCGTGAGTGCTTGGTTATTGCTTATTGGTGGATATACATACATATACCGTATATATATATATATATATATATATATATATATACTTACATATTTTCTTATTTAATTTATTAAATAATAATTAAAACATAATAATAAATGAGCATGTGGGGTTTTCTTCCTATGACCCCCAAGTAGCAGAAAGTATCCTCGTATTAATGTTTCAAGTGTTCTGCAGTATCATTTCATGGATTTTTTTCCCGTATCTGCATTTGCCATTATTTTCCCCAGGATTATTAAATGCAGCTGTAAATGAGTGTTCCATGAGCACATCTGCAGCGACCTCTGTTTAATATATATATATATATATATATATACGCATTTTAACTCCATTTCTCAGTGTTCAGTTAGAATCATTCCCTACGGATTTGTGGATATTATATACACATCTAATAGACAACCATGGAAAAAAATGTTGACGGGTCCAGCACTTTATATGATACTTTAGGAATGTACCCAGATAGTAAATGTAATTAATACTATGTCAAAGAGTTTGCTGCCTATTTCAGTGGAATGTCTCATTCATGGACAGGAGCGCTGGACTGAGGCTAATTTCCTGCCAGAGCATCAGGATTTCTCCAACGTACTTGTAATTGATCAATTAACAATTCATCTGGGCTTAAATATAGAAACATAGAATTTGACAGAAGTAAGGGTAAGAACCATCCAGTCTGTCCCAGTTTTACCTGCTGTAGAAATCTCAAACTTTAATCAGATTTTGGTCTTGTCTTAGAAATAAGGCGTTCATAGGTCTATAGCATGAATGTTTAAATGCCCTTATTATATTAATCTCTACGTCGACATGACAAGCACCATAAAAATACCTGTCCGAGGATCTTTTTCTTTATGTATCCATCCAATTTGGCTACAAATCAGTTGATTTAGTTAAATTGTTTTGGTTTGTTGCCATTTGGTATGCCACTCTCCATTTGGTGACCAAACCAGAGACTGGAATTGATTAGCCTGACTTTTTTTTTAAAAAAAGCTAAGTTTGGGACATACAAAATAAACAAAATATTTGATGGAGATATTAAGTGCAATGGTTGACATAAAGATGAATATGAATCAATTTCCCTTTGTACATTTTTGAAACAAAGAATGAAACCTATACAAAAGTATCACTTTCAGTTTGTTTAAACAGTTTTCACTCAACTAGCAAGATTCAGTGCTTTGGTTTTATTCTGTGTTGTGTTGCCGTAGTCCGATTCATGGGTTATGAAAATTTGACACAAAACGTTGGCAAGCAAAATAGAGGAAATTAAAGATCCCGTGGATGATTTCAACTAAAAGGATTTTAACATTCTCAACATCATGTGGACACAGCAGTTTGCTCATTCGCATTGTAAGGGACCAACTTGCAACCGAGGTTAAATTAAAGCATCCTAACTGTTGCATGTATTGCGTGCTTCATGACGTGTGTCTGTGACATATATAGATCTTACAAAATATCTCTGTAATCGCTGTAGACAAGGATAGATAATTCATCACCCCTATCCACGTATCCCATTAATGAAAACCACTCTCAACAACTCTTTATCTTGGTTCTTTATTAAACGTAAACATTATTATTTAGGGTCAAAAAATGTCCATTCATTAAGGATTCTGTCTCTAATATTCATCTAATTACATTGTAACTTGAATTATCTTACAAAATGTTAGGCAGATGAAGTAATGAAAAAAATACTTAGCAAAAGCATGAACTTTATCCACACGTCCTCTCTTAGCTAACTAATCGCTCCTTTTGGATTCCGCTACTACCTCTATGCTTACAAGGGGCTAATGTATTTTTCCTCTCCTCACCACTTGCCCTCTCTTCTAATTCACTTCATGAACCATCTCGCTGAAATTGCATCCTAAATGTCATCGCACTGCCTGAAATTCAACTATTGCAAGACTGATCCTCTGGTCATTCTCCCATTCCCTCTTTCCTCAGTTCTTGATATCTCCATTACAGTTAGCAATTCCCCAATTGACCTGTCATTTGCAGCTCACATACAATCACATACCAAATCCTGCTGCCTTGTCCTTTCCTCACCCAAGACACTACTAAAGTAATAATTAATCCCGTCTGGATTATTGCAGCTCCCTACCAACTGGTCTCCCCATCTCCTGCCTCTCACCACTGCAATCTATTTCTTGGCCCATTACTGTTCGTCAGCTGCCCCTATGTGCCAATCCCTTTACTGGGTCCCCATACCCTTCAGAATTAAATTGAAACTCCTATCTTTTACCTATTGAGCACTAAACACTGAAACTCCCTAGATCTATGCTCTTATCACCAAATGCTCCCCTTATGACCCCATGGTTTACTTCTCTCCATCACATCTCCAGGATTTTACTTATACTGGACCCACCTCTCAGTTTTAGCGTGTGTGAATGTTACCGTCAATTTTGTGAACGGTTAGTTTTAACGTTATTATTTGTTTCTTTTTAAATACTTTTTATGAAACAGGGGTTTAGATACAGATCAATGCAGAGAATACATTAATGACAAACATATGAGCAGTGAGGACTGGTCAAAACTGGTCAAAAAATAAAATGTAAACCCTTCTCTCTTTTTCCATTTTCTGTATAAATGAAAGAGCTTCTACAAAAGTTGAGATAATTGAAAGCCATGGGTTCACATTTATCATTGATCGGCATCAGAGACAGAACATTCACTATAATAATAATAATAAAGTAACAATAAAACATAGAAAAGAAGGTTTGTTCTAAACAACCTAATATCAAGGCTAGTAGACATTAACCATATGACCCTTTCTCTGTATAAGTCTAACCTAATCATAATAGTTTGATGAGACAATTGAGGCAATTATGATGGTATAATTAACTTAATATTGCCAGTATTCTCTACCTTCTATTGTATTACATGGTAAAGAAATATTAACTTTATATCAAATTTGGAACACTTTAAGCATAGCATATATATAGAAATCTTATAAAAATAATGATTGTGATGTGAGTAATATATATATATATATATATATATATATATATATATATATATATATATCCTATGATTAAGTAAAGGACAGAAAATAATTATTTGTGTCAACCTACAGTTGAAGATGGGAATTATTTACAATTCAAGAGTAAATATGTAAATGACTCTATTTATATATTATGTAAGAATAGAGGAAAATACTCTATATAATGATTAGAGCGCTACAGAATTTGATGGCGCTATATAAAACAATAAATAATAATAATGATTATGTTAATAAGCATATTGTGATTTTCTATTGGCATAATACTTTTTCATAGGGCATTTTAGAGTAAATGTGTTCCTGTATGATTTACTTAATGTACTTTTAGCACAGCACTGACAGAGGGGCAGAGGGGTACCTATTCTCTAGGGCCACTGCTAAATGCCTTTTAATGTTTTTCATTGCAGTTCCTCTTATAGCCACTAGGATGCAGAGAGTAAGAACAGCTTCAGGCAGCACTGCGTTAGACACAACCAACTAGTGTGCGCTAAGCATTGTCTTCTCCCAAATTACATTTTACTTTTTGCCTTTAAAGTGCTTTATATATATTATCAGAACATTCCCATTAAAATGAACTGTAATTACAAAATATCTACCCGGTTTCTGAGAAATAATAAAACATAATCACTGCCTTTTTTTTCTAAAAAGCAAGACTACTTCCAAAAACAATTAACTTTATTTTATATTATTATTTTTTTTATTTTTATAACCTAGACTTAAATAGACTGATTCAACATTGTTAAGCTGAGCATACTTTTCTGGTTTAAATTTAAACTCCAAATATTCAGTAAAAATCTTCCTTTCATAACCTGCCAGCCTCTATTGCCCATCATCTTCTACAGAACCCGAATCAACTGTAACAAAACAAAGATTATAATTCATCCAAATGATTGGCAAACTATCCAGTTTAGTATAACTAGAATGCACTACCCGCAATGTTCTAGCAATAACCCAGAAATACCACTTTTTTACATGCGTTTATAAAAACTGATTTTTTTTTAATTTACGCAGAAAAAAGTACTTGTTTTTTAAAACTAAACAAAACTAGAAATATAAGGAAACTTTCTGTTATAAATAGGTACCTTTTATTGTTTGAAATATTTTAGCAGTTTCACAAACAAATCACTGGGAATTTATTTTGCTTACTTCTAAGAATACGAAAATCTTTAGTTTGTAAAGGTGCCAACATTTATACAGCTAAACAACCAAGCCTGGAATTTATTCAGGCCGTCTCTGCCAAGTATAAAAGTCAAATAGGGTAAAAGAGCAAACTGTTATACTTTGTTAAAAGTTATATTTTGTTAAAAGCCAAATGGAAACATTTCTAGCGCAACAAAAGAAGGTAATTTACTAGGCTATTTCAAGGATTGTTATGTTGGTCCACACGTCACCAATACACTGAAATCTTTCCAGAAGGCTGATTACACAGTCACAATGTACACGGCAAGTGTTACCCTTATTGAACCCACAAATTACATTGATTATACGCTATAGTACTTGGATACTTTACTCCACGTATTTTCTGAACTTTAATATTCTACAATAGTTTTTCACATCTAATTTTTTTTATCTGTGTGTTTGGTCTCCATAAATGATTTATCTTAATTTTTTTTAGAATATCTCATAAATATAAGGATTTGGGGACAGTTTGTCTAAAAGTTACTGAGTAACCCTTGAGTTTACTGGCAGCTAAACCTGGAGTTTCATGAGTAGACGTAATATGACCAAAAGCATTGGGACGCCCCTCCATATTATTGGGTTTAGGTGTTTCAGCCACACTCATTGCTAACAGGTGTATATTGGCAGTAGAATGGATCGTATTGATTAACTTACTGGCTTTAAATGTGGCCCTGCTATAGGATGCCACCTTTGTCACAAGTTAGCTCGTGAAATTTCTACCCCACTTCACTGTGTTATTATTGTGAATACCACTCCAGTATCTGGAAGTCGGATCTGGGATTAGTGGAGGAGGGATAATGTTATGGGGCTGTTTTTCAGGATTTGGTTTAGGCCCCTTAGCTCCAGTGAAGGGTAATGCTACAGCGTACAAAGACATTTTAGGCAATGGTTTGCTCCATAAATGTCCATCAAGACATGGTTTGATGAGTTTAGTGTGGAGGAACTAAAGTGACCTGCACAGAGCCCTGACTTCAACCCAATCAAACACCTTTGGAATGCACAGGAATGAAGATTGTGAGCTAGGCCTTCTCCTCCAACATCGGTGCCTGGCTTCACAAATGTTCTACTGGAGGAATGGGCAGAAATCCCCACAGAATCTACAGAGGGGGGGGGCTAGCTCTATGTTAACGACCATGGTTTTGGAATGAGACGGCCAACAAGCTAATTCATGGGTGTTTTGGCCAGTTGTCAGCATACTTTTGGTCATATGGTGTTTCTATATGTATTCAGATATTACATTATTGCAAAGTTGTCAGTAGTGAAAGTTAAACTCATAACGAAATATATCAATCAGTGTGAACCGATCTTACATTTGTTACAAACATCAATCATACTATATAATTGAAAGGTGCTGTTCCATCTACTTTTCCAAACTTAACATTTTTATAACCAAATGCAGTATTGCAGTCCCCATTTTAATATTGTTAAATGCCCAGAAATAATTCTATAAAGTATGTCTAATGTTACCTCATATATAATTTCCCAGGAATTGTTATTTGACACAAAAAACAGGCACTGAAGATTATTATTTTATTATCTTATTATTTATTTATTAAGCATCAACAAATTACGCAGCGATGTACAATTTAAATGGGGCAGCTAACAAATACATAACAACTATACATTAATATATGGAAGCCTGTAAGCTTGCACGTTAGCTTGTCATTTAGCATTATGGTACTTTTATACAAAGTTCCGGGCAGGAATGGTGGGCTTTTGAGGGCTTATATCTAAAGGAATAGTATAGGTGATTCAAAATGAGGTCTGAAAAGAGGGAGTAGTAGCTCTCTTGTGGTAGTAATTAGGGCTTAGTGGTTTCAGGATGTAGAAGAGGATTTATACATAAAATGAACAGAGCAGTGCTTGGTTTCAGAAGAAGGCTGGCTCACAGTTTGGCATTTAACAGAAAGGCTACAAGAAAAGAAAGTGAGAGGTGAGATAAAAAAAAGTTATTTTTGATAAAAAATGGATGGAGTTATGGGTTGTAGGACAGAAGAAAGGATCAGGAAAAAGGAGCGCACATTTCAAAAGGTAAATACCAACATTTGGCCAAAAAATAAACAATCTCCCAAAAAATACATATTTGGTACATATACAAGAAAATATGCACACGTATACAAAATATGAATTAAGAAACTTGCTTGTAGATCTGGCAAAGTAGTCCTAATGTGGTTGAATACCTGCTAGAATCAGTGGGATTCTGATATCACCAAGCAGAGGGGTCGGAGGGAGAGTGAAAAGGCGTTACGCTGCTTTATCCAGATAGGAAGCAGGATGGAGCTCAATGGAAAGCCAACATGCGCCATAGACTTCCACATGCTTTGTTCAGACACCCCAGCCCCTTCTTTAGCTGCACCATTTCTTTAGATTGAAGCAGTTACGTACTGAAATGTATTAGTAAAGGATATTAGTCAACAACATGCAGAATAACAGAACTGTCAGTGTAGCTTTATTACAGGAGGCGTGTGTTAGTATGTATGTATGTGTTCCATATTGAACAGATGTAGAGATGAAGTTGAAAACCATCTACTTTAATTTCCTGTATTTTGTGTCTCAATCCGCAAATCCCCGACAGTAGCTCAAAAAGGAAACTTGGATGTATCTTTTATTGTTATTAAGAATGCTCCCAATACCTCTTCCCTTCACAGGCAGACTTCATACAGAATAACACGTTAAGTCTGTTTATGTTGGCCTGAATTTGTGTTTTTTCCAGATCTGCTCCGTAGAGCAAATTTTAAACTGAAATCCAGTGCTTTGGTGTCTTCGTATTATTCATTCTCTGTATCAACGTTGTCCTCCTTTCTAAAATATTCCTGAGATTAACATTCATCTTTCGGCATCTTCATTTCTTTTTTGTCTATTTATAGTGCTTTTTTTTAACAAATAATTATTTTGGCCCCATGGCCCCACAGTACATTGATTTATTTAATTTTACAATCTGCTCTATTCAATGCTGGACAGTTAATATACAAACATTAAAGCTGGCAGACAACTAAGAGGCGCTATCATCCGCCACATCCAATGATATGTATAAGTTGGTGAAAATCAATGATTTTTTTTTGGCATTTTTTTTTACACAATTTCTGCCAATAGCAACATCTCTTACATAATACCCACATATTTCCCCTGAGATCTTACATAGCTCGTGGCTATTTATGTGACAGAATAATGCATTTCATTAAAAAGGTTTTCAATTAAAAAAAACGTTCTGTTTATATACAAATTATTATTTTTGAATACTTTGCTATATTCATTTGTTAACCATAATAATAATCTACACCTATGAGTATGTGTGTTCCAAATACATCTATATAGCACATCTATATGCTCTGAAGAAAACGCTTTTACCGTCCGGTTAAGCTTGATGATAAATATGAAGTATAATAAGTAACACTTTTAAATAGTCCTAAAAAATTCATATAATTTTTTTTTAAATGAGAATATATATATATATATATAAAATATATTATTTGCTATTTTATTATTACCTGTAAAAGTAGCTGTTTCTACCAGCGGCATAGCCACTAAAGCATAACCACATTGTCGCTGTTGCTTCTAATCCAGGCTAGCAGGGATCAAGGTAATGAACCTGACATTCAAATAGATCGCTGCGTTAAAGCTGTGGATTTGGGGTGAAAAAACATGGGGAAAAAGGCTTGGAATGTTGCTCTAAATTGTATGAACAATGCATGGATCTCCACGCCCAGGGGTTAATACTGTCTTTGATGCCTTAATACTGTATAATTGTTAAAAAGTTAAGAGAGAAACCAGACGCGCTCCGTTATATATACATCGCACTGGCGTCATCTAAACATTTATTTAGAGAGCTGATCAGAAAATATTTTAAGACCTTCCTATAAATGTTCACCAGGTCTTCACTCCATGTTGATATCTTGGTAGATGACAGAGGAGATCTATTTTTTATTTTAGTTTTTTTTTTAATATCAGTTTTATCATTTAATAATTGGAGTCTTTGTAAGATGTATTTGGTTTTGAATACAAGCAGAGACCATATGTGGCCTGGGAGCAATACCTAGGGGCCGTAATTAATAAGGACATCTCTAAATATGAACTTTATGCCCTCTTCAGTACAGAACTCTGTACTCAGAGGCAATGATATTCATGAGATAAACCAAATGCATTTACAATTACAAGTCCTTTTTACCTAATGTATCGGTTTGTCTTTGTCTATTCTAGTCTGGTCATTCCCCTTGAATATATAATATAGATATATACCGTATTGGCTCGGATATAGGCCGCCCCCGTATATAGGCCGCACCCTAAAAGTTTGGTGCTTTTTTTAAGAAAAAGTTTTTTTCTTTAAAAAAGCACCAAAAAAACATGCTGCCACTCTGTCCCCCCCAAGATATGCTGCCACTGTCCCCCCCCGAGATATGCTGCCACTGTCCTCCCTCCCCGAGATATGCTGCCACTGTCCTCCTCCTCCTCCCCCCCGAGATATGCTGCTACTGTCCTCCCCCCCCCCGAGATATGCTGCCACTGTCCTCCCCCCCCCCGACTAACCAGAGCAGACTCCCGGACTCAGCGGATGTGCCGGCACTGGAAGTTGTATACGCGTATTGCGTAGATGTCCCCCGCCGGCCCCGCAAGACACCCGGGAGTCTGCTCTGGTAAGTCTTGGGGGCAGAGGTAAAACGCATCGTGCGGACGGTCACCGGCTGCGGCAATGCGGCTAAACAACCTCCGCTGCTGGAGGCTGTTTACCCGCATCGCCGCAGCCGGTGACCGTCCGCAAGATGCGCTTAGACAACCTCCCGTGCCGGCACCCCCCCGTGGAAAGTGCTGGCAGGGGAGGCTGTCTAAGCGTATCGGGGAGTAGGATGCAGGTCCCCTGCACCGCTGCGGGGGATCTGTATCCTAAACCTGCTGCCTGCCCGGCACCCGGGACTGCATGTCCCGGGCGTCGGGCGCTAGACCCCGAATATAGGCCGCACCCCCACTTTAAAGACTTAAAGTGGGGGAAGAAAGTGCGGCCTATATTCGAGCCAATACGGTATATTGGAAGAAGTGCTGCGAAATAATAATAATAATAATAATAATAATAATTGATAACCTATTTAGCTTTTTAAAGGATACTTAAGGGAATTTATGTTAAGACCAAAGATATTAAAAGTACTTAAATGAACAATTTACACCCCCAAATCATAATTTATTTTTTAATTCACTTCGGAGTCCATTTTGCTGCATGCAAACTGAAGCACACAGTCCATAGCAATTGGGGTTAGAAAATGAAAACTTGTTTCTCATTTAAATCCTACCAGGGAAATTAGTACTTCTTGCACATGCGGAGTAGCGTTTCCAAGAAAAAAAATATGTTGGTTTGGCTACTTTTGAGAAAAAAATGTGGGGGGTAATTTGAATTGAGGGGCATTGAAACTAACTTAGTGGAGACCAATGAACATAAAATAATATTTTTCTCTGTAGTTGCTTATTTTCTGGGCAATGTATAAAAAATAAAACAAACAATAAAGCAACTCATCTTTAAAACATTATAAAAAAAATAATTATTCTAAAAGGCTGGTGATAAATGGCTGTCTGGAGCGTCAAAATGGCCTTCGTGAAAAACCCTGCGCTGTCTTGTTTTCAGTAACATAGTTTTACAAGATCTGTTGAAGCTAGAGTCCCACCATGCTAAACAGAATACAATGATGCTATGAAAAACAATTAATAATAATAATAAATAATAATAATAATTTAACTTGAAAATAGGGCTTGTGTGTTCATTATATTTATCAGATAGAAAATGTCATTGTTAAGTGTTTTGTACAAAAACAACTTGATTAATCAAAGTGAAATAATGTGAAAGCTAGAAGTAATGAGAAAAAAGATATTTGGAAAAAAAGCACAACTTTAATTCCAAATCTCTGCTACGACTTGAATTTAACTATAACACAACGGTCTGAAACATAAAGTACAATAGCAATAAAAACATTAAAAACATTATGTAGCTTCGCTAAGGATGTAATTGGTAGCTGGGGAACACAACACAAACTACTGACACAATTTTCCAGCAGATAATGTGTAATAGTGTATTCTGACAGTCCCGTAAAAAAAAGGGACGCTTGTGCATATCTAATCATAAAAAATGTTGCCTAAAGGACACCGAGATATTTTGATATATTAGTTAATGCTATTAAAAGTGCAAAACAAAGAGGAGGAAATACTACATTTTGTTCAGTTACTGTGGAAAGAGTAAACTTGCTTAAAGGGACCCTCACATCCCACATGACCCCCAGTCTTAGTTTTTACCATATACAACACATTAAGTATTTTTTGTTCTTGTTACTTAACTATTGCAGTAAATTACCTCTTTGCAATTCTTCACTGAGGGATCATGGGGGAAATTGGCAATAAGATACCTTGTTATGCCTTATTTGCATTATTTGTTGATAGGGCTGTAAAGGACACTATACTATGCCTTTAAATTAGGCAGGTTTGTTATGTCAATAGAAAAGCATTTTTCAGGGGCAATGAGGGGAGACAGCGCTGCCTGCTCCCATTTGGGGTGTTAGCGGGTGCAATGGGAATTAATGGTGGGCTCTAAGCCACGGGTTCGGAAATAATGTGAGCTTGCAAAAGAAAACTTGCATAAGATGGACAAAAGGCTAATTCACAAATTCACCTAAATCAGCTCACATTACTGTTCGCAAGAAAGAAGTCTGGAATACACGCGTCTGCAGGAGAGACGAGTTTATGAGAGCTGAAAAAAGTAGGCAATGTGTAAATTCATTACCCCCCCGCATAAATCTTAAATGAATACTTATAAAAAAACAGACTGGGGTCCCCAAGATCCCTATTAACCAATCCTCCTCATTTTCCCCTAACCTGTGGGCAGGGGGTAAAAATAATACATCTGGGGGTATATTGCCAAATATACCCCTTCCTCAGGGGGATGAGGAGCTTAAAAGTAATACAAATATTTTATGGGAGGCAAAGACCCCCAGGTTACGCCTTCTCCTCCCCCATCCCGTACCTCAGGGAATGGCAGTGGTTAAAGTACCCCACCATCCTGTGCTCCCCCACTCCAACTCTGCCCTGTGGGTAAAGTTTAAACAAAAATCGCTACCTATGTCCCCCCCACCTACCTATGCCCCCTAGTTCAAAGTTCCCCCAGAAGTGTGATTCATGAGGTCACTCCAAACACCCTTTGAGGGTGGACAGTAAAAATCACTCTGCTCTTGGCACTCAAAGACTTAAAACTTTTAGGAATAAAGTCACTTAGGTTTCCAAAGTCCATTGAGTGATAATGAGCAAAGCCACTGGTCCTTGATTCTGGTTTAAGGGAAAATACCATTCAAACACATTAAAACAAACAAAAAAGCTCTTTCCAAACCAGATATAAAGTATGTGCTATTTAAAGCTGTGTGTTTCTTTACAATCAAAAATATCTTTTTGTTCAAAATGTTTCTTTCTACTATAAAAAAATACATTGCTGAAGACAATTGAACCTGTATTAACATAATACTAGAAGATAAAACTATCTACATGTGCACTTGATTATGTATTTTTTTAAATAATGTATTTTCCTTAATTCTTGAGCCAAGGACTGCAAGTCTTTGATATCACTGATAACAAAATTATACATTACCAAAAACACGTCTTCATTATCTGGGTTGATCCTTAAGCTGCCAGCAGAGGGCATCATTATGAGCATGAGTGCACCAAAGGATCAGCTGACTCTCACTGTCTAGTGCCACCTATGGGTCATCAGAGTGATAAGCAGCTACGATCATTTAGGTAGAAAGGGTGCTGGGTGCAGGCAGATCCGACCTAAGTGGGGGGTACAAGAGACCTGCTTGCCCCATTCCTAAGGACAATCCTGTTTTTAACCTTATTAAATAAAATCATTACAGTAATGTCTGTTATTTTTTCTTTAACTCAACTGCTCAAGATTTATTGATTGGCCTTTATGTTCCGTTTAGACTTTGTTTTGGACCACAATACAATTGAGACATTTGGCTAGGAATGCCTCTAGGAGTAACGCAAAATGAGAATTACAAATCAAGGTGTACTTTAAATTTATTTCTAAAACAATTTTTGTATCAATATCTTAAAAAGCATCACAACAAACAATACATGAGCTTTATACCAGATTGTAAGCTGGCAAGAGCAGGGCACTCTTCTTCTTTTGTACCCGCTCGTTATTGTTTGGGATTTTAAATCTATCCTACCGACTCTGATCGTAAAGCGGTACGGAATGTGCTGGCGCTATATAAATAAAATTAATGTAATATAATATATATATAAAAAAATGACTATGATTATCACACACAAAACATTTTCTAGTTAGTTACTAAACAGTGGATCTCACAAAGAAATTAAAAAGGAACATCTGTGGTTAAAGCACCAAGTTCAGAAGTAGGTCAGTAAATTCAAGTAATATGATCGGTAGGGGATATAATTTACAACTAAGTAGAGAACAGAACCGGTTAGCTTGAGTGCTAAACTCCAGACAAACAAAGGTTCTATTGACAGAAGACAATACAGGCATGAAAATGTTTTACTTTGATTCTTCATGCAATGCAAAAAGTATTAATGATGGGAAGCACTAAGAGAGTTTATTCTTTCCACTGCTTGCTTAGTGGTCAGCGAAACATTAAATTACAGCAGCAGATGAATAATTGAGATATAAATATATATATATATATATATATATATATATATATATATATATATATATATTAAATGACCCATGAGATACGAGTTATAAGCTATGTAGCTTTGACAATTAATTTTTTGTACAATAATCTCCTTTCCACCCACAGAAAATTTATGAATTCTGTTTTTTTTCTGGGCATTAAACCTACACCCAACAAACTCATGGTTTATGAGGAATTGTAGCCCCATACATTGACTGTCACCAATATATTTCAGTTGCTTCCATCAGGTGGGGGAGTTTCATTGCAAAAACAAGGCATACGTCGGACGGACACCACAAGAATCATCTGGCAGGATTTTGATATTATAGCTGTTTCCCCATTAGGTAAATATGCCCCAATAGTGTATTGTACATTCTTGTCTTTATTAAATGTAGTTTATGTATAATCATTCAACAGATTCCATAAAACTATATGATGGACACAAGAAGGTCAAGTTGAAGGTACTGGGCCAAATAGTGAATTGAGGCTCGCTGAGTAAGCTAGCAATTTAATTTATCCATTAAAACTGGATAAGGGTAACTGTCATTGCTGGCATATGGGTGAGAACACTTCCTAGAACCCATGTTGGGGTTTATTCACTAAAAGGGGAGTTAGCAGGGGAGTTGTACTTTCACTTTACCATTCATTATGAAGAGCCAGCATTGGCAAGTTTCTCCAGCAAGAATGACCGAGCTGGCCGTGCATAATGTATAAATCCATGATCAAATAAATCTCCCTGATTTAACTATACAATGTACAGGGCCAACCATTGGACCTGGGATTGGATTTAATAATGTATAGAGTCAAAATCACTACTCTCAGGCAAACTCTCCTGACGGCTGTCCCTTTAGTGAATAAATCCATCTGTTTTGATTATAGATTTTTTAAAGGGCCGGCCCACAGTGTAAATGGGGACGTTGCGTAATTTATTGATACATTTTTTATGTTATCTGACATGATTATATAAATGGCTGAAATTTTCAAATTACTTTGAAAAATGAATCTAGCCTTACTTACTTAAGCTTCGTGTTACGATAAACTGAAATTTCATAATGGTAATTATTTCCATAAAAAGCCCCTGAAACTAAATCAACTTCTACATAGTAAAAAGTATGTAAAGCAGATTTTCCTTGCTGAGGAGAATTTCTGATAAGAGATCACGTACCTATTTTATCGAGGACAAAGTGGAGATTTTCATCAATTGCTTGTTTTTTTTTTAAGCAAACATTTAAAAGCTTTTAGTTCATTGAATAATAATGTCTAATTCATTAAAAAAAACTTCAATGTTCTGAATGCTTGTAAATATTTTTCAGATTTAAATGCATGGCATTTAACTACAAAATAACCCATTCTTAACCAAGATGAACATAAATTTTGCATAAATTCTGAAAATTTACATGTATCTACAAAATGCTTTGTTTTACTTATATTGTTTCAAAATACATTTTATTGTATAGATTGTGAAGCACAGATTTTTGTTATTATACATGTGCTGTTTCCATCCTCGTTACCTCCCGTTGCTCAACCAGCTTGTCTTTGACCTTGTATTTGGATTCTGGTTTACTGGCTAGCGTTATCGACCTTCTCTGGCTATCCCGCTCCCGGGTTCCGGTATTCTACGCAGAATGCTACAGGAGCATGACAAAGTTCTGTACCGCTGCAGTAAAGTATATGCTATGGTTAGGGGTTGGGTAGATACAGACCACTAGACATCTAGATAATCGGAATGACGCTCTTGTCTTTTGGCACAGTGAACTGACATAAGACCAGTGGAAGGAACGAGGATCTTTTCCATCCTTGCTCCTTTGGAACCATCAAGAAGCTGTCTCTGTTCTAGGCTGTTTGTGCAGTAACAAAAATATGTAATAAAAAAGTTATACATAGTTATACAAATAAAATGTCATTCATAAGCATGGAAATGGCACCGATCCAGTTCAAACGATGTCATTTCCTATCCTGAAGCAATTTAGAAACTAGCATATCCCAGTAACACATTTTGAATTGAATGTATGAACTGTGATTAATGTGTTCCGAAAGGCAATTACATAGTTCTTTTCCAAAATGACTCTGCTGCACCAAATGCCCCGATGCAGTTTTTGGTGTTTTCCCTTTTTATATATTATCTGCCAAAACTGACTTCTTAAAATATTCATGATAAATAACTTGACACAGATTGCTTTTTTTTCATCGTTTCTTATAAAACCTGTCATTTTGCATTTTTCAGCAGTAGACCTTGCTAAAACTTACAGCAGTGACTTTTATTTTGATTCTAATAGATTTTTTACCTAAAAGCTGTTTTCTGCGTATGCAGTGTTAATAGAAAATAATTTAGGGTTATATTGGGGGTTCTAAAAAGTTTTGAGCAGATTCCAGTTAGGTTTAAAGTATTTATAGGAAATAAGATTTATTTTTAGCCGTTAGTGAAGGTCAATACACTAATGCTTTTTTGGAGATTAATTGGCAGCTCAGTGGTGTAATAACAAATGTCGGGGCCCGACTGCTAGACTTAGAGTGGGGGTCCCATGCTAAACAGGGTGCCTAGATAGAAGAACCCATTGGGGAAATGTGTCACTTGGTGTTGAAGGTGGGCACTGACAAGCTAGCACTGTGGGGCATACCTGTGAACTCTCCGGGTTTGGAAAAGAAAAAAAAAGAAAAAATGTCGGTGCGCTAAGCTAGTCACTGCTCCTCCGGTTCTCCGGGCCAAGACCTGAATGCTCCGGGTCATGGGGTCTTGACACGCCCTGCTCCCCGCCCATTTTTCAGTTAAATGGGGGTGTTTCCTGCTGCCATCAGCGGGAACGCCCCCGATGTCAGCCGGAACTCCCCCCGATGTCAGTGGGAACTCCCATTAACGTCAGCAGGACCGCCCACCAATGTCAGCGGGACAGCCCGCTGACGTCAGTGTGCAGTCCGGGCCGCGTCCTGCTAGGGAAGGCTCCGGATAGCCGGAGCTCAGAAGTTCCCAGGTATGGTTACTTCGCAATAGGGCCTTGCTGTTTCTAGTTATTGAGATAACTGTGTGTGACATCAGTGATAATTACAGAGATGAAGGCAGAATCCTTTCTTAAACAGGGGTTTTCCTGGAGGGGAATACAGTTATCATTGTTCACCTGCAGCTTTTAGTCTGCCACAGTAGGTTCTTTTATGTGTATTTCTCAAAAAACATTTAAATACTAATCACATCTTTAACGTAACATGCAATGGGCATATTATACAAAACTTTTACAGAAGCCATGACAAATCTCTTTATTTTAAATGATTTTTACAGTAGGAAAACAAGAAGTAGTTGTGCCGAATAGTTATTATCTGCTGTCAATTTCTATGTATGTTTCTAATCTTTATTTTTTTTTTCCAATCCAAATGTGAGCTTTCTTTGAGTCAATTCATTACATCCCCAAAATAAAATCTTATTGATTTTTTTTTCCATCTTTACCATTCCATTAACAATAATATAACACGTATTTTTTGGTTAATTTGCAATAAAATCATTTGGTTTACGCATCTTTCTGTGTGCAGATGTTTTATTTAAGTACAATTTAGGTATAGGCGCCTGAGACTGCATGTCTGACCTATAAGTGCTCACTAATTTAATTTTCTAGAGCTGACCCTGCCTGAATCTTGGCGGCTTTAACATTTCTATCGACCAAAGCAAATTCCTCCGTAAAATATCGAGCCATCTCCTCTTTTGTGTTTTTGCACAGGCTTCCACACGCCTCTAGGGACAGAAGCCAAATCTCAATTGTGCCTGCTCTTGTAACATTCTTTATTTTAACCCCTTTTTAACTCTCATTTTCTCTCTTGATGATCACCAACTCCTTCTAAGTCATCCATCACCTAGATTTGCAAAATTCTAAGCCCACCGGAGAAATTATTTCCACAGCAGATCATAAAATCTATGCTTATGTTACACTTCTGGCAATAAGTAAACAACCTGCCAGCACCCTGCTAATAAATACTTTACTAAAATGTAATGCTGTATATTTTTATTATCTGACATGGGATCGAGAGTGCGAGACATATCCCGCCTGCATTTGCATTAATCACAACTACGTTTCTTGAAAAATGCTTAATACAACTGCAAACAGGTGCTCATGACAATGGCCAGCAACACCATGTTGAACGTGACGATGAAGTATTCTTGATGCTCTTTAAGCACAAACCCACCTTCAGGAACCGGTCTTCCATAAGGAAGCCTAGGCACTTGCCTCCAATCCCAATATTCGAGGCAAATGTTGCAACATTTCTTAGCTATCAATTGTAGCCTTACTCAGGGTTTGAGCTCCGTTTATGTATGCTTACAGAGTATTTTTCTGAGTATGAGTTGGAACTGCATAACACATAGGTAATGTCAGAGAATTCTTAAAATTCTTCTCACTCGTTTAACCATGTATCATACATGGCTAGCCCAGACCTGGAGGAGAAGCTCACAGGGAGTTCAACTCCCTCTTTAGTGAGTAGACCCCAAAGTAAAGCTATGGCTCTTTGTGATGAAGGTAAGAGTTTTGAGGCTGTCATGGCAATACCAATCAAGAATACATTTCAGAATTTTAGTAATCTGTAACATTTAGCTTGAGGGACAGCGCTGGGAAATAGAAAAACTCACCATGTCACATTTCCTGTATTAATTTACACTATGCAATTTGGCACTCGTGAGTGTGAGTGAGAGTGGTCTACTGTTTCGTGGTCAAGCTATTGTTGTTCCTAGATGCTTCCATTTCACAATAACAGCACTTACAGTGGAGTGGAGAAGATCTAGCATGGAAGATTTCATAAACTGACTTGTGGCAAAGGTGGAATCCTATGACAGCGCCACGTATAAAGTCACTGAGCTCCTTAGTATGATTCATTCTACTGCCAATGTTTGTCTATGGACATGGTAGCTGTGACAGGACCCCTGTACCCCGACTGGGTACCTCCGTCAATAGCTACTTCACAGCTCTTACAAGAACTATATACGGGCACTCTCCAGGCTCCCAAATCTCTAGCCGAAGCTTAATGCAGGGAGAAGTACAAGAACTATTTATTCAGAGTCACACACAGGGTTTTTAATACAGACATACATGAACTATCAACATAGTGGAATACAATGGGGAGAGGGACAGGGAAAGACTGACTTAAACAACATATTAGTGCACCATGGGGGGGGTCTGACATTAAACTGAAACAATGGCGGTCACCTTCCTGTTTGAAAACATGGGGAGACACAGGCAAAAGTTATAATATACAATATCATCCCAAATCAATATCAGCTCCACAGTCTCTAATATTTAGAAAATATGGTTAAACATGTACCAGACGTCTTTACAAGGCCAGGGCCGATAGCCGGTAGGGAGGAGGCTGGCTCTCAGGCCTCTCCAGTGGATCCAGTGATGGAGGGTTCTGTCACAGTTGACTTGACTTTATAAACCAGTTAGCAATGAGTATGGCTGAAACATGTATACTCAATAATTAGGAGGGGTGTCCACATACTTTTGGTCATATAGTGAAGATAGATATTATATTTAATAATTATATTTATCTACAATACTTTCAGTGTGTTGGATACCGGCGGCCATTCTACTGGAAGAAATGCTATTTGGTTTGCAGAGTAATGATATGCAACATAATTCATAACTAAATTGTAAATATCCTATTATTGTCTTATTATACTGCTGTTTATTTTAAATGATGTGGTTTTTGCACCTATTCTTATATTTTCTCTGAAATCTGCTGATATAGAAATAATAATACCTGCAGGGGTATTATAAGGTCAGTGATACAAAAAGCATGCAAAAAAATCAATTTCAAAATAGCTCATATTCAGCAAACTATGCAAGAAAGTATCATACGGATCAAAAAGAATGTCTGTGTACATGAACCTTGCCGAGATATTACATTTCTGTACCAGGGAAAATAATGTTCACTGTTAAGAATACACAGACCCACGGACACATCCCACTCAGTGGCCAAATTTGCAGTTTTTATGCCAACTGCGCTTTCTATTGGCATAAGGATTATATTGTTATTCTTATATTTATTAGACACGTGCAAATGGGCCAAAAATGACAATTTTTCGGTCAGTTTTTGGCCCATTTGTTTTCGGCAATGAATTACGTTCCCTGCCCATCCGGTTCAGCTGTAAATTTCAGGGTCATTTTAAACTCAAGCAATGGACTTTGTAAGAAAATTAACCAAATATTGGTCCATTCGAGGCATTGGATTATTTTTTCATAACAGTAACATTTGGACAGTGGAGCTTTATTAATAGCCACATATGGGCTGTGTGGTTGGCCAAATGCACCTAGATTGCCAAACATGTATCCTATACACAATGGCACTCTGACCCCCTAACCATGACTGCTGAAACCTATTACAGAAAAACACTCAGTATATCATTATATCAGAGTAGCTGCCTGCTACCATAGTGATGTCATTAAATACACACGTTTATTACTCTGCTGATATGCAGGTCATATTAGGTCATAGGTAGCATTTGGTATACTCTAAATAAACCCAAAATAAGTTGTCCTGTCCTGCTCCCTGTTTTGTATTTTTGTGCCAGGTTGTACTCTGACACTTTTGATCCATGAAATACAGATCATTTAAATGTCCGATTAGCATTTTTTTCACTATACCTGAATGGCTGTATGATGTCACGGGAACTTACTTCCTACTTCCTGCTCCGGAGAAATTCTTTTTCCTGTGATTAATGGAACATATTTCAGACAATAAATGGCCATAGACTTATTGTGCCTTCATTTGTTGTTCTGCATAAACATTTTGCTCTGTAATTATTATTGACATCAAAGGAAAACAGTGTGAGCCTCCTGAAATTCTAGTCGTCTGTATGATTTTTATCCCTTGACCAACTGAGGATAGGTTTACGTGTTTCTGGAAAATATGTCTTTTTCTTTTTACACTATAACTCAGATACCATACTGGGAGACTAGATTTTAATCACTTTTCTTCTCTTCGAGAGCTCGGTAATGTTTATTGTATCCATGACAATCGGTTCCCTGGTGATCTTGTCAGCAATAATACTATCACCCACTCAACTAATCTGACTTTCACCATCTGGATGGCTGAAAAGGGATAGCTTGACACCCAATCTATACTCCGCTGCACCGCTGAATGGCAGAAGCAATTATAAAGTGCTAGTAAGCCCCAAGATAATGCTTAAGCTTCCCCGAGCAGGCTATCAAAGACAAATATCAGTGACTCTCATATGGAAATAAGCTTGGAGGTAGGAAACTTTTAGCCGCACATATAATTTTCCAGAGTATGCATAGTAATAACATCAGGGCCAAAGGAAAGCAGCGCCTGAGGTTTTGACAGGTATAACACATAAATATTAGTCTACCCAAATAAAATGACTTGTAAACAAAAAAATAATGAAATTGTCTATTTTTTTGGAAACCTATTGGTAAGTAAGACATTATCCCCCATGCTTTTATGTATTATTGAAGCAAATAATGATCTACATTATCTTGCTAAAAAGTGGCTTAAAGTGAAACAAGGTCAGGACAACGGCTACGGCTAGAATCTCGGTAAACAATAAATAAACAGAGCTCTAAGTTGCCATTCAACCACGTCTTCACTATTGTCAATGTGTACCAACAACATGTACGCCAAAGCTGCTCGACACAGTAGGAGGTTCGACGTTCCCCAGGCTGTAATTACATTATTCCAGTATATGCATATCCAGCCATTGGCCGCGCTTACTTTATCTTGGACCCCTGGCCTTAAAGTGTCAGGGCCATCTCATTATCCCCAGTCTGACCCTACATAGGGGCATCAAGTGGTCTTTCCTAGGGGAACCAAGAATGTAAATTCAGCCCTGCCCAAACGCATCGTGCCTCTCTTACCCTTAGCTCTTGTTGTGCCCTGATACGGGGTAACAGACTCCCATTAATGGTTGACTGTGTCGAGTGGCTACAGCTATGACAAACAAATGATATTTTAGTGGGTTTAGAAATGTAATTGTATGCATTCATCATTTTTGGAGTGTTTATTGATACAGCTGGAGCATTCCTAACACAATGGTAATTGAGTCCCCTGGGAATTGAAATCAAAGTCACTTGCAGTATATCTTTTTTTCACTTATTTCCACTTGTTTTTTTTTCTTCTTTTCATCTTATACATAGGGAAATGTAAAATAAAAGTTACAGAGGAATTGTTTGAATAATCGGTCTTTAAAACCATAAAGAGAAATTATACCCCCCCATACAAAGATTAATCACCTCTGTAAAGGTCACTTGAGCCATACATCTTTTTATGTACACTGTTATGATTTCCTGAGATATCAAATATTTAAAAAAAAATATACAGTGGATCAACATATCTTGCTTTTTAGACAACCTAAAATTACCCATGTGATGTAAATATGGTAGGTTATTGATACAATTTTATTTCTGTACATAAAACAATAAAATTAAAAGTTTTTTGAGAAACCCCACAATTTCAGTCTCCATTTCACTTCTATGAAAAGCTTTCGGTTTCAGCATTGATTTGATTGTTGATAACTACACTACTGTAACAAAGTAGTTCTACTCCTAGATTTTATTGAATCTCATCGTCTCTTAAAGTGCTCCACATCTTGCCCAGTTGTCAGTAAGGGTTGCCACTTAAAAGGGTAAACACTTTTTGAGGAGTTGTGTTTTATGTGTGGTTGGGGAATCCCCATGGCATGAATTACCGATCATAGCTAAAATGTTTGTTTTAAAACAGAGAGAGACAAGAAAGAGAACAGAAAAACAGACACAAGAGAGAAAGGAGAGAAATAATAATGGAAGAGAAAAAAAAGACAAGAGAAGAGAGAAAAGAAAGGAGAGGAATGATAATGAATTAAAAATGAGAGAAATGAGATGAGAGAGAAGAGATGAAAGAGAGGAGAGAAAATGAGAGGAAATAAGAGCAAAAGCGGAGGGAAAAAAGGAAATGGAGAAAAGCAAAAATACTTTACCTATTACGTCTTAAAAAAAGAACCAAAACCTGCTCACAGTTTCAGCTCTTCAAATATTGTCAGTCATGATCTTCTTACCACATAATCTGTCACGACTGGACAGTACCTCAAGTCCATAGTTTCCAAATCTCCAGGACATGCACACCTCATTACTGTAGCTCAACCTACTCCTGCGCATCAGCACAACCCATGAGGGCATGTTTACCTTATCCCACACCTACACTGAACCTTTTTTCTGCCTCCACAAACAAAACAGCTACTTTCACTTGTTGAAGGCTGATAAATGCCCCTCTTGTGGACTTTGGAATCCCATGACCACCAGCCCAGCATTTTCTGGGAGGTGAAGAGGTAAATTTGGGATCTGAGACATATTTATTCTTGTCCAGGCAAAATCTGGACAGATAGCAACTATAGTGTCCGCACTTGTGACCACAGTCCTTCTCGAAGATCATCTCAACTACTGGTGAAAGTTGCCATAGTTTCCAACAGCCCCTTGCAACACGAGTGGATATCCAGAATATTAATAAGAGGACTGAGTGCTCCATATAACAAGGGATGAGTTCCGAAAACAAAATGTATCAGTCAACTAATTTTGTCATGAAGCGTTAAGTTCAGGCTCTCTCTGTTAGATCTCAGATATTTCCATGCTTAACAAGTACTTATGCATAGAAGAAAGCACCTTATTTTCTGGCCAAGTTGCCCAAAAACCAGACCAGGTTGTCAACCTGGGGTGAAAAATCACCACTCTCTACAAAATCATTAAAACTTCCAATCTCTAGATCTAACAGTAACCCTGAATACACAATTACCAGGATTGTGAACCTGATCAGTGCACGGAGTACATTAAAACTATGTTTCACAACATGTCCTAAATCTATGGTTCAATCAGACACTCTTGTGTGCCTCTCTACTCGGAAATTGTAGTAAATATTGACCCAACAACCTGAATGCTCTCACTTACCTCCATTGGGAAAATCAGCAAAATACAATGTTCTATCTTAATTCTGAAAATTCTTTATTTAATGCCTTTTAACCCCTTAATGACAAAGCCCGTACATGTACGGCTCAAAATGCATTGTTTTCAATGGGCTTAGGGACCGCTCATTGTCCTTAAGGGGTTAAAAAATGATTTGAAACTGAAATACATTTGGTGGCTTTGCTTTCATAGGGAATAGATTTATTTCTGGGGTTGTTACAAGTACCTAGTTTTCTATCGTGTTAGTACAATATGTTAGCGGTTTCCCTCGGTATGGGGTCTTCTGTGGCAACAAGATAAGTGCAGACCGGAGAGGAATGAACTGTGAGCTGTCGGGTAGGCAAATATACTCTATTATTTAAACAAACTTTCCAAAAGGCACCTCACCAGGCTGAAGCGAAACAGGTGAAAAAATATGATTGCAAGGAATTTTCTTTGTGTCTGGATGTAAGTTACTTTTCTGGAAAGTAAAACATTTTCCATAGAACGCAGTTTTATTTTTGTTCTGATTTTAAGGTGCAAAACATGCATTAAAAGGACACTCCTGTGCCCCAGACATCTCTTTAAACAAAGAATGCATGTTAATGTTACAAACTATGTAAGTACTTCAAAAAGCTTTTTTTTAAGTGAAAGTGCAGCTCACCACCCCTTCCATGGTCCGAAGATTCACACCACTGATTGACTGCTTGAAGTAGTGAATTTGAATGGGACACTTAGGTAACATATGCCGTAAAGTGCATATGATGGCTAGAGTGTCCCTTTAAAATAATATTATGCATTTGTTCTACAAGCACAGTGATAATTTTGGAAAAGAATGGCCGGTGTGTCATTCAGAAGACTATGTGTTGGACCAGATCTATAGACATTGATGCATGTCAAACTGAGCCAAGTACTCTTGGTAATAACAAACATTGATTATAGGAATACTTACTGATCAGTGTGTATAAACAATGGGTAACAGTATTCAAACATCTGCAAAATACCAACTAGCCTTTTCATTATATCCGGTGTCAACTTTGAACTAGATTTGGGCAAAAGTTTAAATAAATGCTCCCTGGGGACATCCAAAAACACATTTTTCTACAGCTTGTGTGTCTGAACCAACAAATGAATGGATGATAATTTTTGACATAAAAGAGTGGGCCTAGAATGTGATTATTGGGAACTTACATATTATTTGCTATTGCATACAGGTCACATGACACGTGGCCACCTCCCGAGATCAACGTACAAGACATTTAAGACGTCCTTGATCAAACACATCGGCAGCCAACTGCTAATAGAATGAATGAACCTAAAGAATGAACCTAAAGCAAGTCCCAGTTTCATTTAAGATACGAAATGACAATAGATATTTTCTTTGATTCTGTAGGAAATATTCCATGGGATATCATATAGTTTCTATTTAAGTTTTAACTTTTTTTCTGTGGATCCAAATTGTTATTGTTATTAAGAAGATGGAATGGGTTTAGTTATCAGCCAGAATCTTCAAATCAGGAGAATCCAGGGCCCCTGTGCCTCACTTGCCACTTCCCCCCTGTATAGTGTCAACTATATTATACCCACTAAAATAACAAGGTATTTCTAATAACAGTAAAAAAGAAGAAAAAAATGACTTTTTTCATGCAGTATCCTCTATATTTTCCTTGCTTTTCTTGACGTCCTTCAAGACTTTATTTTCTAGATAATAACAGACTGTGGTCATTACCTGCAAAATACAACCAACCTATGTATCTAACGGAATTCCTGTCTGTTTCATATATCCAGTCTTCTTATTTTCTCTTTTTCTCCATTATCTTTCTCTGTTAGATTGTTTTTTCTTCGGTTTTTTTCTTGACCTTTGGGGAACTTTGACTTTCATGTTAACCTGCATGATGGATCTGCCACTTTCTGTTCTCACTTCTTTTCTCTTTGATTTCCTTTGTATTTGTCCATCTAAAGAAGACAATTTTAACAAATCACACAAACATTATTGACTTCTACATCTCCTGATCTCAGTTTTTATAGAAAAATACATGCTTCTTCTTCTTTAACTTCTTCTTTGTCTTCTTCTTCATCTTCTTCATCTACTACTTCTCTGCTCTTTCATCATTTTTTTTTTTACGTTAAAACTGAATTTGCACAAATTGGTTGAGAAACTTGGTTGTCATAGCAGCTGGAAAAACCTTATATGTTTCTTTGTTTTATATGTTCACGGGGAGTGCTAGCAAGGGTGTAGGGAAATGTCTGACTCCCACAGATGCTCTTATTCAAATATTTGGGGCAAACAACCTTTTTTTTTCCTTTCATTTGCAATTTCAGGAACAAAATGTGAAAATTTGTGATTGTGCCATCATATAAACCTTTTTATGAAAGAAAATGGATATAAGCATATAAAGGTGCGCAATATCACCTTTAACATGTTTTATTCCCTGTATAAATATTTGTCGTTGTTATTTTTGCCCCCCCATGACATTAACTGCTACATCTGAATTAATTGCCACCCATCAGCAACATAATTATATGTAAATGTTGTTTATTACATTTTAAACACACCAGGACACACCAGTTGAAATTTTAGACATTGCACCCAGTATGCTCTTGCAATAATTTCATAAATTACCCCCCCCTCGAGTGACTTTGCTGGATATGCAAGTAAATGTTTTGTATAGAGTTGAGTGTTTTGGCTTTTCACTAACTTAGTAAATTAATAATTATAATTATAATATAATTGTTAATGTAAATTATATACATTATAATTATAATAATTAATATTACCATGTTTCATTTAAATTAATAACCATGAATGATGATGTAACAGCTCACACATTAAATGTCTGTCTCCTCCGGTCAGCCAGCAACTTATATTTCATCTTTATATATTTACTGACACAAAACAAGGTTTTTACCATAGGAACCGCAAAAAAACATATGTTTTTTTAAGCAGTTTAAATGTAGGCTTATTAAGGATTAAAGTGTGTGATACATAGGCATATTCTTTTTGTATGACTTGTTAATGTTGTAAGTATTATGTAATTTCTAACCGTAACATCTGGGTCATAAAAATTATACAGAAAATCCATTTACTATTCTCCCCAAATTGTATACGTGTAAGCATAAAAATGATTTATAGACTTCTAGTAAATAAAATGTATTCGATACTTTGCATCTAAAAGCACGTTAAGTCTCACAAGTAAAAAAAAAATAAATAAAAATAGCCGTTTTATTACCCATTCCGGTTTCCATGGCAACTGAATGTAGTGAAACAATTACAATGATGCCTTTGATAGTGGACAACAGGAAATTCTTAAAGGACTTGTCTTTATTTAGTTTTAAGCCATGAGAATGCTATTACTCTTCATTTTAGAAATTGAAATGATATATTTATATGTATATTTTGATAGGTAGACAACTGCTTAATTTCCTAAGTAAAACTAGTTTGATTGGTTAATTTGGTGTAATTGGGAAATATATCGCAAGTGATGTTAGTAAGGACCCTGGTTTTAAAGGCCGATCTATTTATTAAAACCAGGCTGTCAATCAGCTTTTAGCAAGGATCCACCTCCAAGGTCCTCTCTGTATTATATACTGCAGAACAGGAAATGATGTCATATTTAAGCGCACGGTACAGTAAGGCAGAGGAACTAGAAAAGACCTGCTAGGAATTCAGTGAGCCCCCAAACTCCAGGGAAGACTGCAATGGAAAGATTGAGACGAGTATCGATTTTGGATGCTACAGCTCCATCTGTGTGTTTACAGGCTAGCTGCATGCTCATATACACATGAGAGTAAAGAGAGCTGAACACATCTGTTTACAAGCAGGGAAAAGCAGAGTGATGGACCTTGAGCATCCTCCTAACATTGCCAATGTCCAAATTGCGACACCTGTGTTGGGGGTGTGGAGCTGGTCCACTACACATCACAGAGCTTGATTACATCGTCAGGTGTCCAGATGGGTCATGCAATAACACAGAACTTCATTTATGGCACATGACCCCCACTGCCCACAAAAGCAGAACAGTGGCTTAAAATTGGGATTGTCTGGGACAGTAGGGAGAAATGTTTAAGCATACACTCATGACACAACATGCCTTTCTCACTAAGAGGTGGGTGCAGGACGGTGTCAGCTTCGGCAATTTGAAATGTTGGGAGATATGGAGTTGAGGAGCTGTTGTAATTGAAATTTCGAGTCTCCTATTGACTTGCATTAAATACTGCAGCGTTAGAGGCTACTGCAGTTGAGCTGGGTCCAACACTGTTCTCTTTTTACATTTGGTGTCCGGCAAAAACAATTAAACAAGGAACATGATTTCTGCTGTACACACAGAATGCATTATAGATTTGCCATTTCCCTCTGTCTATGTTAATTGGCAGAGACGTATTCCAAATGAAAGAGATCGGAGTGGAGAGGAAAAGCAATGAAAAACGTTTCTATAGTTGCACAAATTATTATGTTTCGGAATATAACGGTGAATACGTTTATCATGTAGAGAGGAGGTACATTCACAGGGATCTACAGTAAGAAAAACTAAATAGAGATAAACATTGACGTGGCCCTTTCGATAGATCCCCAAAACTTGGCATGCCAAATGAGCTGAGCTATGAATCAAGAGGACCAGGTCTTATTAAAAAATATAAATCTGTAATAAATAAGGTCTGTTTCTGAGTACTGAGTCTACCACTTTCACTTCTGCTTGAGGTGACAATGGGTCATGACTTTTTCTGGTTACATCTGCTTTTTAGGTCTTTTTCCATGCATTAGGAGGGTCACATAGTCAATGAGGGGAGTTACAGTTCCATAGCTTAATGTTTTAAGATTGCGGTTTAATACAGCGCATACATTTGTGATCAATATCATCGTAGATTCTCTAATGAACACCAACCAATAAACATATAGATAGGTTAACCTCTGTCACAAACCCTGAGGCATTTTTTTGTAAGATAAACAGTGATTTCTACTGTTTGGAATTGGTACACGGCTTATTAGTTTGTCTTTGTATATGTTTGAGGACAACTGACAAAAAAAAAATAAAAAAATTTAGAACGATATTATTACCGACAAGGATTGAATAAAAACTAATGACAATTTTGTACACACATGGCGGAGAGATTAAGATCCAAATATGTTCCCAAGTAGGCGGCATTTGCTTGGCTGATAAACAAAGAAGAAAAGACGGCCAATTCCCTGGGCTGCCTTTTTATTTTCCTGCTTTTCATTTAGAGATCATAAAGGTCACAGCGCTCATTCCTAGAAATCTGTTTTCTAAATTACCATGCTGAATTTGTGTTGTTCTTTGATAACTATAACTGTATTATTTCTCAGTTGCATAGTCATTTATTATGTCTGGAATGGAGCCAGTCATTTGTTGTTAGAACAGTCAGGCAGAACAGCATTTAAAATAGTTGAAAGGTTTACCTTATGCGACTTGATGGATAAAAGGAAAAATTGATAGACAAATCGATAGATACAATGGTGTAGATACAGTGATACATTGTATTGTGCATGTGCCTCTTGCACTAAACTACAAAAACAGATGTCTACTGGATGGTGACGAAAGAGCAAGCAAGAAGAAAGAGAAAAGAAAGATAAAACAGAAGTCAGAGTGGGTAAAAAGAAAGAAAGAGCAAAGAAGAAAAGAGGTAGGGGAAATAAACAAGAAAAACTGAAAACAGTAGAAAGAAAGAAAGAAAGAACGAACGAAAGAAAGAAAGGGAGGGAGAGAAAGTCCAAAATCAATGTCCTAATCTACATCAGGTTGTACCCATATTACTTGGTGTCTACGCTACTTTAGTGCTGAAGCTGGAACACTTAAGAATAATGTAACAAAAACACCCTTCACTCAATAACATTCCTTCCTCTCATTAGGCCCTTGAGTAAACAAATGACATACATTTCTTAAACTGCAGTCAATGCAATAACCAGTAAAAATTACAATCATACCAATGTGCACTTCAAATACTCAAGGGACCCATGTTGCCATTTTTATGAAATGTTGCTTTCTGCTGATGGCTAAAACTGTTAGCGTACTTCTGTGAAACCGGAACTCTTTTCACAAGAATAAAAGTCATCGAGTATAGCCTTGAGCAAAGATCAAGGGAAATTGATGTTGGTCAAATGAGTTTCACTGCTTGAAACAAGCACCAAATTATCAGCCAAATTCGCCCAAATAAATAAAACGTGGAAATATGCTCACTTTTACACTAAAATAATTTCAGATCATTTTCGCTCTACTTTATGCACTGTTTAATCTAAAAGCCAGTAATTTCCGGTTCTTCTGAAAGACAATATTTTGGGCTCAGCCAAGAAGATGTCTATGTTAACCACATTCTCACTTTGTTACGTGCATTTACAAGAGGATCCTACTACGGGAACAGGGTCACTTTTTTTTACACTGATATTATGTCACTCAGTACATCTGTATTTCAAGGACACCCAAAAAGGCAGTGGTTTACAGAAACGTTCAGACATAACAGTATTTCCCGAAGCTTTTACCTTTCTTCAGCTACAGGTATTGGATTGCAGCTTTCATACCATGTGGTAGTCATCAGCTAAGCGCTCATCAGCTTTTATTATCCCTAGTGTGAGATGTGGGCATGTCATGAAGCATCTGTCCTTATTCCTTTTCGGACTCTCTACAACCTCAGCTGGGACAGAATGATCTGTTGCTTCCGCTGCAGGGTGAAACTTTTCCTGGTCTCACAATTTGATATCATTATCTCATTATCTTTCAACTCTGGCCAACTCGTTTATCTACTCAGTCATTATTTCCTTCTTATGATGTCATATTGTTTTCTGTTTATTAATTACAAGTGGCAGATTATCAGGTGTGGATCATAGTGGCCACACAACTGGGCAGAAGTAAGGCCACCACCGTTACAATGATGACCTCCTCCCAATGTTATGTACAGGCTGAAAGGAGAGAGAAATCAGGTCTCAAGGTCCAGCACTGGTTAGTCCTGCTACAGTCTAACAATGTCCAGGTCCATTACTAAAAATGATATTATATTTTTTTCCAAATACTGGATTAACCCCTTTGTGACCAATGACGTCCCAAGTACACCATGAAAATATGTCCCTTACAGACCAATGACGTACCTGGTAAAGCCATTGTTGCTGACTGTTCCATAACTGGAGCACTGGTCCTGAAGGAGTTAAGCAAGAGAGGGGTCACCATTTGTAGTTCATTTCAGGGCATATAAACTTTATTTTTTTTTTATATAAAAAAAATGTAGTGCCTATGCAAGCTTATCGTCTTTGTTCTTCTATGTATTTTTTCAAGCAACAATCTCAAAATATACCTAATGTTCAAAATCCATCACAACTCAAGTTGTCTTGGCACCTCTTACCTTAATTATTCCCTCCCTCATTGTTCACAGGAGAATAAGTCATGTGTACAGTATGTATTGTGATGCTGTAAACCCGAGGGAGATGATTAGCTTGGCATTTGGGCGCAGGTGCTATACAAGTCATGCATATGGGTCCCTGGAGAGCAGGATGGGCCAATGCTTCATTCTCCTTCCAGTGGAAAATGCATACTGGCTATTACAAGAGACTAGAGGTCTGCAGGGTCCGGTCCAGGATTCCTATGGGGCCTGCATCAGGCACAGGTACAGGGCATTAAAACCCCTGGAACCTGAGATCCAAGGGACTATTGTGGGAAGTTCCCTGCGCTCCCAGGGCAAGGAGAAGCCCTGAAGAAGACTATTCCTGAGCCAAGTGAGGCAATACCTGCCTCGAACTTTTGTGTGTTGTCTGGAGGAGGTTTTCCAGAGCCTGGCTTAGCTAGGTCAGGCTGAGAGGTCTAGTTAGTGGGTGATTAGGCTGGTCAGTCTGGGCCTGCAAAGTATAGTTAGAGAGGCTCCAATTGGGAGCTAGGTTTGTTTCCTTTATGATTTGGTTTTGCGGTTTGAGCAGTTGAAAATAAAGCGCTGTTTGCTGCAAGTTGGTGTTTTTGGGCCTTATTGCCCTAGAGGACTATGCTGAAGATCCCTAACTGTGACATTTATGGCCCTCATGCTACAGGGTTTGTCACAATCTATACCGGAGTACAAATTTGTTGACTGCATATGATGGCTCCATGAGATTGTGCAGCGCAAACCCCTTCGATGCTGCAATTGTAGCTTGTGTGGACCAATTCACAAACAATCACAATCAATGCTGTGCTCCTATGAACCACCAGCATTGAAAGAGTTAAAAACTAATAATATAAAAAAACTGACCTGGAAGTCAAAGGTGTTTCCAGGTCGGCCGCTGTCAATTACATTCTGCTGCAGATGGTTCCTCCCATCAGTAAGGGAAGGGTTTTCTAGGTCATGAGGTAAAAAACCCAAAAACAAATACATATTTTTTTTCAAAAATAAATTTTATTATTATTTTTATATAACTGATTACTAATTTATCCGTGATTAGTGACATTTCAGGTTACTGATTATCGATTGGATTTATTGGATATCTTACAGATTTTATTTTTATCTTAATTACCGTATTGGCTCGAATATAGGCCGCACTTTTTTCCCCCACTTTAAGACTTTAAAGTGGGGGTGCGGCCTATATTCGGGGTCTAGTGCCCGACGCCCGGCATGCAGTCACGCCAGCACTTTCCACGGGGGGGGGTGCCGGCACGGGAGGTTGTCTAAGCGCATCGTCTGGACGGTCACCGGCTGCAGCGATGCGGGTAAACAGCCTCCGGGTTGTTTACCCGCATCGCCGCAGCCGGTGACCGTCCACACGATGCGTTTTACCTCTGCCCCCAAGACTTACCGGAGCAGACTCCCGGGTGTCTTGCGGGGCGCCGGCGGGGGACATCTACGCAATACGCGTATACGCTTCCGGTTGTATACGCGTATTACGTAGATGCCCCCCGCCGGCCCCGCAAGACACCCGGGAGTCTGCTCCGGTAAGTCGGGGGGGGGCAGAGTGGCATATCTCGGGGGGAGAGAGGAGGAGGAGGACAGTGGCAGCATATCTGGGGGGGGGGGCAGTGGCAGCATATCTGGGGGGGGACAGTGGCAGCATATCTCGGGGGGGAGGACAGTGGCTGCATATCTCGGGGGGGAGGACAGTGGCAGCATATCTCGGGGGGGGGAGACAGAGTGGCAGAATGTTTTTTTTTTTTTTGGTGCTTTTTTAAAGAAAAAACTTTTTCTTTAAAAAAGCACCAAACTTTTAGGGTGCGGCCTATATACGGGGGCGGCCTATATCCGAGCCAATACGGTACATTAAATTGTTATTTGATGAATCAAGAATGAATGACTCTTTAGGTCATTGATCAGTGTCACAGATACTTATTTTTATCCTACAAAAATTTAGTGTAAAATTAATTCTGTGTATTACCCCCAGGTTTATACGGTATACTTATAATATATAAGAGAGAGAGATACAGAGAGACAAACTTGCTAAATGATCTGAAATGAATCTTCAAAGTGTAGATCATCCTGATGTGATTGCTATAATCATATCAGAAAGACACATCAACAACAGTTTTATTTATACAGAACAGTCCCCAGTAGAAAGAATGTAATATTATGTTATACAGATGTTCCAAAGGGCAATTGAGATTATCTTCCAGATAAAACCTGGCCACAGTACATTACATTGCGTCAAGACCTGAAAGACAAGTGCACTGGATTAAAGATTCAAATCTCTTAATTATTAAACGCCTCTTGGTTGACAATTCATTAAATAACCATTGTTTTCCCCCGAAGCAGCAGTCTTATTGAAAAGGCACAACAAATCTGCAGATTTTCCTAATGCCTGTAATAGATAAAGATGTTATATTTTGAGAACCATTCCACCTTCCAAGTATTTGAAAAATTTTAAATACCAAAAGAAAGTGTTTCACAGACACCAATTGAAGAAGAGAATGTCATAATAATATTACCCATTAGCATACATGGGAACCCACAGTTCTCTTTCTTTTGGGGAGCAGCTTTGTGAGGGAGGCGCTAACCAAGACGGGCTTTAGTGGGAGAGAACTGAATGGGGAGCAGGTCCACATTTGGCCATGAGTAGACAGAACATGGGCATTTTAAAAAACTGCTCCCTCTGCTGGAGAAATAAGAAACTGACCCGGAGAGCCAAGGTTGCAGGGCTTCACCAGGAGACTCCCGGTCAAACCAAAAGAGTTCACAGATATGCCCATAAATTGTTTCTTTTTATTTTAACCTATTCAATGTCAGGCTTGAGAATACTGGTAAAATTAAACATGGGCATTATTTTTTGCTGTATTAATTAGGATCAACTCGATTTAACCAGAGTTGTTAATGTAACAGATTAATTGTAATCCACTCTTTTTACTACATAAAACAAAACTGTTAGGAAGTATCCCTAACCTGACATTGTGGCCATTGTACCCGCAATTAACATAGTTTTTTGACTTGGCTATTTTATCACAATTTACTGGCAATGGGGAAATACTGAATATCCATATTATCAGGGCCGGACTGGCGGACGCTAAGGCCCCAAGTTATGTTTCTATGGTTGTGTAGTGTGTGGACGGACATATCCAGCTGGTGACCGCACACTGCAGCATGTGCCGGTATCGAGCAGAGGCCCACTGGGCATTTGCCCAGTATGCCATATGGGCCTGTATATCATATTACTTCTCTGCAACCTTTTTTAATATTCACTCTTACTTAAATGTACACTGTATTATTGTACATTTTCAGAATGTCAAAGGTTACTGAATTAAAGTTGTTCTGGGACCTTAAATAGTTTAGCAATAAATCACAATCACAAACCAACAGTGTTTACCAAATATGGTAATATGTGAATTATTTACTTAGCATACCAATTATCAATGCAAATAAATTATACAACTACAGTCTATACTGATGGCTTTTTGTAGAAGTAAATGTAGAAGAAAAAAAAAAGCCTTATGTTGTATAAAGGATCAAAAACGTGTAGTTAAAAAGGAAGAAGAAACCCTGGTTTGGCTACCCAGCTGTGAGAAATACCGGCAGCACCTTTGAAATATTTATTTTAAATTCTTTTTTTCAAAATGGAAAAATCTGATAATGAAACAATAAAAACTGTGGGTAAGCAACAGGAGATTGAATTTCTCACATACTGTATCTTCAAATAGCAGGTGTATCTCAGTACTAATTTAAGTATGGCCTAATAGGCCAGCCAGATCTGATGAAACTTTGCTATCCAACAGAGAGAAGCTCGCTTTAAACAGATAGGATTAATATGAAGAGCTGAGGTTAGTTTTATTTGCCTGGAAACATAGAGGGAATGGGATTTTCTATGTGTTGTAAATGTGCCCCTATGGTATTAATATAGCTATGAACTTTATATCGCAATGAGGCTTACCGCAACAATTTAGAAGAAAAATCTAAAGTATTGACAGTCACCGGTGACTATACACGACAGGGCAATGTAAACTGAAGGGGGGGGAATAACATTAAAATAAACACTGATTTTGTACTCGAGATAAAAAATTCCCAGCAAACTACAAAATCCACTTTATAAGTAAAAACACCAAAACTGAGTGGGCAGATAGCTCCCTTTACCAGTTATAACCATATAACAGTGATGACTTTAATGTAGTCCTGCAGTACAAGGAGACATTTTTGTTTCTGGAAGACAGATTGGTTTCTGACCAAAAGAAATGATTTAGTGAAAACAGAAAAATATTGTTTTTCTTTAATATCCCTTTTAATGAAATGGTTTAGTATTGTATTCTGACCAAAGTTGGAAGCTCAAAATAATTTTGATGGATTACAATACATTAATTGCTCTTATAATTATCATTGTTTGGCTATTGTTTTATATATAAGACAATTAATGGATAAAAATCTGTCTGATAACTTGATTATACTATAAAATAATTGTTCTGAAGTATTGATATAGCTCCATTAGACCCGTGCATTATACCAGCCATATTGTTTCTCAAGATAAGCTGAGAATTAAAATTTTTGGACCAGATTCAATTTGAGATTCGATTTGACCAAAATGTTAGATTTGCAGGGGACTGAGGCATATTTAACCTAAATAAAGAGGAAACGTATTTACATACTGGTATTGATACACTGGTGTCCTGCAGGATTTGGAGAGTATATTAAGGGTTAACACAGGTCTTGCATGAATACCAGAAATTGTAAGGCCACATCTTGCCATGAATGTTATCTGGAATCCTGAAAACAGAAACGGGAAAAGCACCCAAGCAGAGCATGTTCAAAGGACGCCAGATGCCCTGTCCTGGGTGTCATAGAATCTTACAGGGGATCGGGCCCTGGGGTCACACAGGAGACGCAGCAGCGATCATCTTCAGAGTTATGGTTTGCAAAATATGCAAAAAGTTTCCATAGTAGAATCATGACGTGTGCTGATAGCAAGACCCACAGAATGATAGGAAACATGGCAGGAGGGGATTAAACGAGGCCTAAGAAATAGCAATGGGCATACCTGGGAACTCTTCAGGAGAAGCGCCACTACTCCTGCTCTCAGGGTCAACACCCTAATCCTCCGGGTCATGGGAGCTTGGTACGCCCCACTCCCAGCTTACTGAATCATTTTCTTAAGGGTTAAAAAAAGTTGTATGTCACTTTAAATGTAAAAAATTGCAGCTTTTCTATAACTGATTAACATGAATGTACCTTGGGAAAAAAAATAAAAATGTTTGGTACGGTCTTTGTCTTAACAAACTATTTATGTCACTGCTTTTTCAACGCTGAAAATGAACGTTCATTTGTGTGGAATCTGGAAAATTAAACGCATGTTTCAATTGGGATAATACAATATCTGGCATAGGAAGTGCCAAGCAGGCATGGCAGCAAACGTGATAAATTATATACATCGTTCTGCTTCAGTTATCAAAAGTGTTTTCTCCGCTTATTTAAAAATATGTCGACTATGCATATGGCGTCCTGCGCTGCACAGATTGTAAATTACCATGCAAAGAAAAACAATGGGTGAAAAAGTTACGCAATTTGTACAAAACTGGCATTAAAAAGTATTAAAAACGCCACAATTGTTTCACAAGTAAGTTAGCAAAAAAATGAGATGACATGAATTTCAAGTAAATGTTATTTTGGTAACTTCTGCACAAGTTTGCGAAGGACAGAACATTTAAAGTTAATCTTATACAATTAATGAACAATGAAAATGCTTCTTTTCTTTCCCATAATTTGCATATTAAACCCCTACTACTTTTTTTATTATTAAAGCCATGTTATATCCCGGTGCTCTACATTTTAGGGACGTGCGGTGGTGAATAAGTTCACTATGGAGCCCGGGTTGGCTCGACAAAGCGCTACACAGATACGAGGGAGATCCCAAACAGCCCATGGAGCAATGGCCAGCCAGGGAGCCTGATCAGCTAAATGGTGGATCTGCTATACCCTGGAACTGCCGCCCGAGACCAGAATATACAATGTTGAATACATATTAAATACTTTATCATTAAAAATAATAAAATGGAGTCTACACTAGATACCAGGAGATACTCTTTACAAAAGTTCATCCCGTCTGCTTGCCTTAGGTTGTGCTTATGCCAAAGATATGGCCGTTGCCCACCAACAAAATGTAGATACTCATACCCAAAGAAAACATTAAATATTTAAGGTATTAGACAAGTAGGAGTTAGGTTCACCTGTAAATTATCCATACATACGAATAATATTTAAAGTACTGTGCATGTGTATAGAAATCACTGTGACAACATTAATGATATCATTCAATTCGCTCTTATGATAATTCCTGTTATTAGCCTTAGAAGTGCAAGGGTATAAATCATGAACAAGTAGCTTGTTATTTTCTGGCATACAGACACATTTATCACTCTAACAAGAAGTGATACTTAATTGGGGTGACTAATAGTTATATGTAATCACGATCTGAGACATACAGTAGGTACATTCATTTTTTTTTTCAAAGAAAGAAGCTAAAAATAATAAATATTAGTTTTATAAGACTGTTGTAATATTCTTCGTGTAATGATTGATTATATCTACAGCTCCAGGCAGGCTTTTATTACAATCTATACATGCTGTACAATCTTCTTCCGTGATACATGCAGCCAGCCAATTCACTAACCCAATATTTTATCTATTTATCTATAATATTCATCTAAAAATTGTGTTTATGGAGCTTGCAGAAGAGGGACTGTTTCAGCTCCTTGGTATCGCTACACATTACAAACGGCCAACCCCATGACTCAGGCAACCTGGGTGGACCTCAACCCAACAACCCCATAACCCCAATAAAATTACAGCACAGGAGTTGGAAGAGGCCACAGCATTTATTCCTAAAACACACTGTAACATAAAACAAAACCTCATAAGTGATCATGTCAACACAAGAGCATTTGCCTTCAGTGAGATCCCAGGAGAATTGGCCTAGGTGTAGAGTAACAGCATAAACCACCGGCCACCATCTTCCTAGAATAGTAGTACGAAAACCCACATAACTCCTCAGCCGCTCCACCCTATTAGGAAGACGGACACTATAGCCCCTCGGCTAGTGCTCTTAGCCTAGCCCTGTCTGTGAGGGCCACTTTTTGCTCTAGCGCCCAATTTCCCACAGGAACCTACCCTATAGTCACCCCCCCCCCAAAGTAACTGACAAATAAACTTCTAGCCTGTCACCTAGGACTGGCCAACCCACCATCCATAATATACCCCTTACTTCTTTTTATTTTGCAGGAAATCTTTTGCCGACAATCACTTGCTGCTTTTTTAATTTATTTGGTAGGCAGGATCTTAACTAGGTCCCTTCTTTCATTTGTGAGCGAAAATGAGCCTTGCTTACTGCTCAACAATCATTCTATTATACTCTGGTCCCCTATGATTGGCTGCGACATGAATTAATATCATCATTTAAAATCTGCTGTATGCAGGATAGCTACAGAATATGAGGTGTATCTTGTTTTTGATAATTCCCATGGAAATGAAAAATAACTTATATCAGAAAAGCCAAAGTTATTTTAAATGTTTATTGGCTCTTTAACTGAGCCATTGTCCAAATGAGACTGGTAATGACATTTAGAGGTCCCTACACGGCACTAGAAAGATAGAATTTGTTAAAAACAAATAGGGATCTATCGTAACCTACACTAAAGTACACACGTCTAAAGTTAAACTCTGCGGAAATTAAAAAACACAATCATAATTGCGTACATTTAAAAAAAAAAATGAAGTAGGCCTTTGGGGGCCACAACAAGTACGGTAATATCCTCTAAAATAATTAATATTTACCATCGACCAGGTGGAATAGATATTCCTATGTTCCTGTTCTCAGGATGAATACGATTAAACCTGCTCATTAAGGTATAGTTTCGGAGAATGTTAAAATATATCATTACCAGCGTATATTCTCAACATCTACAGAGCACATCATGAACCCAAATAAAGATCTGCATTCATTATATTCCTTTAATGCTACATATAGTATCAGGAGTTGAAAAGAAATAAAAATGAAAGCATTTAGACACCAGTCACACTGTGGGTCATAAAAATCCTATTTGTTTGTGCGGCTATGAAGAGTTTTGATCATCGTCTTTCTATTTGTATGCATTGACACAGCCCAGCAGACAGTAGTGTCTACGAGTCCCACACCGAGGCACTGCATGTGTCAAAGAGATGGATTACATCTGCAGTGTCTGAATTTCAACCCGGCGTATATGAGCGCCGCCGTAACCTCACCTTAATGGTGATAAATTCCAAAGCACTTATAAGCCAGGTACAACGTGCCCACACTAATATATCAACATTATGACTTAATGTAGAAAAGCGGGAGAAAGTACTTAAAAAAATATTTTTAAATACTAATAGTAACAGACAAAATAATAATTTCAAAAATTCTAGTACTGATTATCAAATTGATGACTATTAATACTAAATCTATTATGCCGATTGCAAATAGGAGGTTTAACTACTTTGTGCTTGTGTTTTTAATGCTACACTACGGTGCTTGATGGGTTAATGAGTGTGAACTATGTTAATGTTCAAGGAGCCAAGGTAAAATAGATATCTCTTAATGGGTTAATAAGTTGCCACGTTACTGCTATGGAAAGCAGGCCGTTCCCTCTGTTGGTTAATATATAAAAGCAACAGTCACATATTTTTCATCAGGACTCTATTTCTTGTATCCCCCTTGCCTACAGAGTGACGAAGCAATACGTGGAGAGGCTAATTTTGAGTTAATAGCCCATTGACCTGCTTAGCATGCCGGACAGTGCAGGACTGGTGCCAGCAGGGTTCAATCTTGCTTGCTTCACTAAAGTCTAAAAAAAAAAACAGGCATTGCTGTGTCTTTATGGGATAAGTGAAAATAAATCTTCCTTAGAGTACTTGCTCCTTTAGAATGCGTTAGCAAATTTACTCTGCCATACGTTCAGAATTTATGCCCAGCAGTGCTAGACTGGGGATAGGCGGCCTGGGCGATATGGGATAGGCGGCCTGGGCGACAGGGGATAGGCGGCCTGGGCGACAGGGGATAGGCGGCCTGGGCGATGATAAGAGCAATCGCACATTACTATATTATACATTCTGCAGGACTTGGCCCTATTAGCCACAACCCAGCTTAATATATATTACACCTCCCAATTTGGGAAGCTGGGGGGGGGGGTTATTGGGCATGCACATGCAATATGTGTTCTCTGGGATTGAGGTCTTAAATTCCTTTGTCCTGCCCAGCTCTACCTCTGTCTCAAAAAGCAGGACAGAGATATAGCTCAGCAGGACAGAGTGGGGAAAAAATCAGGACTGTCCTGTGTAAAGTGGGACAGTTGGGAGGCATGTATATGTAGGATAACCTTAGGATGTAGTATTACATCCTAAAAACTATGTAGAGTATTACTACAACTGAAATCAGAGCCGTGGTTAGGCCTCTTAGTGCCTGGGTAGGGTCACACCCCATGCTGGGGTCACATCTTCTTTTGGAAGCTGAAGCCAGACAAAAGGGGGCAATGAGACATGGTCGCCGGGCAGCTCAAGCACCCCTCTTCTTGCAGCACTTGTCACATCCAAACGTCTTGCTGGAAATGCGAAACTAACAATTCCAGTCATGCCGGTTAGAGAATGAAATGGGAATGGAGCCAAGGAGTAGAAGCACTAAAATGCATGAAGACGCTCTGTCTTGTGGGATAGGTGATGAAAAATCCTCCTGGTGTGCAGATATTAATGAAATCCACCCGGGCTGTAGGTTTTGAGAGTCTGTCTCCCTCAACAGACATGTAAAATGGCAAAAATCCATAAAATATACCGGTAATATTCTGTGTTCCCCCCATCCCCCGCTGCTCTCCAGATTTTAATACGTGTTGCATTTATTTCCAAACCAGCATAGCTGTCTGAGGAGCTCAAAACAGTTGAAATTTGCCTCACTTGACATTACTGTAAAAAAAAAAATGCCGATTAGTGAAAACATATTTCCAAAAACAATAAAGACTGTTTGCAAAGTCAATACAAGTAATGAGATAAAATCCAGGAAGTCATGGAATCCAAACCGTTAATAATAGACACCCCGGGGTGTTGGTTCAGACTGCACATGTAACGGAGGTGATGGCCTTCAGATCTCTTACATGCATAAAACAATCTACTATATATATATAAATGGGCGGCATGAGAGAGACCTAAAGAATATTCCAGGATATATATATACTTTCCTTCCAGAACTTTTTCCACCATGCATCGTCACCCAGAAAGTATAAATATCTATAAAACCCTGGAGACGAGGACCATAAGTGTCACTTCCAAGAATCTTTTAGGGCAATAAGGCCCAGGAACACTGAATTTCAGCAAACAATGCATTTTTGCATATATATATATATTGATTGCACATACCTGGGAGCGCTGCTCCTCCGGTTCTCCGGGTCAAGACCTGAATCCTCCGGGTTGCGGGAGCGGGGTCATGACACGCCCCGCTCCCCGCCCATTTTTTCCTTTAAATGGGGGTGTTTCCCGCTGCCGTTAGCGGGACCGCCCACCGACGTCAGCAAGACCTCCCACCGACGTCAGTGTGCAGTCCCTGCTGCGTCAGGCAAGGGAAGGCTCCCGGTAGCCGGAGCCGAGAAGTTCCCAGGTATGGGTATGCAGGAGGGATATGAGGTTTACAAAATGGATGTCTGCAGTATCCCCCTATTGACAAAAGCAGGTGGAGGCAATGATCGGCTCTTGTTTTCACAAACACTGTATGGAGTGGGGTGGTGGATAATCAAACCTTGGGCTGTATAGGCCCAAGTATATCCCCAAACCCCCATCACCCTGAGACTCTTGACATATTAACTATTTTATTAATTTATCACTACATCAAGTTCTATGTAGTGAATCCCCAAAGGTATTAACGAAATGTCTCTAATGGCAATCCCCATGGATTTGTCATTATTTAAAGACGCACTTAACTGGGTCACCTGCATTCAAGCAGGGATATCAACCATAACGTACAGTTAGCAAAAACACCAACTAGGAATATTAAAATAGAAATGAGTCAACTCTAGATTGTGTGATCCTGAAAATCTGCCCCTTCACGCTAAAATCCTGAGGGTAAATTGGATAGATTGGAGGGTAAATTGTTAATCCTGTTAATGGTTTTGGTCAGACCTAATCCACCACAAGTGGAATTCTTAACATTAAAATAACATCCCTTGTGTTAGGTTTTCTCTCCCGTTATCAAAAGGATTCCAACCCATACAAAACAAAATAATAATTAAGATTCCGAGAACAATAGCAGAGCACTATGAAGATATTCATTTCAAGGGACACATTTTTACAGCACAAATGAAATGAAGGCTCTTGTTAAGTTGTCAGACAACGGCCACGGATAATATATCTACTATACTGTAATCAGGCTGTTCTAATTTTATTCTCTCGTTTTTCTAATTATAGAATTAGGCACAAAGATTCCGCCATGCATAAAATGAATGAGTTTTTTAAAGAATGACTTCCAACAAAGCAAAAGATGAATTTAAAGTATTTCTATGAACTAGAAAAGTCAAAAGAAAACGTCAAAAGAAGTCAAAATGGAATTTCACCACACATACCTGTGATCCATGGTACACCAAAGCAGAACTTGCAATTCTATAGCCCGTTGCATACGTCAGATAGATAATATAATATCTGTTAGAGTTCAGTGCATTTAATTCATTATTTAAAAGTATTGAGTAGTCTGTATCCATTGATAGGCTTGTTAAATGTTAACACAAAGTCTAAGTCAGCAGAATGTACATAGATTGTGGGTAATGTTAGGGCAAAAGTAAAACCGGTCTGTTTTTGTTGCTAACTTTACTAAACAGAGCGTACATTTAAAATGTATTAATTATTTCAGTTAAGCAATATGCAATTATTTTCATTTGGTTTATCATGCATTATTTTATCAGAATATGGTGGTCAGAATGGCCCACGTGGTCTTTTCTTTCTTTTTTTTCATGATTTATTTTTTGCTAGATTTGGAGGCTTGACCATTGAGTTCACTTTTATTGTTAACCACCCCATCAATAATGACACAGGACATCAGCAGAATTAAATGCTAAAAAAGCCACATAGAAAGTCGCATCATCTTTATTTAGCACATTTTGGCAAAACCATTTTTAATCTTCTTGTAACTAATGCTTTTCATTGGTGGGGGAGAAAAATGCTCTGATGGTAACTTACTCTACCTCTATTTACTTTCAGGTGTAAAACATAATGTTTTTACATCAGTTCTAGGTTAAAATAAAGTTATGGAATACATTCATATCCATGATGCTGGTGTGTTTGGACATTCTTTTAGATACACATTTGTTTTGTGCTCACAGAGCCATCCATGGAGACTACAAAAGAGACATTTATCTTGTAAGGTAATAATCTCTTTCAATAAGGTTACTATTTGGTAGTGTGTCTTCCTCCTTCCTTCAAGGAGAACATGTACGGCTGGCCTTGATGTATTGCCCTTGTAGACATTGTCCATTCCAATGGTAACTGGCAGTAAGTAGTTACTGGCACTTCATCAACTACCATTATTTTCCATAGAGGTCATTGAAGGGCTTTAAGGTTTAATTGCAGATGCTTATTAAAATAATGGTATAAATAAATCTTTCGCTGCTGGGGTAACATTAGACATCTCTCCTACCATATAGGACCTTCCAAAAAACCCCATGTTTTATTGATGAGTCTGTAATTAAGAATCTAATAGCATTAAATATTAAAAAAAACCTTCATTTTAAAATAATTGGCAAAAAAACAGATTGCGCTAAGTTCCCTTTGCCAAATATGTCGTAATGCAGAGTGATATTATTTCTTTAAAATGGATTACTCAGGAATAAATGTATAGATTAATGAACCCCACATAACAAATGGCTGGTTAGCCAATTTCTTTCCACCCGGGTTCTTTTCACTTGTATTGTCGGTCTCTTAACAGCAAGCAGAAATTTCATATGCTGGTTCATGGGTGGTCAGCTAGTTGTTTCAAAGCTGGACCCCCTTGTTGATGCACACTTTACTGGTCTGCTGCAACCAGGCTGAAGAATGGGTGCTGTCCAGCTGGCACTTCTGCTCCAAGAGCTAAACTAATATTGAGGATGAATGATGTTTCATCAACATTGTTTCTTCAGCGTTAACCATAAGGCTCATTAGATTGAACAACTGGGGTAATTTACAAAGAAACCATATTGACTGCTTAAGTTTCAAATCCAGAACACACACCTTGCTTTTGCATTTCATGGAGTATAGAATCCAAAAATATTTGCTAAAGGGCTTGTCATATGTAGAATAACCAGTTAGAGTTAGAGCTCTCCCTTGTCACATTTTTCAATGTAACATAAAACTATGTCAGATAATACTGAAAAATTACTTAGCATTGTTTCTTAGCCATAAGAAATTTGGGTTTAAATCAATTTCTCCTGCTACAGCGCTGAATACGTCCTAGATGGGTACATCTTTCACATCTAGCGTTACTTTCCAAGTACTTCTAAATAGCTTTTTTTGATTGCCATGACAACCACTTTGTTGCTTTAAGTGCTAATGTTGCCCTGTTTACCTCTGTGATACATTTGGAAATTTAATTTGCTATAATTATTTGTTTATTGTCATGGCTGCTATTTCCAGAACCCATACCTTTGCCTCTGACCTAGAAGTAATTTTTGTAAGTCTCTTTTGTCTCGGCCAGTCCTTGAAACAAAACCCCTGTACAACAGAATGTGCATAAAAATGGCTAAGTATATGATAACAGCCATTTGGAACATTTTGTATGGTAGGTGAGATTGTTTATTTTTCACCTTTCACCACTCCAATCCATTCTGGACACCTCTACCAGATCTTCTTATCTTGTTGATCATCATCTGCTCCCCCTGCCATGTCAATCTCTTCGTAGGCTCCTATTACCAACAGACAAAAATCTAAACTCCTTTAAATAATCTGTTCTCTACCATATGTCTGCTCTTATCTCCAAGTACCCTCTTAACATCCCCTTATGCCCAACATCTTAGGACTCTCTTCCATTGTTTCCATGTTTATCCATGAAATTCCCAGACTCTTCCCTACTTATGATGGGTTTAGAGGGGCACCCCGGCCCTATTTTCATGGTAAATGCATATTAGAATCCATTTTGCATAGACTGCAATATTTTACTGCATGCAAACTGGCACAGACTCCTCTGTCTATTCAATAAACTGTGAGTGCTTGCAAGTTGGCAAACAATGCCACGTTTACAACAGCACTGACTAGCAAAATCTCTTCAACTCTAGCAACTCTAGCAACTTCCATAAACTCGCATTAGAGTTGAGTGTATTTAACAAGGAGAGGGGGGGAAATTACCTCTCCTCTTCCCCACCCAGTGCAGGATGGGATGGGGGAATTCGGTAGACCCAGGGGGGTATATTGTGGCTATATTGTGGTAAATACATAGCTGTATGGAACTAGTAAATCAATTTTAGGACTATAAAATCTTTGAGCTTTTAAGTCAGGCCCAGTTTGATGGGGTTTTCTGGAGTTAATGATCACTTTCAAAGTTTAGAATCATTCTGTGTATAGCAATATCTCCCTCTAATCCTTATTTATTGGTGTCTCAGGATTCCTGGCTTCCGAAAGTTATTCCCTGGGCATTTTTTTTTTCTATACCTGTAGATCTAATGAAGGACACGTAAGGGCAAATGTATAGTCCTACTCCATCATTACTGATCAAGAAGTCCTCAAAATCCAATCATGTATTGGATTTAATTTTTTTAACTGGACTGGAGATTTTGGAATGACATAGTATCTGAATAACATGTATACACATCAAGGTGATACCAGTTAGAAAAAGACTAAGCAATGGAAATGTACAGGACCCATGGACATCCATGTTGGGAAGAGAGTTATGGCTCCACAATGGTGCATTCTAAGGAACAATGGAGCCTTTAGTTGAAGTTAATACATGGTATTGAGCCCACATAGAAGCTTTTTGGGCCTCAGAAATATGTTCTTCAGATGTAAACACAGAGGAACACTGAGAGACTTCTGTAACTAGCATGTTCCTCTTGCCTCAAACTGAGTTTTCAGATTGCGGTTGATACAAGTTAGGAGAAACCTGTTACTATGTAAAGAAAAATACAATAACTTGAATTGTCTTAATGTGTTCACTTTCAACCAATACATTTTCCTCATGTGCAATAAGATAAAGTCAACTTCACTTTTTATTCAGGTGGATGAGGAGGTCACATTTCTTAATTTGACCACATGGTGGCACAAGGGATAGATCGGTATTTTCCAGCAAATATTTTGGCCAGCATGCTAAAATGATTGATGAAGCTTGAGTAGTTCTAGACTCAAATAACTACGAAAGTAATGCTAGCATCCTGCATTGAAGAAGTTCATTGTGCTAAAGTATTTAAAGGATATTTCATATTTCTGTAACATATGTCTAAACTCTTTTCACAAAGAACAAACACGTCAAAACTATTATTTGCAGCTGACAGTCGGTTTGCATTTTTCATTTACATTTATCAAAGTATAGCTTGTCATACACAATTTATTTTTTCACCATGGAGACATTGTCTCAGTTGCTTGGTAAATACAGGGTTTATTGTATAACAAGAGTTCATCACTCTCACAAAATCACCTAGTATACAGTGACACTGGCAGTGAAAAATGTCTCATTTAAGAACTAAGAACGGAAGGCCTTTTTTTTTTTACATTTCATTGAATTTATTTATTTTACAGGCACACTTTGGTGTTGAAAGATGGATAAGGCATGTTTTGTTTTTATTTTAAAAGGGAACATGTCCAACAACGGAACACCGAAATCTTCCTGCAAGAGGACAATCCCTCCTCATTATCTTGTCTGCTGTGCCTAAAAAAGCTGTCCTGGCACAGTGGATCTATACCCAGCCGCCAGTGTTGGAACTGGCACTTTCCAGGTTAATGTTCATTTTTTAGACGGACTTGATGCTTCCCTGTGCAGCGAGGCTAAGGCGAAAGCATTTTTCCACAAATCGACCCTATCCATATCAATCAGGCGGTCAGTCTTCGTCCTCGGTACCTTTTTAGCACACGGGATGGTTTTCGTTGCAAGTGTATCCCGAGTATAGGTACATTACATACATCTAAAGTTGAGATTTCATTTAAATACTGGAAAACGATTTGGCAAAAATGTCTCTTTGATGCATTAGAAAGGTCTCTTTGATGCAACCCAATATTGGGTGGATTTTGGATTTTGTGACCTTTGCCCCGTTGGTATTATGGCTTTCAAAGCAGATATGGACCATGCACGATCATCTATGCATTATGAGCAATAAAGAGCAGTTCAATATTCTCTGAAAACATGATTGTACTAAGTAGTATTCCTTTAGAGATGTATTCCGGCTACTTTTGTATATCGAATGCCTTTTGCTTATTGATATTGTGATACATCATGCTACTGTATTATTTGATTCCCTTTTTGAATAAAAACGTTTGTAAAAAGGTGATACAAAGTAGGGAACATGTTATTCATCTTCTCGACTGCAAGAGAAAAGGGGTGCAGGAATGCGTCTCTTTCTCTCTGAATCTGTCTGCAATATTGGGACTTCTTAGGGTACTTCCGCAAAATAGTGAAGTCACATTGACAGCCTTTCCCCCCGTTCCTCCAATCAGGGGAGTGAGTGTGCCCGGAAGCTCCACCCTTTTGTGGAAGTGCGCCAGGAGTCAAGAGTGAACACACGGAGACAAGCGGAATACAGAAAGCAGAAGACAGGAGACTGAAGAAACAAGACAGAACAAGAGCATACAAGAGAAGAAGAGGAGCCGCATTAAAGGAGACAGGGGCACGAAAGTGGTCTGTGCAATACTTTAGCTTAAGCAAGCTGAGCTCTATGGTGGCAAAGTTAGCATAATTCTCTGACCCGGAATACTCCCATCTGGTCCTCCCTTTTTACTAACGGTACCAAAGCCCATCATCAACCATGAATGCTCAACAACACCACTAAACTTATGTTTCCATTGTTACCAGAGCTTGTATTGAATTCTGTTCTTTTTTTTAATAATAATTATCACATTATTGTTATTATCTTCTGTTTATATAGCACCAACAATTTATGCAGCCATAGTTGCTTTATTCTGATGCTTCTTTAAACGTGTTCTTTTATACTGATGCCTTAAAAAAAAATACTAATCTGTCAATTACTAAACTCAACTAAATGCAAGTGACTACAGAGGGATATCTCATCAAGTCCATTCTGTTAACCTAAGGTTTGGTCCTGTGTCCATCTACAAAAAAACCTGCAGTTCAACAACTCTATTTTTCTCTATCTTGGTTATTTAATTTTATATAGATTTTTTAAACTTCTCTATTTAGTCACATTTTTATTATATGTACAGTACATTAAAATGACATGAGAAAGTCATGTAGTTTTTTTTTTTTTTAAAAAAAAACCTTTTAAAATCAAATTCAGCTACACATGGTTGACAACATTATAATATTTGCAAAATATTCTAAAAAAAAAAAACCCTGGACTTTTTTCACTGTCGATAATGTGGATTTATTTAAATAGTCATTTTCTGAACTAAACACTGGTTTTAACATAAGAACATACCTAAAAAAAACATGAAGTGTGTGCTTTTATTTTATTACAAGCAACTTCGAGAATCATGTTTGCAATATTATTCTGGCTTAGCTATTTAATATCCAATATGTTCTGAACTAAAGTAACATATTTCATGGCCTTTGGCTTTGACTGCAAGGTGAGATATGTATACAGATTAGAATTACTGCTGACAACTAAGGAACATTAACAATCAGTTCATTGGATTTTTTCAACTAATCAAAGGTCACGTTATTAAAAGCAAACAACCCATTATTAAGGCTCGGTAATAAATGACTTCCAAAATGCAAGAAAAGAACCAAGGTTTGAAAGCTTTAAGATTCAGTATCAATCGCGATGAAATTGAAAGTGATTATTATTCACTCTTTCAAACTGATCTATTGAAAATGTTCCAAACGGGAGTAATATTGTATTTACTTCTGGAACGAGTCTGTGCATTATGTCTAGCTTTTCAAATTTAGAAAATACAGCATAAACAGAACATAGTTTTTGGCAACGCTGCAATATTCTTTAACACTTTTAACAGTTCTCCAAGTTAAATAAGTAGCTTATGTTGTTAGTTATTTTTGCTACTGTATTTTCAATGTTCAACGTTCGGCACTGGGCACCGTGACAATGGGACGTTTACCATGCCATGTTTCGGTAAGCTGAATGTTTACCTTGGCCATCAGCTCAATTTATTGTAATCATGCTTAACCCCTTAATGACAAAGCCTGTACATGTCCCTAAACCCATTGTTTTCAATGGGTTTAGGGACCGCCCATTTTAAACGCTCATTGGATGTATTACATTAAATTGACTTTTTCATAGAAGCTGAGACATCACGGTCAAAAGGATGTTCCGGGGTATACCGAGACACTAACATAATCCTGTGCATTAAAGCCTGTACTCCTGGCTTAACAGTTTAAGAACAATTTCATCCAGCCTCTAATAGCGCACCAAAGTAGCCCTCAAATCATGGGTTTGAACCTCCTTTTATCCAAATAAACTGACCTTTTTTTCCTATCGTACCAAATGCGTAACTGCACCCATTTCAATTCAATATATACACTTGTTTATAATAATCAGTGTATATGAGTATGGGCATATCTCAGGTTCCAAATGGTGGTTAGCCTCCTCATTTCTTGGTGGAACCAAGACTTCCTACCATAGATCCAACTAGAAGTCCTTTGTCACCGGCAATAGAACAAAATGGAGCATAATGCCAAAGGCACTTGAGAGCCATTCTACTATTTTGTGATAACGATATCTTGAAGTTGATAAGTTCTTTGTATGTTTCACCTGACAATAAGGGCGAAGATACGTTTTCTTAAACTGAAAGGTCAATGGATTCTTGTCTTGCGACATGATAGAATCTCATTATTTACAGGAGCAAGGCAACAGAAATGAAAAGGATCTGTCTATAACAGAAAGGGTCTAAATTATCAGACACATACTAGGAGCACTTATACCCCTATAGTTCGGAGACAGAATGAATGTGACACTGATATGAAATATAATATAATCCTTCAGTGCCATCCTGTAAATCATTTTGTTTAGTGCTTTATTTTTAATGGGTCATTTATAATTCTGAAATTTAGACAAGAAATTAATGATATCATGCAATGGAACCTTTGGATGGGTCGTCTAATTGTTTTAGAAAGATCTGTTTTATGGCAATCACTTGTCTGTTTATATGCCAGCCCCCTCTAAACACTTTGACAAAAACATCCTTCTGTTTGCCATCAATCCATATGTGTGAATTAAATTGCAAATTTTAGGGTGTCTTAACTATACTAGGGGGTTTGCTCATGAGTTCAACATTTCATCTCACCAGGTCCGGACTGGCCATCTAGCACATCGGGCAAGTGTCCAGAGGCAGATCGGATGCTGCGGTGTGCGTCCGCCGACTGGATTATCCCGGCTGCATGATATGAGAGTGTAAGAACATAACGTGTAACCACGCTTATCCAGCTGTCTGCCACACTTACACTGCTGGCCTTAAAGTGCCAGGGCCATTCCTTTATTGCCAGTCCAGCCGTGCATCTCACCAACTTTACTATTCGTTATGATCTAATCATTTTGATTGAGCTGCCAGTACCCATGCTGCCATATCCAGAAAATCTGGCCTGGTTCTGGCCCTCAAGGTCTAATATACCTGGCTAAGCAGTCTTACATGATATATAGTTAATACAAGTTCCAATAAATGTGCTTACCTTAATTATGTATTAACTAAGAAGCTTAAGGGGTTGGCTCTTCATCACTCATAGTGAACTTGGTAGGCTGAACTCATGATTTAGTGAATAGACATCAATATATACAGCAAGGGAGAATTAGCCCTTCTCGAACAGTCTTAATATTTTAGTGTAAGTGTGAGTTCAAGCTTTTTAAACAGCAGGTTAAAATGGAGGGAAGCCTTTCCATTAATGTATCCATTTAGATAGAAGATTCAATCACAAATAACAAACAAATGCACAGCCCCCAAGCGGTGCCCCTTAATTATACGATGAGTAATATCTTTTAATACATTATGAAGTGATTTTGGTTTCAAAAATTGACACATTTTGGGAAGGAACCATACCCATTCTACCACATTTCTACAGAACCTCTTCGAATGTTGATTAAATATAATTACACTAGTCAACAAATTTGGATTTAAAAATCCATTTTTAGACACTAAGAGTATAATTACCTCGTTTCTCTCATTCATCGTGTATTCCGCATTTTTGGGCTAGCAGGACTCATCTGAGACAAGTGGTCACCCCCGTAGCATCGCTCCAAATCAAAGGCTCATTTATTTTATACCAAGCCGAGGAATATGATGGCCCGATATGAATCAATAATGAGCCATGGCCATTTGTTTTAGGTCCTTTTTTGTGTCCTACACTTATTTTAAAAGTATCTAAAATAAATATTTGCTGGTGAATTGAAAAATATATTTTTATAATATAAAATAGAATTGATTTAACCCCTTCACGACTGGACAGTTTCCTAAATTTTGTTTTAGGCTGTTTTAGCATTTTCTGCGGTAATTTTAGTATTTGTCCTGAGAAATACCCAGTGTCTTTTTTTTTTGTCTTTTTTTTTCTTGCAAGTTATAGTACAAGCAGCGTATCACTATTTTATAAAAAGCTCTCTACTATTTTTAGACTTTGGAGTACCTATTTTTATTTTTTTCCACATTTGTTTAACACATGGGCCTTGATACACTAAGAAGTGGTGTTGTGTTGAACTTTAAAAGATTTAGAAATTTAAGATGAGGATAGGTAGAAAAATATAGTAAGCGGAAGAGCTAGCCGCTCTTTGGCACATCTTGGCCTCTGTTTCTATGTCATTGCATTTTCTCAAAAGGTATGGTGGATAAAGGTGATGGAAAACCCTTCCACCTAAATTTAAAATAAAGGGGGTAGCAGAAACATTATTAAACACTCATCTACAGACACCAGACAAGCCAGAATGCTTGTTTTTCCCTCAGAAATCTTGTGGTGCCGCCACAACCACAAGGGATTCTGGGTAGGCGCATGCAAATAAGATCAACAATGATCACCTTTTGCCTCTATATCCACTTTATACATGGAACCCTTGAAAGTAATTGCCCGCTGTACAGGACAGCCTTTAGACAAAACTCGGGTAAGAGGTGCAATAGCCAGATCACCACTAATGGACAGCTGTTTCGTACTTAAAAGCTGCATGTGATATATACACACACACACACATATATATACATGTGTGTATATATATATATTGTAATCAGTTGTATCGTAGTGACACATAATAAGTTTTGCACTTTAACTACTACTCCATGTGTTATTTTCAGAATCACTAAAATATAGACTGCTATCTAGTGATGCCCCAATGTTGATGTTTTGATAATCATACCTGGGAACTCTCCTGGTTTGGCCCGCAGAACTCCGTCAGAAGCACCAGTTCTCCGGGTCAATAACACCTGAATTCTCCGGGCAGCGTGAGCAGGATCTTGACACGCCTCACTCCCCACCCATTTCCCCTTTAAACGGGGGTGTTTCCTGTGATGTCAGCAGGAATGCCCATTGATGTCAGTGAGAACACCCCAACATCAGCATGACCGCCCACCAACGTCGGCAGGAATGCCCCCGACGTCAGTGGGCAGTCCTGGCCGGGTAGCTGGAGCCTACAAGTTCCCGGGTATGGTGATAATGTTTCTGTTGTGTAGGACTAACAACAATTTCAGGGGTACGCAAAACCAACATACATATTTTTTGTTGTCTAAATACCTGGATATTCGGTTCATTTTGTAAGTGAAATACCCAGAAAAAACAAACTCCTTATCTGTGTTCATATTCTGTGTTGATACTTTGATCATGGCTTTCTACATGCTATCACCAGGATCCTCCAGATGAAACGTTTAGTCACAAGCGTCTCCTATGTATAAATCTTTGAAATGCCCTGGGGGGGATGGGGTACAATTCTATTTTTTACATAAAAGATAACAATTGTATTGAATAATCTTTATATATCTGTAGAGATGGTGCCGAGTCTGCATTTCTAGACTGTTTGGGGCAGCAATATCATTATGTATTCAGATGAGGTAACACATCCCATCTATGAGATAACGGGCGAGAATGCGCACATAGCCCCCAGTTCCTCATTGCTTCTATATGTTTCTGTTTTCTCTCGGTTAGATGGACGGTTAAAGGCTGTGTCTGTGACAGTGAAATTGAGGCCGGCTGTAGGTCATATTCACGTCCCAGTCACGGGAAAATGAACCTGTGAGACAGAACCTAATTATCTATCTGCTAAACCAAAGCCAGTCTCAGTTCAATAACTTACGAGAGAGCTGGGAGCCAGATATAGTGTTGCCATGGAAACACAGCACAAAAAAAAAGCACCACTGCAGATCAGAACAAGAAAAAAGGAGACGGTAACCCTAAGTGTGCCGGTGCCTTTTTCTTACGGGCAGCCAGAAGCGACTTTTGGCACCCCAAATGTTATCGACCGTGTCCTCTACCGTGCATAGCCACCTAGGATGCTGGCTGTGTAGTATGGGAGTTGTTCAGGAGCATATGTGTTCCCTCGACTGTGATTCTATTGCTCCTCTTTAATAACATTTCAGTACATTTAAAATGCAAAAGAAGAATTATCCCATCACCCTTAAAAAGACTCAGATTTTGTTTTCTTGAACCCTTGTCACAGTGGAGAGGAAGTACCGAAAGCTATTATCTATGTTTCTCCGGGCACACACGCTGTGTTACAGTGGTGTTAATAGCGGTATAACTATAAACCCTCTCTATATAGCTCCCATAAAACATGTTTTATTGTTGTTGTGGGTATTATGTTCGGTATGATTTTGGTATTGTTTGTTCTCTATATTATTGCAAGATAAAAATACACTTTTTTTTAACCTATGTTTGAATTTCACTGAACCCCCTAATTGCAGCTCAAATTAATGAATTCCGAGGGGTAAAAAACTGTAATGGTGGTGGCTTTCTGTTAAAGGGTTAAATATATGGTAGTTCAGAAGCATGGGGTACATAGATAGCATAAAGAGATTGTAAGCTAGTGTGGGGAAGGCCGTTCATACCTTTTGTTTCAAAAAGGTCCAAATTCTTATGTGATACGCTACTTGTTATGTCCCATTTACCAATTGTACAGCACTGCGGCATATGATGGTGCTATATATAATATTATTTCTCCTGAAACGCCAAAAGCTCTCTGCTAGCCATCATTTTAAGAGAAACTGGCATTTTACCTCATTTGGATTATTTTCCAGATCTACAAGCAAGTATACTAATTCTTATTTTGTCTACATATGCATATTTCGCTCCATATGTACCAAAATACATATTTTGGGGACATTTTTGATCAAATGTTGTTGTTTACCTTTTGAAATGCACATTCCTGGCCTCCTATACCTATAATTCCTACCCCTTTTTTAACTTCAAAAAATTCCAATTGTACAACGAACCGGTCTAACTCTGCACAGCCAATGACAACTGAAACATTGCTTAGTACATTTCATTCCTTATTCTCTTGGGGCTACCACAAGTGATAATCAGTTGCTAAACCTCCCCGTGCTACAAGATGTCTGTCTGAGGTGGGAACTGTCTGAAAAGTAAAGGGAAATCATTAAATGAAAAAGACTTGGGAATAATTGCAGACAATAAACTTAGCAACAGTGTTCAATGTCAGGCAGCTGCTGCAAGGGCCAGTGATATACTATCATGGATTAAAAGACATATTGACTGATGGGAAGATAGTATCATTTTGCCCTTGTATACGTCAACGGTAAGACCCCACTTTGAATACGCTGTACAGAACTGGGTACCTTTTCTGTAAAAGAAGCTTCAAAAAGTACAACGATGGCTACAAAGTTAATAAGAGGAATGGAAAACCTTATTAACGAAGAAAGGCTAGAGAAATTAAATTTGTTCACAGTAGAAAAAAAGTTGTCGGATAGTTCCAAGGAATGCCTTACAAAAAAGTATGAAGTCTACTTTAATAGGTGGTGAGGTGGCTGACCAAGAGCTGTGATTGAGGTCTGTGCTGCAGACCCTCTGATTCCTTCCTCATGCCAGGAGGGTGCCCTAAAATCCATAATACAAGATGTTGGGCCTCCCTCTTCATGTATCTATTTTATTGAAGATCTGATCCCTTTGTCTCTTATTATTCCATGCGTGTGATATTAGAACTCGATTATGTATATATATATATATATTATTGGTCTAATTAAAAAAAGTGTCAGTTTTTCACACAAATAAGCCTGTGATGTTATAACAAAAATCTTGCACATTGCCGAAGATGAATAATTATAAAATCCATTAGCACCAGATGTCATCAAAAGATCCACATGTTCCCCAAGACGCCTTTGAAGGCCCCCTTAGAGCTGCACTGCATGAGCCCGTGTTAAACCCCTGCTAAAATTGCGAATCCCCGGGAGACTTGGGAGGTATGCATTGATCCACACCTGTCTTGATTGTTTGGAGCACAAAAGCCATAAAATGCATACTGCCACAGTACACAGGTATCAGACATACTATAATAATATTATTCATAATAACATTAATAATCATAAATAATAATCATTATAATCATCATCCTCATTACATTAACCCATTTGATGCCAGTTGAGTTAGAACGCGGGTAATGAACGTTCGGTCTGCAGGGTCTGCGGCAGGTTAATGAAAGTGAAGACACCCTTTTGGAGCTGATTTAAACAACAGCGCTAAGGATATTGATTAAACTGTCTTTGTTACCATGCATACAGTTGAATAAAAAGCAGCATATGGCAGCCAGAAACACTCATTATGTTTCTTTTTTTTATTAGTCAAAAACATACACAAAATTTCACAAAAGCTTAAGCTACTTCAAGCAGCATATTTGTAATAAAGGCATGTTATAGCCTTTTGATAAATTCATCCAGGAGTTCTTCTTAGGAAGGCTATCATTGCTGTGATTTATGTCAGACTTTCATACCCTAATGCACCCTGATGATGTCATGTAGGTGATGATGTCATGAAGTCATCACTGCTGTACAGTAGCGTTTTGAGAGTCCTTTTGAAAAATCAGAGAACACTGTAGTAAAATTTCTTTGCAGTGATAATAGCGGGGAGACGAGTTATTGCAGGCAGCAACAAAGGTTTTATTGATTTTTTTTATATGTAATAGTAAATAAAGAGAAGAAGGCACATACAAAATGAGAGAATGCAACAGTGGGGGAGGGGATCAAACATTCTGAACATTTTCTTTATGTCTAAAGTTTCCATTCTTTATTTTGGCATCACATTTTAATGAACAGAATTTGTTACGCGTCTTGATGTTTAGTGTAAAAAAATAGACTTTTGTTTATAATGTCTACACTACTACATATTTAAAAATGTATAAAAAAAAACATTAACCATTTTACTAAATGGAGAGTTTGTGTTTTAGCTTCTTCACGCTACTAAGTCCATAGAAACACGTGCAGCACAATTATTGCCTGCAACATGTATACTGTATAATGATCTTAAAACCTGAACCTCAAAAAACAAACAAAAAAAAAACAAGAATCACTTTTATTTCACTATGGATAAATAATTGAGCCACCGTGACACAATATGTCATAGACTGTAAGTATTAACATAAAAAGCGTAAGGCTTCTGCATATCGACAATATACACACAGATTTAAAAATAAGTAGTACCATAATTCTAAATAATATCTGCAAACAATATCACTCTGTCGTTGTTGTTTTTAAGAATGCATTCAAATTTGACCTAAACAGTTAATGACAATTAGCTTAAAACGAAAATAAATAAGTATATATTAATATCACATTAAAAGTTATTGTTCTGCTGATTTTTTAGTATATTTTTAAATCAACGCATAAAAATACATCTTTTATCAGCTGTTTTTGATGTATACATTTCTCACCTAATATTTGTTTTATTTTTAATAATAAAAAATAACAATTAGATCTCAGAAGAAACAGAAAATTTATGTGAAAATTTATGAAATGGTAGAGAACTGATCTTATTGATCAACAAAGGAAAAATACTTAATTACCAATATAAGAGCATTTCCTACGGGATAAAACATAAGCAAAATCTTGTTCAATGTAATTTTACTGCTTTTTTTTATATCTCCCTGCAAGTTGCACCAAGACAATAATTACTGTACGTAAAATAATGGTTACAAAGTAGCCTGCTCACAAGGCTAAGTATTGACAGGGTAATATATCAGTAAATCCTCGCGTGTGATTATTCATTCTCTTTAATCAATATTAGAACAACACAGATAAAGTAGTATTAACAGTCTCCTAGTTTATACATTATGTGTACCTATATATTGCTATAAGGTAGCCATATATATATATATATATATGTGTAAAAGGCATGTTGTGCAATGTGGCTGTGATGTTGACGTCACAACCTCAAAGACACACAGCATTGATCGTCGCAGTGATGGATTGCAGACTGGACCTCACTATGTGCTTCCTCAGCTTGGGATATCCTGGCGACTCCTCGACCCACGTTGTCCATATGCCTTGTACAGCCCAGGTCCCCAGATACACCTGTAGAGCATCCTGAGGCTCCGCAGCCATCACTGCATGAGGCCCTCTATCTACTGAAGCGCCATGAGAGGAGGCTCTCCCACCACTCAGCAAGAGAGAAGAACAGGCATGGAACCAGAGACATAGGATGTGATGGCAGATAAGAACCTTTAGGCCCATCTAGTCTGCCCATTTTTCCTGTTGCAAGACTCTGGTCATAATCAGTCCTTGATCTTTTCCTTTAGATTCAGGGTAACGCATGCCTATCGCATGCATGTTTAAATTCCCTTGTTGTATTAGCCTCTACCACTCCTGATGGGAGGCTATTCCATTTACCTACCACCCTCTCAAAAAAGTAAAACTTCCTTACGTTACATCCAAACCTCAGACCCTCTAGGTTCAGAGTATGACCTGTTGTTCTTACATTTCTCCGGCTTTGAAATAAACTCCCCCCGTGCTTTGTTAAATTATGTTAAGTATTTAATGGTTCTATCACATCTCCTCTTTCTCTTCCTGCATCCAAGCCGTAGATATTGAGATCCCTTAGTCTTTGCTGCTTGGTGGATATTGGCCTCAATCATTTTTATATTCTTCCTTGACAGGACATTCATAATACCACAGGCTGGATCTTTTAAGCAATTATCTCTGCATTCACTTTTAATGAGATTGGTTTTCAGTGGCATGTTTATATGTCAGTAGGTTCCTAGCAAATCATTCTAAGTAGATTTTTTTGTTACTTCCAGCAGAGGAGCAGCACAACTAACAGAACATTTTGAGTGTCCCAACTGAGTGTCGCCTTTTCTACCTGGATTTGGGACACGAAGGGGCAGTACGTGAGCTGACATGAGATACCACATGTGTGAAACCAGAATATTGTGACACATTTTGGTGTCTTTGTGACAATATGCAGCCATTTGATACAATGTTGCATAGCTGTATAGCCTTTCGCATGATTACGTGGCATGGTGCTCATATCTGGGTGCTCACAACGTGTTTGCTCCATTCTCGGGTTATCAGGGCAAAGAGGCACAGTCTGGAGCTGACCCATTCCTACGCTACATTGATCTACAAAGATAGAAATGTGGGAGAAAATGATCTTTTTTACATTGTAAAATTCCATTGACTTGATAAATCCGTAGCTGTATATTTAAATAACCATTGCCACTTTCTGAAGGTCCAAACTTCCTAATGCATTCTGAGCTAATGACATATGGCCACTTAACAAATATCAGCCTTTTTGCTGCTGTGAGCTTGTAATAAGTTATTTTTCATTTTATTGATGTGGGTATTTTTTCTTCTCTGATATAATTATAATAATATCCGCAGATTCAGGCTTCTCAGGAGGGAATGTCGACTTTCCTCTAGAATATTTAGAATATAATAATTAATGGAATGAGTATGAAGAGTACAAAATAAACTTTTGAGTTGAAAAAGAAGTTAACTATTTGCTGACCAAAGAGGTTCTCAGGCAAGAAGCCCCACATCAGTTCACTCTATGTCTTGGAGGTTTATCTCTTGAGCATATCCCACACATTGAGGTGGCTTCCAATGCAGGCCTGTAAGGTACCAGACCGGCTTCTATACATTGGTGGCAGTTTCTGGGGTGACTGTTGGCACTCCTCTGGTCCATATACCCCAGGCAGCTGCTGGACTTGCCTGGCGCTAAGACCGGCCCTGTACACCATCTTGCTTGGGTAGGTTCATTGAGCCTCATGGTTGTCAGTATGTGTTCCCAAGCCTATACAGCATCAAATGGAAGTACTTTCCACCAATGAAAAAAAGGATCTTATGGGAAATACACTTTTTTCAGAAAATTCAATTAGTTCTAAATATCCTGTATGTATCACCCCTTCCAAATTGAGATCTTAAACGTGCCGGCAGTAATGCTAGAAAAGACATACTTCCTTAATACAAGGTTCATCAATAACTTACATGTAAAGAGTATGTAACAACACCCTTAAAACCATATTCACTTATATAATTATTAAGCGATGGCTAAACCCAAGCCAAAACCTTGGAGACGCAATAGCATCTTAGTATCATATGTATCTTATGCCCCAACATTTCAGTTGTCCCAAATGGAACATATATGTTGAGTGGGGTGCATTACAGAATAGTGAAAGTTAAAAATAATAACAGAAGCCTTAATCTCACTTTTTCTAACTGATGTGGGTTTATTTAAAAAAATTATTTCCTAAAACGAATTAATATTACAATCTAATAAATACAGAATAGATAAGAATGTTTATAATTGCATTGCCTGTCACTGTTAATATAGAATATTAATCATTCCCATGTTATTTCCATATGTTGCATTATAGGCATGACAATAGCACAATACGGCGCTAATCTTTGGCTTGGATCATAGCAGTATAGAAATAAAAGTTAAAAAAAAAATTAAACAGGAAGGAATTGAAATGATTGTGCACGATTTGTAAAATTAAATTGATTTCCATTCAAATCAGGTCTCTAACTCTTCTTGAAAATGTCAAAGTGTCAGCCTTGGCCATTACCAGAACATGATTTATAGCCGAGACAAAGAGATAATACTCGGGTGACTGTCTGGATCAGTAATAAGCAAAGTGAAAGAGATGCACCGGACAGCCTCACCAGTGGTTAACGCTTTCACTGCTGTATAGCAGAAGGTTGTCATTCCAATGACTTGTACACTGCAGGTGATGCTCCAACGATGAGGAAGGGGAGACCTTAACTAAAGCAGCTAAGAGGAGGTCTCTATATCTGCACTAGCAATATTATAGGCAATGGTTTCATCATCAGGACCTCATAGACAAAGAGAAGCTGGAAATGCCATTTGGGCATATATTTGGTGGGCGTATAAAGTCCCATAACATATATCCTTCCCTGCATAGCTAAACTATTCTTCACCAGCAATCACTCTGCAATGTGGTGGGCATTCAGGGAGTAATGCACTCCAATCCTATTGGATTAACTCTGAAGGGCAGTGCTTGGCTACAAAGCCGGAAGCAGTTATCGCATTGCCTGGCGAGTTGCATACTTGGGAACACCCTGGATTTCACCTGGAGACTCTGGGTTTCTGACCTTTTCTCCAGGTGAAGGGGAAAATACTCCGGGTCCCAAGATACCCAACTCCCCTGGGGCCGGGCTTGAGGCCACCCATCCATCGGTGTGAGCCCACTGAGGCTCAGATCTCTTATTTAAACTCCTACTCTGCATCTGTCTGTCAGCTCTGCGCTGAATATGATGTCATATCCGCCGTGGCGCTCACTACAAGACGCGCAGAGAGAGCTCACCACAGACTTACAGACAGATTGCCTGACATAGTGTCCAAAAATGGGGAGGTGAGGGGAGAAATATGCTTGCATAAATATGAAGGGGGCATGCTAAGGGAAGGGTAAGAAAATGATAGAGATATAATTCTGGGTGATATAGAGATGATGAGACGTTCTGTTAGGGGTTATGAAGATGTGTGGGGGGGTAATTGTTATTTTGAAGGAATATGGTTATGATGAAGAGGGTATAAATATAGTGGTTGGGGATAACAATTGGGGGTATTAGAATGCAGTAAGATGTGAGAGGGCATGGTGATTGGGTGAGGAATACATGCAAAGCCTCAATATTCATGCTACTTCATGAAAAGGCAGGGATATATTACTATCTGAAAGATAAAGACATTCAGGTGTCTGGTAAGGAGAGCCCTGTAACCTGTATATATATACAGACTACCTGCAGATGAAAAAGAAATCTCAGCCAAGCAAGTGGTTCAAGTACTGCATGTCTGCAAAGAATAATGACGATGACATTTGTCACTGTTCACTTTAATGGCTTCAAATCATACAATGAAGTACAAGACAATATAATAAAGATGACCCATAACTAAGCAGTGTCTTCAAGTACAAGAATTCCATCATATTTAGCAAAAGAAAAACAACAAAAAAAGAAGAGGAGGAGACCTGCATGTTACATTTTTTACAGAATTTTTTTTTTTGCATAAGATTGTTGACCAGTAGTAGATAGAGAATATGTATGTCCTGGTGCTGGGAGTTTTAACAGTACTGTAGCAGTTTGCCAATGCCGCCTCTCCTTCAAGCCCAGTTTACCTGTTTAAATGTAGAGGAATGTTGCACCCTAGCCTGTTAAATAAACCAGCGGTTCACTCGGTGAACCTAGCTACTTGGGCAGAGTGCACTGGAATTATTTGTGTCTGGGGTAAAGATCCAGCATAGTCAACATCTAGAACGATTAAATGTTCTGACATATTTCATATTGTTCTCTTTGATTGTTCTCCACCATCAGACTGTTTTTGTTGGATACCTGCAGCTGCTATGGAGACTTTAAGCACGCGAGCCAGTTGGACGGTACTTGACTGTATAGCCAAACATTCTTAATTTGTTTTCATTTCATACAAAGTATCATTCCTTCACTTTCAGACTTTGCACTGAACCTGTGCACTGACAGCCCTTGGGATGCTGCCACGTGACAGCTACCCTTACTCTCGTTTTATTTCTTTTACATTTTTATCATCTCCCATCAGCTTTTGTTATTGTTAAAGCTGTTTTCTATGATGTTTATCTTCACCATCGCATGGCAGCCATGGTTCCATACGCTCTCCTCTTTGTACGCCTTCCCACACTATAAAAAAGTCTACCTCCATTAGGTATTGCCTGACTCTTGGCCCAATTTAAACCTATATGTATCTGCCTTGCATATTCATCGAGGCCCTTTATGTGTATTTTGTATTGCTGTAGAAATCATATTGGTTGGTTTTGCATGGTGGTCCTCCCCACCCTATTCTATGCCTATGGTTGTATTTGTGAAAAATAAATAAATAATAAATTAAAAAATATAAAGTAGAATTCGGTTTGACGAGCTTCTTCACTCATCGTGTTCCACATCTATCTAAGCGAGACTTCACCTGTAAGAGGTTAGGAATTAGATTGGATGAGCTATAAAAATACAATTCTGTTGAGCTCATGCAAAATAATCGAGCCGCGTGAGGATTAGTACACAAAACTCAATTTGTTTCCATGGCTGAACTAAATTATTCCTTATTTTGGGGTGGTATAAACAGCAGCCAAATCCTGACATGGAAAAAAAACAATACTGGCAAATGGTCCTGGCACAGTTTGCTCAGTGGCAAGAACATAGCATTCCATGTGGTAAAGTAATAGTCATTCCATATTAAATGGATTTGATTTCCAGGACTGTTTTAAAGACAGATGAAGGGAATTAAGGCCTTGTGAAATTTATATTCAAATTCAATTACTTCATTTTATGAGGATTTTTCAGCATTTTTGACTATTGCTTTTAGTACATTTTGGAAATATTACAGTGAGCCTTTTAGTCAGCCAGGAGCTTGTCATTGAATGTTCTATACAAAGTCACAGGTAGCAAAAACAATTGTGTAAACAACCTATAACATTTCCTGAAGCTCTGAATGTCGTCACGATGAATAAAGTGGAAAATAACTCATCATGTTTGGCATATGACAAGGTCACGTAAAGAGTAAAGTCAAGAAACATAGTTATGTGATTTATACAATTTGTTCAAGAAACTTGGAGGCGAGAGAAAGTAGAGAGATGGGCCAGTAGTTGGACAGATCGGTCAGGTCCAGGAAGGGCCTTTTCAAGATCGGAGTTATGGTAGCCTGCTTCAAGGAGGAGAGGTTTAAGATATGAGCTAATGTAGGGGCAAGAGTATATGAAAGAGGCTGGGTAAGGTGAGAACGGATAGGATCGAGGGGACATGTGGTTGGACAAGACGAATGAAGAAGAGCGCGAACCTCATATTCAGTGACAAGAGGGAAACATTCCAGTGATGGTAGTGCTTGCCGTAGTGGTGCCACCAGTGGCACAGCTAGTTGTTTTATTGTGTGCTTCACCATAGAAAAGATTTTCGCTAAGACTGCTGTAGCTGCAGTTTAATGTAGAAGAGGAAGAAGAGTTCAGTGTATGGGGGGGAATTAGAGAAGTTGGTGAGTGAGCACATGCTATAAATAATCCAGGATGTGATCATCATTGTGACTAAGGGAGTCGTCTGGGATGTTAAAGTTTCCAAGAATTACAGAGAGGACATCAGAGGAGAGGAGTGGTGAGGCCATGAGAAGTGGTCATGAAAGATATTAGCAGGGCCAGGTGGGGGGGGCAGGATTATGACAGCAATACATAAAAAGATGTGATTAAATACATAACATGAACCTCAAATGAGGAGAAAGGGAGTGATAGGGCAAAGGGAATAGGTTGAAAGGCACATGTTTGGGATAGTAGGAAGACTACCCCACCACCTTCCCTGTCATCAGGTCTGGGAGTGTGAGTTAGGTGGAGGCCACCATAGGAGAGAGCAGCAGGAGAGGCAGTTACATGAGGCAAGAAGGTGCGGAGAACTAGAGGAGAAGTGGTTGTGCATGGATGGTAGTTTTTTTACATACCCCTGATTTCACATCCAATATTCACAATGGCTGAGAATTCTTTGGACGTAACCCTGAGGCTTTGTCTATCGCAGCTAAAAGTCAGGCCCTAATGGGAAGCCTTTTTCATCTCTGGGTGTTTCTGGGTGTATTTATCTGTGTAAGCTCCCACTACTTGTTCTGTCCATTTACCACCCAACTAAGTCCATATCTTTTCCACTTGCAGCTCACCCTGACACATCTCGGCTAAATCCCTTAATAATATACACGACAAAATCAAAACATAATAATTTCATAATAAAGCCTGGTTTTATCTCCTCTTGTTCCAATAAACTTCAGTAGACCTGGAGGTTGCCATTGTTGTCAGTCATGTTATATTTAATGTGACTTTTTCTGCACAATCACCTCCTCAATGAGCTGATTCTTTATGATCATGATGAGGAAGTCTGTTTCTCCGTAGACTTTCATTAGTTCGATAATCCAAGTTTAAGTTTAAAAGGCTAATTGATTGTTAGAATTTTTTCTGCAATTATGTTACAGCTAGAAATGTCCTTGTTCTCCATGAAAACAGCAAAGTGACCACAAACACCATATCATCTTCTTTATAGCTGAGAAATCCCGCAGCATAACACCATGGACTGTCAGGTGTCTGCGTAGAATAAAGATATCATGTCTATGTGTCAAAGGCCAAAGCGAACCTTTGAAAGCTGTCTCTTTTCTAACGTTGGCTTTGCTTTTTCTGGGTGAATGTTGATTGATTACTTTTGTATGTTCATTCAGGTTGACAGCTGTCACTGACTCATGTGGGCCGTGTGTCCACAACCTATTTTCTGACTGCTAAAATGGTTTGGACTTTTTAACCTGAAGCCTCGACCATTTCTCGAATATATATATATATATATATATATATATATGTATATATATATATATATTAAAAGGGACAACAAAGCTTTAAAGGTAAAAAGAAAAAAAATATGATATGGCTATTAATCAACGATATCATCTTTATAATAGGAATAAAAAGTCCATAGAAACAAAAATGCATGTATTGCAAAACTCCCCAAATGCCTTAATATTAAAAATATCCTGTTCTATTTTGAACATTGACTGATTCTCTCTCATGTGAAGAAGTTATGCAATTGTATGGGTCCCCCATGTTTTAAACAAAGAAAATCAGAATAGCATTATCTGTTGCTATGGCAACAAACTTTTAATATATTTTAGCAGTATCATGTAATCGTACAGTGTGGCATGAAGCAGTCCTTGGGAATATATCGAAAGGCATAGGATCAATATAAAGCAATCTCACATAGATTTGGTTGCAATTTACGCTGCGTGCCAAGCCTTTATCTATCACAAATATGCCAACAGAACCCATTGTTGACAAAAATGATTGTTCTTGTCGGACTTTATTAAGTATAGAATCTGTCAACTTGGAAACTAAACCAAAGATACTATTCCAGGCTCTGGTCATATTTTTTAAGCTCCTAGGGGGATACATCGATGATTGAGCTAGTGCGCTAACCAGAAATGGGTTGGTGGGACTAATCTTGGCTTTACTTTACAATTTCCCCGAGTTGGTCCTGAACAAAAATCCAAGGATATATAAAATATATATATATACCTGATTTATAGAGCACCAGGTCTAATTCAGGTTGCCTTCCCAGTGGAAAGCAGACAATTATTTTTGCCTTTGGCCAGAGTTGGAATGTAGTCAATCACTGTAGAATGAATGAAAAATAACTTACATTGGATGAAATGTCTTTTTCCAGCTAATGAGGTATACATATCATTCATATGCATATAGGAAGAATTACTCTAAAATGCTACACTGCTCCATGTCTTCCATATTCCATACATGTTCACAGTGGTTCGGTCCTTGCTGCTGGTACTAAGACATTATCTGTCAGTCTGGCTCAGACATTAACCTAAAATATATATTGGAGGTCTACTTGGACCAACCCCTGAGGTTACGTCCGCTAAAAGCCAGGCCCTAATGGGCAGCCTTTTTCATCTCTAGGTGTTTGTGTGTGTGTATGTATTTATCTGTGTAAGCTCTCGACACATGTTCTGTTCATTTACCACCCAGCTAAGTCCATATACCGTATTTGCTCGATTATAAGACGAGGTTTTTTTCAGAGCAAATGCTCTGAAAAATACCCCTCGTCTTCTAATCGGGGTCGTCTTCTAATCAGACCTCAAATAGAGGTCTGATTAGGAGACTAAGATCCAGATCCCCCGCACCGCTGCAGGGGACCTGGATCCTCCTGTCTCAGCCGACCCCCCCATCATACACACTTACCGGTGCTTCCTGCCGTGTTGCCGGGGCAGCGGGTTGACGTCTACGCGATCCGCGTAGACAACGTCCGCTGCAGCCGGAAGGAGGTGTGGCTAGCAGCGGGGGTTGTCTGCGTCCGTCGCATAGACCTTCCCCGACTGTCAGAGATCAGTCTGATCTCTGACAGCCGGGGAAAGTATACGCGACGGACGCATACAAACCCCCGCTGCTAGCCACACCTCCTTCCGGCTGCAGCAGAAGGCGACGTCAACCCGCTGCCCCGGCTGGAAGCACCGGTAAGAGAGGGGGGAGAGCGGGGGAAGGGGGGTGAGAGAGAGGGGGGGAGAGAGAGAGAGAGAGAGAGAGAGAGTGAGTGTGTGTGTGTGTGTGTGTGTGTGTGTTAGTTAGTTAAATGGGGGTATAGGGTGTGTGTGTTAAATGGGGGCATAGGGCATTTCTGGAGTGGCGTTAAGGGGGCATTTAATAGAGCACTCTGCCTCCTGAAATGCCTTATACCTCCCTATATGCCACTCTTCCCCATAATATGCCTTTTAACCCCCTAAGTGGCAGAGTGGCATATAGGGGTATAAGGCATTTCTGGAGGCAGAGTGCTCTATACAATGCCTTTTAACTCCCTTAATGCCACTCTGCCTCCTGAAATGCCTTATACCTCCCTATATGCCACTCTGCCCCATAATATGCATTTTAACCCCCTAAATGCCAGAATGGGATATAGGGGTATAAGGCATTTCTGGAGGCAGAGTGGCACATAGGGGGTCAAAAGGCATACCATGGGGCACAGTGGCATATAGAGGGTTAAAAGGCATATCATGGGCCACAGTGCCATATTGGAGTGGCATGCCTGGGGGCAGATGTGCGTAACTGGGGGACAGGTTGGAAAATACAAGAAATAAAAACAAAAAAAATATTTTTCTCAATCATAGCTTTTATTAAACATTATTAACATTTACTGGTAAAACTTTTTTCCTTTGGGGTCGTCTTATATTCAGGCTTTTTCTTTTTTTCCTAAGTTAATATTCAGATTTTGGGGGGTCGTCTTATAATCAGGGTCGTCTTATAATCGAGCAAATACGGTATTTTATACTTGTAGCTCACCCTGACACATTTCAACTAAATGACAAAATCAAAACATAATTTCATTAATTTAAATCTCCTATCATTAAATCCTCATTTACAATTCATAGCGTCTCTTAAATGGGTAGAAAAATATTTATCATTTGTTTAACATAAAATCACAGTTATGTATGTCGTAATGTATGTTAGCATGGGAGGAAAGCCTTGTTTTATCTCCTTTTGTTACAATAAACAAGACCTGGAGGTTGCCGTTGTTGTTAGTCTTGTGATATTTTATTTGACTTTTTCTGCAGAATCACCGGCATTAAAACATGTTCCAAATTTATGTGGAAAGAAAAAATAAACTGTAATAAGGAAAAAATGATATCTATAAATATGCTTAAATCTTGTCTCATTAATAAGAAAAAGAAGGCTAATTATAAATTTGCCAAACATTTTATGTATATATATATATATATATATATATATATATATAATATTAAAAATTATTTTCCAGATTTTTCCATATGCGCTTTTTAGATCAATTGTAGCATTATTTAGGCCAATTCCAAATTCTCAAAAACTAGGGAAACACTTATTTAATGTAAATTTGGCTGCACAAAAGTATAACAAGTGCTTGCATTAAATCTTTTATTTTTACCAATGTATATTGTTAGAATGATCCCCACGTTAATACATTTCCTCTTGTTAGTAATAGTGAGAAGGTATTTGAGATAACTTAAACTAGATCAGTGTCTCACCATTCTACTTTTCCATTGCATTTTCAACAAAATCCAAAATCTATTTCTTAGATAAGAACATAAATCCCCCTTTTTATTGTTACATTAGGTTATCTACCACAATCTATTATTCTTAAGATGGAACCCAGACACATAAAGGGCATTTCTGCAATATCTTCCAGTATCTTCTATCCATGCATGAGGCATGTGCTCTTCAAACTATGAGCGTGGGTTCTTGGTTTTGTATTTCTTCTATTGTATTTTATCATTTTATTTGTATTTATTGAAGTATCTCAGTTATTTTTGTTTTGGATTTTCTTTCCAATGTTGCATCACTTTTGTGGCTTTTCCATCAGGCCTCACCTTTTGGTTACCAAAAAATGTACAAAATAAGTGAGATGAAAAAAAATCTGTTTACAGGACAGGCTGGTCCATTTGAATTCCTTTGGAAAACTATCCCAAAAATATAGCAAGCTGAGTTCTTGATTAGGGTTGTCCTGTTTTTGTTCCAAAGTTGGATGTTTATATGATGATACAATTATTATACTTTTTCCAATTAAAAACATTACAGCAACCTTGGACTTTTGCAATGGTTTAATTACTCTGGAACATTATAATGATCAACATAAACAGAGAAGGATTTTATAACCAAAGTGTTATTCTTTCTCGATGATTGGGAAGCCTCGGCTCCGAATGTATCTTCACTGTCTTGCACCAAGTAAATGTCATTTTCCATCAGCAGAATAATCATCGTCCATTTCCGTAGCTACATTCATGTATTTTATTATTTGTCTTGTTACTTATTCCAGACTGCACTTTAAAGCGCCTACTTCAGCCTTGTGTACTTCTAAAGAATGGAAATGTTAGCATAAAACAGTTATGGCGAATATCCTAGGATTTCTCATGTAAATATATGCAACTCTTTAGATTTAAAAAACAGAGAACATCCATGTCTGTATGAATGTTTTTTTTTGATAATTATATAAAATTAAACAATCAACTTTAGAAACTAACAATGAGGTATCTGAGTTCACCTATACTATTTGACTCAATATGTTAGACTCATATATTAACATCATCAAAGTCGATGTATTAGAAGCGTGAAAAATGGGCAAGTGTAAGGATCTGAGCAAGTTTTTGTGACACATTATGATGGCTAGACGACTGGGTCAGAGCATCTCCAAAACTGCAGCTCTTGTGGGGTATTCCCTGTTTGCAGTGGTCAGTACCTATCAAAAGTGGTCAAAGGAAGGAAAAGCGGTAAACAGGCGACAGGGTCATAGGCGACCAAGGCTCAACGTGAGGGACAAAGGCTGGCCCATTTTGTCAAATCCAACTAGGTACTGTAGATCAAATTGCTGAAAAAGTCCATGCTGGTTCTGATAGAAAGGTGTCAGAACACGCAGTGCATTGCAGTATGTTGCGTACGGTCCGCATAGCCACAGACCAGTCAGGGTGCACATGCTGAACCCTGTCCACTGCCAAAAGGCAGGTACATTGGGCACGTGAGCATAAGAACTGGACCACGGAACAATGGAAAAAGGTAGCCTGGTCTGATGTGTGTGCGTTGCTTAACTGGAGAACACATGGCATCAGGATGTACTATGGGAAGAAGGCAAGCCGTGGGGAGGCAGTGTGTATGCTTTGGTGCCATTCATGTGGATGTTACTTTTGACACGTACCACCTACCTAAGCATTGTCACAGATCATGTATGCCTTTTCATGGACACAATATTCCCTGAAGCATTGGCCTATTTCAGCAGGATAATGTGCCACAAAGCAAAAATGGTTCAGGAATGGTTTGAGGAACACAACGAGTTCAAGGTATTTACTTGGCCTTCAAATTTCCCAGATCTCAATCCAATCGAGCATCTGTGGGATGTGCTGGACAAACAAGTATGATCCAAATTACAGGACTTAAAGGATCTGCTGCTAACATCTTGGTGCCAGATACAACAACACACCTTCAGAGGTTTGTGGAGTCCATGTCTTGACGGGCTAGGGCTGTTTTGGCAGCAAAAGTGAGACCTACACAATATTAGGCAGGTGGTTATAATGTTATGGCTGATCAGTGTGTGTATATATATATATTAACACAAAACTATATCTTAAATCTGTAAAATGATGAAAATATTATGAAAACACAAATGAGTTTAAATATGAAACATTCTACCATATAGATTATCAGTTAAAATTCCTGAGGGCTGCATCAGTAGTACATCAGTAACTAAAAATGTTCCAATCCGACCAATATTTAAGAAACAACAAACAAAGTTGTTAATAAAAGCTGGGATTATTTTTGCTCAGGATGACCTCAATTCTCTTACAAGAAACTGCGGCCTACATGTGGGATTCTTTAACCTTTAGTTTACCCATTCAATACAGCTAGAGTGGTAAACCACACTTTATTTCTTCCTTCATAATGAGACCAAAGACCTAGCTGACCTTTTCGCTGACAGACATCACTTATGGTACCATTTGGCGTTGGACATTTTAGAACATTCTATTGTGTTTTAGCATCACTGAGCAGGTTCCTCATTTGATATCCTCTGATAGATAATGTTGCCATTCCAAAAAAATGCAGATTATGGATTATTGTGTATTTGCTTTGCATGTAGAATAGTCCTGAAATAATTTAAACTCTCCAAAAATCACACATGCTATAGATTCCCTGTAAAACATACATATGTTGTATACCCCTACAAGAAATTCACCTTTTGAATGCTTAAAAATCTCCAACGACCAAAACATTAACATTATGTTAATATAATCCTATATTTTTTATCTTTATATGGTTGTTATTACTTTTTATTTATATAGAGCCAAAAATTCCGCAGCACTTCTTACAGTTCATACATTCAAAGGGTCTGACAAAACTATAACTGACAAAGTGAGATGAACCAACACATTAAGTAAAGAGGGTCCTGCTCACAAAGCTTATACTCTATAGAGTGGATGGAATGGGGTGTAGAGAAAGAGGGAAACAATGAATAGATGAATATGGGCATTGTATCCGTATCAGATACCTGCTGACTAAATTGTGCGTTCTGTATGTGGCATATGTTGATTAAACCACTCGATTTTGTAATACGTTAAAAATTACATTATATTACAAATTATATGGCTGGGTAACTAGGAGAACAATAACAGTGCATAAGCAAATCAAATGGCGTCATGTTTTTAGACATCAGGAGGAAAAAGGTTAAAATGTTTAAAGAACATAACATTGGTAACCCTAAATGTGCAACTGCTCCCCTAGAATTTAAAATTAGACATAGAGCATTAATAAATGAATATGAAAATGCTTTCCAATGTTTTTCCCCAGATGTGTGTTGAAGCAGTAACTGTACAAGGTTTGGGCAAATTTAACAGATCAGAGAACCATTTTTTCGCTATGGCCAATGTACCATCTAAATAGGCATTAAACTGTTTTACATGAAAAAAAGAATACATATATATATATATATATATATATATATATATATAAACACGTACAAGCAGCTAAACTAGGCAGAATATTTGTATACAAATCAATTTAAACATTAAATTATATATTAATTGTCGTAATTTATTGATTTAGATAGCGCCATCATGCAGTAGCGTACCTAGCGGGGGGCGGGGGGGGCGGTCCGCACCGGGTGCCGCTCATCAGGGGGTGCCAACTTGCCGGCACCCGGCACCCCTCCAGAGACGGACAGTAATGTCCGCCGCTGGAGGAGCAGGCTCGCAAGGGAGCGGTATCGGAGGTCTTTAACAGACCTCCGGCTCCCTTGAGTGATTTTAAGCCGGTTCCCTTGAACCGGCTTAAAATCACTCAAGGGAGCCGGAGGTCTGTTAAAGACCTCCGATACCGCTCCCTCGCGATCCGCGCGGCAACTGCTGCTGAAGCAACACTGAAGCCGCGCCCACCTTCGTCCGTGCCCTCTGAACCGGAAGAAGACAGAAGAAGAGGAGCGAAGAGGAAGAAAAGGAGCTGACTGCTGCAAGAAGAAAAGAGGAAAGGTAGGAAATCATTCAGTGAGAGTGAGAGTGAGAGTGAGAGTGGATTGCTATGTGTGGATTGGTATGTGTGGAATCTGTGGATTGGTATGTGTGGAATCTGTGGATTGGTATGTGTGGAATCTGTGGATTGGTATGTGTGGAATCTGTGGATTGGTATGTGTGGAATCTGTGGATTGGTATGTGTGGACTGGTATGTGTGGATTGGTAAGTGTGGATTGGTATGTGTGGAGTCTGTGGATTGGTATGTGTGGAATCTGTGGATTGGTAAATGTGGAATCTGTGGATTGGTAAATGTGGATTGGTATGTGTGGATTGGTAAATGTGGATTGGTATGTGTGGAATCTGTGGGCTGGTATGTGTGGATTGGTAAATGTGGATTGGTATGTGTGGAATCTGGACTGGTATGTGTGGATTGGTAAATGTGGATTGGTATGTGTGGAATCTGTGGGCTGGTATGTGTGGATTGGTAAGTGTGGAATGTGTGGATTGGTAAATGTGGATTGGTAAATGTGGATTGGTATGTGTGGAATCTGTGGATTGGTATGTGTGGACTGGTATGTGTGGACTGGTATGTGTGGATTGGTAAGTGTGGATTGGTATGTGTGGAATCTGTGGACTGGTATGTGTGGAATCTGTGGACTGGTATGTGTGGATTGGTAAATGTGGATTGGTATGTGTGGAATCTGTGGATTGGTAAGTGTGGATTGGTATATGTGGAATCTGTGGATTGGTATGTGTGGATTGGTAAATGTGGATTGGTATGTGTGGAATCTGTGGACTGGTATGTGTGGATTGGTAAGTGTGGATTGGTATATGTGGAATCTGTGGATTGGTATGTGTGGATTGGTAAATGTGGATTGGTATGTGTGGAATCTGTGGACTGGTATGTGTGGATTGGTAAATGTGGATTGGTATGTGTGGAATCTGTGGAATGGTAAGTGTGGATTGGTAAGTGTGTGAGAGTGATGGGTGTTATGCTGTACCATTTCCAATGTCTTTTTCATTATATAATTATGCTCTAAAGTACATCATAACTCCCATCACTCTATACTGTTCCATACAGTTCCATACAGCTGGGAGGCCTTGCACCCTCACCGCAGGACTCCTGAAAGGTAAGTGAACTTCAAAGGGGGGAGAGGGTAGATAGTTAGGAGGGGGTAGATAGGGAGAAGGGAGTGAGACGGGGGGATAGGGGGTAGATAGGGAGAAGGGAGTGAGAAGGGGTAGATAGGGCAGAAGGGGGTGAGAATGGGTAGGTAAGGAGAAAGGAGGGTAGCAAGAATATTGAAATAAAGAGTCAGAATAAGAGAGAGAAAATGAATGGATTAATGTGTGGATGAATTGTGTGAATGAGTGAGAGAATTAATGAATTTGTGAGAATGCATCAATGAATATGTGTAAATAATTTGTGTGAATGAAAGTGAATTAGTGAGTGACTGTAAAAGTGTTTGTGTTAATCATAGGTGTATAGTTGATTTGTCAAAAAGGCAAAGATGGTATAAGCAGGGTGTTTATGGGACAAAAATGGCACAGGCAGGGTGTTTATGGGACAAAGATAGCACAGGTAGTGTGTTCATGGGACAAAGATAGCGTACACTCTGCTGTTTGGGAACAATGCTGACTCATGCTGGGCTGTTTGGGGGCAAATATGGCACGTCCTATGTGTGTGTAATTTGGGTGCTGGTCAGGTTCTATGTGGGCAATGTGGATGCCGTTTTTTTGGAGGGTTATTAAAGAAAGCACTATTATATGTTCAGTAAATGCTATTTATATGTGTTTATTTTACTTATAAGTTATTAATTTATTTTTTCAGATTTCTTGTTGTTTACAGTTGACATACAGTTTACAAATTGGTGCAATAAGTATTCTTGCCAACATAATTTTGTAGATGTCTTTACATTTGGGGGGGGTGCCACTTACAGGATCCGCCCCGGGTGCCAAATACTCTAGGTACGCCCCTGCCATCATGTTCCCCATCATATCTTAACATAATGTTTAGAAATGGATATAAAATAAAAGTAAAATAACATGGAGATGCAGCCCGGGGGGTGGGGGGTTCCAATGTTGGCATAAAAGCATTGATTTCTCCTTTTAAAAATTAAAATGTACAAATAAGCCGTTGTCGGAACGGAGGTGATCGTTCATTTCCAGTGCATTGAGCAGGCACCCAGCAGCAGCAGACAGCAGTTAATGTATGCGTCTGGCTCAGTCTGGTCTACCAGCCAGGAATTCATTGAATTGTTAACATCCCTCCTTTTTTGTATGCACGGCACATGATTCCTCCTGTATCTCTCCCCCTCCTTCCCTGACATTCTGTAGCTAAAGGTTTTTTTGCTGAAGCATGATCTGATTATATATATATACACAGAATAATGGCATATTGGAAATATTATATATACACAAGATATATATTTTTATATAAAAAATATATAAAAAATATAAAAATATATTCTTAACTGTTTTAATTATATTTTTCCTGATAAATATTTAACATACCAGCACCACCATGAATTAATTTTAAAGAATCTGTGCAAGATAAACTATATATATATATATATATATATATATATATATCTGTATGTGTGTATATAATTAAATGTCTAATATAAATATGCATGCTTTGGATACAATCCTTTTGTAAAATGAACTATAGATAAAATTGATAACTATAAGTATATAAATATTTAGACGCCACTGTGAAAAGGTTAAGTTATCCCCAGTAGACGCAATAACTGGGAATGATGTATGTTAGGTACATAAAGCATATGCAGAAATACTTTTGCCTGGTAATATTTTCCCTTTATTAGGGTATTTTATGTCACATTCCACTCTAGAGCTCTTCAATAAAAGACACATGTTTTCATCATCGGATAAAAAGGAGAAAGGAATATAATACTAAATGAAATATGGTACATTAATATTAAAGATTAGAGCCAGTATATTGTATTCCTTAGATATGAAAGAAGAACTTTGTGGAATAAATACAGACAATACACGCAGACGTGAAACAAAATAGACATAATATGCAAAAATCATCACATATCTCGTTTAAAATATATCTACAAACACATATTATTATTAAGACTAAAAAATAGTCACACAGCAGGAACGAGATTATGTATTTTTTATGTTTAATTACACATATTATTCAAATGAAATACAAATAAATATTGCGGTGAACTCATACACAGTTATATGGCTTATAAGGAAAAGATGAAAGTGTGTAGAATGTTATCATCTCTATAAAAAAAACAGATTTCAGGTTTTTATACAATGGAAATTTGTCACAGACTTTATTACAAATAATAGATCCCAAGTAGTTTTACATAATTGTTCCTTTTGTAGTGAAATAACAAAAATATATTTAATAAAATAACATGAAATCATGGGTTGATTGCTTGAGAAATGTAGATCCAAAGACCAATTATCTGAAACGATTACTTGCGTATTGCGTCTTATTTTACAGAGATATCAACATTACATTTCAGTATAATAAATGAAAGCATTTTGGAATACTGTTGTTGTCTCAGACCCGGTGGCACGGTTCATTCCTTCAATAATCGCAGGCACACGAATAACTACAGTACAAAAGATGCAGGTTCCCCTCCGCCTAGGTCCCGAGAGCCTAACTTGTGATCATTGCTAAAAAATCCTCACAAGTTAGGGTCTCAGGGACTAGGAAAAGTCCATCATTCCGCAGAATTCTTCTTCCAAACTTTTGGTATTAAATATTGGAAAACGTGAATATTGTAAGAGCTTTTGTTCTACTTCAGTACAAGTACAGCCTGGTAACACTTGCATTTCTTTTAGAATATCGCAACAATTACATGGGAGGAGAAAGTGTTTTGTTGCTTCCTTCGTTCAGACAAATAGTTAATTAATTCTCAATTGTAACTCAGCTGGTACCTTTCCAAAGCCGGAATAAAAATCATTTAAAAAAAGAAAAAAAAAAAGGAAAACGGAACATTTTGAATTCAGTTTTGTAGCTTTGGTATTATATTTTCCCAAATCCAAAAATTAACCTAGCTGCACAAAAAAAAAAAAGAATGCTATCAGATCATTCAGGCCTTGGAATGCACATCCGATTAATTGCCTAAAATGAACAGATTTTAGAATAAAATAAATTTAAAATGAGAGAAAATTACGTTAACGATCTTGAGAGAAGAACAGGAAAAACTTGTTTCTGACTAGTGATAGAAAAGCCTTAAAAACGGAGCAGGTATCCAGTGAATATACTGAAGTTTAAGCTCTACTCATACAGGAAGGAAACAAGTGAACACTCAAAAACATTTTTTTTCTATCAGCAGGGGGCTTTAGCCGTCTCTGGATTAAGAAGGCAAACTACGATCCCAGGATACTTCATTTTCCTTCTGTACAAGCTAATGCCACAGAACCAACACAATTTCCAATTCAATCCACCTTGTTTCACAAAGCACAGGGTAAGATAAAACAGCTTGGCCCGAGACGTCCTCCTGCCAGCTGAAGCAAATAGGCAGAACGCGGTCTAGAACATCTTCGTCGTTGTGGAAGCTCTTTAAAAAATGAAGGAAAGAAAAAAAAAACAGAAAAAAAGACAAAGCGTTAGTTCGATCGAACAAAGAAGTGTTAAAATCCATCTTAAAATATACCTAAATAGAATTAAAAAAAATACAGAAGTGCATCTATGTGATATACATATATATACATATATATATAAATATATAAACTATTGCTCAAGAAAATCTAAATTAAATATTGCATTTCTTGAATACTCTTCTAACTCTTTTCAGATGCCGATATTCCACATTGTAGCTGTAACCGTACAAAAGCTTTTGTTGGTTAACACACAGTAATATATTAACATTTCCTTAAATAGCAAAAATAAAAAAAAGCTCCTAAGAAAGACCATTTAAGACAGGCAGCGTTTTTTTGTCTTGGCAATCCGTCTCTTATCTTAAAATGATTTTACAAGCAATATTTGAAAGCCGTCTGCAGATGAACAATTAGAATGAAAAACCTGTCCCTTCTACAAATCTGGCATTAACATAATTACTTCCCCCCCATCTCATAGACCCATCCTCCTCAGAGAATACATCTGATGCTCCAAAGATTGAAATCAGTCAGATTTGAGCGACTCGCAGACGTACCTTTGCTTCTGACACTGACTGCCTTTCACCTTCCTTAGACACGCGCAGACACGCACACAGACACGCACACACACTTACAGACATGCACAGGCACACACACAAAAATGCAAGGCGAAGCGACGGATGCTGACTCAGAATAGTTGTGTGTGGAGGGGGTGCTATCGGCTGGTATTTCCTCTGCGCTCATCATTAACATTAACCCACTCATTGGTATCCACCCTCCCTTGGACCTGCAGGACTGCAGCATTTGCATGATGCTGACAACCCAGTCCTCGCAGGTCAGACGTCGGGTGCACGGAGGGGGGGGGGACAAAAAGATAAATAAAGAACCAATATGGAGCTTCCCATCGCAACTGCCTTCTTATCTTCCAATATTATCTTCTAATGTTTCTATCTTGCCCGCTGTTCTCTTCTTCCGTTTGTATCTCATCGTTTCGGAAGAAAATGTATCGAATTAAAGACGCTGTCTGCCAGCTGGTCTTCCCTTCACCTTACCCTGAAGGGTTTGTTTTTTTTTCGTCCCCACCCTATCCCCCTAATCAATAAAGAATAAAAAAAAATTCCAAACGCAACGGTGAAAACAGGCTGTGACATACAGACTTTCATCCTCTCTCCTCTGTCTGAATAACAAGTGATCCAAGCACACACGTGACACGGAGAGAAATAATGGTAGCGATTCTTTTACAGTCTTAGGAGTTTACTCTACGCCTTCTTCGTTTTTTTTTTTCCCCTTTCTCCCTCCTCGCTGAACAAACGATTGTAACAATGCTTTCCTATAGAGTCTAGCATCCCAGACAATGCAATGATCAAGCATTACCGTTAAAAAATACTTACACAACTAACATATTGTTCCTTTTTTTTTCATCAAACTACTGATTTTGGCAATTCTTGGGTAAACTAACGTTAGGTAAGCTACGCCAAAGGTTCCGTTTCTATATATTTCTATTTGTCATAGTCTGATGTCGGATCAGCGCTGTGAATATTAGTATTCTTTCAGCGTTGTCACAATGTTACAGTATGGACATTAAATACTTATTTTTTTCTCAAAAAAGGCCTTTTAATGTTATTTAAGATACATACACATGCATATAAACACATCGACACAAAGGAAAGCTTGTTTCGTGAAGCATAGCAGTGGCTTGCCGAAGGAACCGAGACATACCGTACTCCCTTGGCATTATCTGTTTGTCCTTTGTTCTACGATTCTGTGACACACCTTTCTCTACACAGAGCTAGACTTTTTTAAAGCAGTTGTCCCACTCGTTCATAGTTATCAAGACCCAGATTGCACCAAAGGAGGAAACGCCAAATAAAATCCAAGACTTCCAGTATGCAAACGCCAAGCTTAGTCTCATAAAATATTCCCAGCATGCACTGCATAGCTGCAGTACTTCCTTAAGTATCCTACAAGAAACATCAAGAAAGCGTCTTTTGTCCTAAAAGAAAATTGTGGTACTACTGGAAAATTATTATAAGATCTCCATGCCATTTCAATCGCTTTGGTGTCACATGATGAAAGGTTTCTTCAACGGACACGTGAGGAATCAGAACAATAGACATACAGAACAATACATTGGTATAGTCAAGTCTGAACTCTGACAGCAATAGGAAAGTTGGTCGGTGGGTAACACAAACGTCAAATAAAAATGCACAAAAAATCACGACATTTAAAGAGGTGGACACTGTTCATTCACAAATATAAAGAAATCTTAAAAAAGCCCCATGCACCCCAAACAACCCCCTAACAATATATATACTACTTCTACCCATCAATATAGGAAGACAAATACCAGCTATACAATATTATACGTACATTGGACTGCCATCGGCTTTTAATTTCCTTTTGACCAGAATCATCCATATTTTGCCGCTCCAACATAACTGTCCTTTGTGCATTTTCCCCTTCTTTTACCCACAATGCCCTGGTTAAATAAATGTCATGACCTCGCTATGGCTCCCAGACAAAAAAAATAAAAAAAAAAGAGGTAGATCTGATTTTAATAATTGAACATGCGCCTTCCGATAAACTGCCTACTGATATACTTGGGTTTTTGTGGACTGCCTCTGACAGGAGCATTCGCCTCCTCTGCGAATCAGAAACAAGCAATGCAAATGTTAGCCGCGTCTATCCAGTACGCTCTCGTCGCTCTCATGCTCTTAGTCTTCTCCTCAACGGTTAAACTCTTTATTGAGTAACCTAATGATTCTAGAACCGCTCGGCTTTCAGTGCCGGGTAGGAAGACACCGGTTCATTACTGGTCATCAGAAGAGTTGGTGAATATTTAAAAAAAGACATTTACAACATGAAAAAAAAACCATTTTTTTTGTTTAAAGAGACATCTGCAGATTCACATTTGAAGTGTATCTGAGGCCAAGGGGAATTCCATTAAAATCAATAGTCGTCTGCAAGGAGATGTTGTAATCAATCAACTCAATTACCTTTGGTAGCACACATCTGATTTGAAGGTCTTACATGAATCTTGCAGTCTCCTACCGCCTTTAACCCTTTGTATTGCTTTTATTTCTTCAGTGTATGCCTTTTGTCAAGAACCACTTTACCAACAGAGTGGAACAGAGGGTTCACCCTGAACAAATAGTATTATTTTTCCTGTTTATTTATATATTTGTTGTACTATATATGTAATAAAACTGCTGCTGGATTAAACAACAATACTGGCCATATTTACATACTCTCGCTGCCAATACGCTTCTATATGGTCATGTACAAAACAAAAATACAAAAGCAAGTCATTTCCAACAAGTTAAAACAATAATGTGAGCAGCAAGAAGATGTGAATTAGAATTCAGTTGCCATGGGAACCTTGGCACATGATGGACAGGTGAAATACCCAATCTTGGATTTTTGAACACAATTTATTAAATATATTGAATACTGACAAAAAAAATACTGGAGAACAAAATACTATTCCCGATACAGCGACGAATAGTGGTGCCAAAATGTGTAATTGCAAAATGGTAAATAGGAAAGGTGCCTTTCAATGGGCTTCTGAACAAAAAAAGGCATTTAAATGATTATATTTTACATTTTTACATAGAGTGTTTTACGTCATCTTGTAGCAAGACAAGCCGTTTCAAGCTTTTGGTAAATTTTAGGGGTCTAGCGCGTTAAAGGCAGAATTGGTACACTGGGGCTTATTTACTAAGGACGGGTCTGGCGCAAAATAGTAAAAGTAGAGTAATCACTATAGCAACTAACTGGATGATCCTGCTGATTGCACAATATTTAGCACTTTGCCCAGAATTCATAGTGACCACTGTTGTCTATGTTATGTATCATCTGCAGCACTGATGTGCAAGAAGCGTTGGGTGAGGGTCCCAGCTTCAACCACCGATGCACTACAATAGAAAATATATGTTTTTCAGGGCGGTGGCGGTTACAAAAAAGAGAGATGAATCCTTTGTGAGATCAACATGAAACATTTATCATGGAATTCTAACCCCTTTCCCCTTTTTATCTGTCATAGGAGCTTGCAATTCATTGCAAAGAGAATAAAAGAAGGGGGGGACCAAAATGTTTTTGTGATATTTTAAACACACACCATTTTAACGCTGTGTCTAAAAGAGGATGGGTGTAAGGAAAAGCATTGTATAATGGCACTAAATTATGGTGACCGTGCCATATGGAGTTCATGTTTATGGAGGTCAGTGCCCTGACTCTGTGTCTCTTAAATGCCATTAGAATGGCATTATAAAACCCCCTACCAGTCACTTGTTACCAAATATTACCCTTAGCAATAACAACTGATATGCATTGTAATGGCATAAAATAATTTATGTTAATACATCAGGCCAAAAAACTTTTCCAAAAAATGCCAGCTCATGCTTACTATGTATACAAATTATTCTATTCCTCTAGTTTATTCTTCCTGTATAGCCGTACAAGAGAAGATACAGACTGGTTGAAAATCTCTTTACAGATCTGTAAATAGAAACTAATTGCGTTGCATGCTAATAAAATGCTTCCTTGCAGAAATGTATTTCTAATCACAATAACGTACACTGAATTTGAGTTTTTAAGCTTCATTATACTAATTGAACCAATTGAGTCAGAGGAAGGGTTGCCATTTGTGCTTTAATATTCCAGCACCCTGGGTATAACCCTCCAGCAGTATGGATCTTCTATAAGTATGTAGTTTTAAGCATGTAACATAGCCAAGTTCTGAAATTCCACTCATCATTTGAAGCAGAGAGGTGATTCGTTCAGTGATTCAACGTGAAATACAGACTACGGGTTAAATGCACAATTACTAACAGCTATTCCCCTAAGCCATGTACCTTTTAAGTGTCCCCCCTTTACTTTGGGACTCAAACCACGTCATCTACCCTCATGCCAAGATCAGAACACTTGGTGGGTATAGGTGTATCACAATGTTCTACACAAACTCACAATTCTTTATTTTTCTTTAAAATTTCTTTATCAGTAACATACCTAACTACAAATGGGTAAGAAGTGACATAAAAAAGCCTTGGAGAAGCTCTGGCTATCTTCTAGCCAGAGTGTTCAGGAAGACCTATAGGAAAGTTAGATCTTAGAAGAAAATGGATCTAATCTTCCAAAACGGACAAGCAATTTTGAATGTCTCAATTTATGCATCTATCATGTTGCAAGAATGCCTTTAATTTTGTATAGGCTACAATTCCATGTAATTATTATTTGCCTCAATTGAGAGGCAAATGACTAACTCGCATACCTGGAACTCTCCCCCAAGCCTTTATTGGGAGGGTACTGGGCAGAGAGCAGAGAAATGCAAGTGTGGGAACACGAGGAACATGGTCAGAGAAAGAGGAAACTGGCCTTGAGAACCAAGGAAGCAGGGCTTCAACCGGAAACTCTAGGCCAAACTAACAGAGTTCCCAGTATAGCTAACCAGGTATATCAATAAAAACATTTGGTCTAATTCCAATATAGAATATGATAATTGTAAACCGAAGCGGCAAAAGTAATAAAGTTCTAGACTGACACATCAAGTCTTTCAATGAATAGTAACTGTACATTTTCTGTCCATATATATTTTCTAAATAAGATAATAAAGCCATTTTCAGAACATTTCAGAAAACATACAAATTATTACATCACAAAGAATATTCGCACACAACAAAATCACAGACTGAAAAGTGGATCAGTCTCTTTTTCTAAATATTAGACCATGTAGTTATGCTTACTGGTTAATAAAAGCCATATTTTTATTAGAAACCTGCCTAAAGTATATACCATGGGAATGTTTTAACTTTCAGTTATGCCTCCCCATATAAGTATTTAGTCCTCTTTTGTTAAGTTACTATCACCGTGGACAACTGGTTGGTTTAGGGGTCAGGTAGTAAAAGGGAGACAAAAACAGGACAAGAAATATGTAGATATGAAATCAACATGAAATTTTATTTTTTTATTTGGCAACTATTTCCCATTGTGATTTGGAAGAATAATTAAGAAAAAAAAGTCTAAAAAACTTTATATGAAATAAATCACTTTACATTAAAAATATTGGAACACAGACTTTATCCCAAAACCCTGTCAATTTAAAATTGATACGTACATTCATACCTACAAAATTGGCTTTAAAGGGGGTCTGTAACCTCCCCAAATATTGTATCTACTGCTAAATAACCCCAGGCATAGTGCTTATGGTGCAAGGAAAGTTCACCTAGCATATATACCAATGGGTAATTCTCTGAACTCTTTGGGTTTCACCCGGAGCCTCCACGTGAAGCTCTGCCTACCCGGGTCACCGCACTCTCTCTATGGGGTAAGGGAGTGGCGTTTAGGCACGCCAACTCCCTGCCCTATTTCCTTTACACTCCCATACTATCTGGGGCTAGCTCTGCCCTTATTGGCAGCTAACCACACCCGCATACATGGCTAAACCCACCCATCTCACTAAACCACGCCCCTTGAAGACGGAGGAGTCTCAGTAGCCTGACCTGGGAATGTCTCACTTATGCCAATGAGGGCAATGAAACTAATTACCCATTCTCAGGATTTGTGGGACGTTTCACTTTTTCCAAATTCTGGTATTGTGCTATTCAGTCTTAAATAAACCTATGTAATAGTGTTTGCTTAAGAAAAACATCTTAACTTCCTGGGGATATGGACGATTATCCCTCCCCACTGAGTTGCTTCCCCTTAGGTTGTTACTGCATCTTTTTGTCAGAAGCTGATTTGTTCTAAGAGCCTTTGTAAGGGTGCGAGAAGAGGACGTGGCTCCAAGACAGTAAATTAACCGATATGCCATCTATGCCACCTCTAGCCGCAAATTTCTGCTTCCATAAAGAGGCAGTAATGCTCTTGTCTCGCTCACTAATGCACTCTGTCAGGAACACAACTCGTTCACTGCATTTGTGGTTGATAAAATATAAGCAGTAGGGAGACACCATTATTAGTTCCTATGCTTATATCAGGAGCTAATAGTGCATCAGGTTAATCTTGAGCACTTACGCTACTAAGCCAAGGTGGATAGATACCTACGAGGTCGGCCAAGGTGAATTTTGTGGTTTCTGTAGGGCCCAAAGCCTGCCTGGAAATCCCTTAAATTATTATACCGTATCACATCATTTATGCATTAGGGTTTGCAGCCCGCACCTATACTTCTGACTTTTCAGAACATCCATTAACTACACAAAGACAAATGGCTAGGGGTGGGCTGGGGTCTTACTGTTGCATTCATTTCTCCAGATGATGTATGTTTACAAACACTGAGAAATACCATTCTGTGTCCACCCACGTGCTATAAAAAGGGCTTCTGAGTTTGTTCCTAACATCTCGGGAGTCTTTGTACCAGCACAAAGCTCTCTGTGTCAAGGCGTGCTAATTCAGGCCTTTCTATGCAATGTTTTCTTCAGCTGATTTCAAGGAATGTCAGTTATTTAGTCTTGTTGACTTATTGCACTCGGCCTGTCCGATGCGATGAGTCAGGGGCAGAACACTTCAGTCCGCATACCCCCGCCAACACGCACATAGTGAACTGTCACACATTTTTCATCCATTCTTTTTTTATGTTCTGAATATTCATCTTTGGGGCCACCCTGGGTAGAAGTGGTAGAGGTTATTACAGTGAGGGGATTTAAACATGGATCAGCATATGACTATCCTGAATGTAAGGCGAGACCAACCACTGATTAAAAATAAAGTCTTTAAATTAGGAAAAATATACAGACTAAATGACTAGATGGGCAGTCCATGATATCCGCTACATTAAACAGTGTTGAATCTCTATGTTGAGGGCATAACTTAGATTTGTTTTTGACCCCTTGATGGATTCCTAATAAGCCCACAGGTTACTAGGCAGGGGCGTACCTAGAGTATTTGGCACCCGGGGCGGATCCTGTAAGTGGCACCCCCCCCAAATGTAAAGACATCTACAAAATTATGTTGGCAAGAATACTTATTGCACCAATTTGTAAACTGTATGTCAACTGTAAACAACAAGAAATCTGAAAAAATAAATTAATAACTTATAAGTAAAATAAACACATATAAATAGCATTTACTGAACATATAATAGTGCTTTCTTTAATAACCCTCCAAAAAAACGGCATCCACATTGCCCACATAGAACCTGACCAGCACCCAAATTACACACACATAGGACGTGCCATATTTGCCCCCAAACAGCCCAGCATGAGTCAGCATTGTTCCCAAACAGCAGAGTGTACGCTATCTTTGTCCCATGAACACACTACCTGTGCTATCTTTGTCCCATAAACACCCTGCCTGTGCCATTTTTGTCCCATAAACACCCTGCTTATACCATCTTTGCCTTTTTGACAAATCAACTATACACCTATGATTAACACAAACACTTTTACAGTCACTCACTAATTCACTTTCATTCACACAAATTATTTACACATATTCATTGATGCATTCTCACAAATTCATTAATTCTCTCACTCATTCACACAATTCATCCACACATTAATCCATTCATTTTCTCTCTCTTATTCTGACTCTTTATTTCAATATTCTTGCTACCCTCCTTTCTCCTTACCTACCCATTCTCACCCCCTTCTGCCCTATCTACCCCTTCTCACTCCCTTCTCCCTATCTACCCCCTATCCCCCCGTCTCACTCCCTTCTCCCTATCTACCCCCTCCTAACTATCTACCCTCTCCCCCCTTTGAAGTTCACTTACCTTTCAGGAGTCCTGCGGTGAGGGTGCAAGGCCTCCCAGCTGTATGGAACTGTATGGAACAGTATAGAGTGATGGGAGTTATGATGTACTTTAGAGCATAATTATATAATGAAAAAGACATTGGAAATGGTACAGCATAACACCCATCACTCTCACACACTTACCAATCCACACTTACCATTCCACAGATTCCACACATACCAATCCACATTTACCAATCCACACATACCAGTCCACAGATTCCACACATACCAATCCACATTTACCAATCCACACATACCAATCCACAGATTCCACATATACCAATCCACACTTACCAATCCACACATACCAGTCCACAGATTCCACACATACCAATCCACATTTACCAATCCACACATACCAATCCACAGATTCCACATATACCAATCCACACTTACCAATCCACAGATTCCACACATACCAATCCACATTTACCAATCCACACATACCAGTCCACAGATTCCACACATACCAGTCCACAGATTCCACACATACCAATCCACACTTACCAATCCACACATACCAGTCCACACATACCAGTCCACACATACCAATCCACAGATTCCACACATACCAATCCACATTTACCAATCCACATTTACCAATCCACACATTCCACACTTACCAATCCACACATACCAGCCCACAGATTCCACACATACCAATCCACATTTACCAATCCACACATACCAGTCCAGATTCCACACATACCAATCCACATTTACCAATCCACACATACCAGCCCACAGATTCCACACATACCAATCCACATTTACCAATCCACACATACCAATCCACATTTACCAATCCACAGATTCCACATTTACCAATCCACAGATTCCACACATACCAATCCACAGACTCCACACATACCAATCCACACTTACCAATCCACACATACCAGTCCACACATACCAATCCACAGATTCCACACATACCAATCCACAGATTCCACACATACCAATCCACAGATTCCACACATACCAATCCACAGATTCCACACATACCAATCCACAGATTCCACACATACCAATCCACACATAGCAATCCACTCTCACTCTCACTCTCACTCTCACTGAATGATTTCCTACCTTTCCTCTTTTCTTCTTGCAGCAGTCAGCTCCTTTTCTTCCTCTTCGCTCCTCTTCTTCTGTCTTCTTCCGGTTCAGAGGGCACGGACGAAGGTGGGCGCGGCTTCAGTGTTGCTTCAGCAGCAGTTGCCGCGCGGATCGCGAGGGAGCGGTATCGGAGGTCTTTAACAGACCTCCGGCTCCCTTGAGTGATTTTAAGCCGGTTCAAGGGAACCGGCTTAAAATCACTCAAGGGAGCCGGAGGTCTGTTAAAGACCTCCGATACCGCTCCCTTGCGAGCCTGCTCCTCCAGCGGCGGACATTACTGTCCGTCTCTGGAGGGGTGCCGGGTGCCGGCAAGTTGGCACCCCCTGATGAGCGGCACCCGGTGCGGACCGCCCCCCCCGCCCCCCGCTAGGTACGCTACTGTTACTAGGCATTAGGATATTTAGTTTGAGTTGAAATTCAGATCCATGTGAATTGCCTGAGGCATCTCACAGTACTTGTAGAAAAAGCCACAGTTGTCTATTCCCCAAAAGTGCTCTGATCTCCAATGCGGTGGTTAGAATGCTTCATTGTGTACTAAAATGCATATATATATAAATTAAAGGATTATTAAAGCAGTACACGTGTAAAAACATGCATCTGTGTAAAAAAAAAAAAACAACTGAAAAGGACAGTGCTGATTACAATGAACTCATCTGAATACTTTCCTTTAAAGTCAGATTCCATGAATGCAGTGCTGTCAAAAAGTATTTACCCCGTTCTCAAATTCTTCAATTCTTGCAGATTTGTCACACTTAAATGTTTCACATAATCAAACTAATTGGACCATTGGACAAAGATAACGCAAGTAAACATAAAATGCAATTTCTAAATGATGATTTCATGTAAAGAAGGGAAAACAACCTCTCCAACCCTACCTGGCCCTATGTGAAAACGCTCTAAATCACTAAATTAACCAAACATATTTGAATTGGGTTCAATGTGACTAGACACACCCAGGTATGATCACTGCCAGCACTGTTGACTCTAAACATCAATTAAACAGAAAGGCTAAAGGGTCTCAAAAAGCAGAACATGAAGCTGTGATCTACAGAAATTCAAGAACAGACAAAGTCATTGACATCTATCAGACTGGGAAGGGTTACAAAGCGATTTCTAAGGCTCTGGGACTCTAGCGAACCACGGTGAGATTGGTTATCTACAAATGGAGAAAACTTGGAAAATTGGCGAACTTTCATAGGAGTGGCCTCTAAGAGCACATTGACAACTTCTCCATGAGATCACAATACAACCCAGACAAGCATGTAAAGAACTGAAGACCTCACTTAAGTTAAATCAGTGTTCATGATACCACAATAAGAAAGAAACTGCAAAAATGGTATCCATGGGATTGCAAAGAGAACACAAATGCTCGTCTCACAATTGCCAAAAAACATCCTGATGACCCCCAAGTTTTTTGGGATAATGAGTCAAAAGTGGAACTTTTTGGAAGACATGGGTCCTGTAACATCTGGTGTAAAGCTAACACAACATTCCACAATAAGAACATCACGGTGGTGATCCTGTAATGGTCTGTAGCTGCTTTGCTGCTTCAGGACCTGGGCGACTTGCCATAATTGACAGAAACACGAATTCTGCTCCAGAAAATCCTGAAGGAAAATGTCCGGCCATCAGTTTGTGACCTAAAGCTCAAGCCTGGTTGGGTTATACAGCAGGGCAATGATCCAAATACAAGTGAGGCCACCTCTGAATGACTCAAAAGAAACACAATGAAAGTTTTGGAGGTCTAGTCAAAGTCCTGACTTGAATCCGATTGAGATGCTGTGACCTTAAAAACCAGGCCATGCTCAAAAACCCTCCAATGTGGCTGAATTAACACAATTCTGCCAAGAAGAATGGGACAAAATTCCTCCACATCGATATAAAAGACTTGCTGCCAGTCATCGCATAGTTTGATTGCAGTTGTTGCCGCCAAGGGTGGCACAACAAATTATTAGGTTTAGGGGGGGGGGCAATTACTTTTTCACATGGGTGCTATAGGTTTTGATTAACTATTTGCCTTCAATGAATGAAATGATCATCTAAAAGCAGCATTTTATGTTTACTCACATTGTCTTTCTCTTATATTAAAATTAGTTCGACGATCTGAAACATTTAAATGTGACAAATAAGCAAAAATAGAAAAAAAAGGGGCAAACACTTTTTCACAGCACTATATACTTGGAAGGTACATTAAATGTAAAAAAAAATATAAAAATTGAGTTTTATATTTTCAGAGTTTTTAGCGGCTTTTATAAGGAAAATGGAAATAGCTGTATTGGTCTAAAGATGATACTGATTGGTACAACACAGAAAAATATGTCTCTTGGTCACTGTCTACGGCCCAAATGAAAGACGTTTTTTTGTACTCTACAAACCTTTCGCATACCAGCCTTCTACCAACTACCTATAAAATAATAAATATCTAAGGCAGTGAAATGAATATAAGAATAGTGTATGGTCAGTAGCTGAGAACCAGGGCAGGGTTAATCAAGAGGTACATTGAGTGATTGCTCCAGGGCCCCAGAGTGGTAGGGGCCCTGAGCCCTATCCTGTAGTAGACCTACTTGATTTGTAGCAACATGATCTGCTGCACCGTCGTCATAACCTGTGCTGCCTGTGAGCTCTGGATTAATGTGAGGCTTGTATGCCCAGCGACAGGCTGTGCAAGAGAGTGCAAGGGTTTGCCTCTCATTGTGAATAAGCAGATTCCCGAGGTCACTTAGTCTGGCACTGAATCCTCCACATTCTACTATTTTTAATCACCTGGGCATCCAATTGGCGTTTTCTCTGATATATCACTGTTGCTTAAATGTAGGTGACTTGAGAATGTTTTACATTTTTCTAAAAAGTAATGGTTTTCATCAAGCTTATTAGTAGACCTATATGGTTCCTGACACTATTCGTTCAGTGTATAGAATCATGTGGTGAGCTATTAAAATTTGAATAGTCTCGTGGTCAGCTAATTTAGAAAGGAATAATCTTCAACTGATAAAACAGCTTGATGTATGAAAACTAAGTCAGGCACTGGTATTGGGCTGGCTCGCAAATGGCGATCCCATTCATCCCAAACATGTCTGTGTGGACCTTTTCTTTGTGCACAGGGGTACAGTCATGCTCTTTGGCTTGTGAGCAGCTGCTTGGCCATGGAAACCCATTTCATGAAGCTCCCGACACTTCTGCTGATATTACTTCCATGGGCAGTGTGGAACTCTGCAATTTTTATGCGCTATGCACTTCAGCACGGCTGCCCCGTTGGTTGTGTATTTCAGTTAGACCCGTTATCTTCACTGGGGCCATATTGTTCACATTAGGAATTCGGTCTGCAGCTTAGTGGTAGAACTTAGTGGTAGCCCATCCAAATGGCCCGGTAATATATCAAAGCATCTCAAAACCACACAATGCGCTTCATACATAATAAATAGTATACAGAGAAAAACAATGAAAGGAGCGCGTAAAGAACTGGCTAGACATTTTAACTCTAGGCATCCGGGGAAAAGAAGCTCATGGCTATAACTCTTTTTAGTGATTCCCCACGATAATTGTGAACTTTTTGGGTTTGGCCCGGAGCATCCAGAAATCATATCTGATTACCAGGCCTCTAGGGCAGCATTTGATCTCAGGACAGGGGGTAGCTGTGTCTAGGTCAGCATGGTTCTCCCTACTTCCCGTCCACTTGCGGCAAGCCATCTAAACAACAGCCACCTAACATGCAAGATACATCATTTGGTTGTGCTGGATACATTTAAGAAAGATACAAATTGTATTAGGAGACCCACACACATTTCCTATTCTCCAATTCATTGTCTTAGCACGTAGGAGCAACTGAAATTAGCCTGCCCTACTTATTGGGTTTGATGGGTCTAAAGGTTCTTCATTGGAAAAGCTAGTTCAAAGAACATACCTTCATAAAAGGTTATTGGAAGAGTTCTGCTTACATCTTACAAACAAAACATTCCAGTTCAGAGCCTGTAAAAACCCTTATGTATATTAAAATACTTTCCTAGCATAACGGGTGCTTGTAAGTTCTTGGAAGGAACTTTCTATTAGCCTGCCTGGCACTGTGCACACTGCTACACTATATAAATATATATATATCCTTTCAAATGCCTTGTACGACTGGTATTATAATGTGCCTTTTCAGATCTGTTTGTATCCAATACATTAAAAGAGCTTCTAAAGATATTTTGTTTTAGCGAGTGCTTTTATATTTTGGCAAACCCTCAAATTAAATGTGTATATTAAGAACACAAATAAACAAATACTCTATTAATACGGGAACACTTATAATGCTTATACAGTTATTTAAAAATATACGAGCAGCCCACCCTAGTGGAAAAAGGCACTAATGCTGATGATGGAATTTTTATTTCATTTAGTCTATTTCTAGCCATTTAAACTTTCCCCAACGTGCCATAAAGCATTTAAGAGACTTAAAGGAACACTCAAATAATATATTAGAAAAAGGCACATTCAAGGCCACTTCGCTACATGCATATGTTTATTAGATGAGTTAGAATAACTAGATATACAATAACAATTAATTCATATAAACTACCCATTTCATGCAGCATTTAACATTGGCCATATCTGCTAACAAGTATATTTTAAAATATAGACATCCATTTACCTTTTTACATATAAAAAAGTGTATGAAATGTCACAAATCAGATGTCCCTGCCAAAAGGATGGAATCTAAAACGTTTGGCTCATATTGTTATTATTATTTATTATTAATAATATTATTTTGTTTTATATAGCGCCAACAATTTATGCAGCACTTCTTACAATACATACAGTATATTCAAGGGGTCTGACTAGAACTGACAAACCGATACATTAGGTGGAGAAAGCCCTGCTCGCAAGCTTACAATCTACATACTATTCATACTATTCCATACCAAAGAGTAATGACGTAAAAAACATCTGGACACCTGTACTGCCATGCAGAATATGATACTGCTATATAAATCAATTAATAATAATAATCTTGTATTACTTTTTACTTAAAATCATTCTATTATTTTTACTTAAATAGGTGATCTAATAGTTTCACCTATTGCAGATTATGTGTCCATGATGCTTGGTCTAAAAGAGCAGAATATTTAATATATTTTTTTTAATTTATCATGCTATAATACTTTAGTGCTAATTCACAAGGAAATACTGTGTGTGTGTGTATATATATATATATATATATATATATATATATATAGTGACACATTGAAGCCCCAGGGATATGTTCTGTGCGTATATTGTGCACATATGATGTGCAAATCTTCTGTATGGGTCCCTGGGGTGGAGCATTTGGAGAGCAGGGTGGGCTAACGCTCCAACTCCAGTATTGCAATAGACTAGATGTCCATGTCCAGTCCAAGACTTTGATGACGCCTGCATCAGGTACAGGTGCTGGACATGTAAATGCCATGAAAACTCTTAATCAGGGAGGCTGTGGAGGGGAGAGGAAGTTCCCATGAGACTCAAGTGGACCTGTTTGTGCTCCCTGGGGGAGGTTATGTGACACCTCGGTCAAGGGTTGCCTGATTATATATATATATATATATATATATATATATACACACACACACACACATATTATATTGCACAAGTAAACAGGCACTCCGGTCCAAGGCAAAAATAAAGCATTCATTTTACTGCGGCCCCCAGTTTTTGTATTGGAGAATGCCTGTTTTTTTTGTGCAAACCTCTTTTGCCATTATATATATATATACCTACATATGTATGTTCTCAAGAGACATTGTCTGTCAGCTCTACACATGCCTGCAATATGTCAAAGGGCACAGAAAAGATAATTTAGAGTATCGTATTTGTATTGGAAGAAAAGGTCACAAATTTCTACTGTTTTTGTGAACCTAGGGTAGGCTTGCCATTCAAACATGCCACCAAGTGCCCCTGCCTTTAATGTATCAAAGACCCATCTACCATGATTTCCGATACAGCAAGTCGGCATCTCCAATGTCAGGAAGTCCGTCCAGACAATAATTACTGTATTCTTTTCATCCTCAAAGTAAAGAACATTAAACAAGCAATTACTACATCACTTATATTGTGATTTAATTATAATTGGTAATCAAGCCGTTTACTTCAGAAGCATGGAAGATTGAGTGTGCCCCACTGAGACTGAACCCGTGACCCTGATGTCACACAGATGTTTCAAACATGAGCGTTACGTGATGGAGCTTCCACCGAATGAAGTCTGGGGCAGTTAAATAACGGGGAGTAAAAGAAAAAGATACAAAGCCCACGTATATTTCCCAGTACCAACTGAGATCCAGACAGATGCGCATGATTTACTAAAGTAATAATGGTTTCAATCATTTAATACTTTAATCACCATTTATGAACTGACAAGATGCCATGGTTGGCCAAAACGTTGACCACCGCTGTTTATAGCACTTTACTTTTTCACACAGACTCAGATTCTTTTGTGCAGTTGTGTCTTGCAACTTTTGGGTGTAATATACTGTATGTTTATGTGTATATATATCTAAGAAGGTTACCTGGAGCTTTCCTTCTTCTGGAAGAGTGGCTAGCCATGCGAGGACCTGGGCTAACCACGTGCAGGGTGCACGGCAGCATTAAGTGGACATGGAGTGGGGATGGCCAAACACCACTCACCTGCCCGGAGAAAGAAGAAGAAACTGACCTGGAGACCCTGGGAAGCAAGGCTTTACTGGAGACTCCAGGTCAAACCCACAGCTTTCCCAGGTGTGTCTGTAATCTGTATATAAAAAGTATTTATTTCCATCAGGTTACCAAAACCAAAAATAGGTGGACTGTGCAGTTATGTAGTAATCTAATGATTTCCTCCTGTTTATCACCCAGTACACAAAATGCTTAATCATACTGGAGAATATTTCTGGTTATAAAAAAATGTAATTCAAAACAAGCTATGCCAGTCTGTGGCTAAGACTTCAATTTCCTGTTCTAGTATTTCAATCATTTCTTGCCCCATTGCGGGCTCTTCGTAGTTATTTTGGCTTCCACTGAATACTCTAACTTTGGGGGATATGTATAAAATGTACAAAGTCTGTTTGGCCGCAGCAAACATTCCCTTTCCTTCTTGGAACTATTTTTGGAAATATGTTTTGCCGTGTTCCAAAAATAGATTGAAAACAAACTCTTTGGAAAACGCAAGCTAATTTACAGCAACACCCGCCGCTTCGTGGCTTACCAAGGTTAAGTTTATCATTTTTGTTTGAATGTTCTCGATGTTTACCTAATCGATAGCTCTGGTATTTTCAAGGGTCAGGGGGGCATAGATTAGCTTCATTGATCGGAAGAAAAGTCTGCACATCTGAAGAGTAGAATGAGGAGCAGAATGTGGAGGGGGGGGTGCTTCAAAACAGAAGGTTAAAAAACTGAATGTATGAGTCAACCGGGTGTAAGAGAGAAGCGGAAGAAAATCAATAGAAAATAAAAAATACTAGATACAAAAGTGAGGAAATGTATATACACCGGTATATATTTATATAGGAGGGGTAAAAGAAAAGCAACTGGGGTAATTTGAAGGGGTTAAAAACAGAAGTATATACAGAAAAAACATTAGGCTCTAATAAGGATATACAAACTAGCTAGCGGTATACTGGATGTGAGTGGAGAAGGAGCATTTGGGCATAAACGAGGGGTAAACACTGGCGGTAAGTAAGTGGGTAAAAGCAACATGGTGTAAGGACTGGTGATAATGCTACTTCAAGCAATAATACTGTAAAAAAACATCAGCTGAGTGTAAGGAAAGAATACAAGGGTTACTGCGCAGGTTCGATAGAGGGATTTTCAGAGAAGCAGCTGGATATATTGTATGGTATAAAGTAGTCTAAGTGGTGGTTTTGGGAGCGTCTCGTTGTAATCAGATACATCGCAGGTAGAGCTTTAATAATTAGGATTAGGCTGTGTGAGAGACCTAAATCAGCATTGATTGGTACGAGCTATGATGTCTCCTAACATTTACGATTTTTTTAAACATCCTTATTTAGAGCCCCTGTGAGTAGAGAGAGCAGGTAGGAGCTCATCCAATATACTGGGGCACAGTTTATCCCAGAAAGCTGAATGCTTGCCCAGAAGGCTTTAGACCACATCGGTTTACCCCATCAGAATCCAGAACAGATGCGTGCCATTAGTGCAGCTTTCAGTGCCGTTTAATGCTACACTCTGTAGCAGTTAACCCAAAAAATAAATATTGCGGTATTTGTCCCCTCAAACATAGTCTTAACTTTTGGATGGCTTTTAGTGAAAACTTTCAAGACCTCAGTGGTCACGGAGTCAGATATCTCTCTCTACATTTCTATTGTTTTACATACTGTGAATTAAATTGGCCAGATTACCGCACTTCAAAATCACGTATGACCAGTGGATCCTCATCAAATATGATAGCTGAGAGGTCTCTTTATATTTACGTGGGGGATTTGCTCCTTCTCCTCAGCGATTTTGTGTGCAGCAGATGTGTTTGGCCAAATATACTCCAATCAGCGTTAGAACTAACTCGCCAAAAGCTGCAGGTGGGGGTCATTTGAGACCCTGTGCGCAGGAGCAGGAAACACTCCGCTGATTTCAATGGCAATGGCAGCGTTTTCTTCCACTGAGTGACTGCTTTCTCACTAAGCTATGTACATTTTTATTATTTTTTTCTTTTCTTTCTTTTGAAAGCACGTTCATATGCATTGTTTGTTTAGGTGGAGTGTATCTTTCAATATTGTTCACTCATTTATAGTGGGATCTCAAGATAAAACATATATATAAGGATAACAACCTGTAGTCTTCATCCTGAATGTTTTTGAGCTCCCTCTGGTGGAGCAATGACTGTAGTGCAATAACCTGGGCATTTTGTAACCCCTCTTGTTACAAATTCACAGATAATTCTGCCACAATATTTTGACCTTTCGTTTGCCTCCTCCATCTGTTGGGCTGAAAACTGACATTATGGTGGTAAAGGCAGAAACAAAATAATAATAGTATAGTGTATACTATAGTATAGTATAAAAAGTATCCCAATTCCAGTAACAGAATCCAAAATATTGAATTATTTAAAAGAGCTGAGCTCTAAGTTCTGCATTGGGGCAGACGCTCAATAAAAGGCTTTGGAACTATTAGCGATGTAACTTGCTACACCTATGTAACATCCCATGTTCATCCCATGAGCTACCATCTTGGTTCCACATTAAATTCTGCCTCTCCCCAAAGTGTTTGCAAAAAGAGCTCTATAAAGATAAAACAAACTGGGAGGAATAGACCTTCTAGAGCACGATAACTTCTGCATGGACTGACCATTAGATTCCGATGCAATCTTCTTCTAGCACTGCATGCCAAGAGTTCCAAGGGTTCTAATGTGAAATGCAGAATGTGTTCCTATTTATTTTCATGGGAGCGCTTTCCTGCAAATAATTGGCTGCTCTAAGCTAAAAGTGCAGCACCATAAATGAACCATTGTGGTAAGTCCCCTAGAGGTAAATAATGGATATTAAAATATTACTAAAAAGTACTTTAATTTGCATTATTCATCGGTCAAGCATTTTCTGAAGATAAACTGAAACTGTTCCTTTCAAATAGAATCTTATAAGATAATAATAATACAATTAAGAGATGGTTCTCAGTGCTGGATTAAGGTATTATTTGATCTCACATGTTATAGTTCCCTTTTAAATAGTTAATTCTCATTATTTTTATTACAAATATCAGACTGAAACTGCCTGTGGTAAACAGTAGAATGGCTCAGTCTTAAATCACACAGCCGGACACTCTAACTAATAAGTCTAAGGAGGAACATTCTTCATTAGCATTGCATCAGCATAAAGAAGCACCCAGAATATCAAAACTGAAAACAATGGCAGCCTCCGCCATCCGGATGTTGATTGGAACAAAATTAGAGAAATCCAGGTTTTATTTTTTTTCTCCATTAAAGTTCCCCTTTAAGTTCCTGCTTATAAAACGTGTCTTTTTTTACATTATGCAGTTATGTGTGTGTATAAGAACAAATTAGATGATTGTTCCTAGGTAACGTACAAAGAGCTGCTGGTTATTTCGGTCAGAAGGTGTTATAAGATATTTGTCTACAATACAGAACGTTAGACACTGAGAATAAAATATAAATGCCATAGAGAACGTCTCTGGAATCTGAGCCGCTATTGTATGACAATTCAAATTAGATACAGAGGTAGCAGCTGTTTTTGCACCTGCTGGTAGACAACAGCGGGCAGGATAATGAATGCTCCCCCACCTGAGCCAGAAAAATGATGGCTTTAAAGGAGACTGCATGCTTCGTGTACCGCGGGAGAATAATAGGGACGGCTTCCTTATCGGGGGCATGTATTCAAAACACAGAAGAAAATGTGAGCTCTCCATGTAGATGATCTCTTAACAACCAGAGCAATGAACGGTTCGCAACCCGCAGATCAAAATTGTTTGCTTTGGAGCCAAACTCTAGAGCTTAAAGCAGCTGAAAAAGGTTTTATTAAAAAAATTATTAAAAATAAAATAATAATTATTTATATATATATATAATGTAGAAAAAAAATATTTTTAAAAGCAGAAATATACAACTTTAATATATATATATATATATATATATATATATATATATATATATATATATATATATATATAGGATTTCTATAGATTTATCTGCTTGGCATGATTGTAAAATTATTTTTTTTAGCTTGACCTCATGCAGATCAGTTTAGGCATCATTCCTCTAATTTTATCGCGACAAAAAAAAAAAACCTCTCTTCTTGCACTTGCACTGCAATTTAACAAAAGGTCCTCTTTCTAGCCATTTAATCTGCTAATTTATTTTTTCAACCATCACATAAATGGAAACACAGCTGTAAGCAATGACTTGCAAATCTACAGCCCGGCCAGCTGGATCCTTTTCTGCTGAAACTGCAAGATTTTCGACATTGTTCACTTTTGTACATCTGGAGAAATCGTTTTAAGTTCAAAGGTGACAAGAAAAGCTCTTTAAATAAACCCAACCAACGGTGAAGATATGCAAGCAACTGGTTAATCCCCGTCATGGGGATGCTTATTAAAGCAAAGATTCAGCGGAGAGGCTCTCTCTTTGTATATTTATACATTTAATTAACTGACTTTTGTTATATTTAAGTCCTTGCATCGTAACTATTATATATCCCCCATCAATTTATTTGTATAAACCAATTATAGGAGGGAATGTATCTGTACACAGTCACAGATTGCTATTAAATTATGTCATACCTACCAATACATTATATCGCTACATAAATGCTATACCAGAAATTTTAGTTACTTTTCATATGATGGTTTTGTAAGGGTTAATTATTTTAAGTTTATGGCACATACTGTATCTATCACACTTTTTAACTTTTCTCTGGATACTAAATCCATTTAATATAATAGCATGTTTAAACAAATATAGACGTGCTATGGCCACAGACTCGCATATGCAAATAAACCTGGGAGTAATTTAATATGCATTCTTCGAAAAGAAAAAGGAACTAAAAAAAAATACTTAGGAGGGTGGAAACTGCAGCCCTCCTGTTTGACGATTCTTGCCACTGATTGGCTGATCGAAGCTCGCACAGTGGCAGGAAAGAGCCAATCACGAACATATAATGAGACCATACAGCTATGATATGCGTTAAAGTGCATATAATGGCCGGAGTGTGCCTTTAATGGAGAATTCTGAACTTTGTTAAAAACTAAAGACCAAAAATCCATCAAATACAATTTCAGTTGAACTACAGCATGATGACGATAGGAGATTTTGGTTATCAGGATGCCTCCACTATGCACAAAATACTGCATACTCCTACAGTCATTATCAGTTCAGCAACATTCAGGGACCAGAGGGTTTGTCTTGTTTTTTCATTAACGAGAACTGACTCATCTTTATTTTTGTAGAAATCTAGCATAACGTTGCCGCACCTTTTACGGTATTCATTTCTTCCCGCCTCTACTCCCTTTAAGAAGATCTTCATTATCTGGACAATGTTGGACATGTTCTTCCAGGACCATCTCTAGGTCTTTGAAACCCCTGGGCGCTCTGAGGCTTATCCTCTAAAGCGAGAGTTGTGGCTTTAACTCTTTCACTTCACTATTCACCATGAAGGGTCACCGCTACCAAGTTTCTCTAGTTTTCCTTTTTATGGCTAGTTTAACTTAATGGAAGCTAATTGATCAATTATGTTGATTTCAATTGACTGCCTAGCCGTGTGCTTTGATCTGCTGAGACAAGCGGTGATTGTTAATTGAAAATGGCATTCATAGTTAGGAGCTGCACTCACTAAACACGTACATGAGGTTGAGTGATTACGGGACGGTACTTGACTAAGTGCCCTGGGAGTTGAATAATCTGACTTGTGAGTAACAATTTTGGGCTCGTTCTTTAGTCTAGAAACTATACAGGTCATTGAATCTGGCCCAGCATGTCTTTGTTGCTTCACAAGAAAATGGAGAAAGTAGAAGAATGCAGGTGAGCTCAGGACTGACCTCTGTTGAGCTAAAACAGTCACTAATTAAGACCCTGATGATCAAAACTGCTACAGATTTCAAAAAAAGTTGCAAAATTCCTCAAGGAATAATTGACCCCAACCCAAGCTCCTGTAATATTAAATGCAGTAAAATTGACAAAAATAATGGATATTTTATATACTATATGATGTTAAGATCATTTTATGCTGTATATGGTATTAAAAACACATATAACTACAGAGTTTATAACAAGGCACCGTGGTCTTGAAGTTTAATGATCAGTGGTGAGAGTGCCACGAGCACATATGTTTTCCTCTCTAACCTTCTTTGATGAGGTATCTTCTTTAAATCATCAAAAGAAATATCTGCCCTGCTTTATCTGCTAAGTAATGTGCATAGGCTGGTGTGAATTATACATGGTAAGGAACTATTGCTTAAAAAAAGAACAAGTATTCATTCACTTTTTACATATTATTTTAAACTAACATATTTCTCTTTTTCAATTTACAGACGTAACTAAAACAAAATCCGACAAACCAGAAAACAAATGCTTTCATATTTATTTGGATAGCTAAAAGGTCCACCGGACACAGCAAAGTTCTAAAGAGTATAAACAATTGGGATATTTGTAAGCTTGGCACTGATTTTAACTCAAACTATTTCAATGAGAACGCTCAGATTTAAGGCCGGATCAATTTTTCTAAGAAAAATGCATATAGCTGCATGTATCCAACTAAAGATGCTGTGTTTTCTTGAAGTTGAAGCCTTTTTGGGGCCAACATAGTAAAAGATATAAAGCTCCAATAGCTTTTGGGATTCTACCTGAAGAGGGGACCTCTAAGGACATGAAAGCCCACGTAACTACATAATCTTTTTCGATGCTGACCCAATAAAAGGTATGAACTTCAACTAAGCTCCAAAATAAAATATAACATTTTCTTTTCAATTAAGTGTGAATATAAAATGATATGTTATGCGGTATGTAGGCGCTGCCATTTTGCATTATGATATTTGTAAATTAAAACCTTTGTGAACTCTCCATTGTAAACTCTTCGGGCTTACAATGTCACATTTGTTTTGATATTAGAAATCTTTCAAATCATGGGGAAATACGTGGATATCAGAGATGAAAAACCTAATGTTATTAACTCTTAAAAGAAATAATAATAATAATAATTAATTTTAATAACAACTTAGACAAAATTTGGAGAAAGGAAATACAGCAATGATATCCTATAACTTGTGCAGACCACATTTTAACGACATGCTCGTATTGTTATACTTTCTATTACCGAGCCTTCAAAATATTACAGCATCAACAGCCTATCAAAGAGTCTTTGTAACAACTTGTCAAGTCTTATAACTTGGTATTATTCCTAATAGCAACTCCGACATGAAATATATAGTTGGGTGACAACCAGTCTCATTACAAGCTACTCATGTGATTTCTTCAAATGCCTACAGGCTCCAAGAAAAAAAAAGTATACATAAATAAACTGGATTTATAGCTTAGAATTCTACAAGTGTTTATTATCACAACTTGACAGATTTACTTTAAAGCAACAGAGAATATGGTCTCTTGTATTGAAAAACAAAATAACTTGTTTTATGACAGAATATCAACTGATATTCTTGAGTTATGGCCTTTTGTGGAGAGAGATATTTTCACATCTTTCCTTTATCATCCCCACTTTTACCCTTATGAAGCCCCTTATGAAGTTTTGGGCTGAAAGCACAAAACTAGACAATCAATAGTAATAAACACAACACTGCAGCCACCACATAGACTTTAATGCATTTGGTAGCTGAGGGTCCTTGTCAGGACTTACCCGCATGGCCGTCCCACACCGATCCGGTCTACAAAGACCTTGTCAAACCGCCACCGCTCTTCTGAGGCAGCGGGCACCAACTCCCTACCAAGGCAGACCGCGCACCTCCCTGGCTAAACGCGCAATCACGTAATGGTTCTTTGCGTGTGCACGGTGACGCGCATATATGGTCTCAAGTGACCTCAGTCGCCTCGTTCTTGCTCCAGCTTGCCTATTTAAGCACTGCAGCTTCATCCTCTCACTATCCTTGGTTGGTGTAAGTGTGTACCTTTGCTCCTGCTTGACTTTGATATGTTTAACCCGTTGTGACCTGGCTTTCCCTTGACTTCGCTTATTGGTCGGATAATAACACTAAGATCCAGATCCCCCGCAGCACTGCAGGGGACCTGGATCCTTCTCTTTGACAGCTGGTGCGGCGCAGACATCCCCCGCTACTGTCCTCCACTTCCGACGGAGCTTCTATGATGGAGCACCAGCATGACGTGACCTTCCGGTGCTCCGCTATAGAAGCTCCGGGGAAGTATTGGCCAGCATAGCGGAAGTTGTCTGCGCGCATTGCGCAACGTCCGCCGGATCAATCTCTCTGGCAGCCGGTAGGCGTCTGCACGATGTGCCAAGACAACCTCCGCTGCTGCCGGCACTTCCACTGGGGATTCTATGATCGAGCACCGGTGTCACATGACCTTCCAGTGCTCAGTCATAGAAGCTCCAGCGAAATTGCTGGCCAGAAGCAGAGGTTGTCTACGCACATCGTGCAGACACTCACCGGCTGCCCCTTCTAGACACCAAGGAGTCTGGAGCACGGGTGGTAAGTCTGGGGGGCATATTAATGCCACAGTGGTATATAGGGGGTTATAAGGCATATTTGGGGGGCACAGTGGCATATCAGGGGGGTTATAAGGCATATCAGGAGGCACGGTGGCATATTTGGGGGGCAGAGTGGCATATCAGGGGGTTATAAGGCATATCAGGGGGTTATAAGGCATATCTGGGGGCAGAGTGGCATATAGGGGGTATAAGACATATCTGGGGGCACAGTGGCATACACGGGGTCTAAGGCATATTTGGAGGGCAGAGTAGCATATTTGGAGGGGCCGAATGGCATATCTGGGGTATAAGGCATATCTGGGGGGGATATAAGGCATATCTGGGGGGTATAAGGCATATAGGATATATAAGGCATATCTGGGGAGGACAGAGTGGCACATGTGAGGGTATAAGGCATATCAGGGGGCACAGTGGCATACCAGAGGTATAAGGCATATATGGTATATAAGGCATATGTGGGGAGGGCTGAGTGGCATATCTGGGGGTATAAAGCATGTGTGGGGAGGGCAGAGTGGCATATCTGGGGTATGTGGCATATTTGGGGGTATGAGGCATATCTGGGAGGCAGTGTGGCAAGCCTGGGCTCAAATGTGCACAACTGGGGGGGCAGATTGGGAAATAAAAACAAGTTTTTTTTTTATTCTGCTGTTTGTTTTTAACATCCTGTTTGTCTAATAAATTATTTTAAATAAATGAAAAATTGCCTTTTTTTTTTTTATTCGATTAATCGTTTAATCAAAAAAATATTCAGCCAACTAATCTTTAGTTGCAGCCCTAATATATATATATATATTGGACAGAATGAACAAGAGAGATGCAATACAATATAACCAAGGAGGTGGGGGGTAAATGTTCTTATTAATATTCTGTAAAATGAACTCCCCAGTCAGGTAAAATAATGTATTATTTAATAGTATTAAAAGAATCACTGAACCCGGCATAATTTTGTTCTCCTTAACTGTACACTAGGGCACAGCTAAATATGGCTCTGTCATATTTTTCCAATTATATTCATTGTACTGACGTGATTACATAGAAATTAAATTAATTATTAGTTGGCATACATGACAACTGCAAATGGTTAGAAACCCACACTTGTATTTCATATTAGACAGGCTGTGTGTAAAATACTAAATCACTGCCTCCGGCACTATTGTCGTCTGGCAGGGTGCGCTAGCATTTTAACCCTACAGTTACCCTAAACTAAAACACAGTTATTTATTTGTTTAGCAGATTCGCGTCTTGTTTTAGATTGTTAAATACTGGCAATGCAGAATTAGAAGATTTATACCATAAAAATGTTCCCTGAAATATGAATCATACAGGAAGGTCCTTTTCTTCTCATTCCTTCAGCATTTCTTTTGATCTTTCCCTGTTCCTCATGGCATTATTCATCCCTTTCATATCATTATCCTCCTGATTGCACTATGGAATCAAAGTTTGTGTTGGATTTTGAGATTAGTAGTTTTACACCAGCTGGAGGTTTGTAGGTTGAGTACCCCTATCCTTCATTTACTGTTTGTCTTTATGGACTAAAAAACACCCATCCCAGGCAGTACAATATCACCCAAGTTTAAGTTGGAACGAATCATAACTGGGAACTCTCTGGGTTCACTTCGTAGTCTCCAGATGAAACCTGGCCTCCCAGGGTCTCCAAGTCTTTTTCCTGTGGGCAGGGGGGTGGTGCTGGATCACAATCATGTACCGCCTACTCCCCGCCCACTCCCCACCCACTAAAGGCTGTAGGGATTGTTAAACATGAGTCATGTAATATATTCTTTCCAGGGGTCAATGACGCTAACAGAGTTTGCCTAAAACACGGTTTGTTCATTTGCCCATTGGCTGCCTACTGACATTAGGTGGCAGAGCAGGATATCTGCGCATGTTTGCGTGCATTCTATAGGTGACTCTACAGCACCCTTCAATGCCACTTACATAGAATTTGGTCTTTTAAGCAGACCACAGTGGAGGGATCTTACATATTTTTCCCACGGAGACACTATGTCGGGGGCAGGGAGGCTTGAGAGAGTTTAGGAAATTAAGTTAAATTAACAAACAACAAACTTTGAATATATATATATATATATATATATATATATATATATATATATACATACCGTATATATATATAAACAAACTGTTTTTATACATTTCTGCCTAGTTTCAAAAACTTATTTAAAAAAAACTCTCACTTTGAAAAACAGTATGAATAATGCCTCACTTTGTTGTTTTCTTGCACACTATTCTGTCATTTAGGTTATTTACTGAACGCCACATTTACTAAAGGAAGGTAATCTCTTTCAGGCTTTAAAGTGTTTATAATTTCATTCTGTGGAATCCAGGCAGACTTTGTTGTCTATAACAGTTAAGCAATGACAAAATGAATGCTTATAAATGAGGTTTTTAAAATACTTTGAATTTTCTATTGTCAGTTTTCATCTTTTTCAGTTTTTTTTTGTTTTTTTTTACCATTATTTGCTGGTTTGTCAAACCTTTACAAAAGGAAATAAATCCATGAGTTCTCTGTTCCTTAATAACATGGTACCGGAGTTATACTCTCTTTGTCTCCTATGATGCGGTTTGGCAACAAAATCTCTACCAAGGACCTTGAGAAGGTGTACAGATAATAACATTCCTGTTCGCAAATCAATCCAATCATACATGACTGTACCAGTACCTGGCTTTTTAACAGTTCTTGTTTAGCACGTCTTCAGTAAAGAGACAGTCCTGGTATCATCAGTTAGCTGAGATGTCCTTTTAACTTTTCATGGTGTCCCCCTTGCAAATGCATAGGGGCATTCTGCAGAATATGTATATATATATATATATATATATATATATATATATATACACTGATTTATCCTACGTCCCTCCTGTGTAGGAGATGTGCTCGGTTGAACGTCTACCGCCAGTCAGATCAGTGCTGGTTTGGCAAACGGGGGGTCGGCTCAGACCATGGTTAGCGCCATTGACTTCAGTGGGCGCTCTTCCTTGCCACTTCTTGGCTACTGTATTATAAATAAATAATCCATATTATTTTAACATTAAGTCCTAGTGTTAACTGTCCATACAAACACAACCTGCTTGTTCATACCTTTAATATCATATACCCCTGCCGATCAACTCTTGCCCAGCGTGGCATTAAAGCATACCTATTGCTATCTCAAAAGCCTTAAATACAGTTCTACGCAATAAATAAACACATGTAATAATGTTTACAGATTTATCCCACCCCGTATTAAGTGGAAGAGGCCATCTTAACTTCCTGTTGTCAGGCTCAGCATAATTATTCCTGCCCATTGGGTTATCGCTCCCTTATCGTTAAGTTGCTGATTGATGTTGATTAAATATTTCCAAATAATTCCGTTAACGGAAAAACAAAAATTACGAGTAAGAGTTAGCGGTAATGAATGCATGGGGCAAATTTAATAGCAGTGACAGTCCACTAAGAAGAAAATGCACTTCCAATTAATTAAAACATATAAAACTCACTGATCTACATTTTTTAAGCATATAATAATAACATTATTACTAAATGTATGCGCGATTGTTACAGCATCCATGGCACACATTTAATCACCTCCAGCCGGGCAAATACCGGTAGGGTTCTGCGTCATACGCAAGTCTCTAAAAGAATTAAACCCGGGCCAATCCGATCTTATATCTGGACCTATCCGATCTTAAATCTGGACCTATCCGATCTTAAATCTGGGCCAATCTGATCTTGTAAATGTAAAAGGATACAAGTGACAGGCAAGGAGGAATATAAATGACTTCAGCTAAATGAGAGAAGCCAGGGACCAAATAGCTCTGCCAATCTCTGGGATTGTTTGAAAATCCTCCATCTATATTTATTATAAACGATGGCCACTTGGTCTCCTGGGAAATTGTATTTTAGTTTGTCTGTTCCATCGTGGCACTGTATTAAAAAAAAATGACCTGGTATATAGTTCCATTAGAATGTTCCGGTTTTCTAAACATGTAAAGCACGGCATATTTGCAAACTGGAACAAGTGGAAGGAACCAGTTAAAACCAGCGTTCAGTCGTTTCTTTTGCTCATCAGAAGTCTCCAAAAGAAAAACCAGGAGGCGACGTGTCCAGACTCTGAACGAGCTGCATGAAAAGTATGTAGAGAAACCGTCCAGCAGTGAGCAGCTTAATAAGAACAATACCAAAACTTTACACGTACTTTGGTTTCAACCACCGGGCGGAATAAGTATATTATTACTCCCGATATTCTTAACCCCTTTCACGTCTGTTAATACCAGCACTCGATTTTAAAGGCAATGGCTGGAGCGCTCACCTAAAGGAAGGGAGAACATGCGATCTGTTGTTTTATTTTGTGTTACTGAATATAACAAAGGATTCTAGCCATAACGGCAAAAAGGAAAGGGTTTCCATTTTGCAAACACCCTGTTCATACCTGTTAAGTGTCCCTTTTTGGGAGGTATAGTCCCTCTTTGAGATCTAAAAAGAGGTGCTTAGATCCCGCACTGATCTAAGGGGCCCTTTAGAAACTGAAGAGGAGACCCCATTACAAGCGTGATACAGATTTCGTATAAAATGTGAATGCAATGCATTTTTATTACAAAAAATGTTTGGTCACGAACACGGGGTTCCTTTGTTTAGGCAGTTTTGTGTATTTATGGTAAACGTGTGGCCCCTGATATATCTCTTAGGGCCCCTTGAAAACCTTGAGCCCCCTCTGCCCTTTTTCCTCTCCTCACGCCCCTCTAATTTGCGGAACGCTAAGAAACAGCCTTTACAACATATGGCGAATTTGACTAAATAATTATCTCTTAACCTGAACTTCTTCAATGAAAGATGGTACGTTATATATGAAGCACTAATGACTTTTTGGCATTGGCGCATATGTTGTGTTTGATCCTTTCACCAGAAAGCAAGCAACGCATTAATTAATGCATTGCAGAATGATTAAAGGAAAGATATTTCCAAAATAATAAAAGAAGTTAGGCTTTGTTACAGCTAATAAATGTATAATCTTTTATGCTTCCATTCTTTTTTATTGTACACAGTAACGTTCTTTTAAGGTTTATTAGTACAATTACCAAAATTCAGGCTACAACAAGCCACCGGCTACAAAAAGCAGCTTTATTCTTTGCCTTGCAAAACCTCTAAAATGAGTGCAAAATAATTCATGATAATAGTAATTTAAAATAAAATAAGCAATGCGTGCACTTAAACAGCTCTCTCTTAGTAGTTTCAGTATATACAACCTCAACAATATTATCAGAAATTAATAAATGGATTGTAATTCACTAAACAAACAATATGGCTTTATCCAGAGCCCTGCGCAGGCAGTCTAGTTATTGGAGCTCAATGGAAGGATTCTCTATATGGAAGAATAGGCAACACCGGGGTATTGTGGACTAGGGTGGCATTGCAGGGGGCAGATCGCCTTATTTTTTAGATTTGGAAGAAACCACCAACAGTCTTTAGCATCCGGGACCCCTGTCATATAAATCCATTTCTGGTTATAGGAACCAGCCAGTCCAGAATAAGTCAATCTCTGGGCCAGATTGTGATTGGAATCTCTGCTGGTTCTGTCGCTTTTAGTCACCTCCTGTTCTAATGAAATAGACCCTTAGAGCGTGTGTCTAATTTATAAAGTGGGCTGTGAAATATCTAATTAGCCTTGAAATAAGTAAAGATAATCACATTACAGGCCCGTAATGTGATAATGCATCGATTGCTGCCACCCACTGGGGGGTAATGTTTTCTTTTACAACCGTTTTATGATACATCGGAATAGCCCTTACCTAAAGCATCTGACGTGAAAACAAAAACCTGCAAAAACGTGTGCTCTGAAATATTATTTTTGTATATCGGAAAAGCCATCACTTGTATTTATCAGCTGAATATACGAAGCAGCGGGGGTTATTTCTAAAGAACAATTCTGGTGCAAAGTGTCAAACGTTCCTCAATAAGCGGGACCATCGCAGAGGTCACTATAGTGATAGGAGGCGCGTTTGCACTACTTTGCACCATAATTGTTCTTTATAAATATGACGGCTCCTGGTCTTACCAGTAATCAAGCTTTTTTTTCACAATGGCTGCTGGCGCATTCACCCCCCCCCCCCGAAACTTTCTGCTCTGGTCAATAATGTGACCTGCCGGGGAGGACTATTACATTTCTCTAAATGGAAAAGCCATGTAAAAAAGAAAACGATCCTTTAACATAACTTCTCATTCTATTTACATGACATTTCACTTTCAGTCACGCCACACCAAAAGTCAAAGCAAAGGTTACATGCGTGTAATGAATATTGCAGGAAGCCTTTATAATTTCAAATCGCCGTGTTCATTGAATTCATACAAAACGAAGATCAAAGCGCGCTCGTTCAATATACGATACAGATATATGGCTTTATGATCAAAATATTGAATTTTGTTCCTTGATCTTCCTCTTGTCGGGGATAAATGCACATGCATCCTCTATGAACCCGCCGTATGCCGTGTTTTCCTCAACTGCTGCCAAATTTCAAAGGGGAAAGTTTGCTCTAACAGAGAAATGTCTTTTCACGAAGGAAGCCCATCATGAATGCTGATATTTTTATTATATTTGATAGCTTGCCCGCTGACAACATTCTCGACATTTTTTAAATAATTTACAAAGGGTTTTGTGGATGCCTTGTGCTTTGCTGCCCTACACGATGTGTGTCTATAGCCCCACTAAACCTGTGTAATTGTGTTTACAGATTAAAAAGACCAGCAGACCCAAAAGTCTTCAATTACCGGAATATTGGAGCTCTTGTGGGGATCTCCATGACAGTTTGCAGGAGTTCAAGCTACTCGCAGTTTCATTTAGCGTTTTTACTGATGTAACAGGGGAACGGCCATTTTCAACCCTGTATTTCTATTAACTGCACCCATGGAAAGGGCATTACCTGTAACCACGATGGCCGTTTCTTAACATCAGAACAAAATGTGCTGTGGTTACCAGTATTCCATAGAACAGGTTTCTTAGCACAACTAATATTTATCGAGGCTTATTACGGAAGGATCTACGCTTCTCAATCAATTATGTTTTAAAATCATTATTACTATTGCAACTATTGCTATTGTTCTTGCAAAAATATTTTGCCTTCTGTGTGTGAAGGACAATCAAAGGTGCGCAATGGAGACATTTACAATAACGGGGACTTCTATTTAGTATTTAGGAACTCTGTGCTTTAAGATGAACTTGGTACAAACATGGGGACTACATGAAATATGAAAATGCACGTGTCTGTGAAGAGGAGGCAGAATCAGACTGGAAAGATAGAAACGAGGTGTCTCAAAGCTTGCATAGTTAGGCTAAATTCATAACACTACTCCTCTATGGAGAACAGCTCCAATCACTGTCTTACTCTATTTGGTGACAAAACAAGACAATTCCTGACCAATTCATAGGATTCCACTTGCTATTTTTAATCTTGTAAGACGCTTTTATTTATAAGGAGACTATTCAGGCTTTCTTTCAGTTAAACAAGTGAAATTTTACATAGGACTCCGCTTACTTAGTTAAGGCCTAAAGCCAAGAATAACCAAAGCATGGGGAGAATGGGAAGATGTCCCACTTTAAAAACAAGGAACACTTTGGGACTCCCCAGAGTTTGTCTCCCTCTTCTATATCAAATGACCCTCATTTAAAAGCGTGACATATGGTGCAATGTGCGTCCATCCTCTCACATATGTATATGAAGGTATGATGTATTGATATATAATGTGTACATATCAACAAGTATTTTGGTTTTATATTTTTAAGCATATAGATGTGTGTATGAACAAATGGAGATGCCCGAAAAAGAACAGTTATGTGGTCAATGGAAAACATGTTTCAATGCAAACAAAGAGTTGGAATTAACATACGATCTCAGGAAGGAAACTGCGTGAAATTAACTGATATGTAATTGCTATGTGCTGAAATCGTGATTTAATCTAAACACTTCTTGAGGTCAGGAAAGAATTGTTTATTATTGTGCAAAATTTTCTCTGAAGCCACTGAATGGTTTTTTTTTTCCACAATTTTTTTTTTTTTTTTTTACATTTTATTTCCTCTGGACAGCCACAAAGTAGTAACCTAAGCTGAGGTCATTACAAACTTGGAAACAATTTCCCCCAACAATTAGGATATGGTTATGATTTCAAAATTCTTGGTCATCAGTTCCCAGATTTTATATTATTTACAGAAAACGTGGGCCACAATATCACATGAAGTACTTAAAAAGTTTGGGCTGGCCGACGTTTGGGAAATAATTATGCTGTTATAATAAAATTGTAGAATTATTTAATGCAAGAGTCGATGATAACCACCCTAACCACTCCTCCCACATAAAAGAAAATAATTAATAAAGCAACGATTAAGAAAAATAAAGAGCAACAAAACATCCCCCAATTAAAAAATATTTAGAGATGGAAATAAAAAAAGGCATTCAGGAAAAGTGAAAAATGGGCATTTTACCTGTGGCAGATATATAATTAGTTTTTAAGGTATTAATTGATTAATTGAAACAGGTAAATAACACACATGAAATATAACATTAAACAACAGTATGGAAAATGATCAGATGTGCCAGGTAAGGATACGGCTTATCCATAGCTAAATATTGTGCCTATCTTCTATTCTTTCTATATTGCCAAGGGAATGCATGTTGTCTAGAATATGTCATAAGCAATGTTTTAAAATATGGTATATGGATATTGTTTTATATAAACTGAGGATGTACTTTATATTATCAAGGCAAATTTGTGCAGCAGAAATACCAAAGAAAAAAGTTCTGTAAGCATTGGACGATCCGGTCCTGTTAATATATACTGTTTTGGTGGTGTCTGGTTGGTGGTCATGCGTATTCATTCTTGGCTATCACCTTATGGTGTGAAAATCGTCACTGTTACCTGTGAAAGTAGGTGAAAATGCTAGTAATTCATTAAACTAATTTCACATGTGAAGGTAACAGTGACTAGTCTTTCTTCTATAATATTTATTATTTTTTTTCCGCCGGTGCCATGTTTCCAGCTACACCCTACGTCAAGATACGATGGCATATAGTTGCTACGCAGAAAAACAACAGAGCAAATACATTCCATATTGAATATTAGAACATCTAATTCAATAAATAAAAAACTAAACATTTTATAAACAATTATGCAGCAGAAAGAGGGAAAAGTTAAATTTTTAGTAATAAATGCTTAAAAAACAATAAAATGTATAATAAACAAAACAAATCACCTTAAACCTAGCTTAATTGTTGCCATGTTCCAGTGAAAAAAGAAAGTGTTTCCTCCATTCCACTTTGTTCAGCAGAAACAGAAACCATGCTGTGTTTCAAGTTGATCAGAACTGGAGAATACTGAATATTAGATCTTAAGGGATATTAAAGGTCTTAAATAAAAGCTCAATGGTTGAGATATTTGATATCTTAAACAGAATTGCTCTAAACATAGTTTAATAATATGAGGTTCAATATCAACTAATCAATTCATATGGCCAAGTAATAATACCTTTGAATAGACGTTTACACTAAAATGAACCATATAAGTTCCTTGTGGTTGTACCAAGAAACCCTAAAACACTCATTATGCTGCACTGAAATTTCAGGGTCAGTGGAACAGAATACTGCATATTTTGCTAAACTAATAAACGTATCCCTCTTATTCCATAATCTATAGTTGGTTCATGTAAAATAACAGACCTAAATATCAATAAATAACATCTATAATAATATAAACCATATCAGTTTTGGTATTCTACTTCATGATTAGTGGAGATACAAGTTCTTTGTTTTAGCATTTTTTTTTTATGGACATGAGGTTGATATAAAAAAAGTGATTTCTCTGCTCTAAAGAATAGTTATTGCTCTAGTTGTTATTTGTGAATGTGTTAAGTATAGAAACACAAAACAAGTAAAGGCTACTTTGACTTGATTTAATAGTAATATTACTAATTACATTTTTCATTTCCTGGGAAAAAAAGGGAAACTTATCAAAAAGATGACTGGTTTACCGATTTCTTAGCGGGTAAACTGAAAATAATGCCTTTGCATTAGCTATGTTATATTATATATTATAGTAGTAGATATTTCATCGTATTGCTATTTGTATAGCGCCAGCAGATCCCACGTAAAATGAGTTATACAGATAATAATAAATTCCAACTGTGGCGGGCCACCATTATTATTATTTATTGTTTTATATAGCGACATCAAGCATATGACGATCCGTATTTGCAGCGCTGCACAACATGTACCCATACAATATGTAGTCGTTGACTTCTCACTATGGTGTATGTATGAGATGACATGTAGTTTGCAAAAAGTATTCAATAAATATTTTGCTGCTTTAAAACACATTCAAAACAGGTCACCAAATTTCTAAAATGAAGGAATTGTTTGAATAAAAATTAAATTATTAAATCAACTGAAAGCGCAAACCATTGGCGCCATATTGTAGAGAAGCTATTTCCAAGGGGAAAGTGAGTTATAGGAATGCTTTATTGATATTGATTAAAATATTAAGAATATTTCCAAACATTTAGCTTTTATAGTTTTTTTTTTATAGTTTACATACGACAGAAATAACTATACATTACACTGTTGTACCAACAATGCATGGAATAACTTTGAAAACGCATTATTGCCAACAAAAGTTGGCTTATATTTATTTAACTATTTACTGGGTCCAATTTATTCTCACCTGAATTAGCAATGGTTACTTTATCATTAGTTGTTGATTTTTATCATATCCGCGGTAACGTTTTTGCAGCCTTATATGAACATTTACTAAAATATATATTTTTTTTATATGAGGCACAGCATTCAACACAAGGTAGCTCAGTAATAGCCTCGTTCAAGCATTATGAAAGTTAAAATAACATTTTTTTAATTTAATGCTACCCATGAAATATGAATCCCCAACAGCTCATTGGTGCGCCGCTCTAAATGTGAAGGCTGTACGAGTTACCTCACCCAATAACTTAATTAATGAGATATGCCCCACATGCATATAAAATGTTATTTAGGTGCCTTATAAAACGCTATATATGGACAAGTTACAAAAATATTACCTTCACAAAAAGAGAGAACGAGAGGGGTGGGGGGGCAGGGGAGGACCTGCAATTCTCAATTGAAAACCATAATGCTATACAGATGTTTTACTTCTGGAGTTGATGATTCCTCGATGGCTCAAGTGAGCTCCAAGGAAAGCTAGAAGGTTGTACAGTTAACTCCCAGGGTGTAATTCTAAACCATACAACCTACTACCTCAGCCTGGATGCACACAGCTTCCTTCGTAGTCCACTTCTTCATGTCTTCATTGAGTTATTCAAATGTGAGAACCCCACCCCAGTTATAGGGAAATGTTGAAACTTTAAAAGGTTTTGGGTCAGGTCGCTTTAAAATTAATATATCGTTTCAATTTTACACAAGTGTTATGGTACATCAGTCCTAAAAATTAAATGAAACATTACATGATAATTAAAAACCTTATACATCGGGCCATATAAATGTAGCACTGAATGGTGGCCTAAAAAAAGGTAGCATTTCCTGGGTGGCCTATAACACGCGCCAACACATTCATGTATTAAAAATGAAACAGAATTTAACAGCTTAATACAGTGATATAATAAACAGTATTATACAGCAAGTGTCGTATACAAGGTGAGCAACAGATTCCAAAATGTAGTATAACACCCTTCCGACACACTAAGAGTTAAACTAGAAAACCTGGAAACTAAAAAATCCAATATATATATATATATATATATATATATATATATATATATATATGTATATATATATATATGTATATATATATATATGTATATATATATATATATATATATATATATGAGATAGAGACAAATGGAAGAGAGAGGAGAAGAGAGTATGCTTACATTCTACCTTATATATGTACATTATATATGTGCCTCTCTGGCACTCAAAAGTGTTACATTACATATAGATGCCATATTTATCATTATTTTATATTTAGGTAAATTTGGTGCAGTTAAGAAACCACACTTATCTTGACTGCAGTACTAGAATACCTTTTGTTGGCTAAAAGCTATTATGGTATCTGGTAAAAAAATAAAAATAAAATAAAACATATAAATAAATGGTACGCACATAAAGCATGGAAAAAATAAAAGTTGCAAGCTGATTATCGCACACACACTAACAAATACTGAAGAACGGAGATTCAGAACCAGAACTACACAGACCCATAGAAACGAGCTTGAGAAGAAACATTCACCACAAGATCGGATCTACGGGTTTATGTTATCAGGTAAAGCAATAAAACAGTCTGTAAACAAACACTCGGCTTTTTAGCTACTCACAAATCGCATATGTTCTGCAAATTTTATCAAATAAATATTAAAAAAAAAAACCCCAAATTTAGCCTTAAATTATATGAAAAATGTTTTACTATCAAAATGAAGACAATTTCACAAATCTAATCGCCATTGCTTACAAAATCAAAAAGAGCTGCGAAATAATATTAAAATTTTAAATTACTCTTGTAATTCTGCTTTAAGTCCTAATTGTTAATCGGCTATCGGCTTTGCAACTTATGTGATAATTTTATTTCAATCTGTTTTAGCTAATTTATGCACTGTAAAGTCTATAGCGTTATTAAAGAATTTGTTTGAGATTTTCTTTTATTTTACTATACTATATATTACTATATAAATGCATATTCCATACAGAACATTTAAGTCGCAGCTTATTACAAACAAAGTCAGTTTAATAGGATTTTTTTTTTAAAACTAGCCGGGTCTCAAAAACAACCAAAGCGTCGTAGATTACTAACATGAATAGAGGTCGATTTTTGGTGCGGAAATACCTGTCTGTCAAATTTTTAAAAAAAAGGCAACTGTATTATGTTCTATGTTCTGGCCAAATACCAACTTTCTACCATCCCACACGCCCTAAGTCTTCTAGGGATTTTATATAATGAAATGAGATGGAAACCTAGACCAACTATATAATGGATATGGTTTAGCACTGAAACATATCAATTCATCCGAAAATACATTAAAAACAGAAATTCTATTTTATAAAAGCAGATGCTGTAAAGTGACAGAACTCTGAAAGATGACAGAAACAATTTTCTTTTATTCCAAGAGTTATCATTTGCCTAATATGATCAATCGCATACGCATTTGTACATTTGTCAACAAACAAAATATGTTGGCACAACGAAAATTTTTTAAATTGCTAATGCAATTCCAAAAGACAGCTTTAAATATCCTCATATTGATCTTTCATAGATGAGCAGCAAACAGAAGGTTATGTTCAATATTTACATTATAAAACAAGTGGTTCAATAAACTATTAAAACCGCTTAGTATATTACCTTGGGTGGTATCCAGCAAATACGATGTCTTCATTTCCTTTGTTACTTCATTTCATGTGCATTATCTAAAATGATGAGAAAGCAATATTTATATTAAAGTTTTGTAGCAAGGCGGCATGCGTAACTTGAACTTAGAATTGAAGCCCAGGATCGCAATGACATACAAAAGGGGTAAGTCATTTTTTCGAAGGCCAGTTGTGAGAAAAACACTCCAAGTCCACAGAAAAGTTAACTCAGGATATGTTTTTTTTTTTTTCAGATATATTAGCATTTCAATCCCAGGGAACTGCCCACAGTGTAACGAGTTTCATGGAAATGTTAAAAAATCCATACTGCTTCCAAAAATAACACTTTGCAATTATTGGATAAGTAGACGTTCTGGTTTATGGAAAAAAAAAAATAAAAAAAAGTATGGTTAAAGCATTGCAGAAAACATTTCAAGATAATATGACCGAGAGACGCTGTGCTTCCTAGGTAAGAGTACAAAAGGTAACTATGCATAAAGAAATGATGTCATCAGCAAAACATCATGTCATAAGAAAATTGAGCTGCTCTGTTAAAGGCCGCAAATATGGATGCTTGAGTGTCATTAGAAGGACACGTCATTGCTTCACTGTCGTTCTACGGCCCACCCACTACATACAAACATACAACGACAGAAGAGGAAAAACCCCTAATAAATAATGAAATAACCTCATTTTTAAAACAAGAAAAAAAAATGGCACAGAAAATAACTTAAAATTTTCAAAATGTCGTAGTCTACAGAATTAAGATGCACAATAATTATTTCAATGTTCAATATGTATTTTTCTTGTGCAAATCAATATTGACAATAATATGTTACCTTACTTTCATTGCACATATGTGCATTTAAAAAAAAAAATATTTGGGTATTTTATTGAATTCTATACATTTTCAATTCATAAAAAAAGATAAAATAGTAAATGAATATCACATACTTTTTACATAATAAATATATAAACTGACATTACGTTACTAGGGTACCTTGCTACTCAACAGCTTTGAAATTAGTCATTATCATTGCCTTTAAAAACTCAAACCCAACTATACTTGATTAAAATAAAGATATTGCAAAAACTTTGAAAAAACTGTTGCTATAAATATAACAGATTAACATAGTGAAAATAAAGTATTATACCTGCCTTTGGGACGGGGAAAGCAGCAATGTTTTATCCTGTATTCGTTATTGTCTCTTGGGTAAAAAAATTAAAAAATATATAAAAAAAAGGAAAGAATTAAAAAAAAAAATTCTGATGACCACATCCAGAAGCAAACTATTTTTTTTGGCACATTCAAATTATTAACTCTTTAATATTTTCTGGTTACTTCTTAAGAAGAAGAAAAAAAAAACTGTGACGCTACCACTTTTTTTTTTTTTTTTTTTCTCAGTTCTTCTCGTAATTCCAGGCACAAAGCACTGCGCAAAAGCAGCACCAATACTTGCCACGATAGTCTGCACAGCGGTGGAGCTTGGTGGAAACCATGAAGATACACGCATCTTCCTTGATTTTATAAATAGGTAATGCAGGAGCAAAGGGGTCAAAGAGGCAGGGTGCCAGTATGCTGCGCTGTTATTCAATGAGCTCACCAGGTTTGCCCGCTTCAAATGCCTGCTCAGTGCACACACTGCAGAAGGGGGGATAAAGTTTCTATTCTACAAGCAGTTGGAGGATTCGATCAGACAAGCAATGAATTTCACGTTCTCTATTGTATTTTTTTTTAAAAAAAAGGTTATTAGTTGGTAATATTTTTTTTTTTCTTTTTTGGTATGAAGATAAGCAGTAAGATTTATCAGGCGTGAAAGCGACAGCCTCCTGGTGGCTTGCCAAAAAAAGCCAGAATGAAGGGTGAAGTTGTGTTTCAAAGCTGAATCGCTTGCAGAGTCTGGCTAAAGTCAAGTATTAGGATCCGCCATTTTCTGAGCCATGAAAGAAAAGGTGGGGAGCGGAGGGTGGGGGGGAGTCAGTACGGGTGCTGCTTTCCAATTCCCCTTTGGCACCAACACAAAATCTCAGCCGTAAGGTCACGTGATCCGCTGCCAAGAGGGAGTGCATTCCCATAAACCATTTTGCTGATACTGCGAAGGCAGCTATTGTCTAGCTTACTGTATACCCCGAGCTCAGCCCAGTCTTCATTAAATTAGCTAAAAAAAAGAAGAAGAGAATCACCTTTGGGGGTTGGGAGTCATGGAAACATCTAACTGGCAAACTGCCCACTTTCTCTGCCCATCAACCAGAGCTGAAACTGTGTCTGCCGTACAGAAGGATGACTAAGAATGTGGACTTGCCCAGAGTGAAACTGATTCATTTTTTACAGCAACTCTTCTTCATTTAAAATATAGAAAGATGGTTGGGAGAAAAGAAAAAAAAAAAGTCTATTTTGTATCATATTGTATTAAATCGAACCGATCGGTTTAATGAAACACTATTTAAAAAGCTGCTTGAAAAAAAAAAAAGATTGGTGAATCCCTTTAGCAATGTTCCAAAGCAAAGAAAAAGGTTTTTTTTTTAACCTTTACAAAACCTGGATTTGATTCTCCTGTATGAGAACGGCCTTTACTGTATGACAGAGTGCCTCCCCTTACTGCAAAGGGTTAAATTAGATAATTATCCCCTCTTTTTTTTTTCTTTGAAGGGGTAAAATGCGGTAGCTGACAATAAGTGCTCTTTTCATACTTGCATGGGTATTGTATACCGGATCCGCTCAAATCCTGTTTGGTGTCGTCCGACTTAAAATTCCTTATAAAGTAGGGCTCGGGAATAGCCAAAAAACAAATTGGGGTGGCAGATACTGTATCGTCGCAAGTTTCTTGAAGAAGTACAACGAAAAATCTGTTCAGAATGCAGCAGTGTTGTGCAGTCCGTCCGTGAGGCCCCTCCCTGCTTCTAGTTTTTAAAGTACCAGTTCCTCCAAAAACAAAACCCACCAAAGAAATGCTAAAAACCCCACCAAGCCCCCCAAACAAAAAATGCATTAACTTAAGCTATCAGCGTTGGTAACAGCTATTATACCAGCGGTCTATTTTGATCTGAGTGTAGCTTATTTTTAACTGTCTGCCTACCATTTCTTGCAAAAGTGCAAGTATAAAGTCCAAAAATTCACAAATTTCACCAATAAAATCATATCCCAATGAATTACAAGTTTAACTATTAGATATTTACTGGTGAAACAGTCAGCCATTTAAAACTGGACACATATGTATTTAGATGGTGTAGTCGGGTCTCTGGGGCTTATTCTCTTAACGGTGAGTTGTGGGTGAGTTTCTGTGACATGAAGAAATGTATCTCATTATATTTACTATACATTAAGAAGGGCCAGCCTCTTTCCTCCTGCAAGATAAGCTTTTGATGGCCCTAAAGAGCACCAGTAACAAGATGAGATGATATTATTGATCTCACTGCACCTCCCTGTGCAACCTCGCAGTATCTACAATTAGTGAGTGAATATTATCAAAATAATAGGATGAGCTGACATGAAAGAATCAAAAGCCAACATTCCTGTGAACCCCTGGCTACCACCCCAAACACCCCTGCGGTAACTCTTCTGACACCTTCTGCTTAAATCCCCAAATCAGAAGGTTTATGAGGCCTCGCTGTCACGGTCTGCATTGATACCGACAATCAGGCAAGCTTTTTTACATCACGGGAGGTCTCTGTCTGCCCTGAGCTTGCCTTGGACACCTGCCTTATGGTTTCACAGGTGCATCATCTAGCACATGCCGAGCGCTCGGACCCATAAGCCAAAGCCCCTTGGGGCTAAAACCTGCCACCTCACCAGGTAAGTGAAAAAAACAAGCGGGGACTTCCCAAATACCCCGACCTATCAAGTCTCTTCACAGTTACAGACTAGAGTCAAGCTCACAACGGTCTTCGTTCCCTACAGATTCTGCCTGTTCTTTTGGCCATGGTTTCACTCGATAGCAGGGACAGTTGGGAATCTCATTCACTATGTACAAATAATATATTGAATGTTACAATATGAACTCCTCGATGCCAGGAAGCGGATCAGAAATGGCAGATCTGCCAACCATAGGTGCAGACCCTGTAGATCCATTCTTCTCTGTGAAGAGACCTTAATTTTCTTCAAATGTGAAATAGACTCCCCATGTCTTCCATTGGAATGCGCTTATCCGAAGAAGTAGAAGACGGCCTACCAGCTAAATACAGTACAAGGGCTCTTCATGTAATGGGTCTTTAGGAATCAGATTTGGGGTGTGGGAGGTACCTGAGATTCACATAAAAACAAGGGGCCGCAGAAACCTGTAAGAAGTTGTTGCAGTTTGGATGTCAGCATCTGTTTTAGTGTCACGTGATATGTGTACATCCCATAAGAAATAGGAATAAGGCATAATTAACCAATTATGGGAATGGTTTGAGGATCTGACATGAGGAATGCTGTTTCTAGTGCTGAATTTTGTAATAAAGAGTAGGTGGATCAGCAACCATATTCCTGACAAGAGGCAGCATGTGGGGTGTTAAAGGGGCAGCCTCAAGCCTCATACAGCCCATAAAGGTAGAATGCGTATCGAAGTACTTTATTTAACGCGGGTTCTTTCCTTGTAAATATTGTAAACTTGCGAGCCGGGCTCTCTCCACCTAATGTTTGTCTTAGTCTGTCAATTCTAGTCTTGTCATACCCCTTGAATATATGTATTGTATTAAGCGCTGCATAAATTGTTGGCACTATATTAATAAAAGATAATAATAATAATAATAATAATAATAAAAAAAAAAAAAACTAAAAGATTTTTCTTGCTAGATTTCTGCAGTGTACCGCCCTCTCTGTTGTCCACGATTCATACCAGTTTTTGCTGCTTTGAATCAATGGAGCGCCTCGTCTGCATGCATGTGGGGGTCTCGCTGGACACCCTGAAACTTTTGGGCGAGCCAATGTTGGAGCTGGCTGGCTGGCAGTGAGTTTGTATGCGCACAACTGTGCAGGAGGTGGATTTGGAGGAATTAGCTGGGTGGGAAAAGGGAAATAGAGCGAATACATAATTTAATTTAAAATTGACACTGAACTCTATCAAAAAAAGACAAGTGATTGCCCTGGAGGTCCAGTGAGCAGCTGCGATACTAGTCACATCCGGGGCAGACCTGGATACTTGCCCTGTACGGTTATGCCCATGTCTGCGGGCAACTATAACTTGTAATTACCCAATATTCCTAGTAATTCTAATAACTGTTCATCCAGGGCCTGCAATCTGTCTGTGCACTGGCTACAAAATGCTATTTTTTTACCATCTGCGTCATGTTTGCTATAAATGACTTTTTAATATTGTATAAGCCAAGCGTCCTTATAAATTATCATCAATAGTATTAATATCATTATTATTTTATCACATATCCTTCTATAGACTGCAGGTTGTTCCCAAATAACACAGTTCATACAAATAGAGAATTGTTTCCATCTATGCATTTTCATTTTTTTTTGGGGGGGATTAAATATTTACCCTCTATTTCTTACTACATCTGATCTTCAGGTTTGAATGGTGTTTTGTGATATCCTATTATAAAGCGGGGGAATAATGACATTGTATCTATATTGTATGTATAGTTAAAGGGATATATTTACTATATATTCTTGTTCAAACAGTGACTTCATGTAATCTGCACGTGATGCGAAGTCCAAACAATAATTTTAAGAAGACATTTTAAGAAGCTTCAAACCCTCTTTAAAAAAAAAGATTGATTCTCAAGCACGTTCTTGTTTTGCGACCCCAAAAAGAAGGCTGATACATTTTGTATGATAGCACCTGGCCAGGGACTTGCTGAAATGTCTTACGCTTGGCCTTGTGCCAGTTTCCAAGTGTGGGTTACACCTGCCAGTGAACATTATTTGCTATTATAATAAAGACAGTGATGGAACCTTTTCCATGAATTCTCAAAGTTTCAGAAATATTCCGTTCTCCAATTATACAAACAGATTTAATAACATTAGAGATTAGGACTGGGCCCACCCTTCTCCCAAGATATGGCTTATTTTACTTTGTCATGGTAAAAAAGGTAAAAACTGACATCCTACAGGCAAAAATATTTTTACTGTATTGCCAAAATTTAACCCCTTATATATTGGCACGGACATAGATAAAGAGACCTGATCCGTGGGATCATCCAAAAAATAAAATGCATTAAAGTGCATTTGACGGCTAAAGGGTCCCTTCACTGTGTTTACTACGTCAGGTTCACCTAAGGTGAGAAGATTGTCAGTTTGATCTACTAGCTCTTACAGTGAATTCAGATAGAATAGATTGTTTTCTTCCTTTTCTTTAAGATGCATGAAAAGAAAAGCCCATGTCTATTTCTTCCAGACATGAAATAAACAGCTATTTGTTCCATACTAAGAAACTTGAAAATTGTACTTTTATTTTTTTGAAAATGATTACTCCATTAAATTCATTCGAACTCCAGAATACGATGCAGAGGCATGGAACGGGAAAACAGAGTATTTTGCAGTTAGGGAACGGCAACACAGTGAAAATGTTTAATTTAAAGCTATTATATAACTGTACGCAACTAAATGTATGCCACTAATGGAGTCTGTTCTACATTATAATTCAGATCCATGAAAGGAAAAAAAAGCTAATGGTTGTTTCAGATTTCGGTGCATTTATACCACGCCTAGTGACAGCTTTTTGTGCTGTTCACTCACGTCAGGCTTTTCCGTGGCTTGTATGGTGTTAGCGCTCCGGGTTAATCCAGGACACTAGGTGAAATATCTGTGTTTTGTGGAACAAACTTCAGGGCTGGCTCAAAGACCACGGTTAATTAGCCAAAAACATAAACTGAATAATAGATCACAGTTACTCTATAAGACAGACGGTTGGCAGGGTGTATACATTTTTTTTTTTATTTCTTAAACATATTATACTCGTTGGCAAGAGGGATGGCTGAAATGGAAAAGTTTAACCGCCAACTACATTTCCATTTACTTTCTCAATGTAGCTAATCATAATAATATTTATTTTTGCAAATAATTGAAAAATAAAGGTAAATAGGTAGATGTAGACGTCACAGTTCCACCAGATGAAACTGGAATGCGGCCCCCATGATGCTTAAGCAGTAGCCAGAGGCTCAAAGAACACATTTGGGGATTTAGACCAACAGCTTGATGGGAAGCTGTTTGGAATCTATCGAAAGAAATGTACCGTAAAATGACTTGGTGCTCTTTGTGCACTTCTCTTTCTCCGCGGATCCATCTGCATTACTCTGGCTTCTTGGAGGGCAGAACCTCCATGAAGAAGGGAAGAAGAAGAAGAACAAGAAGAAGAACAAGAAGAGGGGCTGCACAAAAGGAGACAGAGAAGCGGAGATATGGAAGCGGTTGTCGTATACCGTATGGAGACATTGAGATTGAGAGTGTGAGCGAGAGAATGTGAGCGTGAGAGTGTGAATGAAAGTAAGGTGACAACAAATGTAATTTTAGAATCAAAAGAGCTCCCCGATTTCATCCGAACCGAAGGAGGCAGAGAACGAAAGGACCGATAAATGTGTCTAGTTCTGACTACCTCACTTCACTATTCATTTTGAAGGGGCGTCCATAGCAAATTTCTCAGGAGTAAAGGGCCGAGCTGGCTCTGTATAATGCATTAGTCAGTGTTTGAGGAGACTGAAGAAATATTCCTGATTTAACTATACATTATACAGCTTGTAAACTGTGTGGTATTTTTGCCAGCTGCAAGAAACATGAGAATGTAAGAAGTATATCACTGTAGCTCATCTGATATTATACAAACTCATTCGGAGAGTAATGACAAAGAACCATACAATATATTTAAAACCAATCTAACAGGGTCAATCCCCTTTGTAACTAATAATATAAACTCAAAAAAAGCCAGCAAAGCCAGTAAGGTGATCTCACCGATATGTTATCTCTAGTAACTTCAGTTAAGGACGACACATTTCACAATTCAGCAATACCATCGTAGTATAACGCATTAAAAAAAGCTTGAAAAATAACCAGGATCATACAGACTCCAGCAATGCTAATGTACACAGGGATGATTTTCTAAAACAAAGGGTACCCGGCTTTGAGCAATGTCTTAGTCATACATAAGTTTATGCATTTCAGAAATTATTGAATTAAAAAGTTATGCGAATTCTTGGTTCGATGAGTGTTAATGCTCAAATGTGGCCAATAATCAAGTAAGTATGCCTTTTATCCGATCAAAACCATTACCATAGGTATCCATACAACCACAAAGCCCTCCTTTTGGTTTATTAAGAAATAATAAATCCTTCTACCATCCTATCTAACTTTTATAATCTGGAGCACACTCTTGCTCCGCTGTACTTGCCCTTCGGTTCGCCCTGTTATTATTATTTATTGGTTTAAATAGTGTCTATCCTATTCTGCACCCCTCTACAATGTGATCACTTTCCAGCTACGGATTGGCTGCTTTAAGGCAGTCAGAAATTGTGAAAAATAGAACGACAGGGGTGGTGCACTGCAGCACTGGAGCTGCAGTTTCCCTTAAAAGTAAGTGCTTTCATGTATTTTATTACATACTGGTTAAAGTATGCATATTAGAAATACTTACAAACTATTAAATATCCATTATTTATTGATTGGGATATATGCCTCTCAATATCCTAAAATCCAGATCATACGAACAGTGTATTGAGAACTGCATTGAGCACAAGCAAGATGCCATTGCCCTGGCCATTATATCCATCAATAATACTTCTATGTCATGGACCATATTTTACCATTTATTTAAGAGCAACAACAGCTAGTATTGTTTTGCCTGCTTTGCTTTAACATAGAATAGCAAAAGCGTCATGTCCTTAGCAATAACAGAGTTTGTGCCATTTTAATATCCCCTTCATTTCCTAAAACAGGGAGAAAGATTGATTACCGTCCTTTGTTAATATTATTATTTTATTATTACTATTATTATCTTTTATTTATTTTTCACCAACAATTTCCGCAGTTCTTCGTACAGTCCCTACATTCAAGTGGTCTGACAAAAGTTGAACTGACAGACTAAGGCAAATCAATACATTAGACAAAGAACGTAAAAGAACCCTTTCATACCGTGAAGATACACAATTGGAAGATGGCAGTACAGACTTAAAAATACTGATGTTGTAAAAAAGGCACCAATTAGCCCCATGCATTGTTAAGAGTGGATTTATGAGCTTTCCATATGTTGACCCTTGAACACGGGTAAACCAGCAGCTTTAATCCAGCAATAAGCAAATTGTAAATCAATCAGAAATTTGTATAATTAAAGTGACAACTTTACAATGTTTATTACGCAGCAGGAATTAAGTAATTTGTGTCATTTATTTCACTTAAGGTGTCAATGAAACTGAAAGTAATCTTGTTAATGAAGGTAACATGACGCAAACGATCAAAAATTGGAACAATTTAATGCTCGTGTTACAGAAACACATTGTTTTAAAACAAGTAGTTAGCATTATTACCAATTTTAAAAATTCCTAGTACAAAATCCTGCGATTACATGTGGGATACTTGTGTGGTATATTATTGGCCAGAAACATCTGGATCTGATAAGGGCTAAGCATCTGGAAGCATTTGTTTCAGATGAGAACTTTAAGTCTCATACACCTCTTATCTTGCCCTTCGCTGTTCAGTAAGACTCTTACTGTTTTGACAGCAGCCCTGATTGCAGAGATAAATTCATTGTTATTTTGAATGGAGGAAACTCTGCATTAATTCGATATATATCAGCTATATACCAGCCTGCTGATTCCATTAAGGTTCATGCAACGCAACGTGATATGGGTTGGGTCACGTACCCTTCAGAAAGGAAAACACAAAGAATGATGTGATACAATGGAGTATAACAACAACTATGGAAAGGGCATCTGGCACACCAGGTAAATGCCCAGTGGGTTCGCTGACCCCCATAGTTACCCTTACTGCCACTAGAGCAGGAGATTGGGTTCTGCAGTATGACCATACATATCCAGCACGTACGTACATCATTTGAAAGATGCTGGCCTTAAAAAGCCAAGGCTGCTTAGTCTTCCCCAGCCCAACCTTGACTATGGGCATAATGTCTTGGCAATTGAAGGGACCTCCCCTTTGTAGCAAGAAATCTCTTTATCTCATTCTACCCTAAATTATATATTACTTTTTCTATGTATTGCTTTTGGTACATATTGTGACGATCAATATATATGTATGTTGCGTGTCATACTTTTTTACATAATTACAATAGGCTTCTGTACAAAAAAACAAAGCATAAAGGTTCAGTGCACAGAAGTCTATCTACATAGCTAGAGATGACAATGGCAGAACATAAAGAGTTGGTTCATTTGCATACGGATCATTTTGAGATTTTGTTTTAACATTTATACAGGGCAACCATGACAAATTCACGCATACTCTTTCGACCTAAACATAAAATGAAATGTTTCTCGCTAATAATATAAAAAATGATCTTCTCTGAGAGGCTGGGAACAATGAAATAACCCAAGTAACAAAACAAATGCTGATATTTATCTGGTAAAATTATTGCCATGTTCATTGTATACATTTTATGATTATATTACTTGGGCCAGCCCCGGAAAGGGAATAAGTGAAGTTAGGGCTGAGCCCGATCCCTGGCCTGCCTCACATGCAGCTTTACAAACCTTGGCCTAATTTTCCTACAAATATTGGAAAACCTTGCATAGATCAATATTTATACACAAGATAGCCTAATTACCAAACGGCTTTTTGGCCACCTTGACTGCAGCTTGATAAGCGGAGGCAAGTCAGATGTTGGACAGGAGCTAAGCCACATGATGGACCAGCTATAACCATCCAAATGTTTCTAATGATCACCCCATTTAGCACTCAGCACAAACACCACATTAGTCTTTTCTTCATCAATTTGGCCCACATTATAAGCCACCACTCTTTTCATATACAGCCTACTAAAGTAAGATATGTGCCAAATAAACTTGAGGTCTTAGTAGGCTTTCTGTACTTCAGGACATTGATGGTCAGATACATGCCTTAGTTTTACTTCCATAATCCAATGTTTCACTTATTCTACTCTCATCTATGGGAGTTTTATGTCTGATTGGATGCAAATGGGTCATACTAACAACAAACTCAAAAGCTTGAAGGTCTCAACGTCTAGAGATGCTGGTATTCCTTGAACATGTCATGTTTCTTTGCATTGATTTTTCAGAGACCAATGAACCCATCACCCCACTACATGGCCCAGATCCTCCTCTTCCATGAACTGTAAACCTTTAAAATTAACTTAACCTATTGACACCTTTGAAGTCCTTTTCATATATATATTCCTTGGCAAATACTACGTCTTCCATTCCTAATTCCTAGCACCGAACAAAGAGAAGCCTGTGCTGTTGCTACAATACCTCACACAATACCATTAATTTAATAACTGTTATTGGAACACTAAGAGAAACATTCTGCTTGTTCAAATTCTAGAGATCCCAGGAGGGTTTTTAAATATTGTAAACGTATTAAAAATAAATAACCGGTCAAGCTTTTAAAAGATTGCTTACTGCTTCATTTTGTAAACGTGGTGCGACATCTCTTTCAGCTTAACTTTAGTCATCTATAACTAAAAGCATTAGATAATTTTTTTCAAATATAATATATGTTATTTACCATTGGCCTTCAGTTAAAGAATTGTTCCTTCCATTGACAATAACAGGGTTCTGAACTGGTACATAGAACTCATGGGGGCAACTCTGGAATCTAGCCAAGAGACGGGCGCAATCTGCTTCTCGTTCAACAGTTGAAGCTCTACTTCAACCGTAACATGTAGTGTCTGTCAACTTGTTAAGGATGATCAGTTTTTTCTTCAGCGATGCTCCCAAAAATCACAGCAAATTATTACCACTCATCTACAACACAGTAACGCTGCCAGAGCGCTCTGCTTGTCTTTCACAATAGACTGTTGATTTCCCAATTGCTTCCAGACTTTGTATCTCTGCATGTGATCAGGTTTAAGAGGGTTTCCTACCGCTGATTATATATCTTTTTGATAACCTTTCACCAAAAATGGGTACACGAAACATCATTCTCCGTTGAGTAGGATAGGTGTCTGGAATTCGTGGCACTTACGATATTCCATTCAATAGGTAATGACGCACGCATTAAACTAAACGGAAATCATCAGCCAGTCGGTAATTTGTCACCTAAACTATGCAACACATTATACTCAACTGAAAATCTACTAAATGTTCACGCTCATCTTCAATATTTCAGAGTGTGTGTAAAAAAAAAAGAATGCGCTACGTGTCAGATCAGAAATATTTCAGGCACAAATTATAGATAAAACTATGGGGCGAAAATTCCAAACTTTATAATGAGATATTACAGAACCCAATCACCTAATCTCCTTCCATTACCATTTAGTTTTAATATAATATAACAGAGAGCTTTGCACAGGTTAAGAAATACACTGAAAATAAAAGTTTATTTAATGAAAAACCAAATTAAACTTTTTTGCCCTGATGAAGATCTAGTCGGAGGGTTGAAACATGGGCTACGTTGACCTAATTAAAGATCGGATGCAAGGTTTCAATGGAATCAAAATTGTTATTGGGCATAAAATATTTAAATTTGATCTTTTTTATTTTTTTATATTATTTTCACTCATATGCTCTTGTATGGGAGCCAACCAAACTTTGGGCCAAAAGATATCAGCTTCTTTATGTGTATAAATGGCAGAGTATAATAGGGCTCAGGGCCCCACAAGCTCATTGAAAATATATTTTTATTGTATTTTTTTTTAATTTCCGACAATAAACAGAACAAAGTTTGAGAACAATCTATATACGGTATATAATTTAACATTTTTGTACAATATTAGTATGTTATCCGCTTATATAGTTTATCCAAGAAATGTCCTCTTAAACAGTCCTACTCAATACATTAAACTTAAAAAAATAAAGTAAAAACAACAGAGCTATTGTTCTCTACTACAACAAAAATACTGCTGGAAAAAAGCTTTTAAAAAAGTACAATTGGTGGATAAAAAATGCTTCCACCTTTTGTAACCATCTCTATAATAACAATGGAAATGTTTAAAAGCTACGTACATTTACAGAAATGTGTGCAGCTGTTAAAAATAATCTAACATTTTATAGTTACCTAGAAAAAAAAAGGAAATAAAAAATGTTCCTTTATGCATCCGTTAACCGTGCCCAATCCTTTATAAAGAAGGAGAATGGATAATCTCTTAATTCTTCTTCTTTAAGATTTCTGTTCTCTGTTACCCTTCAATACCATAAAAACTTGCTGTAATTGGAATATTGAGTTACAAGCCCATCGCCGCTTGTTAAGCTGGTGCTGTTCAGCATGGCGAAAAATGGAGAAACATGTTAAAGAGTGGCTTAGCTTTCATTAATTCTGAAGGGCTGATTAAAACTTAGTAAATGCACTTCAGATGATGTATGCAGGCTCTATAGAATAGGCCACTCACCACAGGGGACATACATTATTCAAAACAAACCCTAATAGAGCTATTTTGTACCAAAATAATGGGATATTGTGGGATTGTCCATTTCAACTAATGTAGCAGCCCTATTTAAACCGGTATCTATTCAGGTAATTGGAAGTTGAGGGAGAAACCTGTCGTCCAGAAGCACTTGTTATTAGCGGCCGAGCAAACTAAAAAGCTGCTTAAACATAAAATTGCTGAGACGGAGTGCACGGCACACAGGGTTCTCAAATTCTACAAGATCATTTCGTTTTTAAATAACAATTAGCGAGCGAAATATTATAGGTTAATCAAGGTCAACTATTGTAGCAGGACACCTCTATCTTTGCTTTGATGGTAATTCTATCCGGCCAATTAATGCCTTCATGTTATGAATCGTAATAAAAGTTATATGTTTATCACATTCTACTGTAATCAGGGACTTGGTCTATTGTTTGCTAAAAAAGCAACTTCGCCGGCGATGAATCAATGTTAAAAGTAGTTTAAAATGCATTCTTTACTTTGACTTAAAGAAAATCAGCACCCCCATTGGTCTCCTTGTTAGCCGGTGGTTTTGGCTACTCGATGGAAAACCCTCCCATTGAAGTCAATATAAGAGTCAAATGCGCAATAATTGTGTAGGGCTTCTCGTAAGACCCCCTCGATATCTCGAGTGAGCCTGCACTGGAGCCAGTAAGGCGCTTGGCTGGGCAAAGAAGCTGGAGGACAGAGATGATTCTGATCAATCTCTTTAGATGCAAAAAAGTAAAAATATGCATTAAAGTACGTACGATCATTTTATTGTTGTTAAAACATTCGTTTGAGGGTCCTTCCCTGAGGGTTAAGGTGCTAAAATCCTGGCAGTGCTGTAAATGCCCAGCCCGGGTTTCCCGGAGAGCTGACTAGGGCAACATTTTCTTTAAAATGCCATCTGAAAATATCACATCATGCCAGCATCAAAAGCGAGGTAAAATAACTAATAAATGAGATAAGTTGGGAAAACTGGTTCTCCTCTATCATGATAGTAAATAATTTTAACGGCAGATAATAACGATTCGGCCCACCCAATCTGCCCATTTTTCCTGATGTAAAGACTCAAGTACTTAATCTATCCTTGGTTTTATCTTAGATTCAGGATAGTCATATGCCTTTCCCGAGCATGTTTAAGTTCTTTCCTCTACCTCTTTCTAAATGGAAATTATTAGAAACTTTGGACAAGGTGACCTTAAGCGGTGACTATACCTGTGTGCGTTTCTACAGGGTTATGCGATCTGCATACAATCAGGCCATGAAGGGCTCTCTGTTCAGCTATTGCAGTCACATCTACAATGCGACTCCCTAATGATGTGAACAGGATTGAAGAATGCTAGGAAGCAGGAAAAATTAATCTTCCAAGGGTATCTGAAGTGGAAGAGTGATGGTGAGGATAAAAGAATAGAAGGAAACAGCAGAAAACAAGGAGCGAAAGGTAAACAAGTCAAGCAGATTATTCCCAGAAGTGAGGGGCAGTCAATCATCCCTGCCAACTGCAGACATACCTGCTCAGCAACGCGAATACTTTGTTCGCAGAAGAAGCCAGATATATATTACCTAGAAATCTGGGTCTTTACTCAGTTAAGAAATATTTGTCAACATTTTATAAGTGGCTTCAGCTCCTAACATGACTAATGCACACATTTCATAGCATCGATAAAGTGCATGTAGCATAAAGTTGGATTACCCCAGGATTTGGTTCCACGCACGCATGTATTTTTTGATACCATATAGCTCTAACTATTGAAGAGGCTGTCAGCTTTCACCAGGGATTCGTGAAGATTCCCTGCATTCTGGAATATCGCTGTGAAACGCGATTTGCTTACTTACCCGGAGGCTGCACCTTGATTGTCATTCAATAATAAAAATGCTACATAAGCATCATCATGTGGTAAATGGAATGGTGCGCCTTAATATTTTATAATATAAATATATATACACAATAAAAAGTATGCATGGCTGTGCCGTCTTATTAGATGGGACTTAAGCGCATCTTTCTGAGACCCGCCAGGCAAACTCCCTTGAACATGGGTTGTGTTCTTTCCAAGTTTAGCTGCTGAGGCATGTGTCGATTAAGGAGCACTCATGTCCAAATGCATGTTAACTATTGCATGCAGGCAATATTTTGTTAGTGAGGAAGAGACTTCTGTCTCGTGTAGCACCTCCCCCAGCTGCATCGTTCGGAAGCAGGGTGCATGCTGGGGTATGCTTCATGCACAAATTAAGGAGAACTCTCATTATAGTCAGTGGGTCCTGAGCTCTCCTTGAAATAATTGGGTGTATGCTGTCTGAACACAGGTGTTTTACTATCATACATGTGTGTGGCTGTTGTTTCAGTGACTTTAATGGGAGTGCTACTGGACATGTACAAGAAGTTTACGTTCAGAGGAGGACTTAGGAAGACAGAAGCCAAACTTTCTAATTCCAATAACAAAACAATGCATGTTGTAAATTCAGTAAAATACATTGAATCCATGCAAAACTCTAAATAGAATACGGGGACTAGGCTGTTCCTTTCAGTTGATTTACAAAATGTTCCAGAACACTGAACTACATGCTAGTTTTGATAAGTAATAGCTGCCTATGTTATCTAGAGACCTAGGTTTTCTGAGCTCTTGATGGGAGAAACTAATGTACATTTTCCAAATTTATTTAAAAAATAGGGAGACTATTTCTTGAAAACATGCAGAAAAAATATTTGCTGTGGTTTCTTCTTCAGGACCAGGCATTTTGTACATTCTAGAACATTGCGCAATATGCATACAACAGAGGCAGCTTTGAGGACTGTGGATGCCCACAAGTTTCTATTGATGTTTTTTTAATTATTATTACTACTACTACTACTTCTTTTTTTCTGGAGGAACTGAATTTTTTATGGTTTATTTAAGCAATCATGATATTTATTTACATAAGAAACAGATAACATATTCTTAATGGCTTGGATAAATGAAGTGTAATGTTGGCACTCACATTGGGTGACCGCACTGAGTAAAGGTGAGTCATACTCATCACAAGCCAGATTCTGAGTAACGAAAGTGCTAATTATTTTTAGGAAAGAAAGATTTCCAAATATATTAACCCTTTTTTGTTATACTTTCATGCTGTAGCCTACGAAATATATCTGACTACCTGAACATTCACCGTCTTGTTTTATACTGTGGATGCGGGTGGTATCTTTGTGTTCCAGGTAAATGGGCAGTATTTATAAATGCCCTGTCCAAGGGCAATATTTGCATGTCACTAAAATGGGCAGTACGTCATGTGCTTCAGGTAGTTCAGTGGCATGTTGTGCATGTAGGTAGAGTCTGCCTGCCCTTTAAGAGGACAGCGCCTGCAGGTGCCCTGTATGTGCGCATGTGTGTATCGCACGCGGACATGGTCTGTCTATCCTCTACAGGTGGCTAGACCAATATGGGAACAAACTGGGCTTGAGCCCAGTCTGAACATCCATATAGACTTGAGGAAACTTGTTTGGTGGCCAAGTCTGGCTCACCTACCCTGTGTGTGGCTTGGCTTGGCTCACCTCGTGGCGTGCCAGGGCTGATTCACCCCCTTTAGTGTGTTAGTAACATCTCTGTGTGCCCAGCGCACTTTACATCTCTGTATGACTTTTGAAAAAAAAAGTACATCAAAGCAGTTATTTTAAGCATAATAATTCTAGACTTGCTTCTAGGAAGTTTTGACTCTACTTTGTCATAGGAAGCACTTGATTCAGTGTTTCATTGAAGTGTGACTCAAAACCAAAACATTACACTTAATCTTTCCAAATAGGATGTGTGGCTCATTACTGGATATTGTAACATGCTTTATTTCCTACTCACCAAACCACCTCTGAAGGCACCAGATGGATATTAGCACATACTGAAACCATTTCTAATACAAGTTACTCAAGATTTACAAAGTAGCAAATAACCGTCAATAACACTCGTATAACAGACCACACAACGATACAAGTAAACATAATGCTAACTGGTGGAGGCACCGGAACAGGAGGAACAAGCACTTTCTCGACCCTTTTTATATAAGAACCACTTTTATTTTATGTGTGGCTTCATATCTATTTGGTCTGCAGAGTTTTATTCATAGAGATCTGGCTCAGACAAGCAGAGACCTTCACTCTCTCTCTATTTTACCACCAATTTAGAAGCTCCTTTGTCCAAGGTAAAATCTGGAGGCATGTATGTATATGTTTGTGTGGTTCCTTGCATGAAGGACATGGGGGGATATCCCGGTGGTTGCTTAGGCTTATGACTACCACAAGTAAATGTTTAAGTGTCTATAGATATAAATGTTATAATGTCGGGCAGTGTTCCACTGTGTTTATGGACCAAAAACATTGTCACATTTCACCAGGACCCCAAAGGCTAAAAGCATAGTTTTATGCATAGTTTAACACAGTTTAGGTATAAGCAACAGTAAGTCAGCAGAAAAGCTCTCACTGTAAGTTAATCAGGTAAATTTGACTTACCTTAAAATGATCTAATTCAAGCTGTACCTCTTGCTCTGAAAAAAATAGAAGATCCAGTAATTAATCTATTTGATGACACGCACACTGATGTAATGATGTATAATAGCAGAATGTTTAATCAATGAAAGACCCGTCAGCAACACTGAACATTAACAATTCAGCTTTTTTTATGTGTAACGGTCAGCATGCACAAATTTGTCAAGATTACTGTTTTTCATGGGCTTGTAATGTCAAAGAGTGTCCTGTGACATGTGCCACATTTTATGATTTCCTGTTAAATATATAAACCAATCAGCCATAAAATTATGACCACACGCACCCGGCTATCCACGTGATGTAAAAGAAAATGGGATTCATCAGACCAGGCCACCTTCTTCCATTGCTCCGTGGCCCAGTTCTTATGCTCACGTGACCATTGTAGGCACTTTTGGCAGTGGACAGGGGTCAGCATGGGCTCTGTGTGTTCTGACACCTTTCTATCAGAACCAACATGAACTTTTTCAGCAATTTGAGCTACAGTAGCTCGTCTGTTGGATTTGACCATATGGGCCAGCCTTCACCCCCCACGTGCATCAACGAACCTTGCCCCTCCATGACCCTGACGCCTATTCACCTCATTTCCTTCCTTGGACCACTTTTGATAGGTACTGACCACTGCAGAACAGGATCACCCCACAAGAGCTGCAGTTTTGGAGATGCTCTGATCCAGTCGTATCGCCATCACAATTTGGCCTTTTGATTTGATCCATTGCCCATTTTTCCTGCTTCTAACAAATCAACTTTGAGGACTTTGTTCACTTGCTGCCTAATATATCCCACTGATATATAGCCACAGTGGTCTACAGACCTTTTGGCTGAGGTATAATAGGTATGAATACATAAGGAAAGGAGAACCCTGCCCCATAGAGCTTACAGTCTAACTCCTTGACTGTACACATTATTCCTGTATTCCTTGGTTATAACATTAAAGTATATGTTATGTCTCAGAAGAAATGCAACCATACTTAACATACCACCCCTGTCCCTTTATTATAATGTAAACTGTAAAGCGCTAAGTTACCAATAAATAAATAGAAATATGGATACATCCATCAATTGTAGCCACGACCAAAAGCAACATGCATCTCACATATCTATGTCACAGATATGTAATGATGAAATGTGTTCTTCATAACGCGATCGATACCTTTGTAGCCGTTTGGGCTGCTTCAAGTAAAACCCATGTCACATTTCCATGGCAGGTTAACCTGTAATGGCTCATCTGGAAGCTGGAAGTTCACAGTATGTTCCAGGTCATTTCAGCTGAAAACTATTTTTTCCATAGTTCAGACCAAAGCGTTCATATCATATATCACCATAACTACTTTTTTTTTCTATATAATTGTATGTTTTGTATTTGTATAAGTAGACCACAAAGACAAAATATGGCATTACTTGGCAATATGTTAGTCTCAGACACAGAGCCAGAAATTGCATATGACTTATTTAATTTATAGTTGGCCGTTCAACACCACCCACTGCTTCACAGACTGTATATTTACTTCACTATGGCTTCCTCATTTAAACGGATGACTGCTTTTATTTGTGTATATATCCAATATATAAAGTCCAACAGCTCGGCAGTCATGGATCCTACATTTTTACATCTCCACATATTGGTCCACTTAATAGTTTCCCTTTCCATCCGCACACCTTCTTCGCTCTTGAAAATAATAGCCGGCTTCTAAAAATGTTCTCATGGGTATATATATATATATATATATATATATATATATATATATATATATATATATATATATATATATATATATATATATATACACACACACAGTATATAATGAGCAACCCCCTTTTTGGATCATTAATCCCCATACAAGTCATATGATACTAAATTTCTTCCCCATTAAAAAGTTATCTCTTTCTGAATTTTTATTTGGTGACAACCATTCTTCATCGCTAACAGCCCCAGTTTATCTACTTTCAAGACTAGCCTACACAAGACATGATCATACCTGACTGCTCTCTGGGTCTCCGGGCCACTATGCCCACCGACGTCAGTGGGACCGTCCGCTAACATCAGCCGGCCCTTCTACCTGTATCCCGCAAGGCGAGGCTCCAGGTAGCCGAAGCCAGAAAGTTCCCAAGTATGGACATGATCCCCGATGCATAATCACCTGACTAGGCTCCAACAATTAGTGCAATTCTTTCAAGAAGAGGGTAATAGCTCTGATTATTCTGCATTCTAACCCCATTCTAACCCCATTCACACAAATGCAACTTTTGCCTCTTTGCATATTTTTACAGAATTAAAATAATTTGGTTTATATATGTAAACCAAATTATTTTAATTCTGTAAAAATATGCAAAGAGGCACCGAATGGTTCTGCCGTTAAATTCTTTGTTAAGGGGTATAGTTAAGATGGGGGACTTGACTTTCCTGTGAACATTCTGAGCTCCTTGAGACGGACACCTGGGAGGTATTAAGCAATAAGCATTTAGCCGAAGATACCAACCCCAGGAAAACCTTTACTGTATTTAATTCATAAACATATTTCTGAGATAGTAGGTTGGACAAGAAGCTCTATTAAACAAATTTGGCCAAAGTTAATACAATAGATGATAAAGCCCCTTAACAAGCAGGGGTATACTCCTCAGAGTTCACTTATCTGAACTCACTCGACCTATTGCAGAATCCCTCCAGACCAGAAAGTACCGGGTAAATATGAAGAATCAAGATATTACTTCAGATGCTTAAAGCAGCTGCTGATATTGAGACCAAATATTATATGGTGACGTAGAAACAAAAAACATTATTTATTAAATATTGCTTTCTAAAATCTTCTTACTCCATTGGCACTCAGAGGGAGTAAAGGGAGCAGAAAAGTAAAAAAATGCTTAAAGTAAAAAAAAAAACCAGTTCTAGTTTTTGCATGATATAATGTTTTAGTCATTTCTGTGTCTTCTATCTCTATTCTCTTGGCCAAATCTCTGGGACAAACGCCCTGACACCTTATTATACTTTATGTGGTAAACAAAGGAGTGGATCAGTCAGACTAATGAAAGTCTTCAGATTTTTGGGAGAGTCACCACCAACTGTTTACCACCAATTCCTGGGTAGGGACAACATGGCAATGACATGGTACAGGATAGTGATTCGTATGTGCTCAGCATGTAGCGGACCTTACTATGCATGGAGCACCAGTGAACAAGCAGGGGGCTTTTGCAACACCGTTGCCCTAATACCCTTTGATTTAAAAAATCAGCCTTGGACGGTGAAGTCCAGCAAAGCTTTAAATATTCTAGAAACACTGAATTTTTATAAAATATAAATAAAAAATATAATAAGCATATGTTGTGTGTACAATGGGTGTAAATAAAACTCTCCGTTGTGCATCAAAAATGGTGTACTTGATCATCAAGGGCCACAGACCTACCGAGGGGTCTGGATTAAACAGGAATCAGTTCATTTAGATTTCTGACCATTGAGTTAAGCACCATCCTGAAAATCCCATTTTTGGTTAAAAATATTTACATATATTGCGCAACTCTTGGTCTTTACTTGAAAAATCCAGTTTTACTACAGTATATTTTATTTAGCATATTTGTGTGGTTTATCTTTCCAAATAACGCAATGTGGTCACTGAAAGAAGTGGTAACTATTTGCCCACAGCGTAAAACCATAAGTTGTTTGTCCGGGCAGAAAGTTAAACATGGGCAAGTGCTCCACTCATGGTTCTAGAGGCACAGATAGAAAGCTTAAACTTCAATAAATCAATAAACAGGTTCATTTCTAAACGTAATAACTCAAGCTTCTCTGCCCATTAACCCTCAAAACTAAGATGAGCAGATGGCCCTTCTAACCAGGGATGTGTGAGGGTATTGAAGGTATAAAATTGTCCCTCTCTATCCAATCATTGCTGTGTTGGGTGATAATAAATATATATTTTATAAAGCTCCCTTTTTCAGAAGCTGAGAGGGGTGCATGGTCAACCGACTCTAAAACCAGAGCAATGAAGACTTATTCTGTAAATTAAAGAACATCTTTTTCAAGCTCACTGGGTTTAGAATTTAGCAGCATTTCCTCAACCAAGTAATTAATTTCTTCAACCAAGTATCTCAAGTTTCAAAATGTGTTTACAAAGAACCCCTATAGATGTTTTTCTTACAAAATACCATTAACTTTTAACATTTTCAAAGTATAGAGGCACCCTCTTGACACATTAGAAGCACCTCAAGAGATACATCTTGGGGTACAAATGACATGCTTTGCATGATACAGTTCTGTACATGCACCAGTTATACTCCCATGGGGCAAATGGTGAGCAGGGCTTTAAGATCTCTTGCTCTCAAAATAAAAGGGGGTAGAAAAAATATAGGGTTGGATTTCTTTGTACATTTTAGTACCCAAGTCCCAATAAACATTTAACCCCAAGTGTATTTTATATTTTGATATATGTTAATATGTTAATAAATGGAATAATGTCCCAAAATGTATAAAATGTAAAATAAGTATATGGTACACAAAGCAAGCGGTTAAGAAGGAGAAAAAGAGACCAAGAATAAAAAAACTGCCCTTCCAGAGGAGATTAAGAATACATTTGGCAATCCAAGAACAAGTCCTTCACACAGGCTTTTAACTCTGCTCAGTATGTTAATACTGCTTGCCTGGGTGTACGCATTTATACTGCATCCCGAGCTGCTGCTTGTCTGCTAAAGGATTTCTGGAACTCAAGTTATACAATTTCTAAAGAATCGGTTATTCTTCTTGCCATCTCCAATGGGGAACAGATTTTCGTGAGCAATTTTAAGAGCCCATTTACTAAGTCCTTCAAGCGAAAGGGTTAAGTACCCCTATTGTTTGGGGGAAGAAAGAAAACACTGAAAATAACTTATTACTTGAGCCACAAGTGCACTCAGGTGGAATATTTGCCAGAAAATGTAACAAGGGGAACTATGTTTCTGTGCCATAGGACCATCACTGCAGTGAAAAGCATATTCATCACCTTCCCTAATAGCTTCAGACAAGAAGACCTTTGGTCTCCTACCTGAACGACAAAAACAGAAAAATCTAATGCTTTCATTTGTTCCTGGATACATTATTACACTGAATGGATATAGATATGGAACATAAAACAAGTACGGGGAGAAAAAACATGTAGACGTGTTCTCAACCACTTATAAAGCTTTGTGTTCAGAAAGACGATATTAACACAGAAAGTGATAGATAGATAGATAGATAGATAGATAGATAGATAGATAGATAGATTTAGGATAACCCACAATATTTGCTCTGGTTTATTAAAACTATGATGTTATTTCTTTATATAGTAAGATTCTACTTATTTTCTCTTTCGGCCGTTTTTTTGGACAATATCCATTTTTCTTAAACATTTAAATTAATAGTAATTCTTGGGTAAAAATATTTAGAACAATGAGATGTGTTTACAGAGAAAGTATTGCAGAATTCTTGTTGTATTTTAAATGTGTGACAAACTGCAGAAGAGCACAGTCTGGTGTATCCTCATCTGAACCATCTTCCTTGTTAAAGCGATGGGCTTTCGCTTTACAGTAACATCTGTACAAAAATAACAGTTTCATTCTGACAGCTTTACAAAGCCAACCAAAAAACAAGAATTACGGCTCTAGCGAAGTGTGCATTTTTCTTACAATGACCATCTGCAGCATTTATACTAAAGCGATCCGACAGGCCCTGCAAAGAGTTAATCTGCCACTACAGGAAACCAGCGGGATTCATTAACTCTATGCCTACCTGGAGCAGGGTTAACACTTTAGTGTCAGGGTACTTTAAAGCACATTCAATATCATTATATTTCAGACTTTTATGGGGGGGGGTTCTTTTTTTTTATATTATTTGAGATCTACTTTTATTTGGACGATAATCATGAAAATACAATCTCTTAAAAAAGTGGTAGAAAAGGCCGTATAGATTATTTGCTATTAACGTGATATGTCAATGAGTAACCTTTCATTTAATAAAATATATACTTTTTTGTTAATTGTGGTTAATATACATTTATTTATTTTGTTAAGAAATGGGGTTTGGCAACCTGACTAATCAAAATACAAGAAAATATATTTTGAAAAGATATTTAGTTCTAAGAAGTAGTCTTCTCAGAAGAAATTTGTTTTAGATTATTTCTTAAAATGTAATTCAGTTTAATTCACGATTATTTTACCAAAAACGTAAATTCTTCAACATCACTCTTACCAAATGTTTCTAATTAAATAAAGCTTACAAAATCTTAGCTCTAGATTAGTTTTTCTAAAAAAAAAGTTCTGCACTTAATTTACTTCTTCATAAAAACAGTTTTAACTATTTTACTAACATTTTCTCTTTTAACGTATCCGGAATAAACTGAAATATGTTTCCATACACGGTTTCTTATACCTATACCTCACTTTTACATAACCCTGTCTTAATTATCATATAAGCCACCTCTGCAGTTGTATGTTAAGAAGATCTTAACATTTTAATTCTATTAATCGAATACCCTCCTACTGAAATAAACCAAAATACAAAATTTCTAAAAAATTTCCCATCATTAAACTTTTTATTTTATTTGTATTTATTGGCAAAGTTTTGATCACCCCATCACAAATAAGGAAGGAATAAAACACATACAGGTTATGGGGAAAAAAAATAACAATACACTGATTTATTTGACACTGCAAGTGCATTAGGACGTCTTTCAAAGCGACAAACTATGGCTCCGACACAGGGGAAATTAGAGCCTGTAATGAATGCTTCGTGGCGAGTATAAAATCATTCCCAACAAACCCACCAAAATTGTAGCTGCAGTTTTTAGACGTGAATTTCAATCAGGGAGAGAAAAAAAAAGAAAAAAAAAAAAGTGCCCATGGTTCTTTTAGTGAAAGCTTGCCACTGGGAAGTTGACTTTGGCGCCACTCCAAAATCATGTGCAGAAGGGGCCTCATTACAAATTCATGGATATCCATAGTATTCCACGCACAAAAAAAGTGATACAACCAGCAATCTTAAACCAAAAGTAAAAAGCTCCATACAAAAAATGAAAACATGTAACTCTCAATTCTTCTAGGAGAACACAGCCACATGTATCTTCTATTCTGCATCTGATAATTCTAAATTGTATTCATGTAATCTAGCTAGGGAGGAACGGACGTGAGGAGGTGCTCACATGCTCAATGCGTACCATTCTTTTTTCTTTTCCAGCAGATTTCTAGAATTCTGCAGGAATATTTATAAATTGGCTGTACAAGTTAGCCTACGGTGAGTAAAATGCAGAAATAACCTTACCTAGCTGTTGGTTGGCTGTCCGGCAGATCAAAACGTTTCCTGCCTGGGCAAACAGATATTCTTTCACGATAAAGGCCCCTTTTGCTTCTTGTGCACTGTAACGAGCTGCCTTTCTTGCCATGCACAGAGAGGGACGTGACAGCTTCCAAGATGTGAAAAAAAAACCCCACATTCCTGATACTCAGTAAGGGGCCGAGATTGAATAATACGGATTTTATCTTTAAGGGGGGAGAAGGCATTTTATAAAAGCACGGAGGTGTGGTCAGATGTTAGGCTATCCCAGATAGAAGGGGCCTATCCTACACTAGTACCTAACTGCAAGCAGACGCTTACTTGGAAGGAAGCCAGGGAAACGACTGCTTTTGACCCAGCTGCCACTCTCGGGTGTAGCCATGCTCCAGACTAAACACTCACACTATTTTAACTCAAATCAGGTCCCGGCAGCTGTTTACTTTCTGGTGCACCACAACCCCCGTCGAACCAGGCACACAATACGACAGGGCAGGATTTAAAATCAAATCTATTACGTTATGTTGTTTGATTTTAGAATCTTTAGTCGACGGTGATAACCGAGGCCGGACTGTGGATAATGAGCTGGCCCTGGCACTTTAAGGCCGGCCGTGGCCAACGGCTAGATATGAGAGGCCGCGTGTTATGTTTTTATGCTCACGTAGCATATGGCCAGGAGCTGCAAAACATGGAGCGATGTTGGCCAGTGGCCCACCAGTCATTTGCTTGGTGAGCCAGATGGCCAGTCCTGGCCTGGTGATAACTATTTTGTTGTTTTGTTGTGATTCCATATATTTTTCCTGTGTTGGCCCAGTAAAATGTATAAGCTTCCATATTCTCTTGGACAAATCATTTTCCTTATCCTTTAATATATCACCATTCTGGTGGTCAGACATGAGAGCAATTCTGGTTCAAAGTGATGGAAGAGGAGCAATCGACATTCCAAAGGCTGCTATGATGACCAGGCCTCTTTCAGCAGAGCAATGGCTCTTTATACATAACCCCCTACAGAAACAGAAAATTGGAAATCAGCTCCCCACGTGGAGCATGTGCTATTAATAAGCTATTACTACGTAAGCCTGATACTCAAGTTTAGCACAGTTGTGGTCTGCACCACGTTTAGAAAGACTATGGAAAGATCCCACGGCTAGTTTGCATCTACATCAATGTAGCTTATAAAGATAACAGGCAGGATTCCCAGGTAGCGAACCCCTTTTGTGTCTGCCTACAGCTAGCAATGCCTGTATACCAGCGAGGAATCCCACTGAAGCCTTGGCAAGGCATATAGACAGCTGCCTATACGAGGTTCAAAAGAATTTTCCATTTAGAATTTTGTTATATAGGTTAACCCTTTCGTTGTCAGAAGGCATAGCCATTAAACTTCGGCCGGCGAAGAGTGCTAGGCATTGCAAAACAAGGGACTGACATTGCAAGAGTTAAATGTCCTTCTGTAACACTCTTACATACATGCGGGACCATTTGGATTGCCTTGTTAACCCCTTGCATGACAGATGACATGAGGTTATAAAGCTCGACATGAGGAACTGGATAAAAACGGGTTTTTCACACGTACGGCTACATCTGGCCGAAGTTTTCAATGTAATTTGATTCATTCGGAAAAGTGCGGGCGCCGCAAGGCACTCTGAATTAAAACTGCAGCCATTTGTACAAGGTCCGATCAGCAGGAACTGGAGCCAGACAATAGAGAACGCTGTGGGATTGGACCTGTGCCTTTCTCTTGGTGAAATTTAACTCCTGCTGGCTTTCTTCATTGTCTCACACACTAATACCAGTGCACAGTTCTCCATACTAGCAATTAACCACTTCTTTTTGGACTCCTTCCCGTGAAGATCTGTGGGGATGCACTATTTATAAATATTTACATAACAAACGCGGGTCTTGTCATGTTTTGTGTAACTATTAATAGTTTGCGATATCTGCTCGAATTGTCATACACATGAATTGGCTTCTAGGCAAAACCTTACAAAGCTACAGCAATAAATCAAAAGTGAATTCTTTAAAAAAAAAAAATACATTCAATGAAATTGAAAAAGGGAAGATGACAGATCTACCAAGAATAGTTCTAAGAATACATTCTAAATACAAATTATATTTATATTATATGTATTTTTTTAGAATTTATTTTTAATATTTACTTACATTAAAATTTCTTGTGCATAGAACATAATGTTCAGAATTATAAAAAACTAAAAAATAAAGGGGAAAAAAAGAATAAATATATCATCTGGGTTTTTTTTTTACTTATTTTTATTGAGAGCACCAGCAATTCAGTATATACACAGGGCACATTATATTAGTTGTGTAGACATAAGGCTTTTTAGCATGAATGCTAATTAGAGTTTACCAACACCGGTTACAGAATAGTCCTCCAGACATCTCAACTGTTTTTTATTGTATATTTGTCAATGTTTATATTTATAAATGCACAGAACTGATTTGTGAATAATGATGTTCTATGGCTGAGATGCCCTATGATGTCAGGATGCGGCTTAAGTATGCGAATGACATCATGTACCCTAAAGCATTCCAAGAAATATACACCAGCATATTGGATAGTATGTTACTCTATTTTTTTGGGGGGGGGGTTCTATTACCATTTTTTAATTCTCGCATAAACTAAAAGAGCCAGTGATACATTTTCAAGTCAGGCAACCAACCTTGTGATTTGTCAGTTAATCAGATTTCTCTACCAACTTAAAACAAATTACAAAAATGTTCAACTCCGCACAATAAACAGCCAATAATAATGATAAGGTCAGGTGCATGCTGGTAAGTAGTAAAGGTGCTCTTCCATCTACTCTAATCTATTTAACACTTGGAAATAAACACAGCACTAAAAACGTAACTACTATTATTGTCAAATGCACAAAACCTTCCAAGAAATTATTGTTTAATCATGTAAACCGAAATTCCTAAGGAACACTTATGCAAAAGCAGGCAATCATAAGTTGTTGCCATAGAAACTGAAAAAAACTTGTAGAAGTTTCTCTTCTAAAAACTACTTGTTATTTTTTTTTAGCAGAGAGGCTGTAATTAATACTGAAGTGAAACAGCACCTTTAAAGAAGCAGTATAAAGATCCTGAAACTCCCACCATTGAAGACCGCATATTAAAGTACTCAGCAGCTGCTGTCCTGCTATGCTTGCCACTGATTGCCTTCTTGAAGCAGCCAATCGGTGGCAAAAAAAGTGATGCCATTGAAATCAATGGTAGCTCTTTCCAAAAATGTGTAATGGGGTCTGACGAGCCCCCGGAATGCAGCGTTCACCAGAGCCAGTGCTGGAGCCTGAAGGTGAGTGCATTACATGCTGGGAGATGCGTTCTGCCGAACTCATTGGGGTGAAAAGGTGCAAATGCATATGGCGGAAGTTCGCGGAATCCCCCATGCATTTGCAAAATGGACTACACAAAAGTTTAAGTGGATCATGTAGCCGCCATATGCATTAAAGTGCATATGATGGCTGAAGTGTCCCTTTAAGGTGGTTGTTCTTAGATAACAGACATGGCAAGTTGAAATGTCTAAATTACCATTATTTCAACGCTGGAAATAACAAAAGTCTTTTTATATTTAATGTTTTAGGCCGCTTTATATAAATAAAAGTAAGATGTTCAGTGGCTAATTAAACTCTAAAGGATAAGAAGAAAATAATCCTTCTCCCAAATTCGAAACACAGGACAGACTGTTGCAAGACATCTTGGATTTCCCGGCGGACTATGAGCTCTGTGTACAGAAGATCGCTGCAGATTCCGAGTGTCTGCGCGCCTCTGATTACACACCTGCTGTCATTTATCACGATGCAAAACCAAATTCAAAAGAAGTTCATGACTATATTTACAGGGTAAAAATTTTTAAGAAAACTCAAGGTAAAAAAAAAAAAAAAGGTAAAAGAGCAGAAAATAAGTAGAAAAATAAATGGAAAGAGAACATGACCACGGCAAAGAAGGACACCATCTTGTTTTATGGGGGTGCAGTTAGAAGTGCTGTTAGGGGCAGGGCTGTAAACTGTACCCATACCTGAGAACTTTCTGAATGAGCTTACCCTGAGACTCCTTAAATATTAACCCTTTAACGGCCTATCATGCAGATTCTATGTAGCGACTCATCAAACGTGTTACCCAAATATCTCTTCATACTTGTCCTCATGGAAACCTGGACTTGTCATTATTTAAAGATACACTTAATTGAGTCACCCGCATTAAAACATGGATATAAACCATGACATACTGGTAACAAACACACTAATTATTAATCTCAGATATCACCACATTAATATGGAGTATGAATAAATCTCCAGACTCTGTGACCCTGAGATTTTGCCCCTTTACCCTGAGATTGGAGCAAAAACCCTGTTCCCAGGTATGCAAGTGGTCTTTTGGTCTAGTGTTGTCCTCAAGGCACTGTCCTCAGGGTAGGATTCAGTAATTAGTCTATTCCAAAAAGGGAGTATAAATTAAACTAAGGAACTAACTGATCATAAATAAGATATATTACAGTTTTGGAGTAAGGTGCAGTAGCAATACCAACCAATACCAATTCTTCATCCACATATACCACTCTGAGCTGGAATCAATTTCCAATGCTTACAAGCAAGTTGTGCATTTATCACATATAAATAATACAAGATTTTAATGTTATTTTTTTTTTCCAGAATATAAAGAGAATTTCTGCAAATTTTGTTCTATGTGCAGAGTATGTTTATGCCTTGGGTAATTTGCCACTAAAATGTAACCCTCTGAAACATTACAATAACGAAGAGATACAATAACTATGGTTATGGAATGATGCATTTAAGAACAGGATCTACTTAAGTGCTTCTCAATTGCCTAGTCTATGTAAGATGCGGTGATTTGTAGTAGACTCCAGCTTCCCGTCTCTTGATTTCTATACCTCTTTAATTTTAAGCAATGCCGCGAAAGCAGGTCCAGCTTTAAAAATCTGCCTAAGAGTCAAATCAATGAATCTGATTTTGTAACTACCGAATCTATTTTTAATCATTTATCCATTAAAGGGAATTCAAACTCGGTAATGATCTCAGAAGAACCTCTTGAGGACTTCTGTAAATGGAAGCCACCAGCAGATACAGGGTTTGCTGCTGATTCTAACCGTATCAACGGACATGGTGTAAAGTTAGGAAGACTGAACAGTAATGTGAAAGAATTCTACTTTATAGAGAGTAATAGATGCCTGGAATTGACTTCCAGAAGTAGTACAGACAAACACCGCTAAGGAAGTAACAAAAATGTGCAATGCTCATAATGCTATCATAAAGAATTGATAAATTAAAAGCTATTTATGGGCCAGATGGGCCAATTGTTTTCTTTTTCCAATTCAATACAATTTGCCAATAAACAGCTAGCCAAGTTAAGCCAAAAAAGGAGTTTCCACATATTTTACGGACTAAACTAAATCACGAAACTTCACAATTTAAAGCACAGAGTTTTGAATAATACTTGCATTATATTTTAGCAATTTCTACTATATGTGGAGGTTTCTCTTCGCATGTCTGAGGACTCGTCTAAAGAGACTTAAAATCTCTCTGATAACGTGGCTAGCTCTCCGCTAATTACCAGATAAAAAGAAAGGAATGTATGAAAATTTTGTACAGGAAAGTTAGAAAGGTTGGGGAAGCTTGGTTTACCGGAGGTCTGCGGGAGGACAGCCTGTGACTGATACAGAACACTGGCACAGGTGCAAACTGCGTGACATTGTTTGCTGTAACTTGAAATTTCACATGAAGAGCGCTTTTAGGTTTTAAGTAGCTTGGGGTAACCTAATCTATCAATTCAATGTCCTTCACCCATCGTTAGTACTCACTGATCCCTTAAAACCTGAAATATCCAACTACATATAAGGGTTGAGGGATACGCTTGACTAAACATGGAAGCTGAGCGAAAACATACATGACAAAATCTAAGAAAAAATTAAGGTAGCCCCCAACCCCTAATTTCTAAACATGTACCGACATAAAATATCTATACCTAGATGGTTTTCAGAAGGACGCGTAGAACCATTTGGTGGCCACCTTAAGTAAATCTTCTATTATAGAACCTCTGTGATGGATTATTTAAAGCAAATCTGTCCTTGTTTTCGCCCAAAACTACATTTTGCAGTTCCATATACTAAATAAAACTATGCAATGGTGCTTACAAATTAACAGACACGCCATGACAGCCGCCATCTTTACTGTCTCACCTTTGAACTACTTCTCTCATATTGTTACGTTCCGGAAAGCTTTTGTAAAGGTAGATGAGGAAAAAAAAATGCAAACGGAGGGAAACGGATTAAATAATGCTGGCTCTGCATTCATGAGGTAAACGATGAAACTAAATATGCCCAAAGAAATGGATTGACAAGCAAATGCACAAACTGCAGGTGATTTTAAAAAATAAATGTACTCACGCTAAAAGCCGTTATGGCGACCGTTCCCCTGTTAAAGGTATAATGTTTAAAAGGTATTTATAAATGGGCAATGCAAGCAGGTCAGTCGGTTACCCCAAAAACAAGATCCCTCTCATCCTCACATCCCAGTTCTGTGCATTTCAACAGAAGAATGTGTCTAATATTATATATTTATAAAAGTAATAATTATTAATTTTTTAAAAACATTTTATAACGCCATCATATTCCATACATTGAATCTGACATAAATTACCCCAGTAATATAAAGCCAGAAAGCATTTGAGTTCAAGGTTCTTCATGCACACTGATTGACCCTGACCAAAAACCTCCACTGAAGGAGCACATGAAGGACCCAGTCACATTCCAAACCCTGCCTAAAGATTTATTACTCTAGATACCTGATTAGCTATATGGACTGATCCTTCACAGTTCGTTGATATTAACTAAGTCACTATTATATCTGTAAGCCTCCATTTATAAGTGAGCAACTTTTTATATATTCCGAATAACCTAGGAATCACATCCTGAGGCAATTATGTTACACAATGAAACAGAAAACACCCAGTTTTCTCTGAATTATTTCTTTGAATTACCATGTGAGGTTACGACATTATTGAGGTTTATGAAGAAAATGTGATAGCTTAAAATATTTGACTTAAATATTTCATTTAAAATAATACAGAACCGATGTTTAGGTTCACGGTATAAGCAATGATATGACAGCACAACGACGTGGGTATTTAATGAAAAAAATAAAACCCTGCGAAAGATGTACTTTCATGGCTAGAGCCGAAAACACAATTAATTCTAATTCTAAGTGCGAATGAAGCCGATGTGACCTGGATGAGCTAGGCTTAAGAAGAGTGGAGGAGTAAGTAATGGGGTCAATTTATGCAAACGCCTGAAGTGTTTCCATCTTTCTTTGTGGAGCTGGTGGGTCTAACATTGGCGGTGGGCCGGATGGTGCAGCTGGTGAGTCTAGCCCAGGTGGCGGGTCCGACTCTCAAACCTCTAGTCAGTCCGTGAGATATACCTAAACTAATACAAATTACTGCGTATAATCTGTGCTGAAGGAGCACATGAGGGATCCAGTCACATTCCAAACACTGCCTAAAGCCTTATTACTCTAGAAATTATATATGGCAATACAAGTAAAATTCATTAAATGCTTCTGGTAAGGGTAAAATCTGAGAAATCCCTTGACCACTCAATTTAAACCCTTCCCTGGGTACCACAGGTTACTCAGCCCTTACTTACTCTGTAAAACCCTGTAGACTACATGTTTAAACTCTGGACTCTGTAGAGTAGACACTAACCCAATGGGACATATAGAAGCTGTCTCATTATGGAGTAGTATATAGATATAGGGTAACACCTCTTATTATCACTAAGATCTTGAAATGTATATGTCGAGGTGAGAAGAAATGTATCTTGAGAACAGCTGTTGTATGTCTAAGTGCCAGAGGGTCACCTCAGGTTACCATCCTGGATTCCGGGGGCATTTCACAGACAGCTATTTCACACATTCTTACGTGAGCACTACAGATACAGCGCTCCAGAATTAGAATATTTATTGCATTTTTTGAAGATCAACAAAGCAATATGGTTGCCCCAACACTGGAATAATTCTGAGACATCTCTGTTGTGTTTAGCTGAGTTCATAACCTCTTCAGGATTCTAAGTCACTATAAATATGACTTGATGGAGCAAACTATAACAAATCAATGAAAATGCAGATCCAGATGCCCAATCCCACAGTTTGGCAACATATGTCTAGAAAAGGGTTGTAAGGACGATGGGGTAGATACTTCTCTAGATATCAATTACGTTTTCCATCGCCTTATAACATAATAGTCATTACAACAACAGTGGACATATCAAACCAAGTCTAAACCTCTTCTGGATTGCTTTCAAGTTTTTAGATGTTTCTGCTTCAGCCATTCAAACTTCGGAATTAAAATATAAAAAAATACATGTATGCATGCATGCGAGAGAACAAATGCCTGCCTATGTGCTTCATTTTATATACCTGTTAGCAATAAGGATGGCTGAAACACCTAAACTCAATAATGAGGCCAGGTGACCACATACTTGGTCATATAGTGTGTCATATAGTGTATCATTTGATTACAAAATCTTTTTTCTCTTCACACAAACATTAAAAACGAAGATAAGGGGGGGGCTGTAACATCATATTATCATATGTGATCGTTTAAATGAACAAATCCAATGTCACGTGATGTCAGATTTAATAAGCCGCAGATTATGTAAAGTGGTAAATGCCGAGTTATTTAAATTACTGGTTACAGTAAAGTCGAATGATTTAATGAATCTCTGGTTGACTCTGTAGTCAGGATTTTGGGATTGTAATAACATACTGTGTACATTCTAGGAGCAGAATTTCTCAAGCCACTGAGATGATAATTACTTTCTAGAGGAAATCTGTTACATACTGATAATTCCTAACACATCAATATTTATCGAAGCCAACCTAATGTAGAAAAGCCAGTGAATGTTTCTGCGAGGAAAATACTTAAATTAACAACAAAAATATACTTTTTTGTCAATTCAGGGGGATTGTAATTCTACTCCATTAAATCTCATCAGATTTTGGTATAGTTGTCCTTTTGCCTCTTCTTCCTGCCAACCACATCTGTAGCTACTTCCACCCTCCGTGGACTAATCTTAGGGCCATTGACACAGCGATATCCAAAGGTATACGATGAGCTAACGTTCAAATCAATACTAAATGTAGAGAATCTTAAATTCCGTAGTCCAGAATCATAAGTAACCCACAGAATGCTATACATTTACAATGTTAAGATTGCCACGGAAAATCCTTTGTGCAGTACTAGAGCCGGACGAGCCAGCATCGCCCCGAGCGTAACATCTGGCTGAGCCTGGCTTGTAAAAGAGTGGAGGAATAGGACCAGAAGAACGTTGGATGAGACTTCCTCAAAATGTAAGCTTTATGGTTCACGCGTCCATCAACTTCCCTTACGTTGGAGGACTTTGCGTGTGCTATGTGTGCGTCCTACGAAGCAAATGGGCCAACGTGGTCAACTTACTAGAAACACTGTAAGGAGTACAAAATCGAATTGGTGGTACTAAGTATAAAAAAAAATGCGGAGCTGCAATATCCTGTTGTAAATATAGTTTAAAAACGCAATATACAGTGTAACCGACACATGTGCTTGCCTTTGAACTTATCTGTCAACGCATGGCAGCTGTGTTGCGGGGTTTCAGCTGTGCGAGAGTGGCTGCTGACATTGCTATCAACAAATTGTTAGAAACCCTAAACCTATGGCTAACTGATTGCATAGATATAATGAAGTTCTGATTGATTTCTTTCATTATATAGCCATACCTTACCTGGAATACCGAAGACTTTGTTTTGCGTGTATGGGGGGTCATTTTACTAACAGTAATTAACACGAGGATTGATTCCAATCTCCTATCCCTGGGGCAACTAGCTCATCGACTTCCTCATTCTAGATCGTAACCAAACCGAACATTCAATGTAAACCAAATAAATGAAGTGTCGCTCATTCCCCAGATCTCGGAACCTTCGCTGGGGTATGAGCGTATCACAGTGTTCTAAAGACCAAAAATAACGATAATATGCCAGAACATCAAACGTGTTTTGAAAATAAATTTCTGAACTTAAACTTCATTATTCTGCTTCTAAAGGACTCTGTTACATAAACAGCTTACAGTCACTTAATAAAAATCCCATTGTACAGCGCTACGGAATTTGATGGCGCTATATAAAACAATAAATAATAATAATAATAATAAATAAGTCTGCAAAGGCTCATCCCTAGCGGTGCCTGCAAAATGGGTCCCTTTTTAATCAGCTGGAATTTTGTAAAGTATGTAAATCACTCCCTCACAGCGATGCAGTTACCTTCTGGGTTACATTATTTCATCACAGCTTTAGATTCATAGCGTAATCAAGTGTGAAAAAATGTAAATTCCATGTGTGGCTCCGATAGTGTTTACTTTACAGAATATTCAAGTTCAAGTGCCACTTGCTTAGCTTAACTCCCCATTAAGTGGCACTTTGAGATTCCTGTGGCTCCTTCCTATTTATCGCCATATAGAAAAATCAATAACACACTCAATTTGCAAACACGAAACGAACATGATATCTTCGCTCTTTTGGAACATTCTGCATGTAATAACATGCTACAGAGGTCTTGTCACCTCCAAATATTCTTGTTAATAATCGTACTTATATAAATAATACAATACATGGCAGAATTTAAATTATTTGCGATGCAAGATTTGCACTTATATGTCCTGTCCAAATGAGAAGATTGTGTATACCGCATGTGAGCCACCTACCTGCTCCTGATCGGCTCCTGCTTTGGTGTATTTTTATTCGGGCCAAAAACCCAGGAAATATGTGGCTTACATGCCACAAATGCCCATGACACGCCCCGCTCCCCGCGCATTTCCCCTTTAGTCCTGGCCGCGTCCTGCAAGGGAAGGCTCCGGGTAGCCGGAGCCCAGAAGTTCCCAGGTATGGCTATGGCGTCTCGGTAGAGAAGGTGCTGGAGCTCCCTGGTAGTAAGAAGATCACCTATCAGGAGACGTACTCAGCCATATACATCTCTCCTGCCCAGCAAATAACAGGAGGGGGGCAAATGTATATTGGGGGGGCACCATAAAAACTTAAAGGGCATTAAAAAGCATGTGATGGCTGGAGCATCCTTTTAAATCCAACCCTGTAGTGATATTTTTCACAAATCACACAGCTGGGAACACTGGCAGGGACATCGCTGCTCCACATTCCTCCTACCTCATTATTAAACCATCATGTAAGGAGGGAAAAGGGTAAAACCCACACACGGAGGGCAAGATTCAGGTGGGGTACAGGGTAACAAAGTCATGAAGTAGGGGCCCCTCCAGCTTACAAAATGTTTATTTAATCCCTTTATAACCACGGATATTTTGCCCCTGTGAACAAGCTACAGCAGGTGAAGAAAATGTATGCCAAGTTATATTAATTTACTTATTCTTATTTTATTTTTTTTTTAAACACCTCATTGTAGAGATTTTGAATCTGTTATGGCTATTAAAACACAGACATAATGGGACAATGTCCATAAAAAATTTTAAACTGAAAATAAGGTGTCTTTCTTACTAAACGTTTAATTTGTTCAACATACCAACATAGTAAATTAGGTTGAAAAAAGCCACAAGTCCATCATGTTTAACCTTGCTGTTGATCCAGAAGTAGGCAAAAAAAACACATTTAAGTGATTTCCAATTGTGCCCCAAAAAGGGGAAACGTTTCAAATAGTGATCTGATATCTCCCTGGTTCAACAAGCTATAACTAACCCTGTTCATATAACCCGTTATATACATGAATATTCTTTTTTTGCCAAAAAGTCCATATTTTAAAAAATCTATTGAAGTTGATAGCTAACATCTACGGGTAGTGAATTCCACATCTTTATTGTAAATAATGGTTTTTTTCTGCTTTAAGTGAATTCCTCTACTATACTTTACAAATATTTTTTAAGACAAAAATATGAGGTTTTTTGCACTTTTATTTACATTTTTCTCTAAACTCTGTGAACTGCTGCATATAGCCCACGTGAAACTAACACTACAATTTTAAAATATTTTTGTCCTCACCTATCCCTTATTCCTGTAATCCCATTAAACCTACACTACTCATCCCTCCAACCAGAAAAAAAAACAGATTATAAAATAGCCAGGGTGTTTTATTATCAGAGGCATAGAGGGATCTGCAGGCACAGCTTGTTGATGTCATAACATGTGATCTCTGATTGGCCATTGGGTTAGCCCAGTCCAGCCCCCGAGGACTGCCTTTTAACCGACCACATAGAACATAGGTTGGGGTCGAGAGCTAATTTTTAGAGCTATACAGTCAGTGATGATAAGAGGGGCCCTGAATTCAGATGAAATTACCACCCATAACGCCACCCCACTCATAATACATATTTAGATCAGGGAGTTTTGAGCTCTCCACTTTTTAATACAACCCATGGTTTTTCATCATCTGCATAAATCCCCTAAAGGTTTAAGAAGATAACTATCAGAAATATCTGCAAAAAAAAACAACAGAAATCCAAGTGAAATTAAATATTACTATAAAAAAATCACCAATATTGCGCTGCACCAAGGAATTGTTACCTTACAACTCCCAGCAAACTGAGCCAACTCGGCATGCAAGGTAACATCATTTGAGTAGCAGATCAGGAGAATACATTCTCACTGCTTTTTGACAGGCAATTGAATAATGCAATAATGTGATCAAAACAATAAGAAAATGTTCATTGATGGTGGGATTCACAAGCGGCCAAGCCTGTGACTTTCCCATTCGGCTCTCTAGTTTCCGAAAGGAAATCCGCTAAACAATGAACATTGTTTCCTGCTGAAACATGGAAGTAATAATGTGAAATTCGGAAATATAGCAGAATAATATATACTAATAATATATAATATACACACAAAGTGAACAACATCAAAGAGACACAGCTGTGAAAATATAAAATGCCATTATTTGTTTGCTTGTTTCCTTTGGCTTTATAATGTGTTATTATATTTTACATTTCCTTTTTTTTGTTGCATAGGTCTGTGTGCGGCCATTTTGAAAAGTTTAGGGTATTAACTAACCCCTTCCGGGGTGTCAGCACAGCACTTTCACCTCGCTTTTTGTCTCTGGGCAACTGTTACTGAATTAGAGAGTTTAAGAGGTCGTTTTCAGAGATTAATACACAATAAAGGGACACAGGATCTTCAGCAAAGAATGCACACTAAAGTACTTTGTATGATTAACGAAAGCTAAAAAAAATTTAAAAATAAATGACTTACCTTTAAGCAAAGCTGCAACTTGAAGCAGGAAAGCACTCCCATTGAAATCAATGGGAGTTGTTACTGCACATACTGCTCATACGTACGGGGGGGGGCTTGTTAGACCCCCCCAGAATGCTTCCCGAGCCATTGCTGGAGCTTACTGGCAGTAAGTATATCACATGGCTGGAGATGTGTTCAACTGAAGACATGACAAATAAATAGGGGCAAGGAAAGGGGCAAATACTTAGGGGGGATTCTTAAGGGGGGGCACAATGAAAAATTAAAGGAACAACTTCTTTTTTTTTTTAAATACTGTAAATTAAATCACAGCTTCTGTAGCTGTCAAGCTTTTCAAGCTGCCCTTGCCTTGAAATCCACCCTAAATGTTCACTAATGATCACAAGACGGTATTGATGCTTCTGAGTGTTTTAGATATACATGTCCAGTTAATGAAGAACAAAAAAAGTAACGCACGTTACATGCCAACATAGAAACATAAAAAAAACACGACAGATAAGACCGATTTGGCCCATCCAGTCTGTGCATTTTACTTCCTTACGTTACATCTAAGCCTCTGACCCTCTAGTTTCAGATTATGACCTCTCGCTCAGTTCCCCTCCCTCCATATAAAATTCCCTCCCCTTGGGTATTTAAATGTTTCGATCACAATGATATTCAGTTTTCTTTAAAAGTCTGCTGGTTTGTACTGGATCACCAGAGACTCTTACAAATAATGCATGATGCAGGGCAGCCGTCCTACAATAAATTATTTCTGTAAGGGTCTGTAGTTTAAGGGCAGCTCTTGTCGCCCTTGCTTTTAGCTCTCGCTGCCGCACAGTATGACAGCAGTGTTTCTGGGTCCCACTTACTGTAAATATCACGGCCTTCCTGAAAACGACTCATTCTGCCACTAGATGGCAGTAGCTACATCTTCCGAGAACTGCGAAAACAATGGGGTTCTTTATTCTAGAAAGTTAAGAACATGGAGAGGGTTGGGACAGTAGAACAGATGGACATGCTGGGTTTTTAACCCTGAATTGCCTAAATATAATCGCAGGGCGACAATCCACCTATGTGGCTACTAATAAATATCATCACTGTCAGTTCTTACATAGAATGCTGAAACTGCGGATTCTGTCTAGAAGAAGAGCCACATATGACTTCAAAATATGATTCCGTACGGAGACCTCTCAGAGCCACTAATTAGCTATACCCTTTATTCTCCATATTTAAACGCTCATTTGTGCCTGCGCATCCTGGGTTACAAGCAGCTCTAAGGAGAGCAGCGCTTTACAGCTTGAGCTCATTTACTGCATTGCTGTACATTCTTCTATATGCAACTGATGAGAACCATGCGCATGAGACTATAATGAGTCTTTCGCTTCATTTATTTTTAAACTGACAATATTATTAACTTTTTACTAACTGCTGCTATCTTTACCAAATCCTCAATGTTTACACTGGGGCACCTATCTCATAATATTGCTTTTATACGCTGTGTTTATCTCAACTATATTCAAATGTGGCTCCCCTCCCTTCTCTTCTCGGCAAAGGCTGCCGTAACAGTAGTTATACTGAGCGATAATAAACCCAACATAAATCTTATACTTTTACAACCAATTAAACAGACATTTTTGTAAATATTTCTGTTCTGTTTTGCACTCGCTATAAGATGAGCTACTTGAAGGGGGCTAGCGGTACATGCATGACGCATGGCTAGCCCCACCTATACGGACAATTAACCCAGATTGTATACATGAAGCAACCACAATCTCCTAAAGGTGGCTGAGAGCTGTGAGAGTTGTAGCCCATCAGGCTATCCTCCTTGTGATAAGGATTAAATTACCTGTAATTACAGTATTTAGCATATAATAATTATAGGTACATACATTAGTGAATACTGAACTCGCACTTCTGAGTAAATTTTCGAATGTCATTTATATACGCTCAATAAAAAGTATTGCTACTGCAGTTCAGACTGGGGTGATAGGGGTGGTTTCATGACATCATAAGAGTAATACGTGGCAATAGGAGGTGAAAAGCTTAGATCATGATGAAGCACTGCACTTTCCCCGACTCCAAACCCTCCATGAAACATTCTGAAAAAGATCCAATGAAAATTCTAATATCCAGAGCCCTGTGCCTAATGGAAATGATGATTAATAGAACTTAGAACATTGTCTTTAAGAGGATAGAAAAAGCTAAACAAAAAAAAGGAAAACACCTTAGAGATTGTATATTTATATATATTACGCATACTTCTCTTTTCAACATGAAATATTCTTACTGCAGCTAGCGCTATCGGTTAATAAGAGCACGCCAAATAAATTACGGAGAGCGCTGTATGGAAAGGAGATTAAAAAAAAGTGCCCTAATTTTTGTGCTATTTTTATCGTGTTAATTCTAAAAATATTCAATGATACATTTTAAATTCTTCTCAATCGTTATACATTTTTTATCATTTTAAAAGGATGAGCGGCGCTACCCTTTCAGATATTTCAATGTATTTCCTACAATCTATGGTACGTTCCAACTGGCATTGTTAAGAGCGTATTCGTGACGTAGCCTTTCATTTTCCGTTACATTTGTATTTAAGCTAATTTTTCATTAAACTAGTAGGCTGGGCATTTCAAATAATATCTGCAGAAATGCACACGTATCCGGTGGCAGATCCTTTGTTGTAAAAATTCTAAATTCTAAATCATAATTTATTCACTGGATATTGTGTTTTGCCATACAACCACCCACTGTTGTGTCTAGACGTCCACATTGTGATATTTTGACACATACAAACATCCCTATTTCAACTCAGAAATATACCAACTTTTGGTTAAAAAAACCAAAAATGTTATACTCACTCTTCAATAGAAAGCCATTTAAAACAAAATTTTATAGGCAAGTAAATAAAAATCAGACGGAATGGCTACATGATTAACCTTCAACGACAGCTCCCTGTGACCTTGACAACGTCATTGAATATCATAGCGTGTTAGCTGCTCCAAAATTAAACTGTAAACCCCACAGGCCAGGGGGATGTCTTCTTTAAGAGAGAATATTCTTGATTTACACAGAATTCCCTTTAAAATATTTCCAAAGTGTTAAAAGTGAAAGATTTTTAAACCTTAATAACCTTAATTATTCTTTTAAGCGCTTTATCAATACAGTTGCAACGAAACAAGAAAAAATATATATTTTTCCTGTTTTTTCATGAAAAAATTTTACTTTCATATTCTTTGAACTGTGTTAAAATGTTCTGGATTTTATATTCTAAAAATCTCAACAAAATTAAAGATATTCATTTCAATGGAAACAAGAAGTATTAAAAAAAATACAAGAACAAATACCTAACTCCAACTATCTATCTATCTATCTTAGTTTTTTTCAATTTTCAGGAATAGTTTTAAACAAAAACACAAATTTGACCCAGTGTTATGACCGAATATAGTGATTTTTAATTATATAACTAAATATAAAAAAAAAACATGGAAAGTATAAAGAAAAAAAATATTATGAACAGTAGGAATAAAAAAACCTAAATTAAATATTTGAGACATATAATAAACACATATAATAATACACATTTACACCAACAGAAAATTGCATTTGCTTCACAGCAGTAATGTCTCAGTCATAAAATTTCTATCTCCTTCTAAAAAGTACGAAGTGCGCGTTTATAGACCATGAAAATGTCAAAAGATAGAAGTCCATTCCTTGAAAGGTAGTCATGCGGGTTGCAGTTACCTTCACAATCCTTGCTGCTAAAACCCCCCAAAAAATAAAAATCCAACCTATAACTCCATCCAAAAAAAATAAATCTTTTTATTACAAAAGCCGAGGGACTGGCGGCTGAGGTCAAGAAGATAGAAATTCATTACTTCTCATGCTCTGTCAAACCAATGAAAATGCTTCAGTTTTTTTTTTTTTTTAAGAAAATGCTAAATCTTATTTCGAATGCTATTCATCAAGACGCAAATTCTAACAAAAGAGGGGTTTTGGCCTGGCTACAAAAAAACCTTGACCCTTAATCCTGCTTTTCAAGTGGGGAAAAAGAGAAGGGCAAATCTTGTATGTCGTAGGAATGCTGGTTTCAGGCAAACATTTGTCTGGACTCGCTCTCGGAATAGAATTTTTTTATGAAACGGCAGAAGTCTCGAAACTGTCATGTGACTTTTTTTTCCTCCTCTGCTAGCAGCCATGTGTTTGCTTATCATTTCACTGTGTAATAACTGCGGATTTTAGCTCAACCTGCCTTTGCTTATAATGCATGACATAGCCGGGGAGGGAGCATGAGAACTGTTTCCCTTGAAAGACAAGGTTTTCATAGTTGGCCCGTAACCATGGAAGCAGATGCCTTTTTCTTCGCTTACCCCTGCTTACCTCTTTGCAGCCACGAGCTGCTCCCTTTTGTTAAAAGGGGTATGCCTCGCTCTTCCTTTATCGGGAACCAACTTGCGTCTTCTTCAAAGGGCACGATGCTGCAGGTCATTGGTCTAGACTGTTTGAACGGTCCAGGGAACAGCCTTGATGCAACCCTTACTCCGTCTGAAGCACACCACCAGCCGTGCGACTGCAGACTGTAGGGGGACATTTGAGATCTGTATTTGAAAAGGAGTCCGTCCGATTTTGCCATTGTGCCTTTTCACTCATCGATCGAATGAATATCGAACCTTCTGTCGTTGCATGTGTGAAATAGATAGCTTAGCAAGCACTTTTCTTCCCAAACCTGAGTGGTGGGCCAACCATTTTTTTTCTTTTTATATTCTATCCTGTATTTTTTTTTTCTTCTGAATGCATTCATTGCATGTTTACTTTGAGGAGTTATGGAGAGCAACATCATTGTGATTGCCAATATTAATTTTGTACACCTAATGTCCATTGATGACATTTTTCAATGTTTAGGAACTATTTAATGCTGTACTATCTAAAAAAGTTTTCTTTTGATGCCATGATATGCACAAATAGTGAATTTACATCATTATTAAGAAGTAGTTATGAATGAATTTATAAAATTAATGTAAGGTATCTAGATAGATAGATAGATAAAACAAATATTTTGTATGTCAACAGATATTATAAATAGGTATTTTTAGGTATTTTTTTAAGTAAATAGGCATATAGAAATTATTAATAATATACACATACATACAATAAAATTCAATGGCAATATGCCATAAAATTCTTATATTATTTTGTATTTGTTTTTAGCTAGAGCTATATTTTTGACACATTACCTATAAGAACATAAATTATTATTTTTTTTAATATTACCATAATGATATTACTTACTTATTCTCTAATTTTACAGCAATTCAAATTCTACTTTTATATTAACCCATTTTGGCTAAATTCTCTGCTAACATCTATAAGCATATGTCTAGTCTAAAATGCATACATGTCTATACATTCTATCATATGGATATCACTTGTATTTTGCACTTGTATTGGGGTTGCTCTTTTTATGTTGTATGAGGTCATCGTGTATTTCTAGTGACAGCATTGTCTTATTCTTTAAGGCAAACCTAATTTCTTTCTTTTCATAATTGGTACCGGCAAATAGGAGATGCCTTAAAGAATAAAGGTTATTGTGACAGATGAAACATAATTTACAACGAGTGCTCTTTTTATCCCTGTTTTCAATAGCGAACAAAGACTTTTGGTTGAATTTAAGGTGTAGTTTGAATGTATTTCGACTTTAATAATACAAGGATGAGCTTTGTGGCAAATACTATATGGCCAAATAAAAGTATTTTAATGGAAAATATATAGCCAAAAGTTAAAAGAACTTATATACGAAATAAGTGAATTATATGTTTTTCTCCTTTTTGGAATATAATGATTTAATATAAGTTATAAATCTAATTATTAAGTAAAACCAATATAGGTTTGCAGTAAGATGCTTTTTAAATGGACAGCTTGTTATTGTAGCCAAGGAAGTGAAATAATGATATTTAAATGCTTATTTAAATATAATGTAGAACAATCCAAAACAATGTGTAGTAGGGTATATTAAATGGAATGCATTTATTTATTTATTATGTCAATTCAATGCAAGCATTTGTTTGTATTCTTCTCACTGCGTTAGTTCTAAATGTTAGTATTTTTCCTAAATATTTAGGAAAATGTTTACTGCTTTGGTAAAAAAATACAAACATAAAGTTTTCAGTTTTTTACCATTATTTCTGTTTGGGCCAGTAGAAGTTTAAGATTATATATATATATATATATATATATACACACATATCTGACTTATGTGTTTCAAATGTTTTATTTCAAAATCATTAGCTTAATTTTTAAGATAGCTTTACCTTCTTCATGATACAATGTGTATATATATATATATATATATATATATATATATATATTTATATTTTATGTTTCTGTTATCTAACTATAGCAACAATATTGTTAAATGTTGTAGGATAAGTTCATTATGTTTATTATAAAAAAAAAAGCGGAGAGGCAGTAAGAATTCTGAATTACCTTACATGGTTTAAGGAAGATTTATATATATAAATTAGAATGTATACATTAACTAAATGTCACAATAAAGATGGTTACATTATCTTTTAATGTCACCTATCCTTAAATACAAATGTCTATTTCATGTAGGGATGGATTTACTTTCATTGTTTAATGTTTTGTAGGAATATGTGTGACTGCTAACAATTCCTGTATTGACCTACACACAACCTTTGGTCTGGTTTAATATCTACATACTTAGAATAAACCAAGACTGATATCGGTGAAGGCTACATTGTACATTGTGTCTCAACACAAAGGGATCCATTATAGGGATTCCCAATGTAAGACAATTTTTTTTAAGTCCCTTTAATTTTACAGTCGTTGAAAGTTAATGTTCTGTACAGACAACTTGCATATTTTGTGCGACAGTGTTAATGAATTTATTAGTCAATGATTGTGGAACGCCTAAATAAAATTATTATTTCCGATATGAAGCTACACCGGCCATCAGCATTATGTCAACATGTTGTGTGCGCTGTCCATTTAATCTGAACGTCCCTAATCAGGCAGATCAGAAGCAAAAGTGTTGGAAAGATGGTTTGGGAAGCAGTTCCGCAATCGGAAAACTGTAGAATTTGATTTCATAAGACAGGCAGGATCACAGTCAATGTTGCCACATGCTGTGTGAAAAAAATGCCACCCTGGTGTGAACAAAGGATTTAAAACCGAGTCAAAAGGCATGCAAGCTCAATGTCTAAGCCTTTCCTGTGCATTGTTCTGCCCCAACCTGCAGGACATCAAGTGGGCTTGAAAGAATAAAGTGCTTTTAAAGATTATTATTGACAGTAAAATGCGTGGGGATATTTCTTCTGATTAATAAAAAAAAAATACAATAAAAACACAGTGCCCTACACAGATGTTTAATAAAATATAAGTGAAGAAATAATACACAGAGCGTAAGCAACAAGGACATGCAACATTTTCTTTTTAAATAAAGTACAGCGCTGAAGAAACAATAAAAAATAATAATAATAATAATGACTTCAACAGCAATAATTCTAAATGGAATGCATAAAAATGCTAAAAGTGAATTACTGTTTTGTTTAAAGGTAAAAGAAGGTGTGTGTTGTCCCTACAGGAAGCTGATCACGCTAATCAGATTCCTATATGATGTCATAAAGTTATGCAAATGTATATGTTTTTTACTGTTTTTTTATCTGGCTAACATGGAAAATACTCTCCTTAGCTTGCGAGCAAGGCCCTCTTTAACGAATGAATTAGTCTAGCTTATTAGTCTTTCAATTTTAGCTCTTTCACACACATTGAATGTATGTACGGTAAAGAACACGGCGTAAATTGTCGGCACTATACCGTATAAAAAAAAAGATAATAATAATAATAAATACAAATGAACTCATGTTACTGCAACTTTTCCTCAAGGTATAGTGTGTCTAAATATATATATATGTTACAGTGAAAGACCGAAATCTGGAGAATGTTGACATTCACCGGTGAATGTCAACATTCACATAGTCGCTTGGTGTATGTCCGAAATATTTGCTAAATACCCTTATTTCTTACTTACACCGGCCAATGTCGACATTCACCAAGTACTAATGGTGAATGTCGGAGATTTATATTTTCTTCTCCGTATTTCAGCGGCGATCAAATATCACAAGGGTGACGTAACTTTTTCGCCTCTCTTTCCGAGAGGAGTGACCAAGAACTTAAAACAAACAGCACATTTCCAATAAGAAAAGAAAATATAATATTAATAATAAAAGGATTCAATTATGTGATTAGAAACTTATTTATTGCAACAACTTAAACTATTATGACATTTTGAATTACACAGAAGTCCCTTGCTTTTGCAACTGCATTTATTTGTGGAACACTTCCTTTTGCAATGACAGCGTGTATAGCCTTGCCCGCCGCTTCTCGAATTAGCTGCAGCTGCTTCTCTCAGCCCTCGGCTCCTCTCTTTTTGACCTCCACCAGAGCATATCTGTGATTGTCGACATACACCGGTGAGGGTCCGAATGTAATATAATGAAATGAAATATTCCATCTTTCACCGACGTATTTGGTATGTGTTGACATTCACCGGTGAAAGTCGACATTCACCAATTTTGGTCTTTCACGGTAACATATATATATATATATATACACTACAAAAAATACATTTTCCATGCTAAGGGACTTTATGGGCCTTTTCATAAAATAAAAAAATAAAAAATCCAGGAGCTCACAGACACCAGGTGGCCATAATTGCATTTTCCTTAATTTGTGTACCTAACCAAATGTCATGATTACATCTTAAAAAAATTAATGATGGTCAGACTTAAGGTTAAGTTTTAACCTATACAGAGTACCACAATTATTATTTTTGTGACATGTGTGCTTTATAATTTAATTGATAGTGTCAAATTAGACCAAAATTAAGTTAATCATAATCCTTTTTCATGAAAATATATTTTTATTAACAGTTTTTATATATATATATATGTTTGATGATCTACACTCCAAATTTCCCCATGGATTCATCCGGCATTTCTGCTGAAGTCGGATCTTTCTATTTGCATTCTACGGCACAATAAAAATTGGGTAGAGAGCCACTAAATCCCAGAAGCTTCCTTAGAAGGTCAAGATGGGAACATTTTCCTATTTACTCTTTGTAACTCTGGATAAAAATCAATTTGTTGCTTTCATTACAACCACACAATCAATTCCATTTAAAGCATGATGCAACAGTCAAGTCCAAAGACAAAATTAAGCTGCCGGATGACGACTAATAAAAATTAAACAGGGTATAAATGTTGCCATAATTCTGCAATATAAAACAAAGCATCTGTCTCTAGCTTTATCGATGTGATACCATTAAAAGTTCTAGTCTTGGGACCAAAAGTTAAGGGTCAGGTAACTATTATTGTCTTCTTTATTGGCTTTCTGCAAGGATGCTATTTGGTGAACCCAAACCAGTCTGTGAGAGAACATTAATATTTATTTAGGTGAGAAATGTATCTGATTCTGCATTAAAAAAAGTTGGATACAATTTAGTAATAAAACATGTCATGGAATTCCACTATTATTCCCAGCATTCACCAATACTATCTGGTATCGGGCCCGAACATTGTGTATAGATCAGCTATTACAGTTTTAGGCTATAATAAAAAACATATGAATTACTCAAGTGCCTCAGGTGTAATTTCGCTGGCGTAGATAAGACATGTGTTTATTGTTAGCCGGCAATACAGTGCATTCTGCTGTTTACTCTGGGAGAAAAGAAACACTAAACCACTACAAGAGCCAACTTGACAAGATGGAGCAGGTTTGAGACAGTAGTGACTCTTCACATGAGTTGTCATTGTAGAGTTGCAGAAAAAAATAAAATAATTAGAATTATATCATATCGTAGGACTACCGGTATATGTTCTCTATATTATTTGTGTTTTGCATATTAGTAAGTTCTGACTAAACCTTTCTCCTGCCGCACAGACATCTCATTAATGGTGTCCAGAGAAGGCACTAAATTGCATGAGAGTCTCATTTGGATTAAAATGCAGTCCCACTGATCCAGCTCCTTGGTGAGCAATATAACCACGGAAAATGAGATAGGACTCACCTTGTCCTTCTTGTGTGGCGTCTACATATTTAAAACAAGTGAGGAAAGACAAAAATGAACCGAGCTGATAATGTTTCTTTGGTTATCCTGGAAGCTCACTCAGTAAAAGTCTTTTATATGATATATATAACTGAAGTTTTAGGTAACAGAATAGTGAATGATCATAATGACATTTTAATGCCATCTTGGAGCTCCAATGAACAAAAGGAACGATTCTTCATGTTTAATAACTGCATTGCTTAGTTCTCCAAGTTTTTGGCTGACCTCATCCTACTGAGTTTCTACATATATTGAGGCACAAATCCAGAAGATTTGTTGTCATGCTTTCATTGTTTAGAGCTTGGGGCTTTGGTTTCTATTTTGTTATTTTTTATTTTATTGAATACATTTTAAAGACACACGATCTCATTTGAGTGTAAAATACTGCTCTAACTTTGTTTTCTGCTGGCGCATCCCAAAAGTTAAACAGTCAAACGTTAATAAAATTAAGTTTGAATAAGCAATAGACATTCCGAAAGTGATACAGGACATATTGATTAAACTGTGTGATTCCACTCACACATGCACGCTCTTGAATTTCTATGGTCCCTATTTATACAAATGAACAGAAAGCTTTATCTATGGTGTTCAGTGAGCAAACCCGGAGATCTGTGCAAAGACTATCCATCACATCCCTGTCTTAATTGAATGACACCCGAATGAAATCAATAAATTGTAGCAAGAGACAGATTTGCATTTCCACACTCACTTATCCTCCTTCTCTATTACTTGGCGCTACCAACGTGACCAGAAAACATAACTACAGAGAACAGAAACCAAGTAGCCTTAAGAACAAAATTCCAGGAAATTCTATTCACAAACAAATCTAAGAAGGACATTCATATTCTACCTGCGTCCACCAGAGATGCCTGGCTACTACTCAACGTTGCAGCACAAGTGGCTAAAGGTTCATTTGCATGTCACTACCTATACTCCACACTATGTGTTTCATGGCCCAAGCTGTATTAGCGGTGGGAAAAATCACAAAGCTAAAATGTGAGCCATTTTAGGGTCACAGGAGAGGTGCCAGGAATCTTCAGTGCTATTTTGAGTTTCTCAAAGCGGTCCCAAGTTGCAATGGCAACTCTGACCAAGAGGTCAACCCAGGTGAATCTTGCATAGTCGTGTTTCCACAAGCTTCCACTGTTGAATAATTCAACATGGCTAACTGCATCCTTTAGGGCACTGAGCTTCTTGAATGGGGATGTTGCAGCCAGGTTCTCCCCTTTGTTAGTTGGGGGAGCTAGAAATCCTAGGGTGTGCTCTCAGTCCATGGAAGTGTCCAGTGCAGTTTGAATTGGACTAATAGGGCCACCTTTGGGCCAATGTAAAATATTCATTTTAGGACTAATTTTAGCCCAAGTTGACCCTAAGATTTCACCTCATTGTTTAGACCTTACCACACAGACCAAAAAAGTCAAAGTACAATATAAGAGCAATTTATATACAGGGTCATACAGAAATCTAATGGGGGCCCGGGGCAAGCTTCTCACAAAAATGCTGGCACAGATACCTCCAGGCAAGCTTCATCGTTCGCTGTCTGCCTGCTACTGGGCACCATGATAAGATGTCATATCCCAGTGCTCTGCACCAGCAGATGATGTGCAAAGCCCTAATGATGCTTTAGTAAAGAGGTCTGTTCTGTTACTTACACCCACTTCGACTTCACACTTGCACTCCAGACTATGGTTGCCGTTGAGGGGGTCTGAGGGACAGCTGCCGGGGAACCCTAAGGTAAGCCTCCCCCTTTGTCCTGTATTACTGACAGCCCGACTATATAGCAGAATAATATCGAAAACTACAGGCAGCTCAAGGAATCAACTTTAAAAACACTGGAAAATCACATTTTCTTTTTGAATAGGTATTTCTGTAAGAATTGGTTACTATCAATAGTTTAGTTCACAAACAAGGGCTAGAACCTGCAAGCGTCAGAAAGAGAACCGTCTTTGTATGCCAAGGATGATGTCATCTCCATGCGACACAATGTCAAGGTGACTGCGCAGCTTGAGATGAGTAACATTCTGGATATCTCTAAGAAGTATAATGAGGCATAATGCAATACGTTGAAGAAATGTACTGCAAAAAACAGTCTGCTGTCTGTAGGCAACAAAACTGATAAAAGATGCTAGCCACTCACTCCACACTATAATTTTGGAAGAGCTGCTGTTTCAAATGTACAGGTCCTTCAAATAATCTTGCACCAGCAGTCATTACCGTGTCTATGCAGCCCTTGAGATCCGCAATGCATTATTGATAATCTCATCACTGAGCTAAATGGAATGTCTGACGCTGGTATAATGTGTAGGCATGTGTGTGTGTCTAGGACGGTTATGCCAGGGACTCCCAGAAAAGCTCCAGCAATACCAGCAAATTGATCAATTAAAGATGAAAAAGAAAGATTGAATGAAACTATATTAAAGTAGCAGGAAAAGCTCTCCATTGACAGATACCCAAACAATAGATCATATTTAATATAGGACTCGTAATAGCATCAGAAACCCTTAGATTTTGATGATATTTTTTTTTCAGTTTGACAATAATAAGTGAAATTTTACTATGTTCAAGCAGCCAATCAATGCTACAACATGTCAGATCACAGAGGAGGCCTGGCGCTGCAGCTTCTCCTAGTACGCCTTTTATTGTTTTTGTTGCAGGTTTAATGAATGCATATTAAAGTACCTTATTTGCTTGAATATAAGACAAGGGTTTTTTTCACAACCTGACTATAAGACTAAGATCCAGACCCCCCGCAGCGCTGCAGGGGACCAGGATCCCCCCCCCCTGCAGCTGGTGGACGTCTATGCTAGAGATTGCCTATGCGCATAACTCAGACATCCACTGGCTGCCGCCACTAGACACCAGGGAGTCTGGAGCACATGGGGCAAGTCTAGGGATGCATTGGTAAGTCTAGGGGGCAGAGTGGCATATAGAGGGTATGAGGCATATCTGGGGGGCAGAGCGGCATATCTAGGGGCAGAGTGTCAAGCCTGGGGGCAGATGTGCATAACTGGGGGCAGATGTGCATAACTGGGGGCAGATGTGCATAACTGGGGAGCAGGTTGGCAAATAAAATGAAATAAAACAAGAAATGCATTTTTTCAATAATATTTTTATTAAATATGAGAAAATTGTTTACATGTGAATAAATATTTACTAATAAAACTTTTTTCCTATAGAGTAGTCTTATATTCAGGCTTTTTCTTGTTATCCTAAATTAATTTTCAAATTTTGTCAGGTCGTCTTATAATCGAGCAAATACGGTACTTTTAAAGCACTTTAACATGCCGTCTTTGTTCAGGAGGCTGACTGGGATACTGGAGTATCCCTTTAACTATAGTGGAAAGATAACTTGGGAGTAATCATGCAGATCCTGAGTGCAGGACGCTAGGATGGCTGCTAGCATGTTATACACATTATGTGGGTTTCTTAATCACGGATATTTCCATCGCTATCTCTTAAGCTTACTGAGTCCATACAACTGTAAAATGTAAGAGGTGACAGGTCTACTTTAACTTCTGCAATTATGCAGATATTAAATGACCCTTGGCTCATATGTATTGTAGGTCAAGAGACCCTTCCCTAGATCAACTTTAGCAAACAGGATGGCGTCCACTAGGATAGATAGCAAACTCAGATTTAGTCATTTGTGATAGATAGATAGATAGATAGATAGATAGATAGATAGATAGATGATAGATAGATAGATAGATAGATAGATAGATAGATAGATAGATAGATAGATAGATATTGACAAAATGCATTGACCTTTGAAAAGGGAAATAGATGAGTATTCATCCAATTAAGGGAACGCATTTCAATTAAGTAAAATTTACTGGCAATAGGAAAAGAACGTTGAAATACCCGTTCACTAGGAGGACACTATGACAATAAAGGCTTAACAATAGTCATAAATCAATTTGTCACCAATTAAGAGCAATTATCTGATATGTAACAATTAAACAGGAGTCATGTAAGTTTGTAAAGCTAATAGATTGAAAACATTTGAATGGCTTCCGTTTTAGGACCTTTTCAGCGCAGTACAAGGCCTATTGTGTTTTTATGACATCAGCACAGCTTTTATAACGCAATGAAACAATTGAAGACAAATCGAAAACACACCAAACACATACTGCTGTCAGTCCTTTGAATCAAATAATAATGATCCGAGTAGTTTATTTCTATTATTTTATTTTTTTCATGTTACTTTTGTCACATAGTTTTTAAATATATGGATATAGGGGCAAATTTGAAAGAAAAAAAAAACAGAGAGACACAAATTTTTGTCCCTGATCTTCGCGGACCCAAGCTGTCTAATCAGTTTAAGTCAGTTTAAATTCACTGTAAATATGCCACCGTTTCGGCAACAATATGACATTCTTAATTTTTTTTTAAATGCCTGCTTATAGAATACTAGCAAGGTGCAACATTATAGCAGGATACTTGCCTCGCAATCTGATATAAGGGAACTATGGACAGCCAAGTGTAATGTCTTTACGCCTACATAAAGAACTTAAAACTAGGTAATTTACTTAAGCAGATGGGGAGTAATTAAAAGTGACTTGTTCTTTTACAACTAGATATCATAGGAATCATTCTGCTGACAGTTCCATTGTGTATCCCTGCTAGCGAGTATGAACATGTAAACCAGTGTTTATGTAACAGACTACCACATGCTGGGCAAAGCATTGTAGGTCTGTCTGATGGGGAACAAGGACATTATGTAAAAGCCTTCCTGCAGTCTGCATTACACGGTTAATGAAGTGCTAGAGATATCTGTCTCCCTCTATAAAATAGGAACTATGCTCAATTCACTCTTCCTTAGCATTAGCACCTAGTGTTATAAATGGTTGGCTTCAAAACATTTCTTTTGGTCTAACAGCATAGAAACATATATAATTAGAGCCACTTTACAGGCTCCATGGCCCTTTGTCATAACTTCAATAGTAGCCTCTGGGAACAGCTCAAGAAAGCTGGCTTTAAGGTAACAACTAATGCAGTCTACTCAACCAAGTCTCAAGAAGACCAACCTGAATACCAACTCAACAGTGCTTGGCAGAAGCCGAGTGCAAAAAACATATTTGACCTCAAGTTTCCATTAGTATTTCTTGAATTCCACCTGCCCTGACCCTTTGACCTGGTGTTTGACAAGTTTAGGTTTGCTCTTAGTACTTTGGAGTGTAGCAGCTAAGTCTTGGAGTTCATGGTTCCTGGAGACACAAGTGAAGAGGAACATGACTATTAAAAGCAAAATGCATCCTCATGGGTTCCCTGATCGTCTCAGACCAAGGGTGCAACCTTTGATGTAGTGAGTTACAGCCTTATCCTTAATTAAGTACATAAATCTAAAGGACATCTGCAATCTCATTTGCCCAGTAGTAATGCAATAGCTGCAGAATAAGTATGGATGGCTATGTCCATATGACATGAATTTGAGAAGGCAATATCAAAGGCTCAGCAAGCTATCATTGTTTCTTAATAGAGGGGACATGAACAGGGCTCATACAAATAAGTTCTTATATTAAAGGACTTTAGATCAATAACGCTCTTAAATATAAATTTCGAATGGAATTTTGTCTCTGCGGTTTACATCCGTAGCATATGCACTTGGAATATTTTAATTTTCTATAATCACATTTTTTTACGTTGTATCAGTCTAGATCATGAAAAAAAAAATCAACTATAAAGAAATCTGGTCACCTTATTTTAATTACATCCAGTTCTGTGACCCGTGTGATGCACTAGGTACTTTTTTGTTAAGCGCCCCTGTCAATTCCAGTAGAATAAGGAAAGCTTCCAAGGAAGGAGATAAGGCTGTGATTCTGGGGAGTGATTTGGAACCCTGCTCCATTGCCTTTTGTGTGTATTGCTGCAATGTGCTGGCTTTTTCTTTTCTTCCTTTTGTGTTTCTTGTTCTGGCTTTGCAAGCTGTATCTTAAGCCATGCAGGGTCAGGGCAAACAGAGAACGGCATTCATAAATAGATCAAGTTTATGTGAGAATCTGCCCCTCTTGTGCCCTCAATTTCCATATGAATTGTTAATAAAATCTCTGCCTGAAAGCACATGATCGCCTGAGCAGGGAAGTCATGCAGAGAATCCCTCAGCTAAGGGGGGAAAAATAGACGCATTATCTATCGCTTCGTCTTTCTGTGTTCGTGGGAATTAAACCTTGTAACACCTCCCAAACAAACCCCTCTTCGTCCCCCGCCACCGTTTACCCCACCCCAACACCTGATCACTAAAAGAACAGATTGTGATAGCCGCAGATGCACAAAAGGAACAGCCAGGTCAAGGCCTCAATCATAATAATCCTCACCTGGCTGCCATTTGGTCAACACAGGAATCTCCAAAGAGAAACGTTGATTGGTATGATTTAGCAATAGAAAGTATCCAGCAGCTGATACGGGAGGGTTCAAGATTTTCCCACAGCTTTTTGACACCGGCTGGACCAGGGATCAAGAGAGACAATGGAAGGTCATATGTGGAGCATGGAAAAGGACCATACCCCAATTAACTTTGTCTCCCCGTGAAACGTTAGGAACATGAGACCTTGTTTGCTGCTGGAATCTTGGAAATGCCCTTATTCTTATAACGATACAACCGGGTCTCTAGTGACATCACTTGTGACAACCTTTAAATGACACTTTTCACAAGCCTGGTATGATTAATGATCATCTCACGTATTCTGCGCGTAATTTAAACTGCTCATGTGATGAGAAAATTAACTTATGTAGACATTTCACGTGGAATACGGAGCATAGTCTCACCCAATCAGAAAATATGACTTATCTTTAATTATTCTTAAATAGGATCTACAGAAAGTTCAGCATAATTTCCAAAAGTCAAATTCATACGAATATGCATAAATTGGATCACTTCGCATTTTCTTTTTTTTAAGTTTTGTGAAATATGTCTTGGCGTCAAAACGCCCCTTTAATTCCAGGACCACATTTTATTAAAATTGGAAACATTCTGTCCAAAATATTAATTAATGCATAATTCTGTTGTCCAATGTAATGCCAGGTTCAAGCACTGTGTATGTGCAGAAAAGCAGCAGACAAGGCAGTATATGAATAGAGGAGCATTTTGTGATGTCACAACACTGGCCACATAAAAGGGGGACCCCCGTATGACATCATATGCTGTTTGGTGAACCAGGTGACCAATCATTATGTTAATGTTGCTTTTAAAATGGCCCAAACACTTCCTTACAGCATAGTAAGAATGATTTGACAAATACAGGGAGTTCCATTATAGTTTCTACCATAGAGAATGAGAAGTTATATCACTAATTAGCCGTATTATGGACATAATAATGTCCAGATATAACTAATGGAAGGAATATGCCCATGCAAAGGATATTGTAAAAGCAGTTTAATTTTCACCTTGATATAGTGCTTTAATTACGAGTATGGTATGACCCAAACCATTAGAAGGCTTCTTAATCACTTAAGATCTTGGGAAACGGTTCTTTAAGATTATTTCTAATGGACATGTCTAATATTAAATATGAGAAAAATGGGGAAAGCTAAAAAATGATTTTATTGCTTATATATTTCCTGCACTGCGCAATAGATATGCAGAGGAATACTTAAAGCAACATAGATTATTATTTATTATTATGTATTGTTTTATATAGCGCCATCATATTCCATAATGCTGTACAATGGGTAGACAGGACATAACATGTAGTATATAACATAACACTTTGACTTACAGAAACAACAGGTGAGGAGGACCCTGCTCAGACGAGCTTACATATGGCCATTAAGAGAAAACAACCCAGTATTATAGAGTATTAAGTAACATGACCAGGGGTCTTTGGCTGTGGACACACAATGTTGGAGAAATGTTGAAGGAAGTATTGTCAACGTGGGATTAGTGAGAACTTGTAATCGCAATGAATGCGAAAGTCTCGACGCTATCCACAGTTGCAAAAAGGATAAAAGACTTTTACGTACACAGATCAATGCCCAGTTGTGTTCAAACAAAGTATGTGTGTAATAGTAGAGGCGACATAGCTTCAGAGGATTATCTCTGGTATTTACTAAGGAGGGCTCATAGCACATGTTTGTTTAAAGGGACTCCATAGTAATTATGATTACTGGCTTACAAGACAATGGGATGTAAGAATATCTGAATACAAGTGAAAATACGATCTTTTAATATTGAGTATACTTGTTGACCTGCTTTATGGAATAGGTCATTGGCTAAGTAGCATACTCAAAGGTTCAAATAAAAAGTGACTGGGTGGTGGAGATTAACTTCATGGTTAATAAACAATAGTAAACATTACTATGTGATATAGATATGTTTTACTTAGCATGTATGGTATTTGTAGAATGTATCCACTGGGTGTGCGCCAATCCCTTTCTTTGTTGTGTGTGTGCATGTTGGTCATTTCAGCAGCACCCCAAAACCTGTATTTATATGCATGTAAGAGATCCTGAACAGACTTTTTGGTTAGCACACCTACCATCACACAAGTGTCTCATTAATGCTGTATCCACAATTGCAAGAGAGTGTCAGTGGGTTAAAACGCAGTGAAGTCCCAATGATTCAGCTCCATAGTAAGCCATCCAGTCATGTTAGGATTAGATAGGACTCGGAAGTGTTGTACAACATAGTTGTGAGCTAAGCAATATAAGGCCATATTGTATGACAGAACCCCCAATATTTATACGGCAGAAAGGTGTTTTATATATCAATTATAGGATTTCCAGCTTGTATTGTTTAGGATTTCCAGCATGTATAAGCTATCCAAACCCCATCTGTAGATATAAATACATTTCAAGCTGGACACATTCCAATTTCTTAGAAAGATTCCATATACAGCTGGAATAGTTTATTTGTAACAGTGAAAAAAATGAAAGCATTTAAATCCACAGCGATTAACTCATCCTGGCCAGAATTAGCCTAAATATAATACTAAATAAAATACTATACAATAATAAATGAAATGCCAAACTTTCTTTCTTCAAACTTTCCTTAGGAGTTGTGCTTTGAGGACTATTCACAAGATATGAAGTATGAACAACAAACAGGTGGTGATTGGGAGCAGGTTTACCATGATACTGGGGTATTATTATTATTATCTAGTCATTTATATAGCACCATAATATTTGGCTGCATTGTACAATGGGTACGGAATGGATAAGGAATCCAGAACTGCTCTACTCAATGGCAAAATAGAAGGTGGACCTTAAGCGCATGCACTCATATGGAAATAGGACATTGAATATCTTCTTGTAAACAGGGCTATTCTCAAAGGAATGGAACATAATTACAAATCTGAGAACAAAATGAGAAGCTTATGCATGTTAAAACATTACTACTGAACATTCACAGCTGAGAGGCACCCTACACATCAGCCCAACACGTGTGCCAATCCTTCATAATCCATTTCTTGTTCCATTAGTATCAAAACACTCACCCAATATATAGGTCTGTTCATATAGACTGTTCGAATACCCTGCTGATCAATGTCACATTATCACATATGACTGACCCAGCTAAGGTCTGCCCAAGAACAAGTTTACTACATTTCCAATGGCTTACTCTACGCCAATAATGGATAATGGGGTGAGTTTGGTGTCTATAGTCTTCTGAAGATAAAGACAACACAACTGTGTTCCCTGCGGGATGTGACTTTTGGCAACATGCACCTTTCAAATACGTGCAACCAGAAAACCAACACATTCAACAAATGGTAATTGTGTATATATTTCAGACATCTGAATTCTATTTGTTGTGTAAGGCTGCCATGTTTTCTGGACAAAAGTACCAATCAATTATTAGAATGGTTCATTAGTGGCCATGCAATGCTACTTATACTTGACTGCTAGTAAAATGGCAGAGGATAGAAGATAAGTGGAACAATTTCTTACCAGAATTGGTGGATGTTAATACAGTGAGGGAGTTTAAACATACATTGGATAGGCTTAAAGCTATCCTGAATCTAAGACAAGACCAAAGATGATTAAGGTTTGAGTCTGTACAGCAGCACAAATAGGCAGACTAGATGGATCTCACCTGCCATCAATTTGTGTTTCTCTGTTTCAATCTAGGTGGCACTAGGAACCATACATGTACTAAAAAAACAGCGACTTACCATCACAGGCTTTCCACTGTGGTCATCATATGCATTATTCCAACCTATGAAAGACAGATACAAATCATTATTCAACACAAGTACCATTTCTATTTATGCTCTTTAATTAAGACAGTTCACGTTTTGGAATGGATACTAGCTTTTATTTAAGAAATATTTTACGCAGGGCTCCTTACAGTACATAGATTTGAAGGCTATGTGAAAGCTAGAACCGACACATTAGGTAAAGACCTGCCCGCAATATAAAAGTGTTTTTCTACAAATACTTCATAGTTCATAGCAATAAAAACTAACCAAAGTTGCATTTTATAGCCTTCTGGGCCCAGTGAAAACAATTTTAAAGTGTAAGTTAAATTACTCATACACTGAACTTAAAACTTCAACAAAAATATGTTTATTTGCAGAGAACTCCATGAATCGTTTATTTTAGGGAGAAAAACAAGGTTCTACCATCCTGACTATTTCTAGCCATCTGTTCCAACCTCTTTATTTATACAGCAGTATAATATAAAGCTGATTTGACACAATGTTAAAGTACAGCAAACAAACACACAATATTCAGCAATTGTTACAATTCACGAAATCTTAAAATTTGGCAAATAAGCTTAAATTGTGTGTTTTTTTAAAAAAAAATATATTTTAAGTTGTTTATGTGAAAAAGTATTTTTTTTTCTTTTCAACCCAAAATATTTTCTCTTTCTTATTTTGGTGCAGGAAACAATGAATTGCATCCAGTGGATTATTTTTTAATTGTTAACGTAATAGTGGCAGAGGTTAGAGCCTGTGTGTAGACTTGAGGCTGAGTGCCCTGCTGGGCCAGGCTCATCAGGAAGAATGAGCTGGGTAAAAACATATCTGCTCCCCTTTAATTTATGGCTCCTAGACATCCAGAGAGCAGGCCGGTCTTACATCGTGTATGACCCCAGATGGTGGCTTGACAGAGCTGGGTCACCCAGGTCTACTTGCAGCCAATCAGCAGCCAGGAAATAGATGAATATAGAAACATCTGCTTTTTTCCCATAGGTAGAAGACACTTTTCTTCCTATTCTGCAAGGTATTACCTGCACTGCTGAATGACCAAGCTCAATAACCTACTAGGAGTTATTGAATAGATTCCTTTGAGGGTTTTCACTAACGAAAACAAATCTCCCAAATACCACTTTGCCAAACCAATACAATGAGCATATTTATCCTCAGTGTTACCCTTGTGTGATTTATTGAAGAGACAGATCACATTTAATCCATGAAAATCTATAAATCCTACAAAACATTTAACCACCTTTGATAAAGGACACATGTTGGAACTTTCTGGTGCTGGATTTTATCTGTGAAACCTCACTGTCATGTAATACACAATGTAGTTTCCAACAAAAGAACAGATTAGGAAAGCTGGAGAATGTATAAAACGGGCCAATAAAAAGAAAATGTCCCAGATGTGGTTGTACAATAAAACTAATCATATTAATTCAATCCCCCTCATGTAGGGCCAAAGCAGAACCAGAGCCAGGATAGATCATCCTCAAATACCTCAATGTGGGTAGCAACACGTTTTCCAGTTTCTCGCCAACCTAGAATTGTCTAGACAAGTCCATTATGTTCATCCTTTCCAGGTACCCATATCTGATGATCCAGAAGGATAAAACAAACCCAATATGGAATGTACGGGACTGCTAGAACCCATTTTTAATTAATAATCAGGTATCCAGAGGATTGTTCCTTCATAGCCACCTGAGTTTGGCCACGTGAACATAGGAAGTGGTGGTATTCCACCACTTCCTTACAGGCAAAAACCAATTAATATGGCAGTAATATTGATGTATAAGGTGTTTACAGGAACATAGGCATATATGTATATTTATATATATTATTTCGGGTTACTCAGGATTTTGTGACCCCCTGTACAGTGATAGTCCCACTGTACAATATTTTTTTTAAACACACACAGTATATATACACTAACAAAAAAAAAAACAACCTACATTGCAATATTATAGAATGATCGCATGTTTGGTATGTTGATATAAGAATTTAGATGCAGGAAAGAGAAAATGAGTACAAAGAATACATTATATAAAGAATACAAGATGTTCAGATGAAGTCCAACAATACATTTTTTTGGTTCCCACTAATAGGTCCCATGTCTACTTCTTAAATACTGGCAGCGCCAGAAAAGAATATAATCTCTTGAGCACCAAAATCTTCATAGAGTTCCAGCGATCACAGAAACTGATTCCCTTATAATCCCTGGCAGGGCTGCAGAAAATAGTTGGCCTACCTGCAAACTCCAAGGGTGTTCCTGTTTAGACAGGATGCTAGCTCGGCACTTCTTGACCACACACTTTGAATGACCTCGAATAAATGTGGGACATGAGAAGCTCTGTGATCTGCCTCAGCAAAGCAAACACAGCCCCATAAAACAAAGCGAAACGCCGATATATAAAAAAAATATGTTCACGCAACGTCAGAGAAATAAAGAACGTTCACAACAATATACCAAAAACAACATCAGTGCTAGCAAAGTAGTAAAAGCCGCAATTTATGTCAAAATGGAAATTTGAGCTGGCCGTACGTTATAAAAATAAAATCCAAAAGAATTAGCAGGTTAGTGACAAGTGCGCCAAACGGCACATTTCTGGAGATATTGTAACTAAGAGCCAAAATGCAGCATGTCTACCTTAATCTATTTCAAGATGGCTACCGTGCAGCATTATGGGCAGCGCGTTATGCTGTGTTTGAAGCATCCCTTCCATTACATATTACCTGACCGACAGCAGTTCCTCGATGGCACTTTTTCTCCTCAAAAATACATCGAATGGGCCTGGCCCAGTGCGACCAGAATTCCGAAAGCACGTAGCACAATATTTGTCACGTGGTACCACGTAGGCGTGGATCCAATATTTTATTGTTTCAACTGTTTTTACTTGATAATCAAAAATGTTAAAAAACAAAAATTTACTTAATAACATAAAAATATGACAAACTATGTAACTATTTTTTCTAAATCAAAGAGCTTACCGAATATCAATGATTAAATGATTAATATTTTACAATTAAAAAAATATATATATATGAAAAAGGTTATGTGAAATAGGCATTTCACTCAACTATAATATTTGAAATTAAAACAATTATATAGCACATTAATATAAAAAAGGAAAACAAACAGATAACTAGTATATAACATTGATGAGACCAATTTGATGGAACTCTGGTTTGGAATATATATAAAATCGACTGTGTGTGTATATGTATATATATATATATATATATATATATATATATCACTCTATTTAAATTTCCAAAATGCAACAAATGTCCTGTGCATTGAACAATTTCTATAAATTTCTATAAATATGTGTATAAATACACTCGAACCAACCATTAAGATATTTAAGGGTGGTTAAATATATCTTTAATAAGTATGCATTAAAACCTGGTAGGACTGAATTAATTATCCTTGTGGCTATACTGGTACACATCTAACTAGCACCCACTCCTCCTTTAAACCTTATGTATATCTATGTCTATATATATATATATATATATATATATATATATATATATATATATATATATATATATATATTTGCAGTTTTAAAATAAATCATAAAGACTTGAAAACACAAGAGTAATCAAAATTGACCAACACATTAAAATATTGGATTCAAGAGTCACTTTTGTCAAAAAGTTACTTTGGTCAGATTTTAATGTATAAGTTTACGTATATTTCTGTTGAATTATGTTTACGGCATTCATTGAAATGTTAACAGTTTAATGTATAATTATTATCTGTAAGTAAATAAACACCAAAATATCACTATTAGGAACAGATGAAAGCCATAATGACTTCAAATCCTTTCTTTAAATAATAAGGGTACTTAAAAATAATATATCGGACAACAACCTCAACCATTAAAACTTCAGAGGCTTTGTGTTGTGTCTGTTTTGTGTCCAACTGACTCCGTATTAGCTCATTATTTTTAAATTACTGATATTATTATCGGCACAACTGTATCTTTGGAAAGAATAACACATTTTATCTTTACTAAAGAAAGAAAACACGCACGTCTTAGAGAAAACCTTCAACGTATCCCTGGGGACAATTCAAGAATAATCTCAATGTCTAGACTTTAGTTAATTACCATTCATCTCAATACTTCAATATCAAGAAAACAGAACATTTTGTTTATTCTTAACACCTTCTTCGTATACAGCCAAGCCAAACAATTTTACATAAGCCTTTGATTTTACAAAAGGCTCCCAAACATTTGTACCCGCAACAATGACATTTACTAACCACAGAACTTATCTAAATGTATTTAACTGGATATTTAGCTCCTTGTACTAAAAAACATTCACAATTAAAAATATATAAATATATAAAAATGTATATGAGGCTGATACCAAAGCTTTAAATGAAAAAGTTTTACTCAAAATAACAAAATTCATCAAAAACCTTTCTATAAATCTATAAATAAACTATGATTTTAAATGGAATAAGCTTAAAAAAACAAACAAAAAAAGCAATTAAAAAAAATAATAAAATATATATATTTTACATATATATATTTATATATATATATATATATATATATATATATATATATATATATATATATATATATATATATATATATATATATACTGTATACAGTTACATGTACCACATATTCAGCCAACACCTTACATATTATGGCTCATAATACCTAAGCAGCTGAAGCCACCAAAATTGTCTTTATATAAATTAATTATTCGTAAACATAATATACATCACTTATTGTTGGATAACTTTGATTACAACACTGCCATGTAATGCAAAAAGCATAACATGCAATTCATAGAATAACAGCATTAAAGCAAAACAACAATTTCAATGTTTCTTTGTTGAAAAAAATGTAAGATACAGCCTTGGGCATTGCATGTATCATATTATTTATTTAATTTGTTATATGTTTAATTATTATTGCAACGCTTCAGTATTTCAGACAAGAATCATATTATCTATATATATATATATATATTAGTTTTTACTGCTCCATACCTAATGAAAAAATTTGAAAAGAGCAACAGAGTTTTAAGAATACGTAGTAAATAAATTAAAATTAGAAAAAATATAAAGTATTAATATTTGCTCTTATTCTGCTTACCTCCTTAGTATTAGTATATATAATTATATATATATATATATATATATATATATATATGTGTGTATATATATTAAAAATGAGTACTGAGTAATGAGTAATATAAAACATCGCCTTTTTTATTGGATGACCTTACCATTTTAAGTATGTATCAACATCCCTTTACCAAGTATTGCTTTTGACTTGATATTTTATATTGCAGTACTCATTCCTTTTAAAATATTTCTCTCCATTTTAAAAATAAGGTGAAATATAGTTTAATATATTTTCGGTTTTAAAAATAAACTGTAAGTAGGGTTCTATTTTGGCTTAAACACAAAAAGGGTGATGATGTGTATAACTAACCCGATTTAAGTAAAATCCAATATATATATATTACTTCTCATTAGATGCCGGCACTGCACCATATAGTTTATATAATGGCTTACTATCAAACTTAGCTGAAGACAGTGAATTTGTTTATCAATGGGGACCCCCTAGTAATTATCTAACGTTGTTAAAGGTTTCCACCAGCTGGAACCAAAATAATTAACCCGATTGTTAGCCATCCTAGGACATCTTTTGTTCTTAGATAAATATTTTTCTTTGCCTTTTGTGATAATGTCTGTCGCATAGGTTCACAAAGAGAACCTGCTTGTTTCAGTATAGAAAACATTTAATTAAGATTATTTCCGATCTCAGAAAGCACCCCCCTTCATGCTGATTAAAAAGCAAGCAATAAGGTAGGGGGGGAAAGACACCTGCTGGTTGTAAACAGGGGAGAACAAATGTTCCACGACTTAAAAAACAAGGAAACATGGGCTCCCCTGCTGGAAGGTAATGGGGGGGAAGGCATCTCCTACCGGCTATAAGGATAGAAAAGAAAATGGAATGTTGAATCACTTTCACGCAAGCAAAGAGTAAGGGGGATTGGTTAATGTAATGAGACCCCGTTCTATCGCTGTTGTTAACAGTAGGGAACTAGAATGAGAGTTTTAGAATCAATTGCGGAGTGAGCAAGGAAAGAATGTATACATTTAATAAACCATGATTCTATTACAGAACATTTCAAAGAGAGGTGAGAGGCTCTACGAACAAGGACGCTTTGCTACTGGACTATAAACCCGTATTTCTGCCAACGTTCCAACTTTTTATTTTAGCTCACAGGAATGGAATAATTATATTATCTATGACCCAAGAGAGCGGGGATTGTGAATTTATTCTGATGCACGTTGTAATGTGAGTTGGGTCTAAAGCTGTGCTGTGTTGTTTTACATATTAAAATATGTAAGAGGATCATTCAGAATTAGATTTTATTTAATAATTAAATTGGTCAACTGATTAAGCAAACGATACAAGAAGGAAGAATGTGGTTTAAAAGTAAGCCGTTGGACTGATTTAGCACCATGGTAAACAATACAGCCAATTTTAGGATTAGACAGTAATCTCCATTATTGGGGTACTCTGATGTAGTGGCGGGCTAAGCAATATATGGCCTTAATGTCTGACTGAATCCCCATCACAACCTCCCGCTCCCAGGATCTGTATGATTATTCTATGCCATTTAGTTATCACTACTCTATTGTTAAGTTGCTGATGGTTGTTGATTGATGCAGACAGCCTTTGTAGCATCGGGTTGGGAGTAGGGAGAGAATTCGACTACAGGAAAAAAGGTTATGTCAGCACAGCAAGCATGTGAAGATATCTTACAACATTCAACCTTAACCTGATGCAACCTAAATTCTAGGAGATGGTATCAAATACACTAGCTGTCCATGTCTGCAGTTAATAATAGCAGAAGAGTAGGTGTGGATTCTTTGAGTGGGTGCAGAATATTAATGATAATGTTGCATCCAATGATAGGAATATAAACTGGAAGTGGTTATATTCATCTAATGTTTCTTGAAGACTTAAAATAGAAAACAAATCAAGTCTGTGAGGGTGGAAACAGCGAGTTTTACTACCAGGTGATAAAGAAGAACTTATGTGTAGAAGCAAGTGGTTCTTTGGCTTTGTGAGCTTGAGCATTTCCAAGTGTCTCCAAGCTCCCGGGAGATACTCGTAGCAGTACTAAACTCAATATACAGTGAAAAACTATCTTAAAATAGTTTAATAGTTAGTACTTTGTTATAAACTAAATGAAACATATTCTATATAAGTATAGTATAGTATAATTATTTTTTAGCAATAATTTCCATTAATGGATCAGCATCATTTGTATTGTTTTGCAAATAAAATACCATTATATTACGCTACAAACCAATGGACATGATAGTTTTCTGCTTTATATTTTTCTAGCTTTGTTTAAATATGGATAAGAAAAAGGCGTGACATCATACACTAATGTATATTTCCAAAAGAATGAGTATCAGTAATTCGTGGTTGGCCCCTGCGGTGAAGAGCAAAAGGTCATCCTTCTGACCACAAAAAGTTCATCCTTCCTACCAAGGTAACCTTTGAACTCCTGTGACTTAGGCCTAATGTGACAGTTTCTGGGGTCATGCTCTCATGCTCTAGGGGTTAAAGTCAGGCCACGGACTGCCGAGAACGCCTGCCAGGTGGTTGGCTTAAGGAATCACTCCAAACCTGCCACACAATTCTTAACTGTTGAGTGTTTATTGTTGCAGATTCTGTAAGTGTCCTGAGATATCAGTGATGCAAATCAGGCGCACAAATGTATCTTACATTCTGACACATACATTGGCTATGTACACTCATTATTTAATGTATTGGGGAATTAACCCCTCTGTTACCAGATGCCACTAGAGATGGTTTAAAGGTTGTGTGGAGGTCACATAGAAAACATGGGAAATTCAAAGTGAAATGGTTCGACCTCCAATGAAGTTTGATGTGGAGTAAAGGAGAGGGGTTGAATCATGCTTGAGATATACATAAGGCTATCCTGAATATAACATATAGTCAAGGAATACGTAAGGGTTGAGGTTGGGGAGGAAAATGGTCATAATATATGAACCAAATTTATTTCCCATCCAATATTTTTGTCTATGGTATAAAATATCATATGCACAATGTTATACGGTTAGATGTGTTTTGCAATTAGCAAAATATACGTAAGAATATATATATATATTTTTAACACCGGTGGTGTGTTTCAGAAAGGTAGACAACTTAATCAAAACCATGAGGTTTCTTGAAAGGGATAGATTTCAGCTCGGATGATCCTTGTGCACTGAATTTTAATTGCTGGCGTTACCTTGTATTTTCTATAATTGTATGTAATGTTATTCTGCTCCACCTTAATATTCCCCAAAGCACCAATAGACACCTGCTTTAGGCTTTACACGTCTACTGCATTTCACACGCAAGTTACATTATATGTTCCACATTAACCTGTAAGGACCTGTTTTTTCCTTTAGTCTATCTTTAGCTCCAGAATGTCAGAAATATATTTTCCCAAAGAGTTTTAAAGTTTCACTTAAGTTTTCTATTCAAAGATTTTCAGAAGATACAGAGCGTGCACCTAGCTGTCTAGGCTATTACATCACACATTGGTCTTATGGGCCCTTTGGTGATTGAAGGGGGCCGAATACAAGTGTGACAATGATTGCTTAATAAGTTTTATTGCTGTAACAGATTTGTCTGGAAATCAGTGACAGGTGGGAAACGTGGCTTAGGAGATCTGAGAAGAAGCGGTAGGAAAGCGCTCCAATTGAAATGAAGGGGAGAGCTTGGCACGCATGAGGGTCTCAACAGCCTACAGCATTCACACAGCCAGCACTGGCACTGAGTGGCGGTAAATATATCGCGTGCAAGTAGATATATTCCGCCAAACACATCTCCTCCAGCTTTTGAGCCATGGAGCAATTATACAAGAAGGGCCCTTCTCAGGTTTTCCAGTCTTTAGCAAACTCTCTCCCTCCCATTTTCTTTGCTTTTTTGCTTTCTGCCTTTTACTGTCTTTTTTCCTTCTGTTCTATTCTCTCTCTCTCTTTGACTCTCATTATTTTTCTCTTTTTTTCATTTATCTTGCCTGCTTTTTACATTTGTCATTCTCTTTCTAACTTATATTCTGCCCCCCCCACACATACATATACGGACACATATGTACATACACAAGGTATGTGAGGCATAAAAAACCCCAACATATTTGTTCCTTCGAAGATAAGGGTTTCAGTTAATTTACAAATACTTTAAGTCACTTGTTTCAAAAATCAACAATGAATGCATCTGGTACGGTTTAAGATAAAGATAATATCTAACACAGCACAGCAATAAACTCAGCTTTTGATATAGAATTCCCTCCCGAGTGAAATATGAATCTTCGAGTGATGAATCAAGTGATGAATCTGACGCCTCTAGATTTAACACTCAGAGTGCCAGGGAGATGAGCAACAACCGTCTTTTATTTTTTATAAACTGTTGACCCATTCTTCCATTCAAGAGAATTCGCTACTCTGCTGGAATTGTGACCATTCCCTGCCGTTGCACCGACGCAGGGACCAAAGCCTGCATGGTGGTTTTTGAAGTTGCAGTGTGTCAGTCTTTCTATAGGTCACAAATGGCTTTTTAGAATGACCTTTTATACTTGAGTTCTTGGTGGTAGGCCATGAAGTAGATAGTCGTGGCTTAGCCTTACTTCCCTCTGTGTAGCCCCATCGCACGATGAGAACACAAGTTACAGTGAGAATCCTGAGTCTGAATCCAAGCGGCATCGTGCTGCAACACCCTGCCCTGTCTCCATATGCTGCTACAGGCTGACTAGGCGCTCATGGAGCAATGTGCCCTAGCTTTGTTCAAGTTGAGTCTTCTTCTGGCTTACACCATCTGATGTTCTCATTTTTGCTAGTCCCCAATTTTTGATTGCATGGTGGTGGCCATTCTCTGCCAAAGACTTGTAACTTGCTCCTACACTCCAGGTTTCACCTGCTAGTCCCTGTCTGAATTTTTTTGATCCACTGTTGTTCATCTTGGTAGCTTGTTTAGCGCTAGTCCTAAACCTATGTTATTTTTAACACTGCTAACTTTAAATACTTTTTACAACATTGAGTTCCTGCTTCCATTTGTAGGGGGGCCTGCAGTTTATTCCCCTGTCCATGCCAGGCTCTTAGGATGTTTGGAAAGTCATGCAGCCACTTAACTCAAAAACCATCATCTTGGAGAAAGTTGATGGGTTAAATAACTCTTGTGGGCTATCCATTTTCCTTGTCTTGCTTGAGAAGTCAAACAAATGTTTTTAAAGGTGCCAGGTCATTCTTTTTCACAGTGGAACCTCTCCAGGATCACTCGTGACCTCAAACCCCCAGAGATTTCCATTTAAAAGCTGATCAGTGGTGGTCAGCAAATGATGAACCTTGCAAGTCTTGGGGAGGAAGCATTTTTATCCAGCTTGGCCATTGCTCAAATTCTCCCACATCCGATTAACAGTTTATAGAAGATTAAACATGATGTTTGAACAGTCTTCGTCACACCACTTTAGCTCATTTCTGCAAACTACCTATAGCTTATACTTTTTATTTTTCAGTTTCAGTTATCCAATGTTTTGGAGATACACTTTTAAAACGATATTAAGGATACTTTAACTCTGTAAACTTTGTTTCAGTGGCAGTTGGTGGCAAAGCCTGCTTTCTATACACTAATATGTGTATATATGGGTTCAAATTTCATTGGAATGGTGAGACAAATCTAGAATTGCAGATTTTTACTGTAGATGAAGCTCAACAATTGCATATACATAAAAGGCACAATCATTTTGCATGGTATAAGGTGTCCAAGGTATGCACATGTAAAGAGAAAATAACTCATATGAAAGTGTTTTGAATGACATACCTGGTGTGTCAATATTTGTAAGTCCATCTCTACAATCTTTACACTGCATTGGATATGTGATGAAAATAGATGACACTCTAGCTAATGCATTCATCACAAGTGTCCATCTTTAGGAGGACAGTCTCAAACCCACCCATCCTTCTTTCCCCCTGATCTCTCTCTTTTCTATTATCTCAAAGTGTTTGGTGAGTATGAGTGCATCCAATTATTTGTATAGAAATACAGGAGAGATGAAATCATGTACATGAAACACATTACTCTTCTAAATGACTTACTTGGTTACATAACTATCTAGAGGTCACAAAGTTTCATAAATCACCCTACCTTTAGCTAGACCCCTAACCACACTCCCTAAAAGGCGATTGGCCATTTTAAATGTTGGGAGGTATGCTAATGCAATTACTACTCTGAATCCCCAATATATGTCTGCGCTTCCATTAAGTTCCAACTTAACAACTTGGTTCCCTTTTGTGTCCGGATCTTGGACAGTGTGAGCCACCAGCAGGCTGGCAGAAGAGCAATCCTAGATATGGCAGAGGGGGGAACCTCACATGGTAAACATTGCTTTTAGCATTTATCATGTGAGTTGCGAACCCTTACAAGCAATGCTTATAGTTTATTTTTTGCCTTGGAATATTTGCATATATTAGAGTTTAAACAGGACATATTTTTTGAAATGCTGAGAGCTATTTTTCCTTGACATATTATCAGATAACACCGCAGGGGATATGTGAAAGCCAAAAACCACACAATTACATATACATTTGAAGTAGGAATTAAAATTATAAGAAGGCAGGAATTAATCCCATCATCAATCTGACTTCAGTTACACTCCCGAATCCATAAATAGCCACCATCAGGAGCTCAACCACAAATAACAACCACTTTCAATGAAGCCTTAAAACTGAAATATGTCACAAAAATGCTGTACAATCACATCTATGTTTTAAAAAAACATTCTATGGTATCACACTCTTCCATATTTTTGAATTTTCAGTTGTCCTGAAAGCTTTCTTTCTGGAATATCTTTAATCTGTTTGAAACTACTAAATCATTAGATAGTATCTACTTTGTTGATATCATTTGGTTGTCTGGAAATGAAAGGTCTACCATTGCATGTTCCTCCTTTGAGTTGGCCTTACATGAAGAACACTTCAGTCTTTGAGAGCACCTATTATGCAGCACCACCTTAACCCGCTTAAGTCAGAAAGATGAAATGTTGACGGTTTACTGGATAAACCTCACAGACTTTGACATGTTATTCCAGTTAAATTAACTTGGTGTCAGAGATTTAAATGATCAATCTGTTCATTGCACGCTGTATAATATCTTTCACCAGCTGTTTATACCAAATGTCCACACTATAGGTTCACTATTCATTGAACCCGTAGAAAATTTAGCCTGAGAGAGAGATCTCTGTAATAGAATATGTAAAAAAAAAAACTTTCCTATTAAGGTAGTCCTTCAAAAATGTTCTCAACAACAGATTGAGGAGTTCTACCCAACATGCACCCTACATGGGCATATAGGATAAATTCTAAGCACCATAAACTACTGAGCGCTATGTGGTTTGTAAGCAGGAGATGCTTGTGGAGTTGGATAATATTATGAGCTTCCTCATTGAATGGTTGACGGGAGACTTTGGGAGATAAAGTCCCTCTTTAGGTCCCATCTATCTTTCATCTCCTGATGAGTGTATCTAGAAATCGGGCACCAAGCTATCCCAAGAGAACCTACAATTAAAAAAGCTGCAAGTCAGCTAATGAAGACATTCTTAATGAAATGTATATTTCCAATGGTAGAATACACAGTATTCCCAACTATAAGAACAAATGTGCTGTTTAACCAATTAAATCTGCTTGACAATGTTTGGGAGAAACCGGCGGCGGCAGATAACACAGTGTAACGAGAAGGCTACATAAGCAGAATGGTTCCTATCTGCCATCAAATGCTGTATTTCTGTGTTCAATGCTTAGAACAGTTTTCCAGAAGAAAAACAATCAGATTAATATATACTATGTCAGGTCTTTATAGAAGCCATATGTTGTAGACATTTAAAAATTCTTCATAGTAAAATTGTTTAAACAAGCAGTTTAAATGTCAATCAAAATCCATTTTCATTCTATGTAAACTAATCATGACATTATAATTAAAACTGTGTCTCCGTCTTTACATAAATATCTATAACGTGGACATTCACAACAGTATTTCATCACACACAATAAATTAAACTCACAGATTAATATATACATTAGACCTATAAAAAGTTAACATCATAATATTCTAGATAAATTTAACTATCATTGCCTGTAATACTTTTTGATCTGTCAAGTCTCACTTTTCACACAGTGGCAAGAAAAAGTAAGTGAACCCTTTGGAATTGCTTGGTTCTCTGCATTAATTGTTCATAAAATATGATCTGATCTACATCTAAGTCACCAGTATAGACAAACACAATGTGCTAATAACACACAAACAATCATAATGTTTCAAGTCTTTAAACATTCGCAGTGCTGGTGGAAAAAGTAAGTGAACCCTTGGATTTACCATTGGGATGATTTTTTTTTTATGTTGGTATGCAGTGGCCTTTTTACGTCATATGTAGTGCTTTCATGTGTGTTCTTCATGAAAAATTCAACCTTAGTTTCATTTCCCAGTAGCGTTATTGAGTGCCAATGTTTTGCATACGGTAGACTCATGAACAGAGATGTTAACCAGTTCCAATGATTCCATCAATACAAAAAACAGTGTACACAGGCACTTCGGTGGTTAATATTATAGGTGCTCCAACCTCCTGTAAACCCCTCTGAAGTGCTCATAATGTGTAACAGTTGCGTTGCACTATTTAATTACACTAACACACCGTTGTGCTGTAATATCAATTTGAAGAAAAATATAGTTAATGGGGTAAGTAACCTTGTGACCTCTAAAGAACAACATAAAACAGGATATCATAGTATAACACTATATAAAATAGATTTTTCCCTCTCATAAAAAGACAAAAAATAAAAATAAAAATGCATTTAATATAATAAAAACATGATGCAAAGTTTGCAGTAAGGATCCCTCAAAACAACAGGTAAAAACACTGTTTTTACTTAGCTCCCAGAGCCTACTTCTTTGGAAGTCACAAGTGAGTTTGATTCTTTTAAGCCTTTAGCTATTACTCTACGGTTCTTTTTCACCTCATTGAGCATTCTGTTTTGTGCCCTTGGAGTGATCTTGGCTGGGCGACCACTTCTAGGGAGAGTAGTCACAGTACTATATCATCTTCATTTATAACCAATTCGTCTAAGTGTAATATGTAAACTCTTTAAGCTTTTCCAGCTTTATGCAAATTAACAATTCTTGATTGTAGGTCTTCTGAGGTTTCTTTTTTTGTGTGAAGCATGGTTCACATCAGCAGATGCTTCTTGTGAATATCAAACTCAATTTTTTTTATGTCAAAGTAGTTTTAAAACACACCTCCAACGCAGTTTCAACAGGTTTGCTAACTCCTGACTCCAATTAGCGTTTGTTGAAGTGATCAGCCTAGGGGTTCACATACTATCAACCCGCACTGTGAATGTTTGAATAATGTATTCAATATACACAAGAATAATACAATAATTTCTGTGTTATTAGTTAAAAAAAGATTGTGTTTGTTCATTATCGTAATTTCGATTACGATCTTTTCATACTTTAAGACAATTTTATACATAAATGCTGGCAATTTCAAAGGGTTCACTTAGTTTTACTTGACATCAGGTAAAATAGTAAAATTAAAGTGTTATGTGTTAACTCCTTCTCTTTGTTAAATTGAAAATGTTGCAGCATAGGGTTAATGACCGGATTCAAGCTTTGCTGCCCTAGATTTCAACTTTAACCTAAAAAGTTCACGCTGAGGAGAATGAAGAGTCATTCATCTCTTACCCAGGCTTAGTCCAGGCCAAGTGTTTAATGCAGTGTGGAAGCTGCCCATAGGGCTGTTATATGTTATAGACGCATTTTGGTTAAATCAGATGAATGTGGTAATTATTTAAGCACATTAAACCTTACTCAACAAAAGGTATGAAAATGGTTACAATGGCCTGCTATAGTCTGCAGAAATAAAGATGGCAGTATGTCCCTCCACTGAACATCTGGAGTGCATTTCTGACCGTTTCAGGTTCACTGGTTTTTAGGGTTGCCATTTAAAAGGGCTCCTGTCACCTACACAGCTTTTAGGTTACATTAATTGGTGTATGAATACTAAAACACCAGCCCAACTATGTAGGCAACCAAGGCAGTTGCTTTGTGCGCTGAGATGCCAGGTTCTGCCTGTAAGCAAGATAGTATACCAGAGATATAATTTGTCGACAGAACTAGGGCATAATGTTATGTAATTGAGGCTCATTCCTTATTTATACTTCTCACCCCCCTAGACTCTACAATCCTGTAATAACATTTTTTTAGAAAGGCTCAGAATTGGCCAACTAGGTCATGTACTAGCAAATGGCACTTTAAATGATCACATGGCTGTTAGCACAAAAAAATAATAAATACATTTTATTTACATACAAAGGTGAACTGCAGGGAAAAAATGAAATGTAATGATTTTAATATCTCAGGTATGGATACATTATAAAGAAGAAAATGCTCGCAGCCTGGATGTATTAACCCTGGCAGTCCGAGAGAAGCAATCACTTTTGGATCGATGGAGCTCAGATGCTGACATTTTGGTTGCTGAGGAAAATTAAATCAGATGTCTTATAAAACCATGATACACATGAGCTGTGAAAAACCCAAGGATGAATATTGTGTTACAGTCATGTTACGACCAGTAAAAAAAATGAATGAAACATACAATGTTAACTTCAATACTGCAAAACACCACAATGAAGAAATACTTGTATGTTTGTTACAAAAAGAGTGGTGGACCTTGCACAAGTAGACTGAAGCCCACGGGGACCAGAATGGACTAGAGTGGGCCCTGACAGAGTGCTGAGCAGGGCTAGGCTAAGGCAGGAATTGTGGAATTTAGGGGAGAAGTTTTGGTAGGAGGACATTTAAGTTTGGTGATCACAAGGAGCCATTTTGTTTAACCTTGGTGTTGTTTGTGCCACCCTCCCTGCCCTTATGTGGTTGAGTTTGTGGAGTGGTGTTGTTGCATTAGTCACAGTCATGGGCGGTAGCTTGCCAGGTATCCAAGTGGTTAATGTGGTGGTATGATCATTGGTGGTCATAACCGGTGGGAGGTACCTTGCAGGGAGTGGTGCTCGGAACCTCAGGTTCGGGTTGGGGCATCTTGGTATGTCCCCTCCCAAAATTGGTGTGTGTGGTATGGTACCTGGATAACTTGGCAAGCTAGGTTGGTTTTGGTGAAGTCATTGTCTGATAACACATCTATGTTAATTATTTCAGGTTTTACGGGACAATGACTGTTAAATAAAACGGCTGTGGCCTTTTCAAACCCATCTTGTGTGTTTTATTTATTTGAGTAACTGAGCTGAGCCGGGCCCGTGAGTCGAAGCTACATCTGTCATGAGGCATTTGGGTATCGGGATGAGTGGATTATATACAAATGAAATGAAAAGGAGTTGGCTTAAATCAGAAAACCCAGTCACCGGTGTGAATGTATATGAAAAAAAGTCTCCAGAAGTGAGGAGAACTGATTCGATTCTATATCAAGGGGATAAGACAAATCAGGTGCAACGAGGGTTTACTTGCAACACAACTAAGCCATGGTTCCATTGATTTCCTGTAGGAATGGATTACATTTAGTGAATTCTTGAAGAAAAGTATTTTAAAGCAGTGACAACTCACATGTATAAAGCAAATGACCAACTTTTACAATGTAGAGCTTCTTCTAGAGCATCCGTTCTTACATTTGGTTTCTACCATATCATCTTTGTCTCCATAAAGATATGCATATTAAGGCTATTGTCTTTCCTCATATACCGTATTTACTTATCTAGAGAGTCACCAGTAAGAGACTCTTCTTAAAATACAGATTTTGTATTGTATGCAATATTGAATGAAATATTTCATTTGTTTCATTGCAAAGGACAAGGTAATTGGAAATTAATTTCTAGAATAACATTTGAACTTTTCTGTGCTTCCATAATGCAAGCAAAAGACAACTGAAGACATTTGTTTCGCAGTACCATTTGGTTTTCCCTGCCCTACAAACACATTATAGGAGGTGTTTAGTGATGGCTGCCGAGATGTTTATGCTTAATGTATTCTTAATGTTTAGACATTCTTGTCAAAATTGTAGAAACAGTAGGGCCCCCATTTCTACGATCAGCCTGTGTTTTGTCAGCCTTTCAGCAGGTTGACATATTACAAATTAAGGCCTGGATTCAGCAAGGCCCATTAAACCAGGGCAAATACCATGATGTTATATAAACCAGGAATAGTCACTATAAGCCATGTGTCTACCGCAGTATAAACTTCTATATTTATAAGCAAAAGCGCTGTCTGTAAGTCAGCCAATAATCATATAAAACACTGCATTGTACCAGAATTATCATGTATTAACTACCCGAGCTTTATATATGATAATATAAGTATTTAATTCAGTAGGAATGCTACTTAGTTACTACTAAGGAAACTATCAGGGGCTTAATTAGGAATCACAGGCCCCTCCAACTTCACATGTCCCATAGTGCCACTTTTGCCCTGCGCAGCTTACCAGTGCCATTCTAATCCCAAAACAATGCCATCTTTTCCCCCTGCTTGTCAGTGCCCCCAAACAGCTTATATGTGCCATCTTGTTCCAAACAGATGGTCTGTGTCACCATGCCATCAAATAGCTGGTTAGTACCATCAGCTTCCCTGTCCGCAGAAAGAGGAAACTGACTCAGAGGCCCAAGGATCAGTGCTTCACCGAGAGACTCGGGGTCAAACCCAGACAGTTCCTAGGTATGACAAAAAGGTTGAGTGGTTAGTACAACAGAAGTAAAATTGCTTCTTTTTTCCACTCTGGGTGTGGTGTGCATGTGGGGAAAATTAAAATAACAGTAGAGGACAATGTTTAGTCAAGCTCCCACCCATCATTGATTTCATACAGATTCTGTCCCAGCTGGTTCTTTTAAAAGATATTTCAACCTTACTGTTAAAAAGTTGGACGGCAATGACCAACACCAATTACATGGCAAAAAGCAAAACAGTTTCTGCAGACATGCAAAAATAAACAGGACACCAGCAGCTAAGACTGCTCATGAATAAACAATTCATGCACTTTTTTGCCCCTTGGCTTTTCATTCCGTCTTCTGACGCACTTTCCTTCTGAGTGCTAAGCTTGGAGTTTTACTATCAGGCTTACAGAGGCTATTTAAAGCAAAAGCTTAAGTTGTAATATTTAATTTTAAGGCATTAACTTGATTTATATTAAAATATCGTCCATGTAAGAGTGTAATTCAATAATATGTTAACATTAAAACAATGCTGCCCTTTTCTGCTATGGTTAACTGAAAGGCACACTATTAATTCATACTCTTGAGTGTAGGGTGACCTAGAACACGTTTACTTTTCACATGAAGAGGAGCAGCACATATAACATGCTTAAACTCATCAGTCGGTTATAGCATTGGGTGGGAAATGACAAATGGAAGGGATGTGGGAGGTAAATGGCGCAATGTAAATATGGCCATTAAAGTATGGAAGCCATTGAGTTATTGATTAGTTATCATGCAGCAGTCCATTTGGCTATCTATTGCCTGTACTGAACTAGTAGGTGGCCCGCCAAGAAGCAGGCAAGACCTGGGGGAAAATTAGAATCTTTTAAATCTTCTATTGCTTCTTATAAGCAAAGGTCAAAAAAACTCCATTTTATTTAGAACTTTAGAAACAACATGAACTTGGTTTAAAGTGTTTCATGCTGAGCGAGGCTCTAAAGGCTGGCAAGACCCCAGCAAGCATAAAATTACTTTAAAAGGCCTGGGTACCAAAATAAACAAGGAAAAGGTTAGCGATCAAGTAAAATTCTAGTTTTATGTGTCTGCATAAAGAAGGCGTTACTTTCACCTTTAATAAAACACAGCATTAGAATTTGGCACCCTTTTAAATGCTTTCTGCATTGTGTAATATGTAAAAAAAACATTGAAGGAGCCTAACGTTTTCAGACTTTGTTTCATACATTGTAAAGAATTATGTGTTCAGTTTTTGGGGAGAAATAAAACTAGGATGTGATACCTTAAATTTAATGCTAGAAAGTCATAGGTTTAATAAGTGAATGAAAGTATTCTTTGGGGGTAAATAAGGAGGGCTCAGAATCCGAACAATAACACCGAGTTTGGCCGTTACATGCCAGCAATAACTTACATGTACAAAGTGACAGCTAGATAGCTGGATAAATATGTTTATTTACAAATTCACACAATATCCACATAGTCGCCAGCTTTTTATATGGACGATTAAACATAAGGATTTGAATGGTGAGACTGAAGGAGGAAGACATGGGTTGTGTGTAGTCGGGTCTAGCCTACAAGCCAGAAATATGGGGCAGAGAGTCCGCAGAATTGGATGGGTAGTGGGGTCTTTCAAATGCTAGTCCAATCTGCTGCAATACCCTGGGTGGAGGCAAATCCAGAGTATTCACAGTTATGTCAGTAAGGTATCTGAAAACTCAGCTTTGCCTGATAACACGTACTCGCACGCACTCATACATAATAACACATACTTGTACACGCATGTACATATAGTGGGAAAAAAGCAGTCAGAAAGTAGGGCTCATCTGGGGACACGGGGGCCAGGAGGTGCTTTCATCATAAACATGGGGTGTTGCAAACAAACCCTATTGGCTTTGGAAGGTGGTTTTCTATGGTGTTGATTGGCCCTTTAAAGGAACAGTCTGCTGTATTAAACAGTGTCACTAATGATGAATACAAATTAAGTACTTCACTTCTTTACCTGCGCACCCCAAAAAACTACTTACCTGCTGAAGATGCTGCAGCACCAGGGCTGAGCACCTATTTGAGATTCTCACCAGTTTTGAAATCAATGGCAGTACTTTGTATGCATGCGCATGAGAGGGTGTTAACCTCCTGTAAATCTCACACGATCCAGTGTTGGAGCTGGCTGGCAGCGAGTGTCCGCTCATACACACTGGTAAGCAAGGGTTCAGCAGAATCCATCTCCTGTAAGCCAAAGAGCTGGGAGGCAAATGTATAGCGAAGAATTCTGATAAACTCCTCTATGACAAAAAAAACGGTAGCGTATAATGTGGCGCTCAGCTGTCATATGCATTGAAATGTTTTTAAGTAGCGTGAGAGCCATTAATACTACTTTTGTTTTACACTATTACGCATAAAAATCTATGTGGAGCGTTACGTCTTTTTAAGGGTTAAAAATGTAAATGACAAAAAAGCCAATTTGTCCATCAGGATAATGAGATGTGTTCTGGGTCAGCTCAAGCCTGTTTGCGAAAGAATGAATGAGATGAATAGATGCCACTCTCCCAAGCAATAAAAACAAACCTAATGAGATAAGACAAGTGCTAATTGATCCATTCAAACGCCATCTTTCCTGAACTGCAGTTTGACTCATCACGGCTCACACAGATGCCACGGGGTCATAATGCAGACCACAAATTAAAACACTTTGTAAATGATCCACTGCAGCTAATGCCCAACAAGCCTGTGGTTTTTTGTTTGTCAATTATCCCATGCAATAGTTAAACAATATAACAAAAGAAAGCACCGTAGAGTTCAGAGAATCTGCCATCCATCGGCCTCACAGCTGGGCGCGATGAAGCACACCATACAACTACCATGCGGGGTAAGATGTTCCAGCAGGCACTGAATGACCAATATTAGCCAGGGATTCTCTTGATGAACATGTTTTAGATAAAACGTATGTCTATGCACAGATAATTGCACAAACGCACCTCAAGGAGAACGTATTCCCAAAGGAAATATCAAAGGCAGATTAATGTAAAGACTTCTGATCTAAGCAACGGACACCTTCAGCACCATGCTCCTGCGGGTTTGCATTATAGTTTTCTCCAGATAAATCTAGTTATAGCTCTTTGACTTAAGAGTAAAGCGGTTACTTCACTGATCCCTGTCACCCTGCTTAATGGGCACTTTGTATCTGACCCTGTTTTACTATACCTGGGAACTCTCTAGGATTTACATGGAGTCTCCGGGCGAAGCTCTGCTACCATGGATCTCCTGTCCAGTTTCTTCTTTCTCCAGGCAGGCAAGCGGTATGTGCCCAGTTACCTCCCACTAAAGGATCCCTGGGGATAGCCCCACCCCTACACACAACTAGCTCCACCTCTATGCAAAGCCACTCCCACAGAGGAGGGATAGTTCCAGGCAGAGAAGTTTCCAGATATTGTCACCAGTAGATTGTGAGCCTGCAAGAGCAGGACCTCCTCTCCTTGTATAGCTGTGTGCCTTTACGTGGGCATCACTACGCTATCCGATTAACCTCTGAACGCTTAAAAAAGCAATTTGCTACATGAAGGGCCAAAACCTGCTTATATTAAAATCAGGATTTTATATCATATTGCCGTGCTCAGCTTCAATACACTGCGAGGTGGCCACATGGGAGCTTCTATTGAGGTTTGTGCTGCAAACACCTTGATCAATTTCACAACTCGGTTGGCTGATTGGGACTGTCTTGTTTCAAACAGGACACTTGGGAAGTATGGGATATGTATTTAATGCGAAAATAGGGTTGGAGTGGTCCCTTAAAGCTAGCGGATCACAGCTTGTGTGCTGTCAATGACTGGAATTTTGGAGACATAAATGTTTACCTCGTGGAAGCTGAAATCTTTGTCTCAATGTTAGCTGCCATTATTTAGTCAATGCCCTTCTCTGGAGTTATAACCCGTCTCCTCGACCTTAAAAAGGCTGCCTGAACCAATCAAAAACAGACAGCAACTTAACAGGTCAGAGATAACCTAATGGGGGAGGAATAATCACAGGAAGTTCATAAAATGGGTTGTGAATACATATATGTTGCATATTGTAATCTGCAAACAGCATTATATAGGTTTATTAGGGTATAGGAATGGAACGTAGGATATGGGGAAAGGGACAGATCTGTTTGGAACGGCTGTTCCCGTGGAGAAAGTCATCTGTCTTACAGGAGACAATCTCTCTGACCTCTCCATGTCACTACATACGGGATAAAATTCCTGGAAACACACGAAGATTACTTTAAAATCCTTCCACCTCATTAACGACAGTGATGCTCAACAAAGCAGGCAATGCAAGGAAGTTCCTCAGCCTCCCAGCAGAAGTGGTAGAGGTTAACGCAATGAGGGAATTTCAACATGAATGTGATAGACGTATGGCTGCCCTTAATATAAAACAAGACCAAGGGCTAATTAAGCTTCGAGGCTTTATAGTGGGGGGAAAAAGGGCAGCCCAGATGGGCCGAATGGTTCTTATCTGCCGTCAAATTCTGTGTCCAGGAAAGCAAGTGATTGACATGATGTCAAGAAAGCTTCTAAAGGTTATTATCTGCCCAGCAAATGAATGGGTTTGTCGGAATAAATGGCGGGTGCCGCTTGTAACATCATTCCGGATTTCTTGTTGACACAAGTCTGTACATTTTTTACTTGTGCTGTAAAATGCTTCCTAACTACGTTTGGCTTGTCATAGACAGTCTATATATATATAAATCTCTCAAAGGGAATGTAGCGTTTAAAGCAAGGACTTTACCGAGACACGCAGCGTATACTTATCGGTGGAATTTATGACAATTCCGAGTGTTTATTAACGAGTACAGATACATAGCGAAGAGATCACTGTATTATCTCAGCAACGTCACCAAAGGATTTCGGAAACAGGCAAAAGCTTTGACTGCGTTGACTAACCCAAACCAGCTTCTAGTGGGGGAAGGGGCCAAATGGCTTTGGGGTTACGTGTCAAAAAGTGGCACCAAGTTATTAAACTGGTTATTCTTGTCACAGCCATTTAAATATGTCATTTTATGTGCCAAAATTGAGACACCCGTGTGCCACTCAACTGCCTTACCCGATCTGCCGCGTAGGAGCTGCAATGGAGGTCTGTGCTGCAACAAGAATCCTCCCAACCGGCCCATGTTCCCCATTGCCCGTGGAAGAGCGACAATGGGGCAACTACCCAGGACAGTGCCTGAAAATCGTGACTGTCCTGCCAAATCCCGAGACTGTTGGGATGGATAAGACCAAGCTACCCTATTACATTTTTTCCCCATTGGTTAGAGCTCTAACACACCTCATGACATGTTTTTAGCACAACAAATGAAATTATTATTATCTTTTTATTATTTATTCCATAATTCTTTCCATACATTATTAAAGGGGCACGCTTGTAATAACATATACATATTTTTCACGTCTATTTTGGGGGACGTAAAAATGTAATTTCATGTTCAACATGTTAGAAAAAATATATGAATAGTCTTAAAATGGTGAATGGTGAGTTTTGTCTCGCTCTAGCTGTGCGTGGTAATCCTTTAACCTGAAAGGACTCGTCAGTCCCGTACTGGAGACGACTAAAGACTCCAGTTGTCATGGAAAGGATTGGAATTAAGAAAGTGAGGGGAGCTGGGAGCTATGCCTTTTTAATGCATGCCTTTTAGACCACGAACAAAGAGCTGTTTGCATAATAAAACCAACACGATGGTAATTTCATGTTACACTCATTAGTAGACTTTAAAATATACTTGTTTAAATTCAAACATAATTATGCATTTTATGCTTTGAAGACAATCCGTTTTCCCACATTCATAAAATACAGAGATTTCAATCTAATCCCATTTCACAAGATTCGTTTCTTTAATTATCTAATTTGCAGGTGAGTGATACAACTTAAAGACGGGGGAGATGCCCGTAAAAAACAGGATGTTTTATGTTACTTGCTGTCATTTTACTGCAGTTCTATGAACATTTTTTTGTTGGCAATATTTGATCTTAAAAAAAAGCTATATATATATATACATGGTCATCGTTGATGTGACGCTATATTTTACTGTAATTATATGAACATTTATACATTTTTTGCCACTTTAGATCTTAAAAAAAAAGAAATATGTAGATCTAAATATTAAAGATTATATATATAAATATATATATATATATATACATATATATCTATATTTATATATATATATAATCTTTAATATTTAAAATCTTACAAGTTTTATATTTTTTGCAGTTGAAAAGAAAAAATGATGATATATATATATATATATATATATATATATATATATATATATATCATTTCTTCCTTTTGAACTGCAAAAAATATGAAACTTGTAAGATTTTTAAGCAGACCTTGGCATAGAGATAGAAAAATATTTATGTTATTTCAAAATAAACTCATAGTTTAGCCTAAACTATGGAAGGCAGATCAAGCTACTGGGTGCCATAACTCCCATCACTCTCTGCCAACGACTAACTGGCAGGCCAGAATGGCAGCCTTGCAACAAACAGAAAGGCGTGTCTAATATTATTTCATTTTTTTAATAAAAAAAAAATGTGCATTTGCAAAAGTTTTGTTAAAGAAAAAAAATCTAAAAATCTAGAATTCTTGCATGAAATCCTACGGCCTTCTCCGGTGATAGTTTCTCCAGCTGTTCTTCATTTGTTCCCCCCTCTTTTCTCTATTGTAATTTAAGCACACAAAACCACACCGTGCATGCCTGACACTCACAAACTCCTTGAGTGTGTCAGTCTGCCTCAAAGGCCACGCCGGTTTCCTAGAAAGCAGAGAAGTACGCAACATGGCCCGAAATATCCCCTTTGCTGTTGGTAATGAAGTTATAGCGAATGTGCAAATACACGTCCCGCAGCATGTACCTACATGAAACAACCACACTAGCGGTGACAGTAGCCGTAATATCAAACAGCTGCTGAGTATGAATTCTTCGGGCGCATATGGAAATGGATTGAACCAATTTCATAATCTTTTTTTTTTTTATTTTTTAACTTTTTCAGCATTCTGTCAACGTGTAGGAATGATAGAATATCTAGCAAAGTATCTCCACTCAGAGGATTAATACAGATGATACAGATAACGCAAATAACTTTCTCGCTGTAAATATAGGTAACAAAAAAAGTACAAGGTCATAAAATAATTATTATATATAGTGGGAAAAATTAATAAATAATACTAGCATGTAGAATGAGGCATTCCTTGTTAAGAGTAGTAGAAATGAAAGTAAATAATAATGTAAATACTATATAATTTTATCAACCATAGGAAATTTCCTCCTACATTATTTTACATAGTACAATACGTAACATATTTCCCCAGGTATTTTTAGTTTTCTTAATACAGAATAGCCGCATATGCATTTTTTTAAGAAGCTCATATATAATAAAATATAAAAATGTGCAATAATTTTGTGGAAGGAAGGCTGATCTCTTTTTATTTGGTAAGGCAGTGGAGTCGAGTAAGTGTTGCGGTATCTTGCCCACAGTGACTCCGTACAACTAACCGCAAGCAGGCTTTAATCATTTGTAAAGCCTCTTATGTCACCCTAAGCAGGTTTACACATAGAATAAAGGCGGGAGGTATGAAGTCTTTCATGAAACTGAACTGAAAAGCCAAATTCCATTAACAAAGCCTATGCATTGTTTTTTTTTGGCATTAAAATCCTTAGATTCTGAAAACTTTTTTAAAAATCCTTTTTTTTTTAATTTCCCAGATGTCTAAGAAACTATATTAAAAATACAAATGTTTCTTAAACCAAACAGCAATATAAAAGTACTATTTTTTTAGTAACTCCAACACTATACTTTCTTTTTAATCTCTAACATTTTGTAAAGTACAAGTGTGACCATCAGAAACACCATTTTTTTGCTATTAAAAAAAACAAATTATACAATGATTATTTTGTGAGGCAATACGTTAGTTCTGATGAGGGTGAAAGAGGTTATTTGTACCAAATATAAACTGCAAATAATCTTTAAAAAAAACCGAATTACAGATGAATATTCTGGCAGCTTTCAACCCATTCTACCAAGAGGCCAGCCATTGGTCTCCAGTCCAACTTAAAACAGATCCAAGTCATCCCACAATCATACAGCAAAGTGTACTTAGATCTCATATCACTGACTTTGGAACTCATAAATCCCATTTAATTCATGGGTTACATATACCTGTGCATATTCAACAGTTAAATAATATATATATATATATTAACCAAATATTAAAGAAAAAATTCGACATGGATTTTAATGAACTTTTTTTAGTAAAATTGAGACTGTATACATATGTGTGTGTGTGTGTGTGTGTGTGTGTGTAAAAATATACAATCCAAACGTATGCATATAGATTCAATATATTTTAGTAAAATAATGTATACTGACAAACAGATGGAAAATATGTAGACAGAAAATATTCATTCGTAATTTCATAATTTAAAATACATTAATAAATCATAACTTTGCATATTATGCTTTTTTTTAATGGATGTTGTCAAAACCTTAAAATGTAATAAACCAAAGAAATGCTAAGACTTATACACACATATTATATATATATATATATATATATATATATATATATACACACACATATATATATACACATATAAACACACACATATACATATATATACATATATATATATATATATATTAAACAATTAATATTGCAAAAAAAAATATGCAACACTGAGCAGTTTATTCTTTAATAAATTGCTCTCGTGTATTTTAATATATTTTAAAATTGTACCCCATCAGAAGAACAAAGGAAATCAACTTTCTAACAGTGCAAGGGTATGCAAGTCCCTCTATCACTGGCCAAAAAAAAAAAATCAGCTCAAAGATAAAAAAAAAATCTTAGTGTACTAAATAGAGTTTAAATGACTCTTTCAGTGTATTTTAAGAAAGAAATTGTGTCTCTGGCTGGTGAAGCAGCCCTGACCCAATCTAACAATTCAGACACAAAGCCCTTTCTATATTAACTGCACTTTCTTTTTTTTTCCTCGCAGGGCAGAAAAGGGGGAAGCCACAGAGAGAGCCTGAACCAGATCCCATTAAATATGTATTTATTTCCTACTTCTCCGTGACTGCGTCTGCTTGTCTTAAACACACAGCTTACCCTATCATGATTACAAACTAATGCAAAGCACAAATGCCCGAGGGCTCTTTAAAAAAATTGCTTACGCTCAAATTATTGAAACAAAGAAACACATACTGCCTGTTTCATTTTCTTGCATTAATGTATCAATCTCTCCACACAACAAAAATGTTCCACAGTCTTAAATAAGGTTAAACTTACCAAGTGATGAGAGAATTCCCCCCAAAAGTTGAAGTGCTCTGTTTTAAGTGGGTTCCATTGCTTTCTTTTGCCTGCAGACACTGAGCAAGCACAGTACAAGCACATTTACTGCACTCAGAGACCTGCTTTATTTGTCATTCAATCTCAGTCCCACTTTCTGAATTATGCAGATGTGCACTTTTACAGGAATATATTGCATAAAAATGGTATTTTTTTTGTCCAGGGCAAAAAAGAGTGCATATTTTGCTTGTTTTTTTCATAAGAATGCTAATGCTGTTTAAGGGGGCGCTTGTAGAGGTAAAAAAATGCGGAGGTAAAGAATGAATGAAGAAGAAGAAGGCAGAAACTCTCAATCTGCAATCTCTGAAACTTCCTCCTTCCTTCTAAGCTAAAGCTAACCTCCCGCAGAAAACTTTGGAATGTAAAGGGAGGACTCAGAGAGGCCCCAGTCAGACAAGCCTTTCTTAATCAATTAGCTTGCAGGCATTACTTGTGACCCCAGGTCACACAGCAGAAGTGTGTGAAGGGTGTTCCTTGAAGGAATCACGAAAATCAGCACTTTTCAGGGTATCTGATACAAAACGCTTGCCTTCAGATACTCAGGCTGTACAGGTATCGCATCTCAGCGTTTTCTTAGAGCAGGCAATATGAGCTTCAGAGCTCATCCATTCTCCTCCTATTGACCGCATTCTTCTTTAGAGGGTAATCTCAAATAAAAGAGACCTTACCTGCAATCTTTATTGTCTGTAGAATGTGTTGTCTTAACGCTTATCACCAATCATTGTTCGGAGCCTTAAAAAGTGGATCATAACGCATAACCTTGGTGGCGTTCAATGTGAACTGAATGACACCATTTTAACATAAAAAATATATATTTTTTTACGAAGACAAAAAAACTTTTATCCCCATTAAGTATTATAGCACAAAATACCTTCATGGAGCTCAACATGTTATTTAATGCAAGTAAACCACATAATGGAAGTTTGATGGTAATTGATCTTTTTATGAAATCATATTATGTACAGTGTTAGTAATGGTAAAGTTTATTATAGTGGTCGTCATACTGATATAATATTTGGTCTTCTATATAAGAATAACATTTTGGATGGAAAATCATCACTAATGTCCTTATAAAGAAAAAGAGCTCATATCGGTTTCAATATTTTGTGCTATTATCTGCAATTATCGTTCGGTAATTTTGTATTTCTTTACTTTTTTATTTGGTTGTCTCTGTCGTTTTGAGTTTGTCGTGTGCCGTGTGCCGTGTGTTGTGTAGATGATGTGAATATTGTTGGCACTGTACAAACTGTAAGTTTAAGAATTCCAACTGAGTTGATTATTGTAGTGATTTGCATTATTTCTTTACAAAAAATACAGAATTACCTGCATTGGTTGGCTCCTGGTCATCCGAATTAACCGTGCCCTCTTGTAAGATCTTCAAAGACATCGCGGACAATACTTTTCTACTTAAAGCTTTATGTACTGATGTTATTTTAGGGCATCTGTAGGAGGAAGAGTCATTTTAAAGGATTCTTTTTGGGGGCAGGTGTAGGCAAGGTATCTGACAAGGACACCATTGTGGGAAAGAAACCAGTGCTTGTAGGGTAATTAGTGAAATTTCTCCAACGAAACCTCTTGTTGCCTGGTTTATTGCTAATACTGTTCCTGGGGTTTATGGTTTACTTGAGTGGAGAGAAAATAAGGCTTGGTTATTATTACATGTTTTTATATATATAGTGTAATAGTAAGGAGGGCCCTGCTCAAAAGAGCTTACAATCCAGACTCGGTTCTGGACATATGCCAATGAGATAGAGACCCAGACTGGCCATCTGGCTGGAAATGCCCATCCACACGCTACGTCGGCATAAAAAGTTAGTGTGCGGCCGCGCATGTCCAGCCACTGGCCGCACCTATGTCATCAGGCGTCCCCTGACCTTAAAGTCCAAGGGACGCCTCATGATCGCCAGTCTGGCCCTGGTAGAATATGTCTCTGTGATGGAATAATGTGAAACTTGAGACTCTCCCAAATGGGGATTCACCAGAGAACAAGTCACTTAAGCACTGACCATTCTTGGCCGAGCTACCCCTTTTTGTTAATACAATCCATTTAAACACTATCCTAAAAGTATTACTATTATTATTATTACTATTATTATTATTATTATTACTATTATTTAGGCTCCACTAACTCCACAGTGCTGTATATTGACAAATTTAACAGGTGTGGAGTACAGCCCAGTCACCAGAATGTTTGATAGGTATGAGTTTATCACAATGCTCTACATACATATTACACAAAATATTTCAATGAGCGCTACCAAAAATAAAGTTCACATGGAGAAGCTGGCCGAGGGTGATGTGAGTTGATACTCAGACTTGTCCGTTTCACATTTTATTTCAGCGCTCACTCGATAGTATTCGGCATTCCAAGTAAATCCAAAAATCAACATGCACAGCTGTATTAAACATTTTGGTTTTATTAAATTTATATTAAACTTCCAGCTTCAGAATGGAAATAAGCCTGTTTAATCCAGCACCTGGGTTACTATTTGATATGCTACTGCAAACAAAGAGAATGCAAAAAACATGTGAAAGTGTCTCACATCGGGCAAGAAAAGGGAAAAAAAAATCTTTAAAGCGTGTCGCAACTAGAACTTAGCTAATAGCATCCTAATATTTCATGATGCGGAATCTGCGTTTTAAATTGTATTAGTGGATTTGCACTTTTATTATTATCTTTTATTTCTGTAAATCCCACATTTTATGTGATGCACTTATGTCCTGTTTACCCATTGTGCAGTGCTGAGGTATATGATGGTGCTATATAAATTTATAAATAATAATATAGGTGTCCATACCTTCTTCTTTTAGTGTATACTAAAGCATAAAATAGTAAAAAATGTTACCCCACCTGTGCTTTCTCTGCCAGCGTCTGCATGGGTTTAAGCTCAAGGGGACCATCGCACAAAAGTATTCTGCTATAGAAACATTACATTTGATGACAGATATGAACTCTTAAATGTTTCTATCTCATCACACATATAAAAAAAGTTAAATGCACAGTTCTGCGGATTCTGATGGCGATATATAAATTGATAAATAATAATAAACTACCTGTATTGGGCTTTATAAGGCTTTGTGCCCATGCGTCATGTAAAGAAAGGTAAAAGAAACCTGACATTCCTTCAAAGTCCCCCTCTATGTATTTATCAGAGCACGATGTCCTCCTACAGCCACCAATAGTGCCCTTTAAACTAGAAGACCTTCAAGAAGATGCCCCTTATGTCAGAGATTGTCAGGCGTTCAGAGCAGTGCGAAGGGAACAAATTAAGCCGCTCTGCTGAAAAGTTTTGAGCAAGAAATAGGAACATGTTTATTTCACATGAATGCTTGAGCAGTACTTAAAAATGTAAGTATTTTGGAGAGTCGGGGGAAAAAGTCACAGCACAGTGGAACAGCAGCTTTAAAAGGGACCATGTAAGGAAAAAAAGATAAGTCCCATTTGAAAAGTCTCCAGAGGAAGGCCATAGCCATGTATATTAGAGTAAATCTGTCTGACCCGTTTCTGGAGATGGCTCATATGGGAATCATTTTAACATGTCTTGGATTATTTAAAGACGCACCTTGGAACTTTTACCTATGACCTCATCCTGCATTGAATTAATCAGTGTGTTACCATTTTAAAGGTTAAGCAGTTTTCATGATATTTTAATATTCTAATATCGTTGTTCTAACATCACATTTCATGCACTTAGAAAATGCCTACCGCCATGTACATAAGCACCTCTTGTTTATTGTCCATTTTAAGCTCTGCCAGACTACCATGCTTGGGGCATGGGCAATGCCAGCAGAGAAGTATGGAAAATCCATGTATAAAGAAGTAGGGGCTTTGTGTACATTTTTAATAAATTCCTTCTTATACCTCCCAAAGTATGTTTTTTGTTTTCTTTAAACACTGAGGGTACAGTGGAGGATGCGCATGGGCAGTACCGAGGAGAATAGGCAAGACAATACAGGGGAGGGCAGGGGACTTTAACTACAATGTTATGACCCATAACCTGATGTAATCCAGAACATGGCTTACTATGTCCCACCAGGTAAATAGTTGGTTTGGGGGGCAGCTGAATGCCTCCCATATTAATGTTTGAATACCCAGTGGTTTTCATGTCCTCTGTATTTGCTTTTTTATCTGTCCACAAGAGAGTTGTGCTTGCGTTTTCTCTCTTAGTAAATGTTCTCCGGAGTGATATTTGTGCAGCTTAGAAGCACCTTGGGTATAATATTCTCAACACCTGATACCTTGTGCAAAAGCAAAGTTTCGATTACTTATTTTGGTTGAATAGCTAACACCGCGGTCGTTAACGAGAAGGTAAGTGCTAATTTGCTTTTTACAGTTTAACACCTAGGAATTTCTACCGATTCGCATAATTGCAAGAAGGGGGATATCCTTGTAGATTTCCAAAAACTTGGCAGGTTTCCGGAATTAGTGTTTTATAACAGATGAAGATGTTGTGTCTGTAGTCTTCATGGACACATTTGCACCATTAGATTTAAGCATATACTTGGCATGAAACTTCAGAAACAGGAAAATGTATGTACAAATAAACATGTCATGTGCTCCCTAACATGTTGTCACTGTCAAAACATCCTAGATGCCAGCCTAGGGCCTGGTGAGCATGAAGGGGCTTGGCAGTGCCAAACCACGGCACCGGTAGAAGCCCAGCTAAATGTTATTGCTTTCCCAGCTGTGGCACTAGGAGCCGGAGCACTCTGCTGGCCCTCACTTTTAGTGAGTATCATAACAGAAACTTGACGTTTCAGCCCCTATGTGGGGCTTTTATCAATATATATATATATATATATACACGTGTGTATATGGAGTTCATGGAGTAACTTGGGCCAGCAGAATCAATATGTAATATAGATGTCTTCTGATACCCAGCAATGTTTGAAGAAGAGGCACTGCAAAATAGTTATTTTGAAACTGTACTAGGTTCAAACAGCCTGTTGGGGACCTATTCGTATAAAAGCAGGTTAGGGATCATGGGAATTGTAGTCATGTCAACAGCTGGAGGGCTGGAGATTGTTGAAATTTGGCTAATGGCTTCATTAAATACATTCACACAAAGTGCATGAATCACAAGATTAGGGTAGTTCAATAGTGCCATGCACACAGGATTTATTCATTGGAGACCCGAAAACCATCTCTTCTCATTAACAGCTATTCACTTGAGTACACGAATACATTTACACAGATGATATTCTTGCATATAAATCCCTCTTGAAATTCATTTAAACCCATAGTTCTACCACTACTAATTACCACTTAAACATCATAAAAGCTCTTTTTTTTTTAATGGAGTCAATGGGATTTCACTTTGGGATTCATAACATTACGGCAAAGGGGCAAAGAAAAGGAATGCTATAGAATAACACTGGGAGGTTGGATGAGCCCCAACTCCGACATGCCTGACATTTCAATACCAGCAACAAAACAAACACAGATGAAGAAAAATAGAACCCCGCTGGTACTTCGCTATCTGGTGCTATTTCTTTTATGCTATTATACAAAGAACAATAGTTTTAAAAAATATATATATATATCTTTATCAATAGATCTTCACTGTTTAAGGATCGACTTACAAGTTCTAATAGTCGGTACTATTACGTTAGGATAAAACACAGAAACACACGTGGGTCTATTCACCAACGTCTATGTGACCCTGCAGCAGATAATCTAATTTAGATGCAGCTCAAGCGCCCTCTAGCTGGACGTGGTGGACTCAACAGCAGCTGAGTAGTTAATGGCTTTCCAAGGTATCCATTAACTTTAATGTCATCTTGGCTCTGAAGCTGAACTTCATGGTCCCAATTATGCCATGGAGTCATCAAATCAATGTCTGGCTGCTAAAGGAACTGTCTTTGCACAAATATTGTAGGTTATTTATTACATAAAATGGTATCGTCTTGGAAGAATTATATTACTTATATGTGACCTCTGCTGGAACTATTCTAAAGTCATCAGTGTCAGAATTATCATCCAAGGTCATACAGAAGTATGCATTTAGGCAAAAACTATTTCAATGAGATTACTCTAGGGTAAAGCATGTGCATAGTTTAATCTATAGCTTTAAACAAATGTGGAGTCCAGGTCTGTGATGTAATCAGTAAGGTAATCAGTTCTTTATTTTGATATCGTCTGACAAAATTCTTCACCTTAATGGCAAAATGGTTCTGGAGTAGGTGGAATGACAGCTAGCCCCATCATACAGGAAAACTAGAGGTGTGCCTAGGTCTCTTCCCAGGGGACAAATATGTTTTCTCCTTTGTGAGTTCGTGCAGGACGCGGGGAGACAGAAACACTGATCTCCTGGCACATGAAGAACCCCAGGGCCAGCCTTGGTTGGAATATCATCCAATGGCTCAGTCATGATCTGTCATTTTTTCCTGATTTTCCGCCTTCGGGTACAAAGCAATACCTTTATTGGAGAACATACTATATGCATCATGATGGGTCACAGTTTTTATTATAATATATTGCGTTCCCATAAGAGTTAGCACCACTTTCTGTAAAGACACAGTTGATCACACTGCTTAAACAGACTAAGAAATATTATAAAATATATGTTTACGCAGATGTTTTCTAATTAAAACGTATTTAATCTAAATGAAATGAAATCCTCACCCCATTCCCTCAAGATTGTAAGCTTGCGAGCCGGGCTCTCTCCACCTAATGTATCGGTTTGTCTTAGTCTGTCAATTCTCGTCTTGTCAGACCCCTTGAATATATGTATTGTATTAAGCGCTGCGTAAATTGTTGGCGCTATATAGATAAAATATAATAATAATAATAATAAATATTCTAAAGTTACCAAAAAATGTATAGGAAGCTGGCCAAGCCCCAAAAATGCCTCAATGATTTTATGCAGCTGTGACTTCCCTTCAAACAATAGGGCTTGTGGTGCAATCTAGTAAAATGTTTTGCACCTTTTCGATAAAATGGATTTAAATTTTGAAGGATTCCAAGATTCAGCTTGTTGTCAGCATGGTTATGTGTACTGGTGTTAGTGTATGGTGTTAGCATGTGTGCATCTATGATGTTGGAGTGTGCGTGTATGTCAGTGTATGGTTAACATAGATGTGTGTGTGTGTTGTGAGGCTGCGATTTGTATGAATGATCGATATGAGATGTTTGAGACAAGTTGTCAGAATGCTGTGAGATTTATGTATCCCTGCTAGGCTACAAATACATTTTTATGTTTTTACGTCTCAAATAACTTAGCTGTGAATTAGATTTTTTTTATGGAGGACCAAGTGGATTTTCCTATATGCGATTTTCCTATATTCCTTTCTGTACATTCAGATTGGCCCTCTGCCCAAATGAGTTTAACAACCCTGATCTATACAGCAAACATAACATATAGTCGCGGAGATATGGAAGCAGCCGCAATCAATGAACACTCAGGAGCCTTGCCAAATACATGGAACACTCCACTTCAAAGTGCTGGAACACGTTCACTTCATGTATGCAGATCACAACAGCATTCATAAGACCTCACATGGAAACCGAAGGAAAGTAGAAGTGATTGTATGACATTACAAGAACCAGTGCGCTTTGTCGCTGGATCTATCTTTTCCACAGGACCAAGCCGTCTCCAAATTAACACAGTTTAGCCATAAAGTTGAATTATAAAAATAACATTAATAATACTTAAGGAAATGATGTATTAAGCAGTTTTATGGTACTTATAGCTAAAATATTTTATCTTATGTTCCATTGTAAATGGTAGGGCCTTTTTTGCCTAATATATCTGTTTGTCTTAGTCTGTCAGTTCCAGTTTTGTGTAATAAATTTATTGTAAAGAAGCGCTGTGTAAATTATACAATATAGGTAATAAAAAATAATAAAAATAGTGGAGGAACATATGGAGGATGGACTTTAAAATGTTGGAAATGCTGACTAGGCCTAGGACAACAGTTACCACTTATCCCTGGGCCAGTCGGGGAGAGATCCCTTGTGCTGTGCTACCATAGTGACATTATTACATCATATCCTGACATCATTTCCTGACACTCAGCATGGTAGATAACAGCTATGGAGGTAAGAAGCAGAGGACGACTGGGGCTCAGCCATGGGTCAGGCCAAGTGTAGTGATTAGCCAAGATAAGTCTCTGGTAATAATTAGGACTTATGATTAAATCCTTCTTTTTTTTAGAAACCTGAAAACATTTGAAAATCTGAAAATATTTGTTTTAAATTTGGCCAAAACACATGTGTTATGCTGTCTACTATAAATACATTGTCTTTTTTGTTTTTCTAAATTCTTGGACGTATACATTTCTAAAGCATTGCTTTACAGCTTTATTTTAATATCATTATTTGTTCTATTTCTGTTTTAAAATGAAAAATTGAAAAAAAAAATCAGTTGGATTTGTAATAAAGTATTACAAACTTGGCTAACTTGGATTCGCAAATCATTTTCAGTAAAAAAAAATCTCCTTCTTTATACGATAAATTATCTAAATACATCTCAGGAAACATGACGATATCCTTTAAGATAAGAATATTAAAAACTGTATTCATTTAAATGAAATATTTTCTGGGATGTAACTGGTCAGCCCAACAGCAGGTTTGTTATTGTACCGATAACATCAAACGTCGCCTAATGGCTTGTCTTCATGAGAAAGAAATGATTACAGTTTCATGTTTAAAACTGTCTTATCTCGGTAATGCCACAGGGATGGAAAAGCAAACAAATAATAATCCATTTTACATGGGAAAGATGATATAATCTAAATCTCTTAAAATGGTTCTGACCAATAGAATCCTGTCCTCAACAAAAAACAGGTCCCGAATCAAGTTCAAAGCAATCTCTTAAGATAAAAAAAAAAAACGCAATATCATTTTGTCACAAAACGCGGCAATTTTCAGAGAAAAGTATAGTGTTGTTAAGCTAACAATTCTCAGATATACCAAAAGACTTACGGAGCGGAATTTTCAAATAATAGGTTTGTTTTAAAGGACCTTTGGATGATTCTGTGAAAACACATTTGTCACCCGTGGGGGGAAGGGGGATTACATTTTCCAGAAAATGTACAGGTGGCTGCCATGTGAGGTCCAAAATTCTCGCTAACCTCATTATTCCTTATAATTAAATAATAAAAAAAAACAATTATGTCATTTCATTTTGGTATTTCAGGTATTCAGGAAATTAAGACTGTATACCGAATATACAGTTAGAAACATCATTTTGGAAAGAAAAAACTAATTCTTGAAATATCCAGTGAGGATTCATAACTTGTATAATAAGAGCTCTGTTTCAATGAAGCTAAAGAAAGGCCAACTTATCAGACTGCAAAATGGTCTTTTGTGATGAGGGAACAATACTTTATTATACTCTAAAGCATAAGGTCAGGAGAAGTCCTTATTTGCTCTGCGGAGGAGGCTGAGTAATTCACTGCGATGTTTGGATGCTCTATAGATAGCATCGATATTATGTAATCAAAATGAAAATCTGCACAGAAAGTAAAAATAGAATGCTATGTAAAGTTTATTTAAAGGGTTAGCACAGCTTTATAGTGAATAAACCCTACTTTAAAACCAACGCCTACTTTGAAGACAGTATTGTTACCTATAAAGAAGCGGAGTGAAGTGTATATTGTAACTTCAGTATTTATCTTCAATAGTTTCTTGCTAAAAGGGACACTCCAGCCATCATATGCACTTTAATGCAGGTATCTTTAAATCACTGTGGGGTCACCCTTGGAAATGCGTGTGGGGGGGATTTGGCAGAATCCCCTCATCTCCATTTGATCCTTTTTCCGCAGCATTTTTCTATTCTGACCACATCTCATTGCATGCAGGGATGGATTAAAAGCAGAGAACACAGCGCAATTGCCCCAGGGCCCTGGCATTCTGATGAGTTCATACCTCTTATCTATCCCACTGCAATCAGATAGGGTCCCACAATGCACAGCAATCATCCTCCCTCCATGACACTGCGCGGTGATAAGAGATGTCATTTCCAGGAACACAGCGTAGCGAGGGAGCTACAGGCACTGGCAGGACTACAGGGGTCGTAACGTGACCCTTTGTTCCTCTGTCCTCATGCCGATTCAAAATAGTTTAGAAGTGGCCCTTCCGACTGGACCAGGTCAGTAGGGCCTTTTCTACACAGCTCTCTTAAGGTCCCATCACAGCAGGTGGGGTCTAGACTTTGACTGTGCTATTGCAATACCTTCATTCTTTTCTTTTTCACCCATTCTTTTGTAAATTTGCTGATGTGCTTGGGATCATTGTTTGTTGCATGGGCCTATTTCGGCCAAGCTTTAGCTGTCGGAGAGATAGCCTCACATTTAAGTCTAGAATACTTTGGTATGCAGAGGACTTTATGGTCGACTCAATGACTGCAAGGTTCCCAGGTCCTGTGGCTGCAAAACAAGCTCCATGTGCTTGACAGTTGTTAGAATGTGTTTGGTGCTGATATGCGAATGTGTTTGGTTTTCGCCAAACAAGGTGCTGTGTATTATGGCCAAACATCTCCTCTTTGGTCTTGTCTGTCCAAAGGACATTGTTCCAGAAACCTTGTAGTTCGCTCAGATGCAACCTTGGAAACATAAGCCATGTTCTTTTTAGAGAGAAGAGGCTTTCTCCTGGCAACCCTTCCAAACAAACAATGTTTGCCCAGTCTTTTTCTAATTGTACTGTCATGAACTTTAACATGCTAACTGAGGCCTGTAGAGTCTGAGATGTAACTCTTGTTTTTTTGCAATTTCTCTGAGCATTGCACGATCTGACCTTGGACTGAGTTTGCTGGGACATCCGCTCCTGGGAAGATTGGCAACTGTCTTGAATGTTTTCCACTTCTGAAGAATCTTTCCCATTGTTGGACTTTAAATTGTTTGGAAATTGCCTTATAACCATTCTCAAACTGACGGGCAGCAAAAAAATACTTTTCTAAGATCATTGCTGATGATTTTGGGACTATCATTTGGAAGATATATAGAAGAATTAGTGTACTGGTCCCTGGAGTGGAACATTGGTATATTTACTGGTATATTTACTCACTCCCACACTGAAACTTACACACTTGTGCTAAAACACATACACACTCATGCTTACATATACAATTACACAAACTAACACATACTTATACACTCATGCTCACACACACCTACACTTATACAAACTACTTTATGCTCATACACACACTTATGCATAAACTCTCACTTTATCACACATACATACATCTCACTTTTTAGTAACCTTTGAAAGTTTTTTTTATAATATTTAATGCTGTCTATAGAGAATCTGTGCAGTGCAACTTTCGGATGGCAGGATTGTCTTTTATTAAAGTGAATCATTCACTCTTTTTAAAATCCTACTGTTATAGTTCTGTATCCTCAATATACCTATGTAATGGTGTTATGTATTAAAATAAAATGTGTATTTTAACACCTTCCTGACCAATGACGTACCTGGTACATCATAAAAAATGCTACTACGAGATCCGTGATGTACCGTGATCACGGCGCTGTTGCTGATGTTGCTCCATTACCCAAACGGTCAGTCTATTGCAGATCTCCTGCATTACTGCGCATGTGATTGCTTTTACAACCAATCATATGCATGGATAACATCAGATGACAAAGGCATCCTATAAATACATATATTGTATGTGTTTTACAGATTTGGTGGTTTCAAATGAAAGGCCTACTGTTCGCCAGAAAAAAAATATAATTTCCGTTGATAACTAAGAAATAGGGAAATTACGGTTAAAGAACATAGCAAAAACCCCAAAATTGCTTAGGTCCTGTGGTGCTGAAGAATATAATGGCATTAGACATCGTATTTACCATAGGAGCAGCCATCTTCCTGTTTTTAGGTTCTGCTTGATTATTTCTTCACCTTAAGTTATCCTTTCTCTACTGTTGAATGATTGCAACATAAGAATTATTGCAAAATATACATAAACACAATGCATAAGCTTTTATGTATATAAAAATAAATAGAAATCGACTAAATGGCAATAAACTTTTTTTATATTTCTAATGATCAATCTATGTGGGCATTTACCGTAGAGACTTTGGAATATGTCGGTAGACTCCACATTTAGCGTTTTAAGTTAATATTGCCATTATTTTTTGTAACATTCTGAATACGTATTTCACATACAGCTTGTCGATTGTTATCATGAGCTTAAACTGTGTTCGTATAAATCTTGTTCGTTTCTCCTCCTGCAAGATTATAGGTCTGGGGAATAAAATGAATCCAGTCAGGCATAAGATTACTAGTCCAAACACCATTAACACCTGCCTTGTCCTTTTTAACAGCCTTTTAAAACTGAGACTGAAGAACTTGACTCAGAAAAGCTTAATTACAGATTCATAATGAACTACATAATGAAAATAACGGTTTATCGCTCTTATTATGAGTTTGTTAAGCAATCTACGTATGCGAGTTAATGATGCCTTCCTGATTCAGAATGACATAAGTGTGACGTAATATATCTCTGCATACGCACATACAAAACTTTAGGAATTTGGGGAATATGAAGTCGCTAAAAAGTAAGGGAATTTGCCAACTCGTTGAGATGATAATTACACATTAGGCAGTCCTTCCTTAGTTATATCCCATCTTTTCTTCAGATGGAACATAACTGAGGAGTTTAAATTGCAGAAAACGTTTTGCCACCCAAGTTGCCATCAGTTTTCTTGGAGTAGCTTTGGGAAGCATTGGACTCCCCAAAGTCTGCATAGCAAGTAACCTTCTTTGAGCTAAACGCCTAAAAGGCAATGTGGCACGTGGGCTGCTGTTGACATCCACCAAATCTGCCATTGCCTAAGAGGAAGAGGGGAGACACAGGTTCATCATAAAATGTACTTTTTACCAGTCCTATTCCTTGTATCGCTTTAGTGATGTACTGCTTGGACTAAAACGCTACAGAGCTAACACCGCTGGCAAATCAAAGCAAATAGTAACGTGCCTATTCACCAAAGTTGAGAGGCTTTTGAGGTGAGTTGAAAGCTATCAACTTATGCGTTGGGTATCATTGGGGTGGCCGTTGAGATTGCAGTCAAGTTTGTCAATCTGATTTATAACGAGGGATAAGCAAACTTGTACCAGGGTTTGTAAGGTCCATAGAAAATTATTATTACATTGTCCACCACAAACTCCATTAATGTCCGCCATGAGCACTATGAGTTACTATGCTTTACAATGGAAAGGGGTTCAGTTGAGGCAAGAGCAACATCTATAAAAAGAGGCACTTCATTACACTGGATAATAATATCTGGACTGCACTCAACATGAACAAAACATAACATACTTCCCTTTGTACTATTTCTTAATGCCTAAAGGTAGAGGGGACAATTAATAATTAAGTTAAACAATATTTATAAATGATTTATGTCATTTGAACCTAGGGTACAATCTCTTTTTAAATTCAACAACGTACAGTATGTTTCATTGGGATACCAACACAGCGGCATAATCTACCTCAAAAAAAATGACACCCTAATGATAAAGCATTCCTCATCATGCATGTCTTTCTTTATCGCAGACAATAATAGTATCTTAGTAGTGTTTGGTTGTCTGTCGTTTAAATGGTCAGAAAATCCACCATTTCTGTTCCAAAAAAACCCAATAACAATATTAAATATTCTATGGTTTGTTGTTGGCGCATGGCGGTATCTGTCAGATCAACACAAAAGCAGTAAACTCAAAATAACGCCAGCTTTACAAGCTGCAGGGACAACAGCGACCTCCAGAGTTGGACGAAGACAAGTTGTCCTCGTTATTTTCGCAAGACACGGCTTTTTATTCATGGTTATTTTCTGAGCTAACTGGGCGAAATAACAATGTTTTCCTGCGGACGTTGAAGAATGGAGGTGAATCGGGAGACCTGGATGTGAAATTGTTTTAGCGGTTTGGCCCTTAATAACATTAACACATAGAGTACTGGAAAAAGCTCAATGCCCTATCTGCTTCACAGCAAGGATGTCAATCTCTCCTTTCCTTTAAGTCTTTTGCCGCCACAGAGAGCTTAACATCCCGGCCTGTCGGTACATGGCATACATTCTAAAACATTGAGAAATGTCAGAAAATGGAATCTACTTTTTTTTTTTTTTAAAGTGTCCTCAGTTCCAAGAAATTCTAATTTATAACATTGGGGGGGGGGATTTTTTTGGCACATGTTTGAGTGCAGATGTTATTCTTTAAGGAAGACTATCTTGATTGCCTGGTTGAATAATGGCTAGACGTTGGCACAAATCCAGGAGTCCTCTTACAGCAGAATGTATAAAACCACTCTTCTACAGAAAGAGGCCCCCAGCAGAATAATATATTATTAGGCATGATTCAAATTACAGGATCAGCAGCAGGGGAGCAGGAGGCAGTGCGGAGACAGCCGCACACAGAATACTGATGATGAGATGATGGAATGCACTGTACATAGAAAGAACACGGCTTTAGTGTTCACCCGCTCAGTATTCATTTTAAAGTCAAGGCGCTCCTGATTATTCGGCAGTTTTCTAAAAAAAAAAAAAAAAAAATCGCCCTTTCTCATTGGTCGATTACAATTTTTTTTTTCATGGCTTTTTTTTAATCCTTCAGTTCTGGATATTTTCCTTTTTTTCAGTTTAAATGTTTCCTTTTTTTTTAAGATACTGTAATGCATTTTTATGTGAGTAGGAGGAGACAGAAACGCTTTCAATGCCCTGAAAGGCCTTAAGAATACACAAAGCCAAATAATAAAAGGTCTGTATCAGATTTGTGCTCAATTATACTCAGATTATTATTGCAGAGGCTTTAGTGCTTCGTTCACCGAAGAAGATAAAGCATATCAAATAAAATCATTTACGGAAATTCTGAAATGACATTTACATACGTGCTTCATTTGTGTTTAAATGCTCCTCACACGTGGAATTTTCCCCATTAGCAATAAAACTGTGATGAATAAAAATACGCTGTAGAAGGCAATGGCCCTTTGTTCTGTTTGCAAGATGTAGCATTACTATTTCATGAGCGTAATATTGTCACAGGCTGCCGTTATCAGAACCCGATGCTTATTCTGCACCAGTTCATTGGTCTGGTTATACTGGTAAAAATATGCAGACGAGGTGTTTTTTTGCTTGCCGACATTGATATTATTTGATTATGACCTCATAATTATCTCTGAATCAAACTGCATCTTGGCTGCGGGGATAGAGAATAAAATGCATGTATGCAGCAGAGCTATAAGTGTGGGGAATTAAATATATTCTTGTGGCTGGGCTAAGATTATAACAAAAACATGGCCAAAAGGGGGGGATGCCACTTATTTCAGAATTCGTATTCAATTATTCAAGCTCGGATAATCTTGATGTTACTGAAAAATGTTTACTAAAGCAGTGAATAGGTTAAAATTTGATCTGGGGTTAAAAATGGAATAATCCTCTCTGGTTACAATGAAAATATGGCACATGCTCACATAATCGCTGGAACGGGGCCATCTCTTTTGCATAGCGATTGAAATTATGTTGGCAGAATAATTAATGGGGAAACCTAATCTCACAAAAAAAAAAAAGTTAAACAACGTTCATTACTGCATGATGTAAATGAGTTTCTCACCAATGATGTCACTGATTGGCTGAGCTGTAAAGATGGTTTCGAGCAGTGCAGTATGGCCGGATTGGCTACGAGTTCTTCCGCAGACTGCCTGTTTATCCGGCACTGGAGTCTGACACGTTCTTTCTCTCTCTCTCGCCGTCGTTTCGAAGGAAATCTCGTTCAGCCCAGCTGTGTCTCCATAGTAGTAGCACCTTAAGCAAAAGTCTGCCTCCTGTTTCCCACAGCTCTCATTTGTAAGGCGGTCGTTGCTGTGAAATACCAACCCTTGGCACCGAGCCCAGACGGTGATCTTACATTTGTCTATAATACAGAAAAAAAAAAAATATAGAAAAAAAAAAAAAGATATAAAAGCGATTCACTGAATCACCTGCAAAGGCAGTCAAATTAAACGTCTAATTGCTATTATTTCATTTATAGCTTGTTAAAATATAAAAAAAATCAATGTGACTAGATAAAAAAAAAACACCTTTTTTTCTTTACCTCGTTAATAAATTCTTCCTTGGGGGGGGGCATTATCAATTTATCTGCGAAACTTCAGTCTGGTGCTGGAAAACTCTTAATTATGTCCCTTTAATTATTTTCTATTTACGCCAAGCGGCTTAATGAGCGTTCTTAAAACTATGGAAAATTAAACAAGTTTAAAACAAAATAATAATAAAAAAAAAAAATAAGGGAACACGAGAGAAGGAAAAAAAGGACAGGTTGTACAGTTCAGCCGTCTGACCCCCCGGAAAAAGAAATGCAGCCATATCAACTTTAGCAGACAATGAAGTACCTACACGCTTTCTCCTAGTCAAGTCCTTTATAACCAAGCAGTGTTATTTGCTGCAGACAGTGGCCAATCGCTATGCGGCTTTCTATAGCAATGACACAATAGGTGTAGTGGCCAGTGTGTCCTTCCTCGCCGTTAGATTCTCGGGATCGGGCATTTTGCATATGAAATCGCATGTGTCTTATAATATTTACTGGGAAATTGACGGTACCAACTGCCACGTGTTACGCCGTAATGATGTGCGCCTAATTACTGCCTACCAGCTCCAGTCTATCGGTGGGCGTAACGCGGGCATATACGTCATATGAATATGCATACGAGCGGACGGCCATTGTAAGGAAATGCCCCAATTATTATTTTTTTTCTGTCTTTCACTGATCAAGTGCTCTTAAGAAATAATCTCATTAACCCATTAACATTTTTTCGTTAGATCAGCCACGTCGATGATTCATTCTTCATGAAAATAAACGATGGTTCGTATATCACGCCGTAACACAGCCTCCGCCTTGATGAACGTCTTGCAGAATTGAGTAAAGCGATTCAAGGCAGTCCTTGGTATCATAGAAAGGGTTAAAAGGGATTAAAGTAATTTATTTTTTTTAAACAGAAGAATTAAGTCGAGTTGGCATGCGCCACAGCGGCGGTTCTCTCAATCTTACTTATAAAACAGAAATTTGCGAAGAATAATAAAAAAAAAAAAATCTGCATAAACCTGCATGACATATCTCAAACCTTTATAATTGGATGTCGATTGTAACAATGCTGCGATGCGCGAAATAACGACGCAGAAGATCACTACATTTCCGTGAATTAGTTAAACACAGCAGTTCGCGCTGCATACAGGGAGTCTTCATGCTAATTTGAGTGGGGTTTTTTTTTTTTATGCATGCAAGATTAACATATTCATGAACAAAAATAGCTGTTATGACTGCAGACTCAAGAGCGAAAATAAGCAAAGACACAACCTTCGAGCGACTACAGTATATAAAATCAGGAGGAAAATCGACTAGCGTTGACGAATTTCCTATATTTTTTTTTTATTTTTTTTTTAATTTTTCTTTTTGGAAGGATCTGTTTCCAATATTCAAAAGCCTGTAAGTATATTGACTTTAAGCTGAAAAAAAATATATATATATACTTGGCACGTTATACACGGTATCCTTTTTGTGAAATCATCCATTTTATTGGTGTTTTTACAAGTACATATCATCACCACCAGATGTTATATTGTTGCTGCTAAAATGATATCCATTAATGTAGACACGATAAAGAAGATATAAAAGAAAACATTATCTTTTATACTTGTAAAATTGATGGCATCTTCCCTTGTGAGATTTGTGTAACAATAACATTATTATACTTTTTTTTAGTTTATATACGATACTGTAAAAATCTGTTGGGTGGTGGAACTGCATGGAGAAATGCATAAAGCTATATAAATAAAAGATGATAATAATAATAATAATAATAATAATAATAATAATAATGTGAAGAAGATTTAATTGCAATAATTATTTTAAAGTTACTATATACAATCCATGTTTCAATATATAGATATATTGCTCTTTAAGTGCCAGTTGGTTGCATACCACAAGCTAAATACCCACTTTAATAATATGTTTATAAAATATTTGTGTAAAGGATAAATTATATTGTAAATGAGTGACTATAGATTGCCGTTATTTGTAGATTGTTTTAATAGACAAAACACTGTATTCTATTGAATAAGTGCAATAAAGTAGCTTTTTTTCCCCAAATTTTTCATTGTGGTGACGTCTCTCTGAATGTATTTCTTGATAGCTTTTTCACAGAATTTTTGGAAAGGAAAACGTCAATCTGCAAAATAGAAAAGGAAAGGTTTGATTCCTATACGGTTGTTACCAAAGATTCAATAGCAACCCTTATTGCTGCACAGTTCTATAATGCAGGAGGAAAATGCATTGTGCATGTTTTAGTAAACACACTGTTCGGCATTAACCCTCTGATTGCATCTAAGATACACAAAGCGTTGCTTTTCAGCCTTAAATTATGTTTGTATTTGTATCATTTTATCCTAAATCTTCCTTTTTGATATAGTTAAATGTTTGTACTGTCCTTAAATGCCATATGATATTTTAGTGCAGAAAGAAGTGAAATATTTTTTTTAACTAAAAGCAGACATATTTTGCATGGATTCTTTATTATTTCATTTTTTTACTATATGTAATATATGTTTGTTACCTATACACCTTTATTAAATTACTAAATTACCAAACACAGAATTAGGAATACTAAGTGGGTGCCTAGTTTAGATTCAGATGGAATAAAGATGTTCTTCCCCTCTTTTATATGGAGGTAGGATTGGGGAAATGCCTCTAAAACCCCTAAAAACAATTGAAATAATGGATAATAGGATTACCACGCAGCTATTATTAGTAATTGAAAAGGGAGCATACATAAAGTATACAAAAGATGCTAAAATAAGCGCGTTTTCATATAGGGATGAAGGCAGTTTATATTTTCAGTTGAAAAGGTGATCGTTCACAATCACAAAAGTATAAATGCCCAACATTTTTCCTAAAAATACATTTAATACATATATATAAGTAAATGATCGCGCGGATGATCGCGCGGATGAGTGGCCCCGTCTTGCTTGAACATTTGGATTGTGACGTTGTGCTAAGAAGAGTCCCAACAGAGCACTCTGGGCCAGATCTCCGCTGTAGGATTTGTTAAATTAGGCATCATGTATAATTAATAATTCTGGAGCAAAATGGTAAAGGTAGTGCAATCTCTATAGCAACCATTGGAATGTTTTTTTTTTTCCAGCTTTGCACGTTTATCTATAACCTTGTGTTGTATGATATACCAATGCTGCACAGGGATTCTACAGAGAATTCTACATATAATATACATTATTCAGTGGCTGATTGCTTGGACCGTTAGATATTTGCCAAAATCCAGCAATAAATTCACGTACTTATATGGCATGATGCTTCAGCAATTTTAAGGACAACATTAAAGAATTTCAAGAGTCATAAAACGCTGGCAGCTAAGCATGGAAATTAAAGTTTTTTGTGTATATATATATATAATGTCAATTTCCTTATGTATATATTGTTTTGGTCCTTTTTACATAGATCTCATTTCACAGGCTCTCAACAGAAATGCACATTCCTACTACCACCTTCAACTGCAAAATGTATTATTGCTTTAAAGAAATACCTTTGTTACGTGTACTATAATGGATTTGTCAGTTTACTCAGACAATATAAAATACTATAGAATAATTTAATATGATTATGAAATAAATGTGTTATAAAGAATGAAATATTTTGCGGAACTACACAACCCAAAAACACTCACACTATCAAAATTAAATATTTTTACTGACCATATCAAGTTTCGATACTTTCAAGGCCATTTTTATAATGTGGAGACCCTCAGAAATATATATTTTTGGTAGTAACTGTGAGAGGTTAGAAAGCATTGAGTAGGCCATCCCAACACACACTCATAGCAGGCCAGGATGCTTTTATTATTATTATTATTAATATTTATCGATTTATAAAGCGCCACCATATTCCGCAGGTCTGTATAATTTTATATTGAGAATCTAATTTTCAGTTATTTCAAGTACTCTTTTTTTAAAATGGTTAAATTATTTAGCGATGACCTAGGCCGAGGGAACTATATCATCCATCTTGTTTGGTGGATATGAGCATATCACAGCATTCCACAACTAATAAAGAAAAAATTATATATATATATATATATATATATATATATATATATATACATACAACAAAAACATTTAGTTAAAAAAATATTTCATTCATATAGATTTCTCAAATACATAAATGCTTTAAATATGACAAAATAAGTCATAAGTCATAAATACTTATACTATTAACTATATTATACTATACAGTTTTACTACTATTATACTATACATCTATACAACTATAGACACAGACATATCAATACACACATACATTGCAAATTACTGATCATGATGCGTATGTTATCTGAAAAAATAATTTCAGCTTCTAACGTATAAATATACTTTCACGTGTAATGTTAAATTATATCGTCTCTGCATCCAATTTCTTTACAGAGAATATTTTTTTATATATGATCAGCATACTCAGGAACTCCAAGGCTCGGGAGCCCTCCTGCTTCCCGCGCAGTCCCGCAAAGCTGCCCTCGACTTGCTCCCTCACAGCGTCTCTTCTCTTGCTCCGTCCAGGAACAAGGCGGAGTCACGGGAAGTGAGAGGAGACACTGTAAGGGAGCAGTGAGAAGGCAGCCTTGCAGGACTGCGCGGGATTACCGGGACCTGCAGGCAACCCCAGCAAGACCACCCACGCCCACAAGTTTTTTGGCGGGACCCACGGAACACGCCTCCCAATGCAGTCCTCTACTAGAAACCATACACTTGACAAAGTTTCAATTGTCTAAAAGATTATATAATGTGAAAATTAGAATTGTTTCAAAACAGAAAGCAAATAAGTATTGTTTCTATTGTTATACCAATAATTTAAAAAAAGATCAGCCTTTTAGTGACATTTTGATATTTTTGCTGTTTTCAGTAGAGACAGAGCATAATCTCCTGCATTGGCATATTCTGGGTTGGGGCCATCAATAGGGGCCAATCAATATATTTGGAGAGTTGGCCTCACCAGTGTTCAGCTCTTATTCACTCGCTTGGTTAGATCAAATATCACCCTTAGGATTATACTAAAAAGGTCTGAAGTGTATTGTGTCCATGTGAACTAATGCAAAGTGGTGGGATATGACATCATATCTCAGTGCATTGCACAAGAAGATGAACGCCAGAAGAGGTGGGTTTAGTCTAGGAGGTACCTGGAGATGCTTCCCTGGGTCAAGACCAGTGCAGCAATCCAGTTCCAGCAGAATTACTTCCGCAAATAACATAATAAAGATTATATCACCACATATCTATTTACATTAATTTCTAAGCCCTTCTCCGTTTACCCCTCCATAATCAATGGAACTAATATGGTATTCATACCTATCATACATAGGATACAGTGCCTATAATATTAAAACAACCAGATTTGTTTTTAAATGAATTTATTATTTTTCTTTATCACTTATCACTATATACACATTTTATGGCCTTTTTTACAATTATTCTCAATAAATGATGTTTTATTCAATATCTTCTTGGGATGTTGTTTTTTGATCCAGAGACTATATGGTAAGACGAGGAATGCAGTGATATCAATCACTTTGCAAGCAGAAATTTACACAATTGCACAAATTAATCTGTGATAGTAATGGAATTCTTTTCCTACATCCCCTGTTAATAAAGGGGACTGAAACCGACAAGAAGATTAATAGCACCGTGTCAGTATTTTCGAGAGAAACTCAGCTAAACTTGTCATCGGGATGTCTACTAACTTGCATCTTTTCAGAGCTGGAGGCAGGAGAGGGGATCGGTGGGAGGAAAGGTCAACATTCAGTTTTTTACACCAATATTAACGTCCCACTAATCGATGAGGGAAAACATTTGATTAATGGCTTCAGCAAAAAGTCTTCAAGGTGCTTCTGGATGTTTGTGTCACTGAACAAGGCAAGCAAACTAACATACACTTACAAACGCAAATATGGACATGTCCAAGACATACACACAAAGACACGAGGTCTTCCTGATTCCCTAGACATGGGCTCCCTCGTTTGCATTTGTGATAGATTTTGGTGTACCACCATTCACAGAGTAAGAAGAATCACAAATATTTTGAGGGCCTCAGAGGTCAAGAAGAGACTGTAGGCAGAAAAAGGCTTTGGGGCACTAAGGGTCGTCTGGTCCAATATTCAGTGTATGTGTATGGATTTTGTGCACAGGTGCTGCCCAGATCATGTATGTGGGTCCATGCAGCAATGTGCGAATATAAAGGTTTGGATGATCCAGTCTGGATGCACCATAAAGCTATGCATGAACAGGATGGACAGGTGCAGAAGACAGACGTTTAACCCTGAAACGTCACAATGAGACAGACTGAAAAGTTGAGAGGGAGTCCCACTGTGCTCCCAGAAAGAAGATCCCAGAAAGAAGATCCCAGAGCCAAGTGTTGCCTTACATTAAACTAGAGGTTTTCTAGAACCTGACTTAGCTGGGCCTGGTAGGGGGACTGTAGTTAGTTTGTGTTTAGGTTGTTTAGTAGATGGCCCCAACTGTGAGCTAGGCTTTCATTTTACTTTCATTAGGCTTTTAATTACAGAAGGTAAGATCATTCAGTGTGTGTGTGGGGGCGCTCTGCATCCAAGGGCACTTGGATCAACCAGGGGTAGTGCGGACAACAGTTTTCATAATATTTGGATTTATTTTATTTAAAGTTGATATGCAACACCCTCATGTCTGTGGTGGAGCACCAGGATATGACTTCTAACGAGGCAAGAGAGAGAACTGCCCCTGCACAGTGAGGATGCCCCTTAGCCTACTTACACTTGCCTCCACTTCCAGAAGAGGATGTAACAGGAAGCAACCTCTGACAATGCCCATGCTGCCAATATCATCAGTTACGGCTCTGTATGACATCACATCCTGGCACTCAGTACAAAGGAAAGTGGCTGCAGAAAGTGGATGCACATAATTTAGTGTCTAATCACTACAGTGCAATGCTTCCCGAGCTATCTGGCTGCACATCCTGTTATCTAATTACAGAATTACAGAATCAGCTTAGGACACAGGCAGCTAGAATAAAACAGACATATAAATCTGGGAAGGTAGGATCCCGGTCTTAAATTAAGAAAATCCACAATGTGCACCATTTCTGTCACAAGTCAACCTACACTTTCACAAATGCTTGTTATTTATAAGGTGCAAAGTAAGTAGAAAACTAGAAACCTTTTTGGCAATGCAGTGACGCACTTAAGAGAAATGTCACCACCAGACTTGCTAAGTAATGACCTATCACACCTTCAGGATGTTTGGAATGCGACAAATTCTAACACTAGTTAATTAATGCCACTATGTCTCATGTGCCCAGAATTTCTGATGACCATCATTTCATCACTCAATGTGTACCTGGAGTGTCCTGAATCTAATAATTATTTGTATATAAATGCATCATCCATGTTTGCGCTGCACCATTCCTACACCCAGACACTCCCTCAAACACACGCAAACTGAAACTCATACTTACACACTTACACCAACACAGCCAGACACCAACAATAATATGCACACACAAAGTAATATACGCAGACACACAGTCACACACACTAACACATATGCAAACTAACATACTCAGACACACACACTAACATACCCAAACACACACAGATGCATACACTAATAAACACACTAAATAACATACACACACAGTCATACACAGCTCACTTACCATTGTGAAGCCTCAGCCTGTCCTTAATGCAGCTCGCAATGAGAGCTGCCAGGATACTACAGCAAAGTCAACGTGACCCCACTCAACCCTACCTTCTGCTTAATAATAATAATGCATACAGGTTCCAGAAAGAACACGACTTGGGGTGACAAATTGCAGCCCCTGTCAAAGTATATATATATATATATATATTCATAAATATATATATGGTTTGTTTTAGGTAGTAGTAAAGCTCTCCTTCATTTAGAATTAGCTGTCCTTGTATAAACTTGATGTAAATGACAGAACGTGTATGTGAATGTATATTCAAAAAGTAATTACATGATATTTTTTTCATTCACAAGCAAAACCTATACCACAATTGTTTATGATCCTGCCTGAACAAAGTTTCAAGTATTAGTCTTAGACGAGCATATCATTGAAGTAAAATAGCTAATTGCATTACATTTTTCGGAGTTCAGAGCCGGCTTTTGCACAGAGATGTTCCTGGCACAGTGTGACACCACTTCACTAACACTGCGCTAATAGACGTCCTACAGGAATTCCAGAGCCAGCCGTGGAATCTGACGGGGCTGTGCTGAGTGCAGAGCTGGGGTCATTAGAGGCTGAGACAGCCCTGTATAATGTATACTGGATTAGTGAGATGACTGACGAAACCTCCCTACATGTAGTCTTGTGTATTACTATAGTCCCCGTATTTAAAGGTTCTGATCTGGTTATCCTTAAGATTCTGTCCACAGATGTACTTCTAAAAACCTATGGTTTCTCAGCACTCGGATACTGTATGCCACGGCTCTGGGCTTCTGTGAACACCATGAATGAGTAACATTCCTGCATACTTTCTGCCCCTACAAAGCCTGTTGTTGGCCCCTGTTTGTGGCCTGTGCATGTAGCCTAAAATTAAGCAATCAATTAAATTAACAAACCATTAAAATTTTAAAATCAGTTCTAAGACCCCTTCTGTTCTCACTTTTAACTACCTTGCTTGACAAACGAATCTCAATCTTTGGCTTTCAATACCTCCTGTATGCCGATGACACCCTGATCTACCTCTCCTCTCTCAATCTCTCTCCCTTCCTCCAGGATAATGTAACCGACTGCATCGCCTCTGGATGTCTGCACAATTCCTAAAACTCAATTTCTCCGAAAGCAAACTTATGTTTCCTCCCTTTAATGTTAACATTTCTTCCACCGTCTCCCTTTGAACTTTGAATCATCTCCCCATCCCCTCACACTCACTGCCTTGGTGTCAACCTTGACTCCAACCTTTCATTCACCCACCACATCAGATCTCAAAAACATTGCCCGCATTATCTCCCAACTTGTCCATTGTAACTCTGTATAACTCTGTCTTAGCTGGTCAGTTTATTTTCCTGACTGTTTTTATAATTGCATTTATTGTTGGCTGCAAGCTTTCTTGTCTCAGGGCTCTTAGCTTACTAGTTCCACCGCTGCTAAATGATTCTTAGCTGAAGTGAAATTCTATATTTTTGTGTTTAAATCTTGGTTCAGGGACTATTTTGATCGACACTGGCAGGCCCGGACTGGCCATCGGGCACACCGGGCATTTGCCCGGTGGGCCGGGCCACGGCAGGGCCGCACTGACTTAGGGGCTGATGGAGCTGTAGCTCCAGGCCCCTAACCTACCTACGGCCGCATTAACGCAGGGCATAAGGGGCACCTGCCCCTTAAGCCCGCCGCAACTGCGACCGGGTCCGCCACTCTAAGGGGCCGGGAAGTCCCCACCAAGGCCGGCCTTACGGGTCTGCGGCCGCACAGAGTTTAAATTAAAACATCGGGTTTTTTTTTTTAACTTTATTTAACATCCTCCATGTTAAATAAAGTTTTTTTAAGTTGAAAAAAAACCCCCCGATGTTTTAATTTAAACCCTGTACGGCCGCAGACCCCTAAGGCCGGCCCTGGTGGGGGCTTCCCGGCCCCTTAGGGCAGGGCCGACCTTTGGGGTGTGCGACCACCCTCCAGGGGGCGGCGGCGGGGGGGCGGTCCGCACTGGGTGCCGCCAACTTGCGGCACCCGGCACCCCTCCAGAGACGGACAGTAATGTCCGCCGCTGGAGGAGCAGGCTCGCAAGGGAGCGGTATCGGAGGTTTTTGACAGACCTCCGGTTCCCTTGAGTGATTTTAAGCCGGGTTCAACCCGGCTTAAAATCACTCAAGGGAGCCGGAGGTCTGTTAAAGACCTCCGATACCGCTCCCTTGCGATCCACGCGGCAACAGCTGCTGCGCGCCGGGGTTTGTTGTCAGATCCCGGCGCACAGCACTGAAGCCGCGCCCACCGCTGTCCGTGCCCTCTGACCCGGAAGAAGACAGAGAAGACAGAAGAACTGAAGAAGAGGAAAAGAAGCTGAAAGAAGAAAGGAAAGGTAGGAAAGCATTAAGTGAGAGTGGCTTGGTGTATATGTGTGGCTTGGTGTATATGTGTGGCTTGGTGTATATGTGTGGCTTGGTGTATATGTGTGGCTTGGTATATATGTGTGGCTTGGTATATATGTGTGGCTTGGTATATGTGTGTGGATTGGTATACGTGTGGATTAGTGTATGTGTGTGGATTGGTATATATGTGTGGATTGGTATATATGTGAGGATTGGTGTATACGTGTGGATTAGTGTATGTGTGTGGATTGGTGTATGTGTGTGGATTGGTATATGTGTGTGGATTGGTATATGTGTGTGGATTGGTATATATGTGAGGATTGGTATATATGTGAGGATTGGTGTATATGTGTGGATTGGTGTATATGTGTGGATTGGTGTATATGTGTGGATTAGTGTATGTGTGTGGATTGGTATATGTGTGTGGATTGGTATATATGTGAGGATTGGTGTATATGTGTGGATTGGTATATGTGTGTGGATTGGTGTATATGTGTGTGGATTGGTGTATATGTGTGTGGATTGGTGTATGTGTGTGGATTGGTGTATGTGTGGATTGGTATATGTGTGGATTGGTGTATGTGTGTGGATTGGTATGTGTGTGGATTGGTATACGTGTGGATTGGTAAGTGTGTGAGAGTGATGGGTGTTATGCTGTACCATTTCCAATGTCTTTTTTCATGATCTAATTATGCTCTAAAAGTACATCATAACTCCCATCACTCTATACTGTTCCATACAGTGGCAGAGCTGGGAGACAGAGGCCTTGCACCCCCACCACAGGACTCCTGAAAGGTAAGTGAACTTCAAAGAGGGAGAGGGTAGATAGTTAGGAGGGGGTAGTTGCGGCGGGCTTAAGGGGCTCTGTGTTAATGCGGCCATATAGTACCAGTCAGTCCGGTCCTGAGTGGGCCTATTTTAAGGTGGGGGCCTGGAGCTGCAGCTCCATTAGCCCCTAAGTCAATCCTGCCCTGCCACAGGCGCGGTCGCAGTTGCTGCTTGCTTCGGCAACAAGGTAAGTAGGGTGAGGGAGGTGGGTGCAGTGAGAAGGGGCAGAGGGGGGTTAGATAGTGAGAAAGGGGGAGGGGATAGATAAAGGCGCTACATATTGAGAAGTGGGGAAGGGGGTTACATAGTGAAAAGGGGCAGATAAGATGAAGAGAGGGGGTAGTGTGAATGCGTATGAGAATGAATGAATAAATGTGTGGATGAATTGTGTGAATGCGTATGACAATTAATGAATTCATGTGAGGATGAATTGCTTGAATGATTTGTGAGACTGCATTAATGAATGTGTTAATGATTTGTGTGAATGATTAAATGCAAAGGTGGCACATGAAGGGTGGGCTTTAACAATAAATAAATAAATAAATAAATAAATATGGGCTGCTCAGGCTTAAATGCCCGGGCCTATTTTTTGTCCCAGTCCGGGCCTGGACACTGGTGTCATAAAGGAATATACATTTTACCCCCTTTCTGGGAGTATTACAATTCGTGTAAATTGGTATTTTGTTTTCTTTCAGTATAAATGCAATTTGGGGTATACTAGAAACATTTAAATTAAAGTATTTTTCAAACCTGAAAAGATAATGAATCTGTGGATCTGTGGGAGAGCAAAGTATTAATATTCTCCCCTAAAGACTATAAAGAAGGCGAATAAACACCATAAAAGGACAAGAAAATAAGTGTTTATTAAGTTTTGGGATTTTTTGGCAAATGGCCGATTATTTTGGTGTTCTTTAGTAATATTGTTGAAAAGTAAGCCATGAATAACCTCTTCTCACATCTGCACTACATGCTGCGCTCACGTCCATTCATTCGGAATTTCCTTTCTCTCTTTATCTCTGTTTTTATTACTATACGTACCCGATGGCAAAGTCAGTAATGAGGAGACGAGGACGTTCGCAAACGATGCCGCTAAAACAGCTCAACAATGAATTCAGGCCCATTAACCCTTTAGGAAGACTTTGCTACTAAATGTAGGCACTATAATCATCTGATCAGCTCAGTAATGGTTAAATATATTTAATATGAGATCAATATATGATTTTATGAGCAATTAAAGCTGCTGTTCCACTTAGACAAAACATTCAATGCACTCTAGTACATTAAGTAAATAAACCTTAGCAGATCTGTCCTTTTCTTATTTTCTCTGAAGGTTTAATCATTTAACTATGACACAGAAAGCTTTTGAAATGCCTGCTTTTCTGTCACATGACAATTGTCCCCAGCTACACAAATGCAACAACATTTTACATAGCACATTTATATTCTGATATATTTTATATCGTTTCAAGTCATATTTAAAACAGACATTTGTCATATCGGTCCTATGGAAGGTAGTCTAAAGGTTTTTTAGTATATAGTATTTTTAATAAAGTATTCTGGCCTAGGTCAACTAGGCCTAAGGTGGCAGGTCCACGGGGGCGGCAGCACTTCCTGCCCATGTTCCCTCGTACACTTCATGCTATCTGGGTCAGTGATCCCCTTTAATCAGCCCAGTGCCTAGTAATGTTCAAAATTTCACATTTCACATACAATCTCAAACATGTCTCAATGCTTAGTGAAATAAGAAAAAAATAAACAATTTTACATATTATTTTTTTAACTAAAAGCATACTAACATTACATGGGATGTTTAACCCTTTACATGTCAGACATTGGTTACTGTTCCCTCTGCCGTGAAAAAGGATACTCAAGGTTATTCAATTTATATTATAATTTACAATTAATTTCACAAAAACTACCTTTATTTTGCAGTTGACTGTGACTACGGATGAAATTCCCTGCGAGGCCCAAGCCCTATAAGCTAACGTATAATGGGATCTTATCACGCCAACGTACCGATACAGCCGTACACAGAATGACTGCTCCATAACGCTTAAAGTGTATTGACCTGCCGTTAAAGCTTTTTGTCTTTGAGCAGATACGGCGCCATTGATTTTCTCTTACAGAAGGGGCACCACTTTATCATTAATGGGCGAGAAATACTAAGCGGAGTGTAGCCTCTTGTGTTTTTGCTGAGTTAAAGTCTTCAGAAAAACAAGTGAGGGGTGTCAGTGACCTGAATGAGGGAACAAAACGGATCCATCATCGGGGATGAAGTTTTAATGGCTCAGATACTGGGATTATCTCTGTGTAATTTGGACGAAGGATGAGAATATTTTTTCTTAAGGGGGAAGCAGATACGTCGGATAATGTGGAACGTTAATAATAATAACGTTAAAGCCGAGTGAAAGTGGTAATATAGCCTCTGAGGTCGAGAAAGCTTATGTATCTTTACATCTTTTTCTATGTTTGCCCAATAAAAGGCAACAGTGTTGACTAAAGACTCCAATTGTCACATTATTACTTTAACTTTTACTGCTTTATAAGCAGGCCCCAATGTTTTTATTGTTTCTGGGGACTGTGTGATTTGTAGGTCTCATGAAGGCCTTCTGCCTAATGAAGGTTTATGGGATAAGCAATTCTGTAACAAGGCGCCATGTTTTTGTCGTTTATTTATATAAGGCCAACAATTTAACAATTTACACCGTGCTTCTTACAGGTCCATACGCTAAAAGGGTATCCCGCAGAGGGCCTGCTCGAAAGTTACAATCAAGAGGGTTTATTTACATATTCCTGCTCTATATGATTTTTTTTTCACTTGTACTAAAAACACATTTACGTGCGGATTCCGCTATTTATAGTTCTAAAATAATATGTTCACACTTTTTACTAAATTAATACTCATCTGTGGCTTGAAGGATTTTGATTTCTCAAGTGCACTACGTTCAAGAATGTGTTTGGACTCTGCACAATAATTTGAAACTCCATACATAATCCATTAAGTGCCACAGGGGGTGAGCAACACATTTTAACACTCCGAGGCTCTGGTTTCTATAAGTAATTATTAGGATGCATATAAAATAATGTAGGCCTTCTTTCAGTGCTGCTGGGTTGATGTGTTTCCTAGATAAGTATTAAAATTCTGACAATTACAAGATTTCAAGGTTGACAAGGCTCGTGCGTAGAGCGCTTGGCTCAGAGCTGGATTTAAAAAAAAAAAAAAAACACTATTTCCAAAAATTGGCAGAAAGTATCGCTTTTCTCTTTAGAGAAATCCTGCAAGTAAAACCTTGTTTCCGTGGCTGGGTTTTCAGTGTTGTATGTCACGAACAGCATGACATATCACTTATGGGGCCCATCGATGCAGATGTTAGATGTCAATAGGTAGAAATCGGTGGCTTCTGGACACTTTTTTTGCTTTCCGAAGCTCTCCCAGGGGGTGCCGTGGAAGCAGGGGAAGAATCTTTTTTTTTTTTTTTTTTTGTGGTGCATTTTTCAACATTTTACCCATCTCTACTCTTTTTTGATAGGCATGTTACAAGGTTAAAGACCAATGAGACATAAATACAGCTGAACCCCACTAAAGGTAGGTGGGTGAGCCAGCTGGGGAGTAGTCTAGACTTGTGCATAAACCAAGCCAGTTCCCAGCCTGGCTCAACAAGACGGCGCACATGGCCACGGGATATTTGGGCGCTTGCCAGGCATTCGTTTCATCAAGTACTGGGTGCAAAACTATAGGTGGTGGTTGCTGTCTTCTTCAACATTCCACCCATTTTACAAGTTTTACACCAATTTAACATTGATTTTGCCCATTCCTTATACATTCCGTGTCTAATATATAGTGATCGTTCATGTCCTTATTTTCTCCTTCCTTTGTCAGTACATTTCTGTGCATCTTTCTTTCTTGGATCAACATTTTGAACATTGCCATGCTGGTTTTCCAGATACCGTAACGTCTATGGAGCTCATAGGAAGGTTTGTGGCATCTATAGCACCATTAAGATGTGGCATTTAATCCCGGATCCTGGTTAAACAGTCCCAATAATAGAGAATTGTTTTTTGAGGTTTTCCCAGGAACGTACAAGCCATAAGATTTCGTTTTTTAAAGTGCTGCGGATATTAAACATCTTATTCAATATTTTGTGCAGTAACAATTTTTTCCCCATATTACATTAAGTTTTGAAATGAAACAGGAATTTGAATAACAGTAGAGCCAAAGAGATGTACATCCATCAGGTCAAGCATTACTTGATAAAAAACAGTGTTGAAGGTCCTGTTTACCACTGATTATCTTTGGATTTAATTTTATTCTCAAATGTACTCATGTACTCAAGTCGCACATAGTCTGAAATGTGTTCCCAGAAACCGCAAAAACACCCCTGATCAACGCCATTACACACAAGCAGTTCTAAATATCACCTCTAATTTTGTTGCCGATAGCTCATTCCCTGTTTGGGTAATATAAGATAAATGCTGTCCACTGAGTTATTACCATTAATAAAACAAATAGCTATACATTCTTCTTTAGAAGAAGCTGCTGCTCCAGAGCTGCAGAACACCACCTCTTCTCTGTCTGCGTTTTGTGCCAGTTTTGACAGTTCTCTGTGGTTGAGCACTAGGGGTCTTGGTAGAGCCCCTGGAACCATCATGGCGCTCTGGTAAGTTGGAGATGCATTTTAATGAATGCCTTTCTTGCAAGCCAAGTAGCTGGATGGGAAGGGGATAAACAGTGCAAATGCTTATGGGATTGTGATGAATTCTTCAATATATTCGCAAAGAGGATACAAAAAGTTTAAATAATTGGGGACGCTGAGCTATCATATGATTTATTTTGGGTCTGTAGTGCCTGGTAATGGATAAAGCCCACGACAGTAGGGCCCGTCCATATGATGCTGTGGAGCACCCGAGCCCAGATGTTGAGAGGTCAGGGTGAGTGATCCAACCTCTAGGAGTGTGATATGAGACTTGCGGACATGTCATAGGTGCACAGCCTGCTTTAGACAGCCTCGTGGGGTCAATTGTTCCCCAATTCATTAAACACGTCCGGTCAGAGTTAAAACGGCGCACTCATTGAGGCAAGAACATGGCGGGGTCACAAAACATGATGTTATGCCAGAAGGTGTCAGTCCTCCCCTGCTTGCGTTGGCTGCGCTGATGTGGCATGGGTCACCATGTTTGTCAGTTCTTTCCTGTGTTATCAACAGCTTTCCTGCTACCTACTCATAATCTTCAATTAGTCATAAGAAAATCAAAATGAACGCTAATCTTCCTTAAAGATGTTATTCTATTGGAAATTTGGATCTACGCCGAGCCCCGCGATCCTCGGATTTATTTACATCTGCAATATCAAAAACCCAGTCCTTAGTGAGTCTGAAAGCAGGAGATTGCATTGGGAAAGCTCCCAGAACATGCTGAAATTTGAACTGGCGCTCTTGGTTGTCACTTGATGTTTTAAACAGCTTTAATTATGTTCAGAATATGTATGAGACCTTAAGGATACAATGCCAAACAAAAACTTCCAGGGTTAAACAGAACGTGGAGTAATGTTTATATCTAAAGCACATTTACATAGCAGAGGTTTTATGAGCCCGTGACATGATAGACATTCAAAATCATAGATGATGCTGATGAAGAATGAGTACAAATGGAATCAATTTAGCAACAGGTTAAATTTCGGTATTATAGACGAAGCATACATAAATCTGTGATCTGAAGTTTCGAGTCTGTAAAACGTTCTCTAATGAATCCAAGTCGGATAAGAAGCTGCCAAGAGGCCTGGAGGCAGTATTTCTATTTTCGAGTCCCCAATGACCTTTTATGCAGTGTTTTTTGAAACACATCCTAAGTTTCACGCTGGTTTTGTAAGGTCCCTCATGTGCCCTTTCTAAAAACTGCTCTCGTTTCACAATGCCTCCGAAATCTACCTGCCAGGAAGAATATGACATTTGTAATAGATACATGAAACTTCTAAACAAGCTTCGCCAGCCATGTTTACTCCGCATAAATTTCTATATGCCCCGGGAGCCATTGAGCCATGGTTAATCCCTCAGGCAGCACAAGGAACAAATTTTAGCAATTGCATGTTGGATTAAGCCCGTTTGCTCTTACATGCCTTTAGCCGGCAAACAAAGCATTTATCAGGTACGTATAATTATATTTGGAATGGAAACACCCTTTTCTTTCGAATTGTCAGTTTATCAAGTTTCTGGAAGTTGTAATCACTCGTGCTTAATAGTGTTTCGCACGAGACAGGGCAGCTTCAGCTTCTCTTCGTTGGTTGGGGTTCCACATACGGAATGCTGTAGACATGAAAATTCAATTGTTCATAAGATAGGGTTCCACAAAGCAGTCACCCTATTTAGGAGACTTACTTAAAATCACAAGACGTTGAAATAATCTTAAAGCGCTAGTAAAAAGCCAGTTTTTATGGGTCAGTGGAGTTTTTTTTTTTGGTTCACTTTCCTTGCGTTTTAGCAATCTGAGCAGTGTTTCTGAACAATACTTGGTCATCAGACAGTTGTCCTAGTGCCAGGTGCTTTACTTGTCATCAAGATTAACAAAGTCAACGACCAGAAATATAAGGGCTTTGGTGGGGCTGTTATCTGCTGTAAACATGGCCGCGTGGTAAAGGGCAAACAGGTTCATTTCTGATGACGTTGGGCTCATTTCTGCTCTATAAAGTCTAAAAAATGTCTAGTCCTCATATTAGCCCCGAGAGATCCACTGTAAAATTCCTCCACCGAACTCAATCATTTTGATAGGAACTCTATAACCTTTTTAAACGTCCATAGCATATGGCCATGTTCTAAGCATTTCAGTTTGAAACATGCTGAACCAGAACATAGAGGCGTGCACCAGAGGTGATCTGACCAAGTAAGCATCTGGTGTCTCCAGACATGAATACCATGGCATTCTAATTTTCTAATGATAAGAGGTATTTATTTATCCATTCTGTGAATACTTTAATATGCAGTTTTCCAAAATGATCTAAAAGTCCTGTCACTGCTTCTGCCCTCCTCCTCTGTGGCCTGACATCTTTTACTCGGCAGCCTGGAATCAATGGGAGCGCTCGGCCCACATGGAGACGGGCATTCACTGAACCAAACACACTTCCTTGGGGAAGGGGCAAATGCATATTGGTGACTCTGCGGACCTCTTCATGCATTTGCTAAAGGGACGCCACGAAAATTTAAAGGGGCCAGGTTGCTATCATATAGATTAAAGTGCATGTGATGGCAGGAGTGTCCCTTAATTGCAGACCCTTGCAGCTTGAGATTTACATTGGCACTTGTTTTTCCTTCTCCCCAAAGGTCTGCGCTGATACCCATACCCTTGCGGGACGCAGCCAGAACTGCCCACTGACATCAGCGCTGACGTCGGGAGCATTCCTGTCGACATCGGGGGCGTTCCCGCTGATGTCGGCAGGAAACACCCCCATTTAAAGGGGAAATAGGCAGGGACTGGTCGTCTACGGTTCGGCGCCGCTATGTTCGGTATTCGGGCTGAACAATGAAAAACGCACCCTAAGTGTTCGCCCGAATACGAATGCACAAGTCTACTTTTAATTGGGGTTGGAGAGTGGGGGTTACACCAAGTCTACAGTACAAACACTAACTATTGCTGACTGCATCTACAATAACATTCAGCTACCTGAACCTTATGGGATTTGTGGTTATAGACTGGGATTTGATGAGTCCTACACTGCAGACTAACCTTTTTGTTGTTGGCTGAATACCATAGGAATGGTAGGCTGGGGTAGTTGTGGCCAATCTGTACCACCCCAGCTATTATAAACTAAAATTCTCATGTTGTGCAGGCACATGCTAGTCTGTTAGCTCCTAGTACCATGGTCATATATGTTTTCTAACTAACTGTATCAATTTTATTCAGGAACTGAGCATACATTACATCATACAAAGCAGAACACGAACATCAGCAGCCTAACCAAGTACATACAGCGACAGCACCTGTATACTGTCACCAGAAACCCCACTCCTAAGCCAACAAAGGTAGGCAATGTGGAGGGGGTAAGGAGGTATTAAGGGGGGAGAGGTGAAAGGTGGGGTGCCCCCCACGCTCATCGTCCATATCGATTCTATGTGGGTTTTTTTGTTTATACCACCGGCAGAGGTAACAATTCTAAAGAAGAGCATTAGTTTTAAAACAGAGTTTTACCCATTTGGTCTCGTATAATCCATTTCCAGACTTAGATATTACCTTTGCAGAACTGAATTTACCGTACTAATATCCCGAGTTGCACTTCTAAACACGACCTTTTAATGTACATTCTGAATGTAAATCCTTGGTGGATATTCACCTTAAAAGAAATTACCGTAATTCTCCAGAAAATCCTTGGCAAACTTTAAATATTGGTATAATATGACATAATGTACTAAAAGAAAAAGGAAGAGTTTTTCACTGCTTCTCCTGAGGCTTTTATCATCTTTACAGAATTACCATAACTTTTATGTTTTATGAAAGACTGAAGATGAGGAAGAGAGTATTTTCAGCTGCTTTGTGTCGTCAAAACATATATTCAACAAAATATCACCAAAAATCCTCAGCAGAGGAAAAGTACGCCAGTGCCCCCCACTGGTGCATAATGTAGTACATTCACTTATCAGGTTAGCCAAGACATATGTCGCAGGTGCTGATGAACTACAACTCCCATGATGCTCAGCTTGTTATCGGAGCTACCCATCGTAGCACTGCAACATCAGGAATGCTACATTATGGCCATCTCTAATTAACGATTAATGTTGCTTTTGATTTTAGAAAGATTGGTAATCTGGAATACATAATATTAAAAACATTGACTAACCAGTCTATCCACTGCTAAATAATCTGAAGAAATCTAGACCTCCGCGTAACATAAGCATAGCAGAAATTATTAACCAATTATTGGTTCTGTACAACAAAACATTAATTGCATTCTGTGTTTCCACAGACCTGTCATGTTATTATTTCATTGGAATTAAATAAAAAGCACAGAGTTTTAGCTTTTTCAATTCATGAGAACAGCCTATAAGTATCTGCTTCGCATGACAATTAAGTGTTCGTGGCCAAAATATGTAACTTGATTAAAGAGTTATTTCTAGTTAGGGTTTGGGCATATAAAAGTATTTGGAATAGTGCATTTGGTAACAAAATTGCTAACTTCAGTAGGTAGGTGGAAAAGCACCTTTCTAACTCATTCAAATTGTTTGTTAATTTAGTACATTGAAAGATTTGAGGTTTCAATTCATTAAGTTCATTATGCAGTACGCAAATTATGAAAAGTGACAAAACCTGGCTACTATATATTACTAGAAGGGCTTCCCCTGAGGTAGCTTTCAACAATTCCCTCAAACTTAACTGTGCATTATAAATGGCCAGGCCTGCAGCCAGCAGACGTTCTTTGGGTTTGGATTTTCCCAAATGAATAAAACCCTCTAAAACCTGGAAATGTAAACAAACACACATACATTATATATTTACCCCTATACAGTTGTGGTGAAAAAGAAAGTGAGAATAACATTGCTGGTAGTCAATATTGCTGGGTATTTGATTAGCAGCACCTGTCTGCTACTTAGCATCTTAAATCCCATGAAAACAGTAAGTTAGATGTTCACACATAGCTTTATTTGGCTTTATTTTTGTTGAATAAATCATGACACAGTGTAATATGTCATCTGTGGTTGTATTTACCTGATTTTTAGACCTACTAAGGAACAGACGATTGTTCTGCCCCGATATGTAAAACCATAAAATTCAAAGAGGATGTACTTTCTTTTGCACATGACTGTGTACGTCAATGACAAAGAATGTCCCTTACCTGTGGATTCCAGCCAATGGTCTCATTGATGTTTATGGCTATGATTGATGGGTCCAACAACCTGTGGAGTTTTTTCCTTATGTACTCTGGTCAACCAGAATTTCCAAGGGAAAGGGAAAAGCATTATACAGTATATATGTGTGCTGAAACCATTCTAACTTGTCAGTAGCAGTAGTGTGAAGAAGGGAAAATACCAATACATTCTGGATAATGCTACTCTTACATGTTTGTGGGAACAGTTTGGGTAAAGCCCTTTTCTATTCCAGCATGACTTTGCCCCAGCGCACAAAGCAAGGTCCATAAAGACATGGTTGAGCGAGTTTGGTGTGGAAGAACTTGACTGATTGCAGAGAACCCTGACCTCAACACCATGGAACACTTTTGAAATGAACTGGAATGGAGATTGCGAGCCAGGCCTTCTTGTCCAACATCAGCGCCTGACCTCACAAATGCTCTACTAGATAAATGGGGAAAAAATTCCCACTGCAAAATCTTGTGGAAAGCCTTTCCAGAAGAGTAGAAGCTGTTATAGCTGCAAACAGGGGAACAACTTCATATTAATGTGTATGTATTCAGAATACAATGTCATAAAAGTCCCTGTTAGTGCAATGGTCAGGTGTCCCAATACTTTTGTCCATATAGTGTACCGCAGTAGTTGGTAAAACCTGATACTCTTAAGCTCAGAAGAATGGTTTATTTTTAGGCCTTCAATAGATGTAAAATCCCACGGTTTTTTTCTTCCCACAGACTACATGATATGTATTGCAAAGTTATTACAGTCGTACTTCATAGTACTTCCAAACAAATGCGCAGAACACATTAAACTATATCAGTGTCCTTCAGCTGACAATAATGCAAAATATTAACATATTGATGGAATAAAGTTCCTGACTCAGGAATACAAGCCGATAAATTTACATAATCTGTGTCCAAGCGAGCCGTCTATTACCAAAGTCTTCCTATACAATAGGCCGAGATAACAATTTTCATTTTGAATACACATGAATTTGAAGGGACAAGAAAAACCTCTGAAGCTTGGTTTATCCCACATTAAATTAGCATTTTTTTTCCAGTTTAAGGAATTATTTATTTTAGGCCTCTTAACATTAAAGATTTGTAGAACTAAGAAGCCCCCATACAAATAGGAGGCACCAAACACTTCATCAACTATTTCCCATCAGAAAGACAATAGCCAGCAGGTTTGTGAAAGTATTTTAAAGGTTATTTAGATACTAGCCTATATGTCTGTTAGAAAAATGGCCGTACTATTTTTTTTTTGTGTGTTTTTTCCCTTCCTCTCTCATCTTACACTCTTCATGTCTTCTCTCTCATTTTCTTTCCACCCTTTATCTTTCTTCCAATCTCCTTCTTTCTGCATTTTTTTCTCTCCCTCTCTTCGAGATCCCCCAGCCCTTCTCTCTGTCTTTATTATATTCCCATTTACTGCCCTTCTTGCATCCCCTCTCTGTTCTATTACCCAGTCTCTTCTTTCTTGCTCCTCTTCTGCTGCCTCCCTTACCCAGTGCACACATCAATATTTGGCAGCCCCAAACCCCATCCCCACCTAATGTTTAACCTAGTATGAATAAGTGGGTTGGAGCACGAGAGGCTGCTTATTCATAGTGTGTTCAGCGTGGGGGTGTTTAGGGGCAGCGGCAGCTACTTTATACCGAGTGACAGACTGCTTATTTATAGTGGCGGGGCAGTTAGGAGTACTAAAGGCCAATTCATACAGTACACAGGACATACCACTACCCAGCAGCCCCAATTCATGCTACCCCTCCCCGTAGAGACAGTATGCATAAGCAGCCTTCCACACTCCAACCCGCTTATGCACACGGTGTACAACACGCATTCTGATTGGGCTCTAACCATAATCCCCGCCCAGTGAGACGGGGAATTCTCATGACGGCAAGACTTATACATATGCACTAGCATAAACATATGCCATTAAAAATGAGTTTCTTCACTTTCATCCCTTTATCTACTTTCCTTTTTTCTCATCGAATTGGAACACAGGCTGTAAGCCAGACCTTTTCGTCCAACATCAGTGCCTGACCTCACAGAAACTCTCCAAGATCTTGTGAAAAGCCTTCCCAGGAGAGCGTAGGCTGTTGTAGCCACAAACCAGGGGGGGGGGGTGCATTAACTGCCCCTGGTTTGGGAATGGGATATCCAATAAGATCATATGGTGTATTAGATAATCCTATAATGTAGAATATCAGGACAATGGCAGAGCTCTTGTGTTAGTTGCCAGTGGCCAACTCTTCACAGCATCATTAGCCAAGACATATTTAGGTCTCAAAGAAAGTAATAGCATTCTTGTTTGAACATACATAACCAGAATGTTCTGTTTTGAGTTATTAAATTGGGTAATTACATACACAATAATGACTATTCTCCAGAAGTACCCGTCAGGGGTTAATATGGCTCTAACAAGGTGTGATTCACTGGGATATTATTAGCAGTAATTGTAAAAATAATCCATGAGTCACAAATTCTAATCCAAACTGGCAAAGGCAAACTTGCTTGGCTCCTAAACAGCATGGATTTCCAGGAAGGATCAAAGCTCCTATTTGGATCACAGAGTAGCTCAATTTATATGCTAAAATGAACCAATGCACAAATAAAACAGCTCATTTTCAATGTGTTGTTCCACCTACTCTGTTGAATTTAACACTATTAAAAGTATTATTTCTGAATCTGGTCATTGCCCACAGAAATTTGCCTCACTTTCTTGCCACAAAATCAAGTATCGAGAGATTATTGCCGTGGAAACTGAAAGAAAAGTTAAGTGTTTTTATTTTTTCTTGAAAGAAAAATGACAGATCTGCCAATTTTTATTTGCTTAACCCCTTCATTCCCCTATAGACGTCCCGGGACGTCCAAAAAACGCCCACAAAGAAACCCCTATGGACGTCCCGGTACGTCCAGCCCTTCGTGCAGCGTCAGCTGTCGTTTGACAGCCTGGACTCCCCCCTGGCAGCAGAAGCCGGCATCGCCGGCTTTCTGCTGCCCGATCTCCCGTAACAGCTTCCGGCATGAAAGCCGGTAAGCTGTTACAGTTGAAAGTGCCCGATCGCGCAGTTGCAAACGCGCGATTGGGCATTCCCTTCCGGGTTACGTCACTGCTGACGTAGCCCGGAAGGTCATCGGAGGACAGGATATCCTGCCTTAAAAAAATAGAATGAGCACAAAATGACCGTCCCAACATGAAACCGGCTAGCAAGTTCCAATCATTACATTAATAACATTGCTGAACGGGTCCAAATGAACTGTTTTAGTTTACTTTAGTGGTTACTTCTGTGCTTAGATTTCTTCATCAACCCATATCTGTCCATCTACACGAGGATCCAGCTAACATGCAAATCCCAAAACATTTTCATTTTCAATAAACCTGATCTTCGGTGGTTGTTTGCATCATTTGTCACATTTTGCTATTGGAAGATTGATCAATTTCTATCATCTATAAGTAATCTAAAATTTACTAAATTCTTAGATTAGTAGATACTCGGGTACAGTTTGGAGCAAATGGCACAAACATGGCAGGTTAAGGTGAAAACTGTTCATTAAAAGGCACATGCACACCTTAATGAATATGGGCCAATGTATCAAAGTACCAGCTAAACCAATGGGATGTTACCACCGATAAACCAAAAACTACAACTTTGTCACTCGTTTTGCCCTTATAGTTAAAAAGTTTATGACCTCTTTGCTTTATAAGCACTGAATAAAGAGTTCTCCTGACCAGCAGGCTAAATCAGGAGTATACTATAAACACATTATTATTATTGTTGTTTGCAGATATATTACCCTGTGCTTTTCTTCACAATATTTGAATGCACCAACAAAAATGTATTATCAAGACAGTGTCAATTTAAAATACACTATATGACCAAAAATATGTGGACACCTGACCATCACACCTACATGAGCTTGTTACACCTCAAATCCCCAAACATGGGCATTAATATGGAATTGCCCCCTTTTTTGCAGCTATAACAGCTTCTACTCTTCTGGAAAGGGTTTCCACAAGATGCGTTTCTGTGGGAATTTTTGCCCATTGAGCCAAAAGAGCATTTGTGAGGCCAGGCACTGATGTTGGACGAGAAGGCCCAGCTTGCAATCAGCATTTCAATTCATCCTAAAGGTGTTCAATGGGGTTGAGGTTCAGGCTCTGCGTGGAGAACTATAGTTCCTACATACCAAAATCATGCAACCATATCTTTATGGAGCTTGCTGTGTGCGCTGGGGCACAAGTCATGCTGGAATAGAAAAGGGCCTTCCCCAAACTGACCCCATGAAGTTGGACACACAAAAGTATCTCAAACATATTTGTACGCTGTAGCATTAACATTACACTTTACTGGAACTAAGGGGCCCAAACCCTGAAGTACAACCACAGAGCATTTTCCCTCTTCCACCAACTTATACAGCAGTTCCAGTAGATATCGTTCTGACATGCTCCAAACATGTCCATTTGCTTCCAGATAGTGATGTGTGATTCATCACTCCAGAGAACACATTTTCACTGCTCCAGAGTCCAGCGGCGGTGGCTTTACTCCACTCCAGCCAATGCTTGGCATTGTGCACAGTGATTTTCAGATTGTGTGCAGCTGCTTGGCCATGGAAACCCATTTGATGAGGTTTCTGACGCACAGAGCTCGTGCTGATGTTTCCAAAAACAGTTTGCATAATCTACCACTTCACGGTGTGACTCTTCGACACTTCCCCTTCAAAATAATAACTCTTACAGCGGATCGGGGCAGATCTAGCAGGGCAGAAATTTGATGAACCGATTGTTGCACAGGTGGCATTCTACTGCCAATGTTTGTCTATGGAGATGGCTGCCTACGTGCTTGGTTTTATAAATCCGTAAGCAAGGAGTGTGGCTGAAACACCTAAACTCCATAATTAGGAGAGGTATCCATGTACTTTTCTTTTATAGAGCACACCAAAAAAGTATACTTCACAATATTGATTTATAATTTTTGGCAAGCGCACTAATTTAATATACTCCTGAAACCAGTTTAAAAGAGCAAAATTTATTTCAGAAATAATGTGCTAATCTTCTAAAATAAAAAATAAAATAAAATAAAAAAGTAACATTAACTGCTTTGGAATCGAAACAAATATCCTTCAGCATTATTTGATTTAAGAATCAATAAACTGATTATTTTACTTACAAACTCATCCATTAGATGTTGATCATCTCATCAAAAATATTCATCTATTCATACATAAATGTACAGCTTATTTTTCATTTTTCCTTTTTTTTTTTTTTTTGCAAACAGTAGTAGCCATAAATAAAACTTTATTCTTCAAATTTCATTTACAAGCTACCAGGCACCATGTATTTTTACATGGCGCCGGGTAATTAAAATGGCTGCTGTTACAGGAAAACCCAAGCTTAAAAAAGGTGGGGATAAAATGAGGTTGTTTTTTTCTTTTGTCGATAAAAGCAAAGGTAATACTGTCAACAGAAGTGCGGCAAGCCAAGCAGTCTTGCCCTAAATGTTTTGGTTGCGTCGATTCTGCCAAAAATAATAATAAAAAATAATAAACGCCATGCATATGTCAGCAACGTCTGTACAGTTATTATGACAAATAGCATTCTGTAACATGAAAAAAGTTTAAAAAAAAATAAAATAAAAATAAACTATAGCAGCAACGAAGCAAACCTTGTGACAGGAAGGCATGAGTTAAAACTAAAAGAAAATAAAAAAAAAATGAAAACCAATGTCTATACAATGTGCGTAAGAAGGTGCTAATTTTTATCTCCCGTCGGCCGGCGTCCGGCTCAGCGATAACATGATTCGGGCAAATCGCTCACACAGTTCGTGGGTTGAAAAAGCGAGAAGCTTTGGCGGATCGTTGAAGCCTTTAATTTCTGTTGAACAATCGAGCAATTTTGGCAGAAAATCGGTGAGCTTTTCTTGCAAGTTGGCTGCAAACAAGAAGGAAAATCGCAGTTAAGACTGACACATCATAAAAAGCCGCTTTAAACTTAACAGACGACTATAACTGTATATAGATGAAATAAACAGATGCGGTTATTAATGTGGCATTAGTCTTGAATGAACTATTTCAATTATTCCGATGTATGTTTTACGGCCGCCATATCACAGCCTCCGCAGAATCAATAGCCGCCTTATATCGTACAACCTTTCCTTAGCGTCCCGGGATTCCAGGGCTTGAAATGTTACCCTACAGTAAGAGGTTGTAACACTTTGGCGCATGCTAAATACTCCTCATGACTCCGAGGGCAGAGCAGATATTTAAAAAATGTAAGCTTCCCACTTAAGAAAAGCACAACAAGAATGTGGCAGGTTCCAGTGGAAAGAAGTATGTCGCATATAGGTGTAGGAAATACATCTGGAAACAATGAGGAATGTGACACAATCTTTAAACTTGTGTCAAAGACAATGTTGTGTAGATCAGTGCTGTCAATCAAGACATCAAACATCAAAATCCTTACACATTTCACAACAGCATGCATATACAATACGTAACGCCATATGTATGACTGATCGTGCTACACGGTTTTAGAAAGCAAATAGTAATTGGTAAATATGTGAAGGACGTGATGGCAGCTATATGAAGAGACCAACCCAATATTACCTCCCATACTGTACCCTCTTATTCCATTAAGACGTTTAATCATTCAACTGTGTGCTACAGGGTATCTAAAAGGAACTAAATATACATACGTTCCATTTCTTGTCCAAGGTATGAACACCAACGATTCCTCATGTCTTCTACAGCAACGATATCCTTCTCATCGGTCTCATCGATCAACAGTAACGGCAAACATGGCACAACAAGCTCATTCATCAACGTCAGACCATTGTTGACTTTCTCCATCTCTCCAGATTCAAACAACAACGCTGCTTGGTCATTGTTTTTCTTTTTAAAAAACAAGAAGAAATAGAAAAAAAAGAGGTTACAAATGAAATTACAATACAGTCACGCCGTCCATACATGTACAGGGAGGTACAGCTTGCACCGGAACTAGAAGGTGCGGGCAAACAGTCTTTAAACTCATCGGGTTAGACGCGAGAGACTGTCCACGCAGCCAATTCTAACACAACCATAATAACGCTCTCATCGCTACTGTTCATGCTAAACCCCCCCCCCAAAACCCAGTAAACTGCCTTTTTAACAAAATCAAACAAGTCATGATTGATTGGGGTAGTTTGTCAGGACGTACCCTGCATACACATATTCGACGTAGCACACAGAAGCACTTTGACATTTAAGAATGAAAACTCCCATTACTGTAAGGCATTTACCTACCAGGAAACACTCCCTCCTGTAGTGTGATATCAGGTCCTCGTCGTGGCCTCTGTATACACCTTTAGAAAGCAGCTCTTTGTTATACTGATAGCCGTAAATGAGATAGAGCAAGGCTTCGGCATAACTAGAACACAAGCAAAACACGCGTTACATCGAGAAACCCAACCAGCACCGTTTTAGAAAACGACTCGGCGCGATATCACAAAGACCTTCACCGCTCAAATATTTAAAAAGAAAGGCGATGCTGGCAGAGCCTGGACTAAGCGGCAGGCGCCATAACACTTCTTAAAGATCCGCGGACATATCATTACCAGAAGGGCCACCGACAGACTGCGAACCTTTACCCCTCCTTACGGAGCTTAGAGATAGTCTACACATCACTAACCATCAACCCCCGTTTGTCACGTCCTGAGAATATTACCAAATACACAACAGTGTTCCTCTTACCTCTTATTCTGAAAGAGCTCCAGGCCTATCAAGATGTACATCGTGGTCTCTCTGAAGGTCCGGTAATCCTTGTGCCATCGCTAAAAACGAACACGTGTTTAAGAGGTTAATTAACATGAACTCAACGCGTGTGAACACATCGTCTCTACATCTCACCGATTGGAGCCACATACGGAACCCCAATCCCAATGCAAACAAATACTAGAGCCAATTATTTATCCTCATCAGCTGATAAAGCCTTGGCGGCCATTTCTAGCCTATCGGAGTTTAACGTCATGTAAAAGGGACAAATAAAAGCCACATTACTTAATAAATGCCCCCCTTTTGTAACGTAGCACATAGTATGAGAAATTACGGAATCGAAAAGCCAGCTGGTTCTAAAAGTACGATGTGTTGGCTTTATTTCATTTTAGGATTTTTAAGCCCACTGATATAGCTTGGGGGGGTTGATTCGGCTTGTTCTTTTCACAGATTCAGCCAAGATAGTGGTGTCTGAGAAATAATAGTTTCCAAAAGTGTTTAGAAGTCTGACATTGCTTTGGGTCGGAATATTCTTCTTGCTAGAATAAAATAAGTCAATAAAAATAAATAAAATGACAACCTTGTATTCCTCCATGTTCACCTCGTCGGGTTTTATCATTTCAAGTTTAGCTTGAGCCACCTTCATTATGTTGTGGCACCTAAAATAAAAGCCAAATGATTATTTGTGTGCTTCCTTGTACTCTATAGTATTATTTTAAACAAAACACAAAAAACCCACATACACAAAAAAAAACCCAGCAGAACAAGGGTGGGAGATAAATGGAACAGCCACCCAGCAGAGAAATTCAATGACACAACCTGTAGAAATATTTTACGCGCGTTTTTCGGTTTTATAGGCAGTCCCTCTAAATCGGTGAATTATAAACGCGGGAGAACTTCAGCGAGACGTAAAAATGCAGTTCCTATGAAAACACTTTACACAAGACGACTTTTTTCTTTAAGCCACAAGAAAATATTTGCACGCCTGGTTTAATTTGACAAAATGTTCCAGGAATAAAACACCTTTCCTTTGATCTACTACTTGGCTACGAACAAAGAGGAACTGTTAGCCGCGTGTATGAACCGGCCCGAAAACACAAATACTGACACAAGCGGCATCATAAAACCCGATCCCATTACCCCTTATTTCTCATTGTTTATCCCTGAAAAGAGCACAAAACGCAGGGACAGCGAGCCTCTTGGCATAGCGATAGTGAACAATGCGCCGTAATAATTTAATTTTTCAGTAATTAACAGAAAACACGCATTTGGTTTATGCAAATCCCATACAATGAGCCGAGAAAGTAGCTGTGCTCCTTTTATTTTAACCTGGAGACAAAGAAGCGTGGTTATCAGCGGAGAATCCAGACGTCCAAGTAAATACATATACAAATACATATATACACACACACTATATATATATAGTGAATCACAGCAGCGATGGATGTATCACCGAAGCCAGGTAGTGGCAGCTCCAAAAAAAAAAAAAAGAAAAAAAAAAAAAGGGGGGGGGTTTAAAGGTGGGATTTAACCCTTTTTATTGTAATTGTCTTTTAACTTTCATTTATTTGAGGGGGGGCACCAGTGACATCGTATTTCCTGATCCCGGTATGGCAGGTGGTCAGGTTATTTTACCAGCAGGTGAACGAGCTGATCTCCCCCCCACCAGATGATCTGTTACTATAGTACCAAGTAGCCATATTTGTCTGCATGCTCCATGGCCAATCTCTGCCTTAAGGACACTAATCTTACTCTCTAGTAACCCCTGAAGGAGGAGAGATCTACTGCACTACAGAAATGGCTACAAGCAATCAAGGAAGGGGTTGGCCCCTGGGGGCCACGTTACTAACCATGCATCACATATGCGAGTACTGAAAGAATTCAATCGTTACAGCTGCTTTCCTCAACACTAATCCTCAATCTAATTCACAAACAGAGACCTCAAGTACTAAAAGTCAAAGGAGCGATTATGTTGCTGATTACCGTTCATCAAAACTCAGGTTGCGATCAGCGAACTGCTCCAGTAAGGTCCTCTCGATGATTTTCTTTGGTGCTTGGCTCTGGATGAAGTAAACGATTGCATGCTGCAGGCGGTAATCGATCTCCGGAGGAGGATCCTCTTGTGCCAATTTCAGTAGCCGTGCATATTCTGTTTTGATTGCCTTATGGGGAAAAAATATATACAACAGACAACGGTGATCAGAAAGACCAAGACCAAGCATGCTTTTACTTAAAACAATGTAAACCCCCCAAATCCACCGAGGCAAAGAAATACATTTATTAGAAGATCGAGGGAATCTCGTTAGTAATTTAATCGGTACTTGCACAGTACTAATTTCTTGTGCCTTTTTGTCAAATTAGTGTAGTTTTTTAGTTTAAAAATCACTCGAGGAACGCAGAGGATTCTGGTAAACCGGCACGTCACATTAACCTGTCCGAACGTTTCTCTTCATCCCACCATTACAAAGGCCGTCTGAACCAAATTAACACCAATTAACAACTCAGCAGACAGTCCTTAACGGGGGAGACAACCCCACAGATCCAGACTGACTTTCCGACACCACCTCGTATGTGCAACTGAACGTGTAAAAGTAACTAAACTCCAAAAATAAACCCGAGTTTTTAGAATATTGGGCACACAGACATTTGATCATGGCACCCAGATGTATTTGAGAGCGAAGCAGGTAGAAAGGCGTGTGTCGATGCGGATATGAGAGTAGGACTTGGTGTTTTTTTTTTTTTTTTTTTTTACCTTAGGGAGTGTTTGCTGGAGTTCTTGTTCTAACTCCCTCATTTCACTATCCATTATGAAGGGCCGACCCTCACAAGTTTCTCCAATAAGAAAAGCTTGGCTGGCCCTGCATAATATATCATTCAATGGGTAAAAAAATCTAACTGATTTAACTATACACTATACAGGGACAGCCAAGCTCTTCCTGCAGCCACCAAGGCTGGTCCTTCATAACCTCATAAAAGTTAAAACTCTCCTTTTAGTGAATAAAGCCTTTCATGTATAATGCGATGATCTAGCACTCATGCTCCAGCGTGAATATCGGCACGTACATAAAACACTAATGCCACACGGAGTGGGTATCAGAGGGGGGCACAGCACTGTAAATTATGGAAAAATTTTGATTTTATATTTTATATAGTCTATTTTCACAGTGTGATGGTATACAGAGACATCAAAGAGTAATTCTATATATTGCAAATAAAATAGTTTAGTAACATCAAATAATAAGAATGGTTATATTGTCCTGAACCATATAAATATGCCAAATACGGCCAACTATAAAAATATGATTTTATAGTATTAGATTCAGAAGATACGTTACAAACTTCTCCTTTAAGAAACATTAGTTAAAACATCTTAATACGTCCAGTTTTGTTAAAATATCCTAGAACTAAAAAAATATATAATAACATAACAGGTTTTCTGGTTTGGGGGGGTAAGCAATGTTTTGATCAAGTGCCGGGCACATTGTCAGTAGAAGGTTAAGAGGAAAGGAAAGTTTGGTTACCCCCAGTCCCATTTATGAATTATGCCACACGGTGATTGCAAGAAGGGACATGAAATTAGATCCCATTAAACTAAAATAACCAATTATTTCCATAGAACCTTCATTCACGATGATAGAAGCACGACATGCTTTTACACACGGAAACCAGCTCCGGAGCTACAATATTTTAATAAGCAACAAAATGACAGATAAACACAAAATAGAAACTCTATTAATATAAAAGTAAATGTTATTTGTACCTTAAAGAACCCCGCTTCGGGCCCACACCTGTCATACACATTCCTGGATTTACCTATGGCCATGATTATACCTTGCATATTCGGGGTCATCATGACCTGCCACAGGGATTTAAGTTTGAATGATTATCATGATCCGTGACGTTTAGCATCTCTTGCATGCATGAGTAGAAATAAAAAGCGAAATGCTGCATGCTTACATTATGAAAGCAGACGGCTTGCCGGAAAGGTTAATGGCGGGCGGCTATGGACAGAACGATGACAGGTGGAACCAATCTGCCGGGGAAATCTAGAATTCAAGCTCCAGTAAGGTACACCGGTAAGCGGAACAAACACCCGCGTCTCAAACGGTGCCGTTTCACCCATTCTGCTGAACAGAAGAATTCCGTTCGACTTTAGCAAACGCATCCCAATTAATTAATTGTCAAATAATTCTTAATACAGAATTATTTCTTCTAAAAGAGAAATGCCCCATCCTGTACTTTTTTGTTCAGAGCCTAAAGCAGACGCGGCACAGACAACATGCCGATGTGGGTTTATATACATTTTATGGTGAGAGAATAAGTTTTATTTGGGTGAAAAAGCACCTTTAAGCATTCAAAGACCAGAAGGACATCCAGGAAGGGCTATTTTGAACACAGTTGGTCACACAACAGCTCAATATACAGCCCCCCTAGCGCCCGACAGCCAGAGCGTACAGCCCAGATACCCCTATTAAAGGAAGGTTTCAAAGTAATTGAAAGCACGTCAATGTTCTTAAGTGCTTTACTCATCAGTCACATTTAATCTCCGCGCCATACAGGAGTCATGACTTCAGTCTACCAATAAATGGCCGGACTCATACCTACAAGCAGTAAGACCGTTTTTATATACTGAATGTGTGACAAAAAAAGTAGACGATGGTTGATAAAAACAAACAAAAATCATGCACGTCAAAAAAGCAAACAACTACAGGCAACGAGAAAGCAGCAAGAACGACAATGCCATCTAACATTCATTTCACATCAATTCCCTGGAGGCGCTCTGAAAGATGTATGTTTAAGTCCAGCTTTCTGACTAAACGTTTCGGTACCGTCTTCTACTCATACAGCAGGCGCACACAAAGGCCTTGAAACATATAGGTGTTATAATGTATATATGGTAAATAACTTGAGGCTAAAGCCAGAAACCAATCTACCGGACCATTCCAATGTCAGCGGGGGCAACAGCAGCCCATCTTAAATCTACTGCACTGGACCATTCCAATCTCACACCTACTGGACTGGACCATTCCAATGTCTGTGGGGGGAAACCTACTGGACTGGCCCATTCCAATATCTGCAGGGACAACAGTAGCTCATCTCACCTACTGGACTGGACCATTCCACTGTAAGACCAACGGTAAAAATTGCTACTTATAAATAAACTTGCTTGATGCATAAAGTAGGCCCGTAATAATTGCCTGTATTAATATAAGCTGTCTGAACAGGGGTGGGGAGACCTACGTACAAGCTAAGCAGGGCTTCACAACTCCGGTCCTTGACGGCCACAAATAGGCCAGGAATTCTACGTGCCTTTCTTGAAAATATGTTATAATGACCCTTTAACAGAGATGCTCAAGCCGGGCTATCCAAAAATCGTAGCCTCGAGTCTTAAGGACTGGGGGTGTGCAGCATTTGAGCTAGAAAATTTGTTAAAAAAATCTAAAATGCCAGCAATTATTACAAAAAAAACAAAACCCACAAAGAAATTGGTTTATACAAACAAAATTATGCAAGGAGCTTCCATGGTTACATTCTCACTTTTCAAATCAAATAAATTGCCTCTAAAATATCAGGCAGTTGCATCGTATTACATGTAATAATGGATAGCAACGAATACAAATTATACAGCGCTATGGAATATGATGGCGCTATATATATACATAAAAAAATAGTAATAATATACCCTCCATTTAGCAACAAACTATAGGTCAGGTTTTTGTGAACTATTCTCACATTAACAGATAATCCACAGATCCGTAAAACAAGTAAGGTAACTAGGAGAAAAAAAAAGAAAAGAAAAAAAAGGCCGTAATGGGCTATTTTGGTAAAACACAGGGAAATGTTTTTTTTTTTTTTTCGGACACAAGCACTGCAATTTTTTATGCTGCGCTGCGTATTTGTTCCGTCGCTTGAAACCATCCCATTCAAAACGGGGTAATCCTTCGCCATGAAGCATGCAGGCAGTGTGAGCGATGCCGCACGATTTGTATTAGTTGGGTTTGATGCACATGCTTAGGTGGAACACTGTCAGGCAGCAACACAAAGCACCGGGGATCAGAGATGGCAGAGGGGGCCAAGCAGCCACAAAAAGAAAAAAAAAAGAAAAAATGTACCTCATCGTCATAACCCCCCTCCTCTGACTCAATAACAAAAGTCCCTACGTGAGGAATCGCCACCTCTACAACTCGCTGGCTAGGAGCTGGAGGAACTGAGGTGCTATCAGTAGGCTGCAGAGAAAAAGATTATAGAGTCATACGGTTAGAACAGAAGCTCCTCTAGAAACGTAAAACATTTACTAAATGCACTAAAGATAAATCACCAAACGCCTCCAGAACGAGCACAAAACCGCTTAAAATCCACTGTTGTGAACGGTCCAGCTTTCTGACTCGGAGTCAACGTTGTGGATTTTTGAGGACCGCTTTAGGGACTATCTGCAGATTTTATCTCATTTAAACATTTTAACAAAAATAAATGAAGCTTAATTATGTTGTGTTTCTCCCTTCTGTTACTTCCCTTTATCTCTTAAAAAATATGACTGCCAAAAAAGTGACAGAAAGAAGGTCTAGTAACGCGGTATTACATACCCAAGACCATGTTCTTCACGTGATTAATAAATCTAAATACAGTACAATCATACAAAGGTTCCCGTGGTGATGATTCCACCTGCTCGGTTATGTCTATGGACTTCTATTCCATCTGTCTACTTTATCCTAACAGAGCCGCTTCTCTGTAAAGACCTGGAATGAGCTACCGTTAAACCTTCTTCATCATGTTCTCCTAGATTTCCTTTTCATATCAGACCAAAGGTTCTACTACAAGCCCTGAAACCTGAGGACTTACATTTATTCCTATCCGAGTCTCCCTGCATTTTGGGACATAAGATATATTTGAAAAAAAGATAATATTAAGATTTAACAAATAACTTCATTTCCATATCGTGCAGATCTCTACCGTCATAGAACGGACTTATTATTGGTAGAAATATTAAGGCATCCACGTGCAGCCGTTCCCAACGACCGCCAACCATCCTGGCCTTGCCTTTAAATAACCCCATGGAATACAGCTGGGTAATCACTAATCCTCAACCTTTGGTCCTTGGGACGTGGACTGAGATCCCATAAACTGGCCTCTGACCACTAAATTATGCTATAAAGTCAGTAAAAATACTAGACACGGCACTCAGTACTCAATGAGTGAATAATATTACGCGATACAAAGGCGACAAAGACTTAGCAGGTGATGGGATAGAGGCTGAGAATGGGGTACGCTATGATATAAATATAGGACTAGATGACAAAAAAACAAATGCACATTACATCATCTAACAAATGATTGTAAAACGATGGATTCTCATAGGAAATTCAAACTGCGTGCATTCAAGATGAAATTAAACATTCTCTAACGGCACAAGGGGAAGCCATAACAATATTTGATGGGCCAAAGGCTGTTTGGTAATATATGCAATCAACCTCCAGGGGGAGCCATGGCGAGCACAAGACAATGGTGCAGAAAAATGATGCATTTATCATCAATTCTGCAAATCTGTCCATAAAATTGGTCATTTCTGTTTCTCTGTACATAGCAGTAGGTGGCCCGGGTGCCCCCTCGCAGCAGCGCGTCCTCGGAGTTCCTGCGTTAATGGGACGTTCCATTGTTTTTAGACGCTTTCTCTCGTCAGTTATGCAGCTCCGTGTATCAGAAGACATTTTTCCATTTTAAGCTCATATTCTCTCAGCCGTGAATCTCTGTTTCCTTAAACTATTCTGTCCCTGACCAGAGAGTCTCTCATATTCCCAGAAACTGATGCTAGTGGTTTGGAGGTCTGGGACATACGAGCTAATGTTCTCCCCAGGTTCACAATTTCTGGGGAAAAAGAACAAACTTTCCACCGTTTCATTCCTTTGTGGGCCACAATATTTATCACATGCTTGGCGCAGGGCTGTCAGTGGCACTTGCTATTGGGCAATGAGATCATAGCTTTACTTTGTGATGCTCCACATGCAGCGTCCATTCCTCCTTCCAGCTCCTCCGGTTTCCTACAAGCAGCGTTTAGGGATTCCGTCTCTGGTGGTTTCAGTCCACTTTCCATTACGTTGGCCGATGAATGAAAGATGTACTTATACCATTCCCTGCTGTCTGCCGGTTGGGTACTCCAGGGGCTGGCTGCACACTGCTGGGTAGGGGCTCAGTACGTGTTCCACAGCTTGCTGATCTTTTGTTCAGTTTGGAAACCCAGTTTTTTTTTTTTTTGCGGCCACCATGCTGACCTCCTTGTGGTGAATGCCACGAGTGGCGTTTACAGCAGCGCCCCCTGCAGGTTGACAGCATTTCTTGCCCCGGGCCGCGCTACCTCCTGCCTGAATTAGGATGCTTGACATTTTCAGAAACATTGTTGTGCCTTGTGATGTCTCGGGTTAAGCGACTCAAACGTCAAAAATATTTTTCATGGGAGTTTCCAGCAGACAGAAAAAACGCTACTTTAAGATGTTTTTCGGACACGGGTGAAAGTTTTTGCCCACCACTTCTCACCGGATTGATTATACATTATGCAGGGCCAACAGAGGCTTTCCATTAGGAGACGCTCACAGGGGATGGTATTTCATTAGCTGGTCAGTTCATAAACCAATATGACGGAGGCAATTAATAAAGATATATTTTAAAATCTAAATGATGGAACTTCCCAGACATGTTCCAATACAGAGGTTAGGGAGGGCAGAGGGCTAACAAGTACTAAAGGAGGCTAAAGCAACACTGACTCTAACACAGTGGAGAGCTCAACAAATATTCTGCTAAATGACTTCCATCGGCACACGTCTCTGCAACATACATATCAGCAGCTTCCCAGATGAAAAGGTTTTGAGTCATTGTTATTTTGTGTTACTAGGGGGTAACTAAAAGGGTTGTCACTCTGTGCCTATTCTGGACATCCCAGAGTCTGAGAGATGAGAGGTATTTGAGAACCCCTCAGATAGCCAGGAAAATGTATAATGTATACACGGTGTGTGTGGGGGGTATATTGTTTGGGTTACCTGCATTATTGTGTATGGGAATTGCCGATAAAGCAACACGCTTAGCTCTGCTTCTTATGTGAGCCAAGCAATGGCCATGTCTCGGTCTCGTACATTTGGGGGACTCGTATGGCTATAACAGGCTTGTTAAGATTCCAGCAGCGTATTAATCACTTCCACGTCTGCTACGAGGCTCGGTGTGTATCTGTATAAAGAGCAGCAAGCCAGCCCAGAAATCCTTCCTCCGTGTGTAACGTGTTCGCCATATCTGATGTAATAATGTTTAAGTAACACATGAAGGTAAATCACACACGCATGGAATCGTCAGGGTGTTACAGTGTACTCCATGTCAGAGTTACATAGATCTGTTGGTTCAGTTAATGTATTTTTGTGACTGTATGTGGCTTGTATGTATGTGGCTTGTATGAATGCAGCCATATAGAAAAGCATTGATTCTTTTCACCCAAACGGTCCGCACTTTCCTGCATTACCCGACTTAGGAGCAGACGGTATACAGCTGTACAAAACACCGAAAGGAAAAATATAAAAATGTTATTTCGGCGCACACTATGGACGGTCTTACCGTGCGCAGGACAGCCTCGGGACCTTTATCCTCCGAGTCTGTGACGGCTCGCGTTATCGCGCTGGCGGTTTCTTCTTTAATTTCACTTGAAAGTTCGGGTCTTGTTGGCTGCTCCATATATTCCGGCTCTTTCAGTGCAGCTGCTGGGGAGATTAGAAAACATTCACCATTAAAAACAACACTAAAGGAATAGATATGTTGCGTTATATATATTACACCAAAGTTTGCGTTTGGTTGCTTGACGTGCTCGGTGATCACATAGGTGACGCGAGAGGCTGATCAATAACTACAGGAGTCACCATAACTAGGATCTGAGTGTAGGGGAGCGATGACCTTTTCACTCGGGTATGTGGGGGGGTACATTTCTTTAATGAATTACAAAAGCATTAAACCCAAGTGTTGGTTCTTTTACTCAAGAATGTTACATTAGGAGGCCAATACTACATTATATACACACACACTTTACATACAGGGTTATATTGTGCCATCATATTCCACAGCTCTATACAATGAGACACACACACACATATATATATATATACAGACAGACACACACACATACATACATATACAGACAGACACACACACACATACATACAGACACACCAACACACACAGCACAGTCCGTTACATACCCGGAGCAGCGGATGGAGCTGGCTTCAGTGTTTTCTGAGAAATAAGCATCTTCTCTTGCTCTGCCTTCCGGAGCTGCTCCTTATCCCATTCTTCAAGTTCCTTCTCAAAGTGTCTGTTATCGTCCTTGACGTATTCCCGTAGATCATGGGGTAGCGTGTCCATCCCGGTGAGGACCTGGCCTGTCTCCTTGTCATACTCCTCTGTAACGACAATACCATTGGAACATCAGAAAGCTGGCAAAGGGACGAAGAAATTGCGATGTAAAGAACTTTTAGCAACGCGCTTTCCTTGGCTACCTTCACGGGATACAATAATCACAGGCCTTTGGTGTGATTTCTGGCATTATGTTTACAAAATCAGCTTTCAGTAATAAAAAAAAACAAGTAAACAGCTTCCCTCCGTCACGTCCATAACGATTGATTTAAAAATCAGACAAATACACCCAGCAAAGTGCTGGAAATGACAATGATAATTATGAAAATAATTATTTATTGATTTACGAAGCACCATCTTATTCTGCAGCGTTGTACAACGTAATAAACGTAGTGAGATTTCTCCTCATCCATTAAATTATGCATTATCCGGGGCCAGATGAGCCCCTCCTGCTGGAGAAACCTGCCAGTGTTGGCTTTTCATAAAGTGAAGGGAAGCTCTTCTGACCTCCCTTTAGTGAATAAACCCCTTACTCACAGCAGCCCCTGAAAATGCATAGAGGATTCAGGAAACCGAACCTGCAAGTTTAGTGAATAAAGCCCAGAGTGTGGTGCTTGGGCAGGAGTGGAACACAGACACCCCCCACGCAAAAACCTACTCTATGGAAGCAATGGCACGTCTTCTACAGAACCACAGAAACAAAGCAAACACTTCTTCTGATAGTAAATAAACTTGCATTAGTAAAGGAGAGGCATGGAAGTAAAAGAAAATTAAATGTTAAAGAAAACCAAACTGTTTTGTTGAACGGCAGGTGGTATATACCTTGTATTAGATGCTTTTCACCATCATTTATATACATCAAACAATAGGCGCTGGCGTTCCTGTACCCCCCAAAAGAATCCCGCTCCAATTCTTCCCAGGACGACTTAGTGACGGAAATATCATTGTATTTCATCCATCTCTTTTCATGATGATCAAAAATATAAGCCCAGTAGTGTCCTGCGTTGGCTTGGCCTTCGTGGACTAGAACAGCGTGCAACCTGTATGGAACCTGGAAAGAATAAGACAACTGTCACACATCATCGAGGGAGTATACCGACAGCAAACGCAGCGTGACTCACTTTCAGCTTTCCAACAGTTTCTGTATGACGGCGAATGGCTACTTCATTCCTGTTAAACTGCAACTAAAGAGACGCGCCGCCTTGTACAAAAATAACCACAAATGTACCATTTGCGTAAATTTAGTAAAACCTGCACTGTTTGATGAAGCTAAAGCGGACCGCCTAGAACCGCAGAGACGATGACTTTTCCCGGTGTCTGCAAAACTCAGCCTGCATTGAGCTTAAGCAGAATGAATGGGGCACTGCAGCCTCTCGTTTACAGGGATACTACAGTCTCCCTATCATAAAACATATATTTAAATGGAAGCTGTACTCGTACGTACATACTATAGCCCCCTATCATAAAATATGTTTAAATAGAAGCTCCTACGGTACACACTACAGGACGTGCGTGGGAAGCATTCTCAAGTACACTCCCTGCTTCACTAAAAGCAGATGGATAAGTGGTGTGCAAGAAAATGAGTTTCAGCAGAAGCCGGCTAGCAGACAAGGAAAATGAGGCTTTTGTAAGAAAGTATAACAATATTTGAATCCTAAGATGCAGTAACACACTTTTCCTTCACTGCTCAGTCTCCAGAGTTTGCAAGCAGACCTTTCTGTGCTTATGGTTAGTAAATTATTAAAACTAAGTGTCAGCTGCAAAAGTTTGGTTGTTTTTCCCCGGGTTGGGAAAAAATCTTTGGTATTTTACTTTGGGAGTCAAGCTGGATCTAAACATTCTTATACATTAAAACTAATGCAAAGAAGATAATACATTTTTCCAAGTTCCATCCTCTGTGGTTTAAAACATAATCATGCATTAGAAAAGACAGGAAATTATTTTAAGATAAAAAGAGGCATTCAATAATTTTAACTTACTTGGGTCATCAGCTTGTCAGAATACATAAGCTCTATGGTTCGGTGTATTCTACCGATACTATCCTGCAAATCTAAAAAAAAAAAAAAAAAAAAAAAAAAAAAAATTAAATCATTTTTAAAAAAGAATAAAAGAAAACCAACATAAAACAACATACCAAAAAAAAAAAGTGAAAAATGCACTAGGCTGTATAATTTAACACATCAGCATTCTATTTTGTTTTATTATGAACCCTTATATTTGCATTTATAAATTGCTCGATAAATTGACCATAGACAGTGCTGACATTTTTACAGTGTGCTTTTAGTAAGCAGCGACTATAACCGATTTCAATCAAACCCTAAATTATCCATTTAAGCATCTTAATTTAGGGTTTGTAAGGATTATTGCATATTTATAACAATTTTAGATTGTGGGGTTTTTTTGTAATATTTTGTCCTCACTGCTCACCGATAAAATAGTCGCCATCTGTAATAAAAACATTTACATATTTAATGTAATCAGAAGACATTTCTTTCCTGGCTATCCGGACCCGGTTTGGAGTAATACCTCTTGTATCGGTTTCCACTTCAGTTCTCCATCGGTGTAAGCAGCCCTCTAACACGGATAATTCCTCGTCGGTGATGTGCCTCGGCGCAGGGTGCATAGGAAGATCTGGGGGTATTCGGGACTGCGTGAACGGTTTGTGGATGACAGATCGCTGGCTGGGCTGCGGCTCAGCCGATGAAGACGGCCCCTGACTCTCCGTTGAGCTGGATTGGATTTTTGACACAAAAGGAGTTAAGTGAGAACTCTTTATTATTGCAACATTTATGGGTCACAGGTGAATATCTTGGTGTATGGGTCTCCTCAAGCCCTATGCATTAACTCAATCACAGTGTACCCCATAAATTAAATGCACTACTATTATTATGAATTGATCCTCTCATATAAAAAGGGTTTTAAAGTACTTTAACACACATTTGTTGGCAAAGCCTTCCTTTGACATCGGCTTCTTATCACTATGTTACCGTTTAACCATTTCCCTCTCTATACCGTCTATTTAGGAAGACATACACAAAGTTAATCCAGTTGGGGATCTGCTATTATTTCCTCTACAGCCATAAAGATACCACTTATCTAGAGTTATATCATATTCACTAAGATTGTAAGCTCCTTTGAGCAGGGCCCTCCTCACCTGTTGTTTCTGTACGGCATATTGTTATGTTACATACTACTTGTTATGTCCTGTCCACCCATTGTACAGAGCTATGGAATATGATGGCGCTATATAAATCAATACAAAAAAAAAATAAACACTCACCTGGACATGGGTTGTGTTCCCGCAGAGCCACTAGGTGGCGCACTTGCATCAATATCATCCACCGGGGAAGTGCAAACCGGCTTGCTAGACGCAAACTCCAGGGCATATTGTAACACGTCTGCCAGCGGGAAGCGTTTGGGGCCAGAGCCATAACTCAAGTACCTGGAAAACAAAGAAAATAGATAAGGATGAATGCCGCTCAGAATAACACAAGCACCAGAACTTGTCATCATTGTCATCAGCTGTGACAAAAGAGGCCAAACTTGGCGTTCCTCCTCTTACAAACGCTGTCAGGACCAGCTTCTACCCACGGGACGTAGAAACGACCTAATGGAGGGGTAGCCAAACAGATCTCGAGGACAAAGCGTACACATTGCTGATCTGAATCTGTAAACAGCATTCCGCAGGCTTACTTTCTGTACAGCGATGTGAAACGCAGGCTGCGGGAAAGTCATCTCATTTCTCTTTCCGGACACATGGGTTCAAAGAGCTGCGAGAAGCAAAACACCAAACACCAAAATAGAGATTTTTTTTTTCCCGTACCGTTCGAGCCGCTGCTGTAACACAGTGAGGTGCTCCTTCAGTCTCTTGATTTCATCGCGTTTGAGTCGGGTGATTTCCCTGTTTTTGTGCATGTACCTACCAATACAAGAGAGATCGCGTCATCAGTCTGAAAGAACACTCCGGAATCTGCGGCTAGTTCACGGTTCTAACGTCATTAACATGATGGGAAACTATGTACAATCCTACGGCTCTCGGAGAGTCTACATCCACAGGACGGAGACTTAGCACAGGTTGAAAAAAAATCAAAAGGAAATATCTTCCAGGAAATCATTAAAAGCAGTAAAAAATGCTAATTATTACATTTTAGCTTTAAAAAAACTAATAGAAAACTACGTCTAGAAAAATGTCATCAGAGGTTACAGGTCACCAAGGCAGCCCCCAAATCCAAACGCAATACAGATTATTATATTCTCCTGGACAGCGTATAAGTCCATATACAATTACCTGTCCATATACAAACAGGCCGGGAACTCCAATTTATTGTGGATTTTCTCTGGCCTTCCCAGAGCCTGATTAAACTCAAACCGGGACAGCTCAAACGTCAACACCGGAGGGAGCTCCGTGAACCAATGCTGCAGGCAGACGGAGAAGAAGCATTAATAATTATCACTATTTCAAATAATTCACAATTTGATTCTGCTGATCTTACACTCCGCATGGCAATTTTGTACACAGATAAATTTTTTATGAGCCATGAATGGCCTGCGCAGTTCAGTTGGAGAACAAATTGTTGTAAACATTCAGTTGTAAAGCAAATACTAAGAGTTGTATTTTGCAGCTTTGTTGAGGCGAAATAATCTAGCGGTCAATTATATTCATTTGGAGACCTAGAAAGATTCAGTTTTCTCACCTCTTGTCCTGATTTGCCCGAGTTCTCCGAGTGTAACGACTCGATCTCGCCTTCTATCATGGCAGCTTCCAGGCACTCGTGGAGATCCTTAAAGCCGTTAACCTGGAGAGGGTACTGTCCGAACATCTCTGTATTCTCAAATTTCTTTCCTTAGCAAGAAACGGTTATGTCAGATGTGTAAAGAAGGCTATACAACAAAGGCAACAGCTATACATTCTAGTACGGTCAGCACAAACAATCTACTATTTCCATATTCAGAATAACCTAATCCGAGCTCAGAGAACAGAATGTAGCGTGGATTTCTGAGAGCTATTAATGTTTAAATTAATAAATGCTCATTAATCGCAGGATCCCCGTAACTCTGGCAAGCTGCAGTCAGCAGCAAACTATAAAACGTGCTACTCGGCCCATTACTATTACAGCATAACCCAAGCACCGGGAACATGTTAGCCGGACATTTTAACCCCTTTGGAGTAAAGCCCTCCTTGTAAATTTCCATCTCTCTGCAGGGTTGGTTCGCACAGGTAGTCGAGAGGAAGACCTGCACCTGATCTTCATTCAGAATGACCCATTCATGAATCCTGAGTCGCGACAAACACCCACAAACCTTTAAATACGCCACGATAAAAGTCTGCTAATGACCGGCTGTTGTTTTGCCTGCACAAGGTGTTGCCGTTTTTCATGTAAATGTCTCTACAGGCTCCAGCTTGCCATCGGCAGCCATATCTCTCGGCCCGTGACGGGCCGCGCCATGCTCTGAGGTTATGGAAGGACACGTCACTGGATCTCATGCACAGCGTTCCCTTTAATCGAGGATACATTTAATCATCACACTCTCTAACATCACCCGCCATAGCAGGTAAACGTACTTATCCACTGAGTACACATTAGCGCCATCCCATCGCAAGCTGAACTAAAGCTATTGCAAAATGTTGGCTCTTACAGAACAATCTCTCTGTTATAGAAAACTGGCACGGCTGGCTGTAAAACTGGTTTGTTATATTTAATAGACCAAATATTAGATACTGTATTAAAACATGACATGATATACTTTTTTGCTTTAAAGGACATTTTGAAATGTAACTGCACAGATTTTAGTATATCGCTGTAAATACATAATACTAGTTGAACTCTATTGTCTATGGCAGAAAATAAAAATAATCCGTTAAAACTTTAGGTTACGGAACAGAAGCATGCTTGGTTGCACACTAGAATGCGAGGCACATGTATTTACTATAAAATAGCTTTCTGTGAAGTAGTCTAAACATAATGGGTCCTGAGAACCTCTACCGCCTGCCCAACTGTCCATGAGTGGTGGTTTTAGGAGAGGTCTACAATAGCAGATGACCTCCACCTTCTGCCGTTATTGCCCCATGTTAGAGATGGCCCTGCGGTAAATCGATGTCTTTCTTCCCAAGCTCACCGAGCTACCCCATGAATCCCATTTGGAAGACATTCCCAATAATGTAACTGTGCATGTGTGTTCCCAAAAACCGTTTTAACAGTAAGATTCACCAAATACTCGCAGGGTACATGCATTTTCCTTTTAAAGGGAATAAACCTAAAAGTAAAGCCTGCAGAGATAGTTTTATCAGAGTCTGTACAGACGTTTAAACTGCAACTGGATGGATACCTGGAAAAACATAATATTCGGGGATATAATCTTTAATTATGGGGAAACAGCTTATTGATCCAAGGAGAAATCTGACTGCCATTTTGGGGTCAAGAAGGAATTTTTTTCCCTGGTTAGTGCAAAATTGGAAAGAGCGAAGCCGGGGTTTTTTGCCTTCTTTTGGATCAACAGCAACAAATTAACAGATATAGGAAAGGCTGAACTTGACGGACGCATGTCTTTTTTCAGCCTATGTAACTATGTAACTATGTAAAGACTAACCTTCATGCACCCCAACTGCCAAGAATCGCCCATAAAACAATTCCACCATAGGGTTCTTTGGCTTTTCTCCATCTCTGAAACAAAAGAACACAAACATTTTAATTCACATTAGCAAACCTCACTGATATATCCGTGTATGGTTTTTTTCATGTATGCTTCTTATTACAGGGTCAACACAGTTTATTTTTATTTGACTGTTTATTAAACTGGTCGGCCCATTGTCTAATCAAACCCCTCGTACAAGATCCCACCACCGCACCAGGGGTGTCCCATTCCAAGCCTTTAGGGCCACAAACAAAGCAGGAATGTTGGATTTCCCAACTTAGGCACAAGCAATCCAATCAACACCCATTGTACGGCGCTACAGAATTTGATGGCGCTATATAAAACAATAAACAGCACAACCGGAAGGTATTAAGCAACTTGTGTCCAAGGAAAAACATCCAAAATTCAACAGCTTTGGGCAGAACATCTTTTGAGTGAGGTCAAAGATAGCTGTGGGCTAAATGGTTTAGTGTATGGCAACAAGTTTTACGTACGTTTTTATAGCTCATTTTTTTCTTAAGATGCAATGCCATGCGTGGCACGTCGGCAGAACTAATGTTACATGCCCAGGTTGGCATGTTTGAGAATGCCAGGTTGGCATGTTTGAGAGTGCCAGGTTGTCTATCCTCTTGGCATGTCACAAAAAGTCCAGATTTAAGCAATATTTTCCTTTTAGCCCTTTATTCCTTGAGAGCCCCCGTTCCATAGACTGCCAACATATCTTGACCAAAGAACCCTGAAGGCTTTCCTATAACTTTAAATCAAGGCAGCTTCAGCACGTAGAACTATTCAGATTTGGAATTAATAAGCGAATACAAAACAGAAAGCTTTGTAGCCCACACAAAGTCTGCGTCAATAGTTCTTGAACAACCTTCTTTATGCACAGGAGACTAAATGCTTTGACGTGTTATTGCCGCTCCGTTCTATTCTTGCCTCAAGTGTTACGCGGATGTCACTTCGCTTTTCAGTTGTCGGAAATTGTAAGCGGCTCGGGGTCTGCACCGTGGATCCTCGCTGAATGACTAAACAGCGAACAAGCTAATTACGGAAGCAGAGGAGAACGGCTGCGATGCCACCTCCACCCGCGGTGCAAATAACGCAAAGCGAGTCTCTCTATCGTCATGTCGCGCTGCTCGCCACTGTTGGCTTTTAGTCTTTTTCTTTTAAAGGTCTCGGTACACAGGTGACAGTGTGCTCTCACAACACGGAATAACATGATCACAGCGCACATGTAAAACTTGGTTCCTGGCTCTACGGTGCCTCAAATGAACACGCGTGTTGTGCTAGGTGATTCTCACTGAGGAGATTTAGTCCTTTTAGGAGAACCAACATACCGTAAGAGGCAGAACAACAAAAGCTTTTAGGAACTCCGAGGTCCCTTCATCAGTAATGTAAAAAGTATTAGTCTTGGCTACATGTATCGCTGGGTAAGTGAAGAGGTACCAACTAAAGACCCATTTTATTAAGGGGTAATCTCACCGCTTTATTTTATTACTAGAATTACATTAAAAACAAGGTTTTAGAAATATTATATGTTTGTTGTCTTAAATCAAATTTGTTTTTCACACAACAGAACGTATCCAGGCGGCTGCAGGTGGTCATTCGGGTCTGTGTGTCCCACCCTGGCTCCTTATCGTACTGCCTTATGGTAAACAAAAGAACGCCCCAGTCTCAATCACCCAGCCAGACCCTGTGACTAACGAAAGCCTATAGAGGAAAGAATTTCATGGGGCAAGCAGGAATTCTTTAGCATTCCCATACAGAATCAGCTCAGTGTATTCCTTGAGGAGGAAACGCCAACCAAACCATTATGATTATTTACGATGGAAGCTTCCAGGACCGTCAATAAAGTTCATTGGAATAAAATTAAATAAAACTTAATCAATGCTAAACTACATCACTGTATACAGCCCTGCATTTAATGCTCAAAGGAAAAATCCGAAATAAATGAGACTTCTCCTTTAAAATAAAAGGCATTTGGATAAAAGGATATTAAATATTTGCACATGTGAGACTATTAAATACCACAGCAGGATTAAGTATGCATTTGACTATTATTTGGAGGTCACGGTCCACCTGCAGATAAATTCAGCAAACACAAGCTGAGCCCAAAGCCGGAACTCTTGAAACAAACGTCTGCGTTCTTACCTCTCCTCTTCCGCCTTATTCTGGAAAGCATCTTCCAACCAATCTAACAGTTTGTGGGTGAATTCGCTCACATCTTGCTGGCAGAAGGAAGGATTTGAGGGGGAAAAAAAACACAACAAAACAGCCGTTACTTTTCCTAGTCAAATGACTATTTCTACAGAACCGACTTACCGAAGTGGAAATGTCCCTTTCTATAACTTGAATTTTAAAGTTCTGTACATTCATTTATAGTACGGAAACTTACTGATTAAAGTAGTCGATAGGTATGCTAAAGACGTCACCCGTTTTAGCATCACAATACTTTATTAAAGCTAGTTCTTGTTTTTAGTCTGTAAAATGGTTGTGGAATATTTAAGCTTAAAATAATGTGTGGAATAAGTTTTCATAAAGTAACAGACCCACTTTAGCCGTTTTAGTGACTATTTTTGCCATTAGGCTACTTCTTCCTTTGTGGCGGAAGTTGATTAGCACAGACAGCGTTAGAGACGGGGTTCAGGACAGGAGAAGTAACAAGTTATGAGTTTCCCCAAATCTCTAAGAAATGACACTGACGGCACAGCTTTACCGCACCGTCACTGATCAAACCCGACGCATCCGCTCCGGAACATCCGCTGAGCCAACTTACCTGCTGGGAATCATTGGACTTAAAAGCATCTTTAAGGATCTCCACGGCCCGTGACGGGTCCACGTATTTCCGTTTGGAACTGACCAGAAGTGAAAAAAGGTACCGCAGCTCACGCATAAAAGGCATATTCCTATGTTCCTAAAAGAAAAGATACATATACAGTTACTGGTGACATATACAGTAATCAAGATAACTTAATAGAACAGCCGGTCATCTTTCATAAAACATCAACCTTAAAGAAACACTTCAGCCATCATATTAATTCCGCCTATTTATTGTCTTACCTTTTGATTTCGAGGCACATCCTGAGCAGTCACGGGCGGGATGAAGTTCAACACCAGCCTGCGGAACTCCAACAGATTGAACAAAGACTAGATGGAAAAAAAAAACAACAACATCTTTACCTTAAAACGAGTACCCGGGTCATTCTAACCAACCTCCTCAATCGGTCGACAGGTCTAAGCTTACAGCATTATTATTATACCCACTCTACAGCGCTACAGAATAGGATGGCGCTATATAAAACAATTATTCTTATTAATGTACACAAAACATCAGATGTTCCTATCCGCATGATGTCATAAATCCGAAGCACCGGCAGCTATTTATTTCATGTAATCAGCGCAATAAAGGTCTTTGAACATTCATGTTTCTTATACATACGTACATTTAGTAGTATGCAGTACTATATACACTACCGTTCAAAATGTCCTATCCTCATGGAAAACAAGGAAGTGTCTGGCCGTGTAACATAATAGCAAAAGGGTTTTCGAATAATGAATTAGCCTTTTTTCTACTATTAAAAAACGACATTTCTGAGTGACCCCAAACTTTTTGGTGGTGTATATATCATATATATAGTGAACTGCTGTATGTGTGTCCAATCCTTTTCACTCAAAAGCAGTAGGGTTTGCTTTCTGGATGGCTACCAATATGCGTGCAAACGCGTATACAGGGGAACTGCTGCTTCACTGATCCCAGGACGAGCCACCAATATCATGAGCAGCATTTTTAAGTGAAACACATATCCGATTGTCTAAAAGTAGAAACAGCACATAGTCACTGTCCTCTGGAAAAAAACTGGACATGCTGTCCCTGTAAGGTGTGGGGTAGAGATCTGGGATTCAATACAGCAGAAACATTGGGATTCCATGAAGCCCAAGTCTTGCTTATTGCATTTATATCGAGAGAAGCGGTCACATTACGAGAAACGTATTCCATGCCATATAAATACAGTACAGACATACAGTAATACCGTGCAATGGATTGCAAGCTGTCAAGACTAGCGTCTTTACTTTCTCTTTCTATGGCTAACACTAGGGCTGCAACAACTAATCGATAAAATCGATAATAATCGATAATGAAATTCGTTGGCAACGAATTTCATTATCGATTAGTTGAATCGATTATTATCGATTATAAAATGAGGGTTTTTTCAGAGCAAACGCTCTGAAAAATCCCCCTCATTATATAATCCGTTTAGTCTGACTCACCGTCTCACAGCAGCAGCTCCTACTTACTCCCCCTCCCTGTAATCACTGTGACAACTGGCCCCGCCCCTTCCTTCTCCAGGCCAGAACCACATGGCTGTGACACTCATCTAACTGTAAGTATATGTATGTATATATATATATATATATATATAATTTATATATATAATGTATGTGTGTATATATATATATATATATATATATATGTGTGTATATATGTATGTAATATATATATATATATATATATATTTGGGCTACTGAAAGTTAGGGGAGGTGGAGGTTAATTTAGGGGCAGTTATGGTTAGTGGGGTGTTTAGGGTTAATTTAGGGGCAGTTATGTTACTAGGGTGTTTAGGGTTAATTTAGGGGCAGTTATGTTAATAGGGTGTTTAGGGTTAATTTAGGAGCAGCTGTGGTTAATGGGGTGTTTGGGGTTAATTTGAGGCAGTTGTGGTTAATGGTGTGCTTAGGGTTAATTTAGGGGATGCTGTGGTTGATGGGGTCTTTAGGGTTAATTTAGGGGATGCTGTGGTTAAGGGGGTGTTAAGGGTTAATTTAGGGGCAGTTATGGTTAATGGGGAGTTTAGGGTTAATTTAGGGGAATCTAAATCCTGGGGGCAGTGAAGTGACATATCTGGGGGTATAAGGCATATACAGTATATAAGGCATATGTGGGGAGGGCAGTGTGGCATGTCTGGGGAGGACGGAGTGGTGTATCAGGGTGTATAAGGCATATCTGGGGGTAGAGTGGCATATCTGGGGGTAGAGTGGCATATCTGGGATAGAGAAGTGGCATGTCTGGGAGGCAGGGTGGCATGTCTGGGGAGGATGGAGTGGGGTATCAGGGGATATAAGGCGTACCAGGCACAGTGGCAGATGTGGGAGGCAGCGTGGAGTGGCAGATGTGGGAGGCAGCGTGGCATATGTGGGAGGCATTGTGGAGTGGCAGATGTGGGAGGCAGCATGGCGTGGCATATGTGGGGAGGGCAGGGTGGCATGTCTGAGGAGGATGGAGTGGTGTTTCAGGGGGTATAAGGCGTATCAGGCACAGTGGCATGTGGGGGGTAGAGTGGAGTGGCAGATGTGGGAGGCAGCGTGGAGTGGCAGATGTGGGAGGCAGCGTGGTGTGGTATATGTGGGAGGCAGCGTGGAGTGCTGTGGTAGGCAGCGTGGCATATGTGGGGGGGCAGCGTGGCATATGTGGGGGGGCAGCATGGCATGTCTGGGAGGCAGCGTAGCAAGCCTGGGCTCAAATGTGCATATATTAAGGGGCTGGTTGGGAAATAAAGACAAGAAATGTATTATAAAAGTTTTTTTATTCTGCTGTTTGTATTTAACATTATTTGTTTAGTAAATTATTTTAAATAAATGAAAAATTTACATTCATTTTTTTTATCCGATTAATCGATTAATCGAAAAAATAATCGGCCAACTAATCGATTATTAAAATAATCGTTAGTTGCAGCCCTAGCTAACACGGTACATCTCTATACGGTAATATCATATATATCACCCTCTATAGATATGAATATAGTACAAATATCGTATACAGTAATACCACATAAATATTACCCTCCATTATATATATATATATATATATATATATAAATACTGTATAGATATAATAGCGCAGGATAAATATGGCATGTTCTATATTAAACACAGTTGTAGTGATCTTAAGACACCGTGTTGGAAATCGGAGCTGCGTACTTTCATTGGTAGGTGATTTTAATGTATTTCTAAAATATATATATATATATATATATATATATATATTTTTTTTTTTTCCCAGTTGCCACATAAGCCACAGAGGACCAGACTTGTCTGTTGCCAGCACTTATTGATTCAGCAGAGGCACACGGAGCTAAAGCTCTGATAAACCGACACGCCGTGATGAGGACAGCGGCTCTTACGGATTAAGCCGACTCCTTGGGTTAGAGGAGATGTGTTGGGACAAAAGCATCTCCTGCATGTAATTTATTTATTGCAGGTAAAGTAATCACAGAGTGCTGTATAGGACATTATGTTGTCCCTCTTAAAGTCAGGCAGCAGCTCTAATGAGGGCATCCATAATCGGGGAACGGAAGTTCTCTCCCCATGCCAGCTCACCTACCTATGTAAGACTCCCCCAGTATGTAATGACGCATCAGAGCTTCAGTATAGAAGTAAATGGTTTTATTCATATTTACTGTTCTCTCTATTCAAAGAGGGCTTCCTACTAACGTCCGGACGTTCGGCAGGGGTGAAGGTACGTACACTCCCTCTGGCACAGCATGTTTAACAGAAGTTCTATGACAAGCAGATCAGACATTTCTGAACGGGGCCGTTCAAATGCTTCTCTCACAACGTGATGACTGAGAACTCCACAGATTTAATAACACAACGCGATGACTTCTTAAGTGTGACTCAGAGTATAAGAATCGACCAGCACCGCGACGCACCCCATCAAAACACCCGACGGTCTCGTATTAACTTTAAGTTGTTTCAAGAGTGAAAGAGTGAGCAAAGGACAGAAGTAATGCACCATGCCCTCTGGGCTCTCATCTCTAACAAGTAGCATGCTGTCCGCGTCACTTATCACAGAATTTATCATCAGAACTGTATTAACTCCAGAACCCTTCCTGCAGGCTTATTTAAAACCACGTAACCATTATTAACAATAATGTATCATAGAAACCCGAAGTTCAAACGCTCAAGCTTCTTGTTATATCAGCAGTGCTGAGTAAAGGGCATCTGTCTTTAGGGGGCACAGCCAACACTCGCCTTCCTTCCTCCTATTTTGTAGAAGGATAATCATTTGGACGATATCGAGCCCAGGCCTTGGCTAGATGTTGCTTGTGTTAAGGAAAGACCCTCGTAGGTTATTACTAAACCGCCCTCCCTTCCTATCGCTCCTTTTCCCCAAGCCTGCCAGTTTCCACCACAGGGGAAGGACAGCGTTACCGAGATACATCATCGCATGAAATGTTACTGGGATGACGGCTCACGCTGGCATACGATATATATAGAATAATGACATAAATATACCGATAACGTTAGCGCATCAACAGGGTTAGGAGGATTCCAACCAGTCGCGAGACGCTCGATTTGGTGAAAGTAACAGGTTTAGGTAACGAGTACGTGACCTTTAAATGGCCAGTTATGTTTCGCTCGATGGTGGTAGAATGTTTCAAATGTAATGTTAGACTAAACAACACAAGCATATAAATTAGCCACTGAAAGTAAACACGCTTTTCCCAACAGCTGACAGCGGTGTCAACGATCCACCATCTGTTACAATCCGTTTAAGGCTCGAGACCAGCTTTGATTTCAACAGAGTAAACCGATTTATCGTAAACAAATTAAAATAATATTTCTAAATAAACAGTAACGGGCCCAGAGCATCACCGTCTTTATTTATCTCGGTTCAGAAGAGGATTCGTATACTTGAGTTTCAGTAAACATCGCTTTCACGTTACGCTAAGGGCTGATTTTTAATGAGGATTTTAGGAAACCCATTGCAGTAAAAAGGAGCAAAATTACATACAAAGAAATGACTTTACAAAGCGGGAAAAAAGAGCAGAGGATTAATCCGAATTGGGGCTTTTGTCACATTTATCAATTAGAAGACAGACTTATCTTCATATTCTTAACTGGGGACCAATCGTGTTGGGATCTAGGAATAAGAATACCCCACTTGGGGCATCGGACAATTTTGGTAAATATTTTGGAGTAAATTGTTCCTCCACCAGAGCGCGCATTGTCTGCCCTCTTCTAGCCTGCTACGTGTATACAGAAATCACGCCATGTTTTCATATAGGCTTAACGTGTACCATATTAATAGCCACACCGAAAAGACATTAATGAGATCCTACGGTATAGAGGACAGAACATAAGAGGTCTCATACGGATACACTGCTCTGCAGGAATCAGGGGATTGGGTTTCCCACATGGTGCGGTCAACATGAGATGACGGCTTACTGGATTACTACACACGCCGGCTATTTAAACAGTCTTGTGACTCATCTTGTTGATTATTCACTAGACCTAAAAAAGAAAACTGAAAACGTTGCTCAGCACGAAGATCATCATCACACATCCACGTCCGCTAACAAAGCAAAACCCGCGTGAACGTTTCAAGATGGCAGGATGTTTCAGCGAGAAGCAGTCTATTCTATACAACACCCTTAAAGTTCTAGAATGCCTTGTAATACATGTATATTAATAGGACGGCACGTCTTTCAAATGATACGATCAAATTCAAGGCTATTATTAGCACTTACTGCTCTTCTGTTTACGTCCAAGAACTTTTTACATTTGAGACGCCATTGCTGCTTTCTCCCAAATATCAGCAACCGGCCACGTTTTCAAAGTCTCAGCCCTTTGTCAGCATACACAGCGTCTGACCGCCGGCTATCCCAATTGAGGGGACACTTGCCGAGACTTAGAGTGATTGGGAATATCCCGGGAAATTTCAATACTGTTGGCAGCTATAGCATAAAAACTTTGACAACAGATAAGAACCGTTTGGCCTGTTTTTCCTGATGTAAAGACTGGAAGCTTAATCAGTTTATGGTCTCGTCTTAGATTTATGCCCATCCCATGTATTTTTAAATAACCTCACTGTATTAGCCTCTACCTCTTCTGCTGGGCAGCTGTACATCCATGTACAGAATAAGCGATCTTTGTAAGCGAAACACTTCTTACTGAATCAATGGCACCGGTGAAGCAAATGCACCTAAAGAATATCCATGAAGATCCCCGTAACGGGTGGTAATCCTGAGTATTTCATCCAATGTTAACGTCAAAGCACGACGCGATGCTGCAGTTTACATCGCTGCATGCAGACGTTACAATGAAAATAAAGAGGTTCTGATGGCGTATTCACAAACATCTTTCTAATCCATCAGAATAAAACAAGTCTAACGCATCACTGAACTCACCTGGATGACAGCGCTGAACCAACACGTGTTTCCAACATTCTTTAACCCAACGGGACAGTTTTCCTGCCGCTTTCTGTCATAGGGGTTCGGGGAGTCGCTCCATACTTCTGTATGTGTCCGCTTCAGACTTGCCTTGTTCTCGGCTATGCTGGCTTCCAGAACCCTGGAGTACAGACGGAATACACAATGCTTAAGTTAAACATTACAGAAAAGTTGTCGGTATGCGCTCAAGGTAAAAATTGGTACAGCCCCTGAAAGATCACAGAACATAAAAAAAAAAATCTTACAGCGAAATGCACCATGCATTACTAATTAAAACTATGCAAATAAATGAACTTATTCAGTTATATAAACAAAGTCACATAAAAAGTGTTGGCAATGCTGTGCCCATTAGTCAAGCCCCTAATCTCACCCCTCAACCCTAATACAAGCGTCCCTCTCTGGTCATCGGATTTCCCCACAACTTTCCATCCACATGGCAAGAAACTTTTAGAAATTAATAAAAATAAAAAAATAAAAACTTTCAACAAAAGCACCATTTACCTATTAGAACCTAACAGAAGATAACCTAGAAACTGACCTGCTGATGGCTTGTTCCTCGTCTGTAATTCCCGTCTCCCTGAAGGTCCTATTGGACTCCTCTAGACTCAATGCAATCGCTCTCTGGAGGTCATCCTTATCATCTCCGGTCAAGTCAATAACATCTAAAAACAAAGATGTGCTTCAATGACAAAGAACCAGGCATGGCTTCCCGTAAACATATCTCCAGGCTCTTTGCCATGATAATCTGGACAACCATAAAACATTCCTACCACCGACCGACAGATAAAAAAAAGTAAATTAGTCATAAGTAAATTTCCTTAGCAACATAGCATGCCACGTCTATCATGGCCTTCAACTCAGAAATATAAGTTAGAGCATCAAGAAGGAACATCTCACAATGAGAAAGAAGAACGTGCAGCATCTACCAGGGGTCAGGAGCACGGCCCACGTGTCCTGGGGAGTTCCCAGGTACGGTATGTGATTCATTAATTGTCACGTCCTGTTTATCCATTGTATAGTGCTGAAGGAGATGATGATGCTATATAAATAATCTGCTTTAATAACAAAACTTCCCCCAGCTGGACCTATTCTTCTCTCCTCACATGGACCTTCAATGAGTTCCCCCATGTGTAGTTTGTGGGGCATTAAATATTTCTGAGATTTTATCAATTAAAGCAGAGTGTTTTATCACCATTTACTTATCTTCAAACTAGGCCTTGACAGCGAGTTAAAACGGAACCTGCGGGGGTTAGGAAAGTAGCACTTGGGCGTGCAATCTGTAAAAACATTACACTCCGAGTAGGGAAGGAACAAAACATGACATTTTCACCAAAGGCCACTGTGCTGGGAAACACCTACTGGTATCGGCCTGGCTGCCCACGCTGATGTATCTGTCATTGTTGGGGAGAGCGGTCTGATAGTACGTCGCCTCTTCCGGTTGAGGAAGCTTGGCATTCTTTGCAGTGAGGAACGCAACTGCTAGCTCCAGATTTCCATTACTGTCCTTTAAAATATAATTAGGAACAACGTCATTCATTGAATGAAAAGACAAAAATAAGAGCAAAAAAAAAGCACACGAAGGCAGAAACCCACACATTTTATTTCTAATTTAAATTCCACCTGCGGTAGAGATCATTTCTGGACGGGTTTCAAGATTGAATGATAACATCTAGCTGCCTGCAACGGAACAATCTATTCAGCCAGATGCCAGTCTATGTGCCCAGGGGAGGGATGGCGTCATTTCACCCAAAGGGCTCGCCCAAGCTAGAGACCTTTAGCCATCCAACACATTTGGGTGGTAATGGTAAAGCTAACAATGCTCACACGATCCTGTCCAATACATTCTTGCCCAAGTCGACTGCATGTATGATGATACAGCGAACATGATCCTTTTTACATCGCACTGGTATTTGCCCCAATGTACCCCAGGAGTTCTCCTACTGCAGTGTAATTAACTCTCCCGTCTCCAGGGTTTTGAACACCGGTAATCAGAACGCAAATCATCTTGAAAATTAGTTTGTGGCCTACCGCGCCTGGCAGTTCCTTCATGACAGGACCCTGTAACTTCCCTATGGGGGGTTTGTTACTCTCCACACACAATCACAAAGCAGAACCATTCAGCCCATCTTTCCTGATATAAAGACACAAACCTTAATGAGTACCTGGTCTAGTCTTAGATTCAGGATAGTCATGTGCCTATCCCCATGCATGTTTTAATGCCCTCGTCGTATTAGCCCCTACCACTTCTCCTGGGAGGCCGTTTAACTCATCTACCATCCTTTCTCTAAAACATCCTTATTTTACCGGTAGAAGAAAGAAAGAAAGAAAGAAAGAAAGCAGGTACAAGGAAAAAAGTTGCCGACAGTGGGTTGGATGATGCACAACAGATCAAAAGGGGTAACAATTTGGGTAAGGAACATACACAGGGGGCAAAAGCAGAAGTCCATTACATTACTGAATTTAATGCAAGCAACACTTTTTATCCTTTGTACATTGACAGGCCTGTATTCTGTAGAGCAATATTATGCTAACACTAACATATTTTTCCAGAAAGCAGGTACATATTAAACACAAGTACAAAAAGACACGACTTGTATAAAAAGCTTGAGCTAATTCAAGTCAGCAGCCCTCAACCGCGAACGATATATATATATATGTATATACACCGTATTTGCTCAATTATAAGACGACCCCCCCAAATTTAAATATTAATTTAAAATAAAAGAAACAGCCTGCATATAAGACTACCCTATAAGAAAAAGGTTTTACTAGTAAATACTAATTCACATGTAAACAATTTTTTCATATTTAATAATAAATTATGATTGAGAATGCAGACAACCTCAGAAGCCCCCACGGAAGTCCCGGGTAGCAGCGAAGACCGAGCACCAGAAGGTCACATCACGCCGGTGCTCTACCATAGAAGCCCCGGCAAAATGTCGGGTAGCAGCGGAGGTTGAGGATCTGGGTCCCCTGCAGCGCTGCAGGGGATCGGGATCTTAGTCTTATTGTTGGACCTCTATTTGGTCTGATTATAAGACGAGGGGTATTTTTCAGAGCATTTGCTCTGAAAAACCCTCGTCTTATAATCGAGCAAATACAGTATTTGAAGCCTTTGATAAAGGTGCTGTCCACTCCCTAAAACATTGGGGAGGATCTCACAGGTATCCTGCATATTTCATCTTTGGGTGAATATTTCCCCGTTGAGTGGGTTTATACACAGATATATGCATTTATATCAATGTAAATATATCTCTGTGTATTTCTGTCAATGCTTATATTTGGAACATTTTGTAGAAAGGCAGACATATCGATATATGGCACACTGTTAACTGTTTCTGGATTTTCCTTCTCTGTAAGCTGTCCTGACATCCCTGGCATTCGATAAGCACACGGCTATCCTGAATCTAAGATGAGAAAGGTCTTTGAAGCTGGGGAGAAAACAGCAGACTAGATGGGCCGAATGGTTCTTATCTGAGTATGTTAAACCTTTTATTGTCTATTATCTGGAAGTTGCTTCTTCATTCTCCTAGACTCTTCCTCTCTTACTCTAACTTTAAGAACTAACTAAAAGCTCATCTATCTAAAGAAGCACAAAGAATGCAAGATCTAAAGCGCAGGGTCCTCTTCCCCTTCCGTACCGTTATCTCTTGTGTCAATCTTGTCGCTTTTAACGTTATTGTTAATTTTCACTCTGCCCCTATTATAATACTACTATAGAATCTTCTGGAGAATTAAAAATAAAATGTAATATCAAGCTACCTAACCCACCGATGACATCACACCAAACAAATAACCAAGCCAAATAATCCAAGCCTTACCTTGAGGGCTTGCTGCAGAACTTGCAGGTCATTAATGCCGGTGATCTCCCTTAGCTGGTTCAAAGAGGTCTGCTGGTGCTACAAGACAAAAAACAACAAAAGTTGCAATAAAATTTTGTGTCGATTGAGATGCGCAGTCAAGGCTTTCCAGGGAACAGCAGATCAACATGGAAGCCAAGCCTTTGGCCGCATTCTGTCTCCTAACTAAAAAGAAGTTGGTTTCATTTAATGACTTAGCATTGCTGATCGTTAAGACGCTTGAGAAGGAACGCTCACAGCTTTTCAGTGCTCTTATGCTTATAAATAATACCTATTGCAGGGCTATAAATAATAGAACAAACATTATGTTAGATCTTCTTGATGCAAGGACAAACCCAATTGCATTTTGGAGCCAAGAAGGAACGCTTTCCCCTAAGTGGCAAAATTAAAAACAAATGGCTTGATTAGAGGGTTTTTTTTTGCCCTCTTTTGGATCAAAAGCAGGAAGGATATGTACAAAGGTTGAACTTGATGGACTAAGTAACATTTAATTTAAGTTGAAATAAGACCTGTTTATTTTGGGTCTGTATAGCCACTATTTTGGGTCTGTAGTAGGACCTGAAGTTAACAGTAGCAGAGAAGACTTAATGGGGGAAGCATAAATCTTTCAGATCCAGAAAACATAGGGTTAAGATGGTGGGTAGTTAGTTTATATTGCTAATTTTTTATCTTTTAATCCAATTACAGGTTTATTTAACATACAAAAATGTAAGGTCTGGGGGGGGGACAGCTTTGTCTTAATATAGGTTTATAAAGCAGCAGCGGCGCATACACTACATTTATTTAACATTCCGCAGCGTATAACTTGGTTAACCACACAGAAATGTCATTTTCGATAGAAATTAGTACCGTGGTTTGTTCTTATAAAAGTTACCCGCACACTGTGAATCTCAGCTTTTTAAACTTTTTTCCCCCAATTGTTGGTTTCCAAACTGATTATTCTATAAAACACAGGAGCTGTCACTCCCCAATGGTTCACTGGTACTTAGAGCCTCAGCCAGCCCCCTAAACAAACAACGCATATGCGGCAAAGGGGCAATTACATATGATATTACCCCCGAGCATTTGCAAGAGGGGCACCATGTAAATGTAAATGTATCTAAAGTGTATTCTCGCTTCAAAAGAATTAACCACTTGTCTTACTTCTTCATCAGAACATGGTTCACATCTTTCTCCCTGTGCAACGTGTGTTGGCAAAGTACAAATCATGAATTTAAACATTGCCCAAACAAGCGTGGAACTAAATCTTACAGAACCGCATTTGTTTCTAGACACAACTTTCATTTTCGTTTCCCGAAACGAGTCTCCGTGGCATGTTTAGGTTATTCTTTCGGTACTCAATGATTCAGGTTATTATTTCGTTGCCTTGCGACATACAAACACAAAGCGAGGAAGCGCTCTCTGACTTGAGCTACAGGCACGCAGGGAACGCACTATTGTAGATACACATGTATGTTTGTGTGTAATGCACACTGCCGTGCAAAGGTTACAGGTCACTTAGCTATTTTCATTGAAAGAAAGGATAGGCAGTGGCGTTGCTGGTCTCCACGAGGTGGGAGGAGGAGTAGTGTATGTGTGCGTGTGTGTGTGTACACAACAGTGTCAGTGTGTATATGTAGTGCTAGAGTCAGTGTATGTATACTGTAGTGTCATAGTCAGTGTATAAGTGTGTAAATGAATAGTGCTGGAGTCAGACTGTGTGTGTGCACACGTGTATAAGAGCGTGGTGCTAGCTTGCATGGAGTTGTTAATGTTACAGAATGGCTTTAGTATGAGTGTGTATGTCAGCAAATAATGGTAGAAACTTAAACTTGAATTAGCGAACACAACATGCCATTGGAACACAGGAGTGATGGGAGTGATAAAGGGCCTCTGTATGCTGATGAAGATATTCCATTAAAAATCAGCTGTTTCCAGCTACAATAGTCATTTACAACATTAACCCTGTCTGCGCTGGATTTCTGACCCATTTCATGTATTTTAATGGACAAAATGTGTTTTTCTTTTACAAATATGAAAGTAATTCCAAACTTTTAAATGGTAGTCTGTGTGCGCACGTAGGTGAAGTCAGGATTCTATGCAAAACACCACACAGCAATATGTGAATATTAAACAATGTGAACCAAATGGATTTGTCCAATGTTCACGCAGACAACTGCTCCGCTACTTTGAATCCCATTTCCTATATATATACACACATACATACATACATATACACACACACACACATATAATTTCCACTGATTACTAAACATTAATGCCACTTAATACAACATACTTGTTTGTAGCAAAACACGTGTTCCTTCTAAAGTTATTATTTGCTTTCAAACCTTGACTCCTAATGTATTCTGGGAATAAAGTTCTCTAAGGTGGCTAAAACCTGGACAAAATATTAAAGAAGAAAAAAAAAACACGACAACTAAGAGAGCAAGAAGAGGTAAAACAAGACTTAAGATCGCAAGCAGCATAAAAAGGGACTGATGAGCAAAAACACCACAAGACACACCAGTGCAGAAGCTCCTGCTTCTTGTGAGCTTACAATCTATTAGATGGGAGGTGAGAGGGATTCAGGAGTGTTTTGGGTCCCTAACTACTGGGAACGAACATAAAAGGCACATAACAAGGCTTAACATCAGAGGCGTTTTGCTCGCAGTCCTTCTCTTTTTGGTCAATTCGCAAAACTGCCTTCCATCAGCTAGCAAAGCTGTCTCTGATGTGAAGGATTTGGCACGACTGTCCCTTTAAAACACCATTCCCAGAACAGCCTAAACCATCCCCAGAAATAACTGTTTAATCATTTCAATTATTTGGGGAGGACGGGGACATTTGTCATGGGACACCAAAGCAGACGCTGCGTTATCTTTATGTTTGAACCTTTTTATTAATTATGTTACAAAATAAAAGGAAAATCTACTACGTGATATGCCAAAGAAAAGGAATAAGAAGTCATCCCATTATTAACCAAACGTGCAAGGTGGAAAATTGCTTTACGTTTAAGCCAAAAACTCTTAAACAATTGCACAGAAAAACCACATAAAACTGAATTGAACTATTCTTATAGTTGGGATAGATCCTCCTGAAGATTTTTGGGGCATATTGCTACAGATATGCGTAACAGAAACACAGAAAGACCTAGAATTTGACAGCATCCCATCACTCTCTCAATAAAGCACAAAAACAGCCATATGCATAGCTAAAAGATGTGAAAATAAATTCTCCATACGCTACTATTCAACACAAGTTATCAGAACGACTACCCTAATGTGTTTTGTTTACTGGCCCTTTAAGCCTGACACGAGCTGCGACATACGTGTATCGTGTGCTTCCAAGTGCTTGTCTCGTGAGTCTATGGTACGAGGTGGGGCGCATGGTACGCACGCTGGGATGCCTCGAATTCTGGGCTCTTACACGAGCACCAGTTCCTTCCAATGAAGATAAAACCAAAGATCACGAGCCTTTGGTAATTAGAAGGAAGAGAAAGGTGGAAGTGAAACCAAAAGGGCCAAACGTGCCATCGTCTGTTATATGCCCTTCATCAAGTACAGATTCCGAGCCGTTTTCATCACCTTCTAATCACAGATGGCTTCGTATTGCTAGCAAATGCTTAAAATGTGATTTCCCCCCCCCCCCGCTAAACGAATGTAATTCTAATATGTTAATACTGCGGCATATTATGTATTTAAATATAGATCTATACATTGCGCATGCCAGTTAGGTATCAATGAGATCACAGAGATACATTCTATGTATGTGGTGGCATGGGAGCTTCAGGATCATTATACTTTTTTATAGATTCACATTTGCTAGAAGAAAGTATATAGAATGACGTAGTATTTGACGTGAACCGTGCTATATAGATTATTGCAGCCCTAAGGGACGCTTCAAGTCATGATGCGCACTTTCACGCGTCTGACAGTCGAGTGTCACTTTTAAAATATTTTTTCCATTGCCAATGCGCAGCATCTCCTCTCACCCCTCCCCCCCCCAGATATTTGCATTGCAGGAGTTGCGTGTGTTTCGGAGCACATCTCTGGTACAGTGCAGCACACGCGTGTATGCTCGCCTCAGTCTGCTCCGGCACCAGCTTGCACATGAGTTTGGGGGTTTCAACACTAATGCACTGCAGCTTCTCCTAAAGGCAAGTGCATGTCTTTTCTTTCAGATGAGGAACGCATAATAACATTAACATACATCCTTTGTTGGTGGAGATGCATGGGGCGTTGGACTATCCCTCTAGTCTAGACCTTCTCTTTATTACTGCTTTTAGAAGATGCTACAGATTTAAAGCTTTTAAATGGGCGGCCAATCAGGAAGGAGATTTGTGCCACTTATCTGTGCCAAGACGCTACTCTAATTTTAGAGAAGGAAACACTCCAATGAACTTGCCCAACATCAGGACTTCATCCTTTGACCCCAACCATACTCCTTGAATAGATGTTGGAGAGCTCTCATACCCATCCAATCTGCATGGACCATGCACTACATCGGGGGTCTACTTAATAAAGGAGAGCTTTTGTTTCAACTCCCTGACTTCACTATACATTATAAATGACCGACCCCAGCGAGCTTCTGCTGCAGAACGAGCTTTGCAGGCCCTGTATTATGTGTAATGAAATCAGAGAGATGTTTACTTACACATTAAATTATGCCCCATACAGGGCCAGCTCAGCCCATCTCGCCTTAGAAATCTGCCAGTGCTGGGCCTTCAGAATGGATAGTGAAGTGAGGGACTTGAAACCACAACTCTCCCTTTAGTGAATAAAGCCCATCGAGAAGGACTTTACACACGCTGCCTCTCAGTCAGGATCCTGCTGCCAGAAGAAGCACCTGTTGCCTCCATCATTTGTGTAAACGAAGTGGCCAATTCTTTAGGCTTGTTCTGCACATATCTATAGTGTATTGCCTCGGTGTGATGAAACCACAAACACGTTACCGAGGATGATGAGCATTGACCGGTGCCGTTAGGAAACGCTTACACGCAATCTAAACTTAGCCTGGAAAGTCTTACCGGACAGTAAATAGCAAATCGCAAAGAACACACCGCTTTCTTTAAAGGTCATTCGGGGTATACAAAAAATAAAACGGATCGTTCTGAATAATTCACACGGCTGCGTTTATAACTATTACTGTAACGTTTGTGTAAAATGCTCTTTTTCTTAAATTACCTGGGAAAGTGGATTAAATATTAAAATACAGCCATAAAATACCATGAGGTTTTATGTAAGATTCTCCTGCTACTCAACAGCCATAATACACTCATTTTCTAAAAACAAAAATACGGGCAATTTTATGACCAAATGGCCCCCTAAACTCTCAGAGTGTTGGAACAGAGGTCCTCCTTCTACTTTTCTATAATCCAAGCATTATCCTTATTCTTCCAAAACCAGAAAGCCTCCCAACTAGACAAGGAAAGGCGCTCTTTTTAACGCAATCAAATATCCCAGACCATCAGCTCTCTACAACATTCAACTCTCTCGACATAAAACATTCCCACGTAATGAACGTGAAAAGAAAACACGTAAGATCAGCGGAGAGATCTACAGACTGAAGAGACCCCACCGTCTGCAGGTCTATCTGTAAAGACACAAGAAGCCGCCCCGTTTGTCGAGACAGCCTTAGTTATATTGCCACAGAATGACACCACACTCCCAAGTGCCCTGGAGTACCATTCTCCTCACATGTGACTTCTCAAACATTTCTTAATTCCCAAGATTCAATTTCGCTTCCAAAATATTTCAGGGTTTAAGGCTCTGCGCCAAATCCTATGTGCATCGCCCGACCCGTCTCGGGATCCCATGACTGCCACCTGTTCTCCCATACTTTACATTATAGGACTTCAGGGCCATGTCTTCTGTGGCCGATGCCAAGCGGCTAATAAATTTGTTGTTGGTTAACATTTTAACATCAAGGATGCACATCCTCCTGTTAAGAATAAAATATTTTTTTTGCAAAGTGGAAACAAATAATAAAAATGGCCTACATTAAAGTTCTAGATGTGGAACCTTCTCCATGACAAGGAGCTCTCCTGCGGATTGTGCCGCGCCAAGTTCAACCATGCTTACATTATACATGGGCCCAAGTGCAAAAATAGAATTTGATGGCAGAAAAGAACTATTCAGCCCATCTAGTCTGCCCATTTTTCATGATGCAAAAACTCAGACCTTCATCAGTCCTTGGTCTTGTCCTTGATTCTAGAGCTTTATTCATGTTTAAACCCCTCACTGCATCTGCCTCCACCACTTCTGCTAGGAGGCTGTTCCCCTTATCTACCACCCTCTCAAACACAACCCAACCTGTGACAATCTAAAGCCATCTCCAGTTAATCTGGGAAAGATAAAACGTACAGCATGAACCAAGAGGAAGAGTTAATGGGGAACAGCAAGAAGGTCGTTAAAAGATTTAAGTCACTAACAGGTTTCCGTCAACTTTGCCAAGACTCTTTCAGTTGGCCGTCATCGACTGCCTACGTTGTTGAGCGAGTTCCCTGATGACCGCAGCTGCCAGGGAAAAGCACTTGGCGTTTGTAAGCGTGCCCCCTCAGCTTGCGCATGTGCCAGTCTAATAGCCCAGATTTATTTACCCAGCTCACAGGAACGCCGATAGAATCCGCGAAAGACCCAAAAACAAAAGGTAGTCGACGTACAGTATTCCAAGTTCTGAGTATATTTCACAGGAGGACAGCGTCTAAGACTAGAGGGTCAGAGACGAAGATGTCATACAAAGAACTTTTACTTTACTGAGAGGGTGGTAGATAATTGGAACAGCCTCCCAGTAAAGAGGTTAATACAATAAGGGAATTTAATGTGATTATGCGGAACATAAGACCACCAACATCAAAGGTTGAACTTGAACCTAACTTAGTAAGCCACCAAAGAGCAAAGGATTTGAGGTTCCTACCGCAGGACACAATGGGCAGAATACACGGACCAAATAGTTCTTATGAGCTGCCGAGTTTCTACACATTCCGGTGATATAGAAACTATACTTTACTGGCCGTTTCAAATTCCGATGATGACGATACTAAGTTGCAAATAGCTAATTATGAACTGTACTTGTAATGTGTTATTGGGGATCCGTGGCCAGAAAAAGGTTAATAAATACAAATACAGAGAACAAATAAAGTATTCCTGCCAAGGAACCGCCTAACAGGCTCCGTTCTCGAAACAGAAAGTTCATTTAAAAGCTATTTGGAAAGCGCCTGGGATGTTTCGGCCCTCCCTGCGTTACATGGAAGATGTAAATATTTATTGCCTCGAACACTTCCTACAGGAAAAAAACGGACAACAGAAGTCCCACCGCTCCGGATTTACAATCGTGATGGAATATCATCTGGGGTCAATTTCCTGTGGCAGAAATTACATTTTTGGGGGGTCAACGACAAAAAAATGAAAAAAATATATATAAAACATGTGCGCAAGTAGTAGTGATTGTTTTTTTTTAATAAAAACTATTAAAAAAGCACCACCTCCCACGGTAGCTTCAATCAGCAGCAAAGGCTTAACAGGGACGCTTCAATTCGCAAGAACTAGAAACGTTCCACAGCGAACGGGCGCCGCTCGCCCCGCGTGTATCACCGAGTCCACTGACAGCGATACGGCACATGTTTGGGAAGTGCGCTTAAATGCTTTCCTTGTACAGCGCAACTGAAAAAAAAAAAAAATACCATAGCTGAGAAGTCCCCTTGATTCTGCAAACTTCCAGCACTGGCTCTGCGAGTGTATTGGGGGTTCTATCGAGACCCCCTTTCTGCATGCGCAAGCATGGAAAGCGATCCCATTGATTTTAGTGGCCGTGCTTTCCCTCGTACTTGTGGCCCTAAGTAGAGAAGAAGCAGCTTGAAATGTCGGTACAAAGTACTTCTGTGTGCCTTCATTGTCCAGAGGTCCCCGCGGGTTGTCCCTTAAAGCCACTAGTTACAGTATTACTCATACGGTTAGTGGGACAATCAGCATTTGGAACGCATACCGTTTTGATGTTAAATGGACTATTATAGAAATACGGCTTTATGACAAGCAGCAATGGTTTTAATTACTTCAATTCAGTGAAAAAAAAAAAACTAGGCTCACCATTCACCAGCAGGGTTAAAAATGCAAATCAAAGATTGAAAAAGATTACACTCCGGGGTAAATGTAAAGTGTCTTGTTATTGCAATATAAATTATTTATACACAACACGGAACAAATACCGCGTGTAAATACAACGAAACAGAACGTGTTCGGGACTAACAAACATGATAAGAAAACCAACAAATCCAAGCACTTGCTCTTCACCAGCTCCTTCAGCTTCTGTCAGCCATCGTTTAAACACGAGGACTGGGGAAGCCAACAAGAAGCCCTCCAGCTCTTGAGCTACAACCCCCCCCCCACGGTGCTTATTGGCAGCCAACGCCTCCATGTGGCTCCATCAGTGCTATGAAACGGAAGGACATGAACCAGAAGTGGTCCCCACTGATGACCTCTTCCCATCGTGTTGGAGAACTCCTTATTCTCTGGGACGCCAGCTTTACAGCTACCTTTTCACTCCAGAAACCATCCAACAGCTTTACTGCGACAATGTAGCCAGAAACTTCTGGTAGAATCTTGGGACTTAAAAATAACTCATAATAAATGTTTTATGCAATAACTAAACAAACGATAATGCTGTTTATTAAATGTACCCAACGGCAGATCAATGTGAGGGCCGCATTATATCAGTGGGACACTATTACGTTAATTATCAAACATAATTGATACATGGTAGGGGTGTCAGAGACATTAAACTGCCCCTTTAAGCTCCCCGTGAGTGGAGCTGAATAAAGGACATCCCAGTCTGACCGATTTCCACTGCTTCCCACAAATCACTTAAAATCAACTGCTGATTCGCAGCACGGAGAGGTCATCGAGGCGTTACTGGACAGAATCTGGTTATTTACCTCGCCTCTTCTGCTCGGGAAAAGAGTTTGACGCAGAACACTTCTCTCTCCCGAGACACGCTTTAAATAACAATAGATTAAATGTAGCAGCAGCATGAAATAAAACGCTACTTTACAACGCATGACGCTAATCCGTATCTATAGGAGGCCAATAACCGCGTTCATAATAATACTAGAAATAATTAGTGAAATATGTCTTGGGTCAGGCTGCTACATGGTATACAGGAGAGAAACAAACAATGGTGTTTGCCTTTCACCTGAACAGAAGCTACCTGATCCAAACCGAGACAGAGAACACCAAAGAATGAAAAGATTGGGTGCGCGGAACCCAATTCGTAGCCATCCGCAGGTCTACGGTAGCCGCAGAGCCGGCACAGAATCTCCTACACCGTGGGGGACATAGATGATGTCTACAGAGACCGGCTTTGAGGCAGAGGCTAAAAGAATGTCGGTGCAAGACAGCCAACATTTACCAAAAATCAGCAGCGACACATTTCTGAAATCACGTTTGGAGGGCTTGTGGTATTTGCCTTAAATCTGCATTAAGAGCGCACACATACAGGGCCGGACTGGAGATGACGAACCGGCCCTGGACCTTTACAAGGCGCAGCCGACAGCGGGATACGAGATGCCTATCCGGCCGCCGGGGCAGCGGACCGCTAGAGTATCTGTCGGCCATCAGGCATTAGCCCTGGGTACCAGATGGGCAGCCGGAGCCAGCACACACACACATTATATGTTCATTAAGACGCCTGAGTGTACGTAGCTCTTCCATCACTAGTTGTAGACGTATAGAATTGCACCATGTTAGCCACGGAAAGAAAATGAGCAAAACCGGAAAAATATAAAAATCTGATACTTTCAGAAAGGTTTTTTTTTCTTCTGCTATGGCAACATCAGTGCCTTGTCTGTGTGCCACGCAAGATGCTCGGTAACAATCACTAGCGCTACGGCCCGGCACCCGGAGAAAAGCAAACCCAAGCCGGAACCGGGGGAACCCAAGCCGGAACACCTCGGCTACAGTGTCCTCTGCCAGGTAACGCGATGGACTATTCTATCTGCCACCTAGCTACATGAACACCAATTTGGGAGAAGCCAGGGAGTGACAGCGCCGCCCCACCCCCTCCGCTCCAGGATTAGGCTTCAAGACCAGGAGCTCTAGTACACAAAGCAGCCGGCTGGAGCGTGACCTCACCCGGCCACAAGCTGTGCTTGGCAGCCCTCCCAGTACCCAGCCATGCAGAACACGCATAGGCCACGGCATATACCCCAACACGCGGGGCTCCTCATCCCCCGAAATGTCTATATCCGCCCGAGGCACTAGAAACACCCCGGCAGCTCCCAACATGCTCAGCCACAGGGGGAATGAAGTCACATTCCTAATGCATTTGCACCAAAGCCAATGAATATCGATCATCACCGGGGCCTGCGGAGCGGATAACGCTCAACTGCAAGACCGGTGAAGCGGCTGCACGGCGGGAGGTAACGTGTGTGCATTCGGGGGGCGGCGCAGGGGATACAGCCGTATGGAAAAGGGTTAGGGGGGCACTAGTGTATGCTGGGCACACGGGGAACACGACTGACTGCAACGGGCACCCCGGAGGAAGAGGGTAAGGAAGGGTAACAGCATGGGCACCCCGGGATAAGCGGAGGGGGTATTGAGCCCACAGGGCGGTGCACGGCGCCTCTTACCTTCTGGGAGTTTTGCTGCAGGACATTTTGCTCCACGGTCATGGCCCAGCTCCTCCTCCTGCCCCTGCCTGTGCAGCTGAAACCCCGAACACGGGAAAGAGTCGGCGAAGCGAAGGGCTGTCAGGGGCAGCTTGGCGGGACCATTAGCCATCAGCTGCAGGATGTCCGGGCCTGGGAATGGCAGCCTCTGCGCGCTGCTGCTGCTCACTGACACCGCCCGTCTCTCCCGAGCAGCTCAGCACCACTCCTACCACTCACATGCACAGAGTCACCGGGGGCCGGGCCTCCGCCACTCCTCCCCCCACCGCGGGAGCAGCCGCACGGAGAGCTCGGGGCTCGGCCACAGACCAGACGGACGCCAAGTGCAGCAGAGCAAACGGCAGCTGCCGCTCTCTCCCTGCCTGGCAATACGGACTTTAACGTGTATTGGAAGGGTCAGATTTCTTGAGGAGTTTCCCTGAGCAGACTCTGCGTCCCCTGGAAGAGCCCATTGCATTTACTATGCGGCGCGTCACCGGTTCCGGGCCAGAGGCTCAGCGGGTGACGGCCCCTGTGCCTGTTCGTGCGATGTATCGCCGCTGTTCAATGGGCCAGATATGGATGTAATTTCTCTCTCTTTAGTGGCATAACAAACAATGGCCGGGTCCTTGTTTCAGATTTAGGCTGGGGGTCCCTAAGCTCCTCTCACACACAGACGCAGTGTTATTTATACACGGTAACATGCTTACACACACTCACTCACATGCACATATTTATCTTCTGCTCACTCACACTCCAGCACTTTCTCATGCTCAGACTCAGAGTGCTGGGAGTGAGGGAGAGAGGCCTGCAGGGCTAGCGGTATGACCGACGTGACCTCTCTTACACCAGTTGCGGTGATGGCGTGTATTAGGTGATCGCTTGGGGGCACAAGAGGTGGGCTGTGAGCAAACCTACTCCGGGATGCAAATGGTCCAACAATTGGTGCTACTTATCACAGAGCTGTCAGGAGTCTCGGGGTCACGATACTGGATGGGGTCTTGCATATGAAATGCCGGAGATATAGTAGGTAATAACGTCTGAACCGGAAACTCGTAATTTACATATAGAAACATGGGATTTTAAAGGCTTTGGTTACAGTTACGAGGTTAACCAAGTATATTTCATTAACAATAATCTTTATCAATATACACCGATCAGCGATAACATTATGACTGCCTGCCTAATATTGTGTAGGTCCCCCTTTTGCGTCGAGGCATGGACTCCACTAGACCTCTGAAGGTGCGCTGTGATATCCGGCACCGAGAAGTTAGCAGCAGATCTTTTAAGTCCTGTAAGTTGCGAGGTGCGGCCTCCATGGATGCGTCCTGGTGCCGTTTGTTATCCAGGTAAACGACGCACCCGGCCATCCACGTGATGTAAAAGAAAACATCATTCATCAGACCAGTTCTTATGCTCACGTAACCATTGTAGGCGCTTTTGCCAGTGGACAGGGGTCAGCATGGGCACCTTGACTGGTCTCCCCCATACACAACAAACTGCAATGCTCTGTGTGTTCTGAAACCTTTCTATAACAGAACCAGCATGAACTTTTTCAGCAATTTCAGCTACAATAGCTCGTCTGTTTGGCCACAGGGGCCAGTCTTTGCCCTCCATGTGCATCAATGAGCCCTGGCCATCCATGACCCTGACACTGGTTCACTGATTTTCCTTCCTTGGACTGCTTCTGATAGGTACTGACCACTGCAGACCGGGAGTTTTCCTGCTTCTAACACATCAACTTTGAGGACGAAATGTTCACTTACTGCCTAATATATCCCACCAACTGACTATGAGTGTTATTCACTTCACCTGTCAGTGCTCAGAATGTAACAGCTGATCTTTGTGTATGGAGGTTATACAATTTGCGTTTCATTGGCCAGCACTGGCATTTACTCATAACAACAAGTATTTGAAGGGTTAACAATATTTATTGTAACGTACCATATTGATTTTAAGTGTAATAGAATCTATACATGGAAAACAATCTAAGTTTCAGTAGAAAAGGAATGTAGTTGCATATATGCATATAACAAATTAGGAAAGAATTGACCCTCTTTCTCTGTGTATGAATTATGCTGGTTAATTTATACTGAGAGTATACGGCTAGCATTATAAAATTGTATAAATATGGAACACATGGAAAATATGCATATAAAATATATATGATCAAATCTAAACATTGTTGTCACAAAATCAGAAAGCCGAAGCTGGGGGCCGGACATTGTTAGATATTTAATTATCCAATGCTATGTAATCTATAGGTTAATATATGGAGGCCTAGGGCCATATAGAGCTCCCGGAGAGCTGAATCCACCGTATTAGTCAGTAACTGGATAAAACAATAGAACTTGCATTATTCGCCTTCCTCTGGATTGCTAAATGTAAAATTTAGGATCAGGCTGTGGGTTAGTTGTAGGGTCTGGAAGGATTTTTTTCCCCTTTAGAGCTGTGTAATTGCCCTAGGTTTTTTTTCCTTCAATGTACTATTTTGGTTCTAACTTAAATTAAAAAAAAAATCCAAAAAATGTAAACTCTTGTGGTTTCTTTTGAATCTGTTCTTGAGAGTGAAGGTAATAGAGGTTTAACCTTCTTATGATGTCATTTCACTCCGTATCTATGAGCCACTTTGTATACAGGTGCTTTCAGGTCATATAATTAATACACAATGGATTAGGTAATTTAAATAGGCATTAGCATAGAAATGGAGCTCTGCTCACTAAATGAATTTGATGTTTGATGACTACCATGGTCGTTCACGTGATTAGTTCCAGTTGAGTTCAGCTCATTCCCCATTAATGTTGGTGTGGAGTCTGCTCCCATTTGAGTTTGTTAGGGGGAATATTGCAATGGAGCCCGGCAGGTATAACTGTTAAGAACATTCAGTACTAATTCCTCACGCTATTATTACACCCTCCTGGTATGTACTCTGGAAATATGTTTCATGCCCGATCACGTCTCATGTAAGTAGGTACTCGGTTTTTTCCCCTAATTAGAAAGCTGGCACAAGAAATTCATGACACCAAAGTGGGACCTTACTTGTCATCTACCTGACATGGAATTTCATTCGCCCAAATACTACACCCTGTATCCAGAAACTTAATTATCACAGAGACAAAAAAGAATGACTAAGAAATAAATGCAAACTAAAATATTAAAAAGAAAGAATAAAAAAATTAATAAAATGTAAAGATAATAAAGACTCCAGTGATTATCAAAGTACAAAAACAAGAATAAAAATAGGGTAGAATTTAAGGGTGTATTTTAAGGACTTCTACCCATGGCATAAAAAAAAAAGTGTTTTTGCTTTCAATTTATCACCATAGTTTATTCTCTTTTTATATAACATATATAATATAATTAAATAATGATCAAAAGAAAGCCCTTGTCCTGGAAAAAAAACAGTACATAATTTGTCTAGGTACTGTAAATGAGAAAGAAGAAAATTACAGCTAAAGACCCCAAAAATGTTAAAAATTGTCACAAAGGGTTTAACTGCCAATTGTATTAATAACATGCAATTTCCACCAGTATAGTTGTAACAGTGTCATCAGTTTAAACACAAATCCTTTGGCATGATTCATGACATGTAAGTAACTGCTACAGTATAAACTTGATGTAAATAAGCACTAGAACAATGAGAGAGATGGTCACAGCACTTGAACCCATTGCATTTGGCTGTGAGAATCTATCAACCTTATGTTTCTCATTGTTCTAGTGCGTATATAGTATATATATCCTGGAAAGTCTATACTGGAAACAGTTACTTTAATGTCATGAATTATGCCAAAGATTTGTTTGATTGTGACACGGTTACAATTATACCTGTGGAAACAACCCAGGATTACAAGGGGTTAAGATGACCAATATAGAGTGTGGGTATTGGTGTTTTGATTAAGATATGTGACATTAAGGAAGTGATGCAATATATTATCCTGACAAAGACTGAAACGTTGATGGTTGTGTGACTAAATTACCTATTTATTTAAGTCCTGTGAGTGGGGGCTATCTTGGACTGATAGCTATCAACCTCACTGCACCCAGGCAGCTAGAGAGGTTGGGAGGCTTGTTGTCGGCTATTTACCCCCCAACATGTTTGCCAGTTTGTGTGCAGATGCTGGGAAGATGAGATCATAGCAGCCAGGTTAGTACCCCCCCCCCCCACACAGTAATGCTAGTAAGCAGTGTTCCCTCTAAGCTGTGCGCTTGTGCGCGTGCACATAGCATTTTTAGAGAGCGCACACGTCCAAAAATTGTGCGCACATAATTTTGGCTCTGGGAACATTTTTGCACAAGAGAAATTTTCTGCGCACACCACCTAAGAAAAATTAGATGGAACATTGCTAGTAAGGCTGGATAAGTGCTGGTGGTACTGGTTTGTTTTTATGTGAACCCTCAATGTAAGCCTAGTATAAAGAAAAGTGTGCATGTGTGTGTGTGATGACTCTGGTACTAATGTGGAGACATTATGGATGGAAATTAGCATAAAAAGAGTTGCACATTACTTGTGGGTATATGCTAGAAGCCGCCAAAGTAGAGACCCCAACCACTAGGGATGCCTGTCTAGATCTGGAGCTTATATCAAACAATAGTGACCATAACATGGTTTCACTTGAGATTAATTTAAAAAATCAAATGGGTAACTGCTTCACCAAGATGCTTAATTTTAGAAGGGCCAACTTTGACAGGCTGAGGTCATCACGCACATCAATGTATACCTTTGGGAAACAAATGCAAAACACGCCAGTGTGGCTCACCAGTAATGTAAGACAGGAAATAAAACCTCTGAAATTGCAAACTTGGTGAGGACAGAGACAGAGATATGTTAAATAATTTTAACATTCCTGTTGACGCCAACAGCTGAGCCCCTGCTGGCTGATTTTATAAAACCTTTCCAACAAACATGGGATTGTCTGATACAGGAAAAAGTGCTTAGGAAATGAAACACTGTTAAGGCAGACAGTACTTAAGTAGTTAAGCCTAATGCCGGCCAGACAATTATTTTTGATCTCTAGGGATTCTTTCGGTTCAGGTATATGCCCATATTTAAAGGCCTCAAAATCTCTGGAGGGCAACTACAGGCCAGGGAGCTTGACATTTGATGTGGGGAAATTGTTTGAAGGGTTGCCAAGAATACATTTAGAATCAGAATATAATTAGTAAACGTCAGCATGGTTTTGTGAAAGACAGTCATTAAACCAACCTTATATCATTCTATGAAGCAGTCATATAACTAGAAGCGGCAGTAGATGTGATCTATTTGGACTTTGCTAAGGCATTTGATATAGTTCCACACAAAAGGCTACTGTACAAATTGTCAGAAATAGGCTTAGGGGCAAATGTATGCATTAGGATTGAAAAAGGTAGAATTGTTAACCCCTTAATGACAAAGCCAGTACATGTACGGGCTCAAAATGCATTGTTTTCAATGGGTTTAGGGACCGCCCATTGTCCTTAAGGGGTTAATAATCTCCCATTGCATTGAGAGCCATGCCTTAGTATTTGCTGATGACACAAAATTAGATAGGATAATACAGTCTAACGTTGATGTTGCTTCTCTGCAGGAGGATTTAGACAGAGTGTGGGACTGGGCAGGCACGTGGCAAATGAAGTTCAATACAGACAAATGTAAAGTTTCTTACCCACCAGCGCACATGCGCGTGCCACACCAAAGATGGCCGACGAAAGGAATAAACAGCCAACTACGCATGCGTGCCACATCAAAGATGGCCGACCGTTACAACCTGCGGCGCAATAGATATTACCCTTTTTTTCTATACATTCCAGCAATTAGCAGAAGGTGGGTTTTTTTACCTGGGGCTATTTAAGGACACCTCAGCTGACCACTCATTGCCTGTCAAAGAGTTTCTTTATTAGTACTCTGGGCTCTGTTTGCATTTTTTTGTGACTGTACGGTTTTGACCTCCGCTCGTTTCAGTTTACCCTTCCCGCTCCTGTCCATGACCTCGGCTCAGCTTCTCGGTTATCCTGCCTGCTCCTACCCTTGACCTCGGCTTAATTTTTCACTACTCCTTACCATTCCCTGCCGGTTACAACAAGTAAGAAAAATAAAAGAATTTGGAACGGGGAAAATAGTATCTCAGTAATGAGATCTTTAGTACAGTATCCCCTTCCCAGATGATCTGAGCTTGTTAGTGTACCTTTGGAATATAATCAACACACATAAAGTAAATGCTAATAGTAGTTAAACCTACTCCTTTTTTAACAGAAAATAGAAGTCCTACTTATTTACAAACACCCTCAGTTTTTTCTCTAAGGGAAAGTGAATTTTTTTGGTCATCCGCCTGGGACATCATTTCAATGAAGAGTTTATTTCATATAAAGTCACATGTTACAGATAAAAACTGTAATCAAAGATCATATGGAAATAACTCCACATCTGACTCATTTAAGCAAGAAAACCACAAGAAGAGACAAAAAGCCGTTGTTATGAGTGAGACATATTTACTTTTTTGTGGTTAGATGTTTTGCCACAGTTTCAATTTCCATGTAACCGTCCATGTGATCTGCATATTAGGGAATCACATTTTATGTGTTTTTAATTTCAGAGTTAGTGAGAAATTGCTCCGTTAGTATATGATCCTCTGTTGTTTTGAACATTTCAACTCATGGACTTCACTATGACTAAGGAATGGCCCATCCAATTGAGTGTCACCTGCGAGATGGGCCGAACTGGACCTGCATGCTGGGTCAGCTTTATATTTAATGGGGAAAGCTTCCCTCCATGCCCCCTGGTCCTGAGTACAACGTGGAGGTCTGCGTGCCATCCGCTACTAAGCACCAGGATATGATGTCATTTTGCGGGTGCTTCCTACCAGCAGATGATGCAGCTACAAAGAGGAAACGCATCTATCTAGATCCCTTTGCTTTTTTGTCCCTCCCCCTTTGTTGGGCATCAAGGGCCAGTGTGGGCCCCCATGGAGTGTCTGGGCCCTAGACAGATGTATCTTTTTGTCTGAATTTAACTACAGGTGGCTTGGCTTTTGTTAACATTCTTAAAAAACTCCTTCAAGGTGAACTTTAAATGATACAAAGCATGATTGTTCAGGAACCCTCTGATCCCTTCTGCTTCTGAGCTTTCGTTGAAACTTGCAGTATGGTGATGTGAGCTGATACTGACTGATGTTGACTGTAGTCGCTTCTGCTAGTTTCAACTGGCTGAGCAAGAGAGTTATAGCCAGTTTAGGAAGCATTGCTGTAATATGTCAGCAGGAAAGACACTATTGCATGCTTTGAGTTCCAAAGGCATTCACAAAAGATTACAATCAAACGTCTCTTTGTGAAGCTCTGTTTTCCTGCATCTCCAGGCCAGTTTCTGCTATTCTGATCATCCATGTTCAGCCTGCCCCCCCCCCCAGTTCCCACCCACTAAAAGCTGTCTAAGCTCTAAATTGCCCACCCTGGGAAGTTTGCAGGTATGATTAATGTTACGTGGACTAATCACCTTCATTCACAAAAGTGAGGGTAAAAGCAAGACCACATGAACGTGAATTCACATTAATGACATCATCTTGAACACTTGCTCCAAAGAAGTCTCCAAGACTAAATATTACACTTTGTAAGTTCTCCCACTACATAAGTTATGGTGGGTAAAGGTGATGGAAAACCCTTCCACTAAAATTTAGAGGTATGTAGAAGCATTATTAAACACTCATCTACAGACACCAGACAAGCCAGAAGGCCTCAGAAATCCCGAGTTTTGTCTAAAGGCTGTCCTGTACAGAGGGCAATTGCTTTCAAGGGATCCATGTATAAAGTGGATATAGTGGCAAAAGGTGATAATTGTTGACCTTATTTACATGCGCCTACCCAGAATCCCTTGTGGTTGTGGCAGCACCATGAGATTTCTGAGGGAACAACAAGCATTCTGGCCTGTCTGGTGTCTGTAGATGAGTGTTTAATAATGATTCTACATACCCCTAAGTTCTCCCGGATAATACAGTCTTCTGATCAGTAACCTCTGTCCTTTCGGTACTTCGATCTGCAGCACAGACATCCCCTGCTTTTTTTCTTTTATACACTTTGCATACTACAGGGCAACCTTTTAGCTAATTAACATGACTGGCGTGCAAATATTCCAATTGATACTTCTCATATGCAACAATTGACATTCAAGAAGCATGACATTTATGAAAAAATATTGTGAAACACATGTAACATCTCCACCTGCTGGATCATGTGAAGTGATGAGCCTCACTGTAAGGGTTCACAACTCATGGGGGAGTATTCACTAAACAGAGAGTTCAAAGGATAGCTGTAGTTTCAACCTCACTTCACTATTCATTATGAAGGACCAACACTGAACGATTTCTCTAGTAAGAAGGACTGAGCTGGTCCTGTATAATGCATAATTCAATGGGTAAGGAAAGTTTAAAGACATTGCAATGATTCAACTAAACATTATACAGGGGCAACCAAGCTCACAGAGGCTGGAACTTCCTAATACTGTATATAGGGAAGTGAAGGATTTGAAACCACAGCTCTCCTGCAATCTCTTCTGACAGCACTCCTTTAGTTAATAAACCTCTATATGTGGTTAGGTTGTCCTCTTAGTGGTCATGATTCACAACACCCAGAAATTAAGTGAATCCAGAAACGAGTGGAAACTGGCACCAATCAATCCCATCAAAAACAAAGTGCCATGCCCAGGTCCTCCAAACCCCAGGTCTGCCCGCCGCCATCCACAATATCCCTTAGTACTCGGTGCAAGACTGTAACTCAATGGCTTCCATGACTAAATTGAACTGACATTGTAAGAAAATCCGGAGACTCGATTTAAACATCAGTGAACATTGACACTTTTCTCTGAGAAAGATAGCATTGCTGTTTCCTATTACAAACAATCATCAACAGATATAGATGGGTGCACAATCCAATCTTTATGAAAGGTTTACCCAAAAGCTAGCCATTTTCCAGTCCTTAATATCACCACACTGGCATTCTGTTTCATTTATCGATTACCCATAATGGACAAAAAATAGGTATAAATGTTTGCTTGACACATTTTCCCCAAAAAGCTATAACAACTAAGACAATGTATATCCAGGATATGTTAAGAAATAGGCGTTCTTTTATCATATGGGAGACCCGAAGAAGAAGTGCATAAGTATGTTAACAGATTTAAGCCATCACCACGAAAATTAGGTGGATTTCATAGATGAATACATAGGTTTGTATGGCATGAAATGTCTTAAGATTTTCCCTGCTCAATACATCCCTACCTAATTTATCGCTCATTGAGAAAAAATATTGACTTCCATCCCAACCGTTGTTGTTTGTAAAACCCTAAAATATCTTGGGTGCTTCAAAATCTAAAGTTACTGTATGATTCTGTAAGTTACTGTAAGATTCTCTTCCCACCAAGATACCATCAGAATGATTTGTGAATTCACTTTAACTGGGCAGTACCTGTCTATTGCATTATGTCATGTACAAAAAGGCTGAAATGTGCAGCCTTTAGCCAAAATATGATGCTTATAACTATCTCAAAAGGTCACTGGCACTGACATATACTTCTCTGCTCAACAGATAAGGAGCGTTAGTGGTTTTGGCATTGTCGTGGCTTCTTTCTCAGTGCTTCAAGCTATACTTGGCTCTGCAGTTGTCTTCACAGTTACTGACGGAGGGGCAGTTAAGGCATCCATACATTGGTTATGCAAGAGTAAACTATTTCACGTCAGGGACATGTCCTGTCATTAGATATCCACTGTGTGCATTTACATCCTTAGCCTCTAGCCTGATAAAAACTCAGCAATGGCTTCATCGGGACAGTTCTTCTTCTTACCAGATACAGTCGCTGTTACTTTTTTTGTGTTTGGATATTTGACAGAGCAGATACAATTAAATACTATAAAATAACACAATCAACGTGCAAATTTCATTGTTAGCAACTCCTATTATTTCACATACAAAAGTAGGAAAGGCCAACTTATGGTTTCTATATTTTTATTGGGTTTATGTGTTGTGTGTTGCTGCATAGATAAAACGTACCGTATTTGCTCGATTATAAGACGACCCCCCCCCAAAATTTGAATATTAATTTAGGAAAAAAAGAAAAAGCCTGAATATAAGACTACCCTATAGGAAAAAAAGTTTTACTAGTAAATATTAATTCACATGTAAACTATTTTTTCATATTTAATAAAAACTATGATTGAGAAAAATGTCTATTTTGTTTTTATTTCCTTTTATTTGCCAATCTGCCCTCAGTTATGCACATCTGCCCCCCCAGATATTCCTTATACACCCCTATATGCCACTCTGCCTCTCTGAAATTCTTTTTAACCCCCTATATGCCACTCTGCCTCCCTGATATTCCTTTTAACCCCCTATGTGCCACTCTGCCTCCCTGATATTCTTTTTAACCCCCTATATGCCACTCTGCCTCCCTGATATTCCTTTTAACCCCCTATACTCTGCCTCCAGAAAGCCCTTATACTCCCTCCATATGCCACTCTTGCCCTCCCCCGACTTACCAGTGCATCCCTAGACTTGTCCCCCATGCTTCACATTCCTTGGTGTAGTGGGGGCAGCCGCTGCTGCCGGCGCTTCCACCGGGGCTTCTATGACTGAGCACCAAAAGGTCATGTGATGCCGGCACTCCATCATAGAAGTCCCAGAGGAAGTCCCAGAGGAAGTGCTGGCAGCAGCGGAGGTTGTCTGCGCGTATCGCACAGACGCCCACCGGCTGCCAGAGAGGAGGATCTGGAACTTAGTCTTGTACCTCTATTTGAGGTCTGATTATAAGACGATGGTTATTTTTCAGAGCTTTTGCTCTGAAAAAAGCTTGTCTAATAATCGAGCAAATATGGTAATTATTGTATAGAATGTTTAGACATTGTATAGACTGACAACCTTAGTGTGTTACATGTTAACAGATGCGAAAATGCTGTATACAACAGCAACAATAGGCTCTGACAGACATATGAGTCGCCTATGTGTCCATTGATGACCTTCATTTGCTCCCTTTGCTTGGTGTTCTGGTACATCTACTGTCCATGTTTTGATCACAGCTAGCCTTTGAGTATTCATAGATCTCTTGGCTATGTAGTCCAAGTATTACCGTACAGTCCTCCTTCCTAGAAAACTCTACCAAAGTACCAGGCAACCTCCCCCCAGGGTCCATCTAGAGATAGATGATGACATGAATGTGTTCTACTTCAGTTACATATTCTGTGCCTTTGGTCATACACTGTCTGGCATGTTTCTGTGGCTAGGTGTGTTAAATGTAGTGTCCGTGGTTGTTTTTGTTACACTCTGTATATAGGGTATGCTTGTGAGCTGGGCTGGCTGGCCCATATTTCCTGTACCCTACTCTTGCTTGCTTGTAACAATTTTGTCCCTAACTGGACCTTAAGTTACCCAGTGTTGATCATAGGGTATTCACCTTCGATAACCACCTCTATACTTTAGCAGTGAAGCATTCTTGATGACATTGTGTTATTTTTTGGGGGGGTCATTGACATGATCCCCATCAGTATTTTTTAGCTCTCCTCTGTCTCTCTCTAACTCATGGAGGAAAGAGGTAGATACTAAGGCTGACAAAGACATTGCCTTTCTTAGCTGCTGGTTAACACACACTTGATATGTTCTAGGAGCCATGATATGCACATACAGTAAGGCTTGGGGATTGCTTGTTGCTGTCCTTCCGTGGCCTCTGGACAGGCGTAAACACTGGCTCCTGACAAAACCGACGAGCACAGTCTCTGACAGCAATCACTTGACAGTGTGACATACAAATACCCATCGTTCTTCATCAAGGGGTTAAGGTGGACATACATTACTGTACCGATTGAGTTAATAAAACATAATATCTATCTGCAAAGTTTAATGGAGTTCTCAAATGGCTGATAAAATACTTTCAAGTTCAGAGAATAACAAAATAACTATTTATTTAAATGTTACATCCTATTCCAATGTGATAACCCAAAACATACCAAAAATGGCTGTTTATTGGGACAGAACCAAAAGCAGTCGTTGCTGCCCCGATGAGTCAAAACATTGGAATAGGGCGTAACAAATGCTGCATGGAGATATGTCATCCGATCTACTATCACATCTTAACGTTTGTTTTTACTTTTCTGCTTATCATACTATTTGTATTTCGGTGCTCTTGCTTTTCTGTCATTTTTGAAAAACTGTCACAGTATACTTAATCAATTATCTTAAGCATTCCAAAAGATGTTATACATAAATACATTTCTCGTTATATATTTCCTTAATTTAGCTTTTTTAGTCTCAACGTTTACAGATACAAGGGACGTTCAAAAAGTTTCCGCACTTTTATATATTTGTTGGAAACGGTGAAGGCGGGAGGAGTAGCAGTTGAAGAGGTTGCAGGAAAGCTGAGTGTGAGTGATAGATCTGCCTCTGCCCTGATTCATGACAGCCTTAAGTTCAGTAAAGTGTGCGCCAGGTGGGTGCCTAAGCAGCTGACGCAGGAGCATAAGCACGAGCCCTTAGACGTTTGTTCCCGACACATGGCCCGTTATCATGAAGAAGGTGATGATTTTCTGCAGAAGATTGCATGGCAAAGGAAGGTGACTATATAGAAAAGTGACGTAATTTGTTTTTTGTGTAATCTGTTTTGAAATAAATAAAGTAAAAAATAAAGTAAAAAAAAAAGTATGGCAACTTTTTGAACGTCCCTCGTATTATAAAGCAAATACTGTATTGTATGTTACTAATATTATATATTGTTGTTAATAAGTGAGGCATACTGACCTCTTGTGGAACAAATAGGATACTTCAAGGATAAGATAAGTAAAATGTTATTTGAAAGCATTTTTGTAGTAGTCAGTAGTCAGTTGAGTTAATAGTTAAATCTTCCATGTCCTCGCCTGGAACTCTGACTATATGTACCCTCTTCTCCTTTAGGGGCATCCCTGTTCCCTCTGCCCGCTGTTCAAAAGGTTAATGAATCTGCAAGTTTCTTGCCTTGTTCGACTCACATCAACGTGACTCTCGTCTTGTGCCATTTATTTTGTGAGTGCAAACACGCATTTTTAGCAAACACGCAAGCATTTGTGTGTAGCTAGAACACGCTGGCAGCCAGTAGCGTACCTAGTGGGGGGGGCAGTCCGCCCCAGGTGCCGCTCATCAGGGGGCAGTCTGCGGTTTTAGAAACAAACCTTATTTGGTTATTGTTGTCAGAGTCCAAATATGTTTATATATTTGTTGCCAACTTTATTAGGGTAAGAAGCGCAGACAGTTTTTGTTTCTTGTATACATTGTACAGCCAATACACTGTTTCTTGCAGCATGCTTACACCTGTTTGGTAGGCCTCATATTATACATTTGTATTAATTGAGCCTGTGACTAGCTTAGCGCACCGACATTTTTTCTTTTCCCTGTTTGCACATATTTGAGGTTGTTGGCTCCTCATCAGTCTGGTTGCAGCTTGCTGTCCAGGGGTTAATAGGGAGGAGGTTTAATTGCACCTCCCCCAACACATTAATAAGGTTTTGGTAGCAGTATAAACTGCTTTGTGTGCCCACTATGTAGGAGGTGAGAGTAGGTTCTCACCCTATTGAGAGTGTGCCTTGACGTGGCGGGTGAGCTTAATTATGCTTTGGCCAATTCATATAACCAAAACCTCTCATTTATATTATGTTTATATATTTGTTGCCAACTTTATTAGGGTAAGAAGCGGAGACAGTTTTTGTTTTTTTGTATACATTGTACAGCCAATACACTGTTTCTTGCAGCATGCTCACACCTGTTTGGTAGGCCTCATATTATACATTTGTATTATTTGAGCCTGTGACTAGCTTAGCGCACCGACATTTCTTCTTTTCCCTGTTTGCCATACAAAAAAAAAATGTTGCCGTTTTTTTTTGTCTTGGAGGATAAAGGACTACTTGTAAACAAGGTGTTGAAAGGTTTTCTGTTTCCAATAAGTAAAGGTCGAGATGGTCTGTTGGATCCAATGGCCCAGTATTGCATCCACAGTATCACAACTGAATAGTCTAATAGTCTGATCCTGGCCTTCCCCTTCACATGTGGGTCACTATATATAATGTGCCAGGAAAATGTCAAGTGAAAATTCAGATAAAGGGAAAAACCTAGATGTTCCAAAGGCCCAATGTAGTAGATGGTATAAGGTATCATGGAAACATAAAGAAGGTATTTGAGTCTGTGTATAAATGCCGTTAATAAGGATGTTACTGTTAGATTAGGGATAAGCACTGCCACTTTTGCTGAACTCGTGGTTCAAGAAGTAAATAAAGACCAATAGAACATGGACACTCTAGTGTTGTGAATGCGATTCATTGTCCTACTCTGGGTCAATGACGGTCAACTTTTGGGATACCTAATCTTTTGTTGAGGAGATGGTCAATTATGGGAGAGCAGTAATCTATATCTCCATTGAAGTTCAGAGAAGGAATATAAGTCCCAATCATGTGGTCCCAGAAGATGCCCCATCATAGAGATTCCTCAATATGCACAGAGAGATTTGAAGGCAGCATTGTTTGCAATGGGAAAGCAGATTGAATGCGGTTTATAAAGAGAGGCGTATGATCTTGTTTCTAAGACAGCTCAGTGGCTTAATAAGAGGGTTGGTGTGAAAGCCATGGATGGGACTATATAATGTAGGGGCATGTAGAGGGTGGCGGAAACTGAGATGGTGACATCTTTAATAGGGCATGTTGAGTGAGGTTTCATTTCATTGGAAATGAAAGTAGAAAAGTTTCTTGAGGTCATATGGTGTAAGAAATATAGATTATATGAAATTAAAACTCAAAATTTAACGGGGTCTAGATCTGTCAGTGAGTGTGTTATAAATGGAGTAATATTAAAGGCATTAAATTGTGTAATGTCTTTTGGAAAGTAAAGCCATAAATATGTAATTGATCATTGAGCCTACTTAAAAAGCCCATTTTGCAGAAGGGTTAAGGAGCATCCCTGCCAGTTGCCCTTTTTCCTGGAACAAATAGTGTCAAGTAAAGGGGCATCTGAAATCTTGTATCTGTAAGAGGCGAGGCCACCAGTTTAAATTTGAGTATTATGGTTGGGAGATTCAGATGATCTCTGGACCCAACCACCCCCAATACAATATGTCTCACACTCATAGCAGAGGATCTACTTGAAACAAAACCTTTAAGCTTTGTGAGATAATCTTGGGGAGAATAGGTTTCGGCCTATCCACTTGGATTTTCTGTAGTAATTTAAAATCAGCTTTTAATAAGGATATAGGCCTGTGTGGGGAAGAATTGGTTGAGTCTGCCCTCTCCTTATGCAGATCGATAATCCTGGCGAACTTTGCGTGTAGGGGAATGTGAGAGGAATGTTCCTACATTTTCCAGCCTATATTTTAATATTTGTATCTTCCTCATATCATTCCACATTAAGCCATATCTAGAGAATATCTTCTAGAGTAATATTTCGTCTTGACTAGGTCCATTTTTCAGAGTTTCATTGCTCTCCCTTTTGTTAAATATATGTTGAACAAGATTTTATATTTATTCCTAATGCATTTTGGGTTCTATATTTCAGATATCATACAGATGATGCAAATCAGCCACATTAAAGCTAGCGGCAAATGAATGATGTGCAGTGCCATCAGCCACCGGCCCACCAGGTGCTTGCCCTGTTTCAAAGATGTCTAGGCTGGGCCTGTGCTGATCTCCCCCACAAAAATAATCGGTTACCCATCTTTGGGTGGTGAATACTTTGTACAGTTTCATTACATTCTAAAAACTGTAAGAACAGTACAGTTGAGCAAAAAGTTTCCTGCCAGTCTATGCTCTCATTTGCATGTGTCTTTGCTCACACAGAAATGGGGCGAAAATGTGACATTTTTACTGTAACCCCTACAGGAACGTTTTGTTCACGCTAAATAGAGATCTGCAAAAGAGACTGGAACCACAAGGGTAAGACAGAGCTTTGTAGACGTACGTTTAAACTGTAAAAAAGTTACTGAAACATGCAAGAGAAAAATCTAAGAGCTACGGGTTCACCTTGAGATAAGATGCTCTAAATCTGTGCCGCTGATCTCAATTACTTGTGGATCAGGGTAAATCATTTTCAACAAGGATGTTAATAGTAGCAACATCATATCTTCATGGGTCACATTCATCTTCCTTTTTATGTCACAAAAATGAAATACTGTAACTCTGTTTTGTCCTTTAGGAATGTGAATGGAAAGGCATTTTTTTTTATTTTTTTTTAGCGAATGTTGGTTTCGAGCAGCGGTGAGCGAGATCGTCCTCTCGGTTTGGTAGAGGGCATCTTAACAGCGAAACTGTTTTGATCTGTGACTTCTATAAGACGTAGCTGGGAAAAATGAATTTTCATCACGAGCGCAGCTCCAATACCCAACCTAATCAGCAAGAAAATTATCCAACAAGTGAGATGGAGCTTCCAAAGCTTTACATAAAAAGAAAAACATCTCCAAATGCTGTTAGGTAAAAAAACACTAGCGCTGTAAAAAAAATATTTCAGTTACTCGAGGGTCACACGGGTTATATGTTATTTTCCGAAGAAACTTATTTTCAATGCTTTAACTTAGTAACGGCAAAAGCAAAGACAAATTCAGTTTATTAGTAATTCAAATCCGTATATAGTAATATAATATTAGGTAATAAATTGTGTTAATATAATTACAAATAACTTTTACTTGCAGGGCTGTCTAAATTAAGTTGAATTTCATGGCGCTCTGGTCTGGGCAGACCTCTGTAGTTGGGCTCCATACATACTGTATATATATATATATATAGATAGATAATAGATAGATAGATAGATAGATAGATAGATAGATAGATAGATAGATAGATATAGATAGATAGATATTTGTAGGTTTATGTATGTATCAATTAATACAATACACCTTTTTTTAAACAAATGGTAATTATTTTATACAATTCTATACAAAATGTTTGGCTTATCTTCTGGACAACTGGAGTCAAATTAATTATGTGCTACTTTAAAGAATAATAGACTGAATTCCTTTAAAAGCAATAGAAAATTATAATAATATAAAAGACATTAAATTCAATTTTGATAACATGACTATATGCAATGCCAAGTGTCAGCTGGAGTGATGTAATGAAGCCCACGAGGCTCAGAATGGGCCTTAGTGGGCCGTTGACTGTGTGCCGAGCAGGGATAGGCCTTGGCGGCATTTTTTGAATTTGGGGGAGGGGTTAATGGTGGGCTATTTAGGGGTTTGGCGCCACTCACTGTTTGTCCCACCTTCCCTCCCTTTTCTTTGTGTGTTGTGTTTTATGGATGTGTGTCTGTTGTCACGGTCGTGCGTAAGCTTACCAGGTATCTAGGGGGTTAATGCTGATGGGAGAGCATTGGTGTTGGGAGGTTTATTGGCAGGTGGAGCTGGGAACCTCAGGTCTGGGCATCTCGGTATGTCCTTCCCTGTGTGGTTCCTGGATAACCTGGTAAGCTTGGGATGGTTTACATTAAATGGTTATGTTATTTATGTTAATTTATGTTATTTATTGTTTTCTGTGTGTTGGTCATTGTCCTGTTATCGCACCTATTTTTGGTTTTAGGTCTGCGTGGCAATGTCCTGCATTTAAATAAAATCGGCTGTGGCCTTTTTACACCCAAAATCTATGGTTGTTGTGTCTTTATTGGGGGGTTGTGTGTTCCAGCAGGGGCCTGGCCCGGGAGTCGATGGAGTGATGGATCGCACTTCACTGTGGCGGTCTGATGGATGAATCCGGATCTGGCGGATGCTGGGAGAACGCTACCTACCAGAACGTATAGAGCCAGCTGTAAAGTTTACTGGACTGGTCCAGGGCTGTTTTTTAGGGTTTGGGCTTCTTAATTCCAGTAAAGGGTAATGCTAATGCTTCAGCATACGAAGACATTTTGGACAATGCTATGTTTCCAACGTTGTGAGAACAGTTTGGGGAAGACTTTTTTCTATTCCAGCATGACTGTGCCCCGGTGCACAAAGCAAGGTCCATAAACACATGGTTTCACAAGTATGGTATGGAGGAACTTGAGTGGGCTCACCGAGCCCTGATCTTAACCCCTTTGAACACCTTTGAGGTAAATTGAAATGGCGATTGCGAGCCAGACTCTCCTGTCCAACATCAGTGTCTGACCTCACATATGCTGTTTTGGCTAAATTCCTACAGAAATTCTCCAAAATCTTGTGTACAAGCTGTTATCGCTGGAAAAGGGGGGCAACTCCATATTAATGCTCATGGTTTTGGATTGGGATGTCCAACAAGCTCATATAGGTGTGATGGTCTGATGTCCACACACTTCTGGTTGTATAGTGTTGGTTTGTATTATGCCTGAGCTTTTGCAGTCAACAGGCTTTGGTACATGCTTCACTTTTTTGTTCTGGCATATCTTCCCTTTGTCTTAGCTTATAAAATGTTCAAACTTAGTCTGGAACTGGTAAAAACTTAGTTTATTTACCAAACCTGAAGTTTTGCCTGTGTTAATGTCAAGGTTAACTAAAACAACCCAATAGTTATGGAGAGTTCATTTTAAACATAAGGGTACCATAGAACTGAGCAATCCATTGTGGTGTACTTTCTGGCAGTGAAAAGGTTAAATAACTTACCTATTCATTTTCTTTTCCCACTTTCCTGGCCTTTCTGCTGTCCGTCCTCCACTCTAGCTGTTGTACATTACATTTATTTATATAGCGCCAACAGATTCCATAGCGCTTTTACAATAGTGGACAGTGGAAATAACCAATAATAGTAAAATAAAGAATATACGGTACTAACAGTTATATCGAAAGCACATCAAGACATATCAATACAGAAGGAGAAGAGGGCCCTTTTCTTCTAAGATGTCAAACTATAAAATTAACTCCTTTCCCGTCTCAAAGGAGTAGAGAGTTAGCCAAAAGTTAGTTTTCTTTTTTTTTATGGGATTTTGGGGCAATAACAAACGCCAAGATAGTTATACCCTTAGTCTTTCACTGAAGGACAGCCAGATACCTTTTTGTGAAACCCAAGACATTTATGATTCACTCTTTCTATAATTTTAATTGATTTTCTGTAGGAAACATACTATAAATGTGATATATAATGTTGCTTGTTCCGTGACCTTGTCTAGTCGTTTCCAGTTTTCTATATAACCTGACTTTTGGCACAGCGTAGCAGCCGCTACAATGCCATATGCCATATATTGGGCAGAATGGATTTCTGTAATGCTTTCAAAACTTTTCCACTGACCTTGTCAGGAAAGATGTATGTTTAAAATTACAGTCACCTACATTGCCCACAAAGTGTCATCATTAAACACTTCCAGCAGCTTTTGATCTTTATGGATTAGATTAGTTGTGTTGCATTTAGTGTTTAAAAGTCTACTTTATGCGACTTGGCAAGTGCGACTTCAAATCATTACCCGAATTCAGGACGTTTAACTGCCGGTGCACATTAGTCAGGGGAGGCTTAACCCTTTAGTTATAAGACATGGGCATAAAGGGTACACAAATTGAGCTATAGATTAGATTTAGAACTGATAAAGATCAATTCTTCAGAAAATAACCTAAAAATACATTACTTTCTGCTAAAATGTGTAGATCCATGTCGGCAGCACCTTATAGGTGACAGAAAGAGGACATGAATAACAATCTAGCCTTATGGGATTTTAAGTGCTCTTCTAAAATGAATTATATAGGTAACTAAGGCAAAAATATGGGTAAAAAGCCAAGGGCAGCTATCTGACACAGTAACTGATAGGTAGATGGTAGAATTTGAGCGCAAACTTCGTAACAAACCTGACTAGTCAATAAATGTATCCTCACCCATTTAACTTTACATTATATGATTTTAGCTGAGCTTTGTTATAAGAATAAGCTCACTAGGCCTTGCCTTTTACAATTTTTTTTTTCTTTACCAGTATAAATATTTTATTTATTTTAAATACCATAAAAACAGATATAAAGTAAATACAACAAAAGAAAAAAAAAATCACAAATTACAATCCTCCCTCCCACCCAAGGTCTGCAAATTTTACAATTCATAGTGAAATCACAGAGTTTCAATATTTAACTATCCCGAAAACTTTCCTTTTTAGTTAAAAAAATCCCTTGTGATGGCCTTAGCAAAGTTAATTAATAAACATTACCACTGGGGGGCGCCAATGTGTAATAAATATAATTCAGTTTAGAAACAGAATTTGATGACAGATGAGAACCATTGGGCCCATCTGGTCTGCCCATTTTTCCAGCTATTTTTTCCAACTTAAACTTAAACCTTATGGTTGTTCCAACTCGGACCCTGTAATTTATTTTGATAAAGAAAAATATTGAAATGTTACTTGGCAAACTAAAAGATTTTAGTGCATCACTTGATGAATCTAATAGCTTTTTTAGTTACCTTATTTTACAGGACTTTCCTTCTGTAACAATCCGACAAGAGACGGGTCCCGTTTGCAGAATGGTGGGATATCAGGACGGGTAGTAGCAGGAGGAATAGTGGGACAACAGCAGGAAAGTTCCAATAGCATAAACAGGTCACAGTCCAAGGTCGGGGCAGGCAGCAAACAGGCAAAGTCCAAAAAGCAATCCAAAGTCAATCCAGGCGGCGATCAGAGAGTAGTCAGGAACAAAGCAGGAGTCAGGAAACCAGTAAATCAGAATATAACACACTAAGACAGTGATAACGTATGTACCACACAAGGGCTCAGATTAGAGTGAGCAGGGGGTTTAAATTTGGTGCCAAACAGCTGCAGCCAATAATCAGCCAATCAGATAAACAGCGGGAGGACCCGCCCCCTAGCGTGACGTACGCAGTTGCTGGGTATGGGATTCCTTGCCGCCATGACAGCATGCACGTGTGCGCACCTCCAGCACACCGAGGACGGCAGAAGAACCTCTCCAGGACCCCCTGCCGCAGACCCCCGGCAGGAGAGACAGATGCCATGACGGCCGAGGATGGCGAAGAGGGCGATCCCCGGTGGCGAGCATCGCTGGAGGACCTGATGGCGGGCACCATCGAGGACGCCCCCACCCGAGGGAGCGGGACGCGAGACGGCCGGACGGCAGCAGCGGAGCCCCCTGGACAGACCTGCCCTTCTATATAGTCTGCCTTGCCACGCCTTTTATTTTTCCTCCCTACTCCTTGTCCCACTCCAGCCAGTATTCAGGTGATTTCTTTTATTAATTTGACATAATTGAGATTATCTTTAATGGGGTACGGTTGAAACTAGCTGGCCTTCTAAACCAATGGTTTTTCCATTGCAATGTTAAAGCCTCGGCCCGACAACCGGGAAGCCGCTGTAACGTACCCTGGTACCAGGTAAAATCTGGACACGCATTCCAGAATGTGGCAATGAGGCCTACTGGGCTCCATACAGCTGTAGCCGTTCTAGACCACCTATCACAGCTCTGAAATGTATACATTTATCCACATTTGCTACGTGTATATTTTTTTATGGAACACCCGTTCCATAATATCAAGGACTTTCCCGTTGTAGCCACCATACTGGATTCTTGCATAAGCATACCAATGAATTCTCTAGATGAGAGGCCGTTTGGACTCTTCCTTTGATTGACAGCCACAAAAATTCAGTTGCGGTGACCTCATCAGGGTGGCATCCACATGGTTTATCCTTAAGTCTTAAGATATATAAATTCTCAATTGTATTCCAAACACAATTCCAATGGTGATATACAACTGAAAGAGCACCAATTGTGATGCCCAGATATAAATAAAAGAGAAGAACATGAAGGAATCGGCTCCAGACTATGTAATCCTGGGAATCCGCCCAAATTGCTGGATAAGGAGTTCCCATATATGTGCATAAACATTCCATACCGGATGACTATGACTAAGCGCCGGTGTCCGTTGTTACTAACGGTGCTATGGATCCAACCCATTTGTTTATTGATTTTATTGGTGGCGTTACGGGTGGCGCACAGACGTATACACCGGCCGTGGAACCCACGGTAACTTAACATAGAACATTATTAGGCATTTCTACCTCTGTCATAACATTCCATGCCATGTTTTCACTACATTCCACACATTCATTGTAACCACATTGCCTCTCTTGATTGACTCATTCATCAGACTCCATTTTTTAATTTATTTAATAGTATGTTCTCCCCAAGCAATCCGTCCATGCCCCCCGGCCATCACTCTAATTTTTCCAATCCCAATCATTTATTTAATTTAGCTCTCACCTCAGCCATCAGTTTCATGTTATCCCGGGCCCATCAGCATCATTTTGTCCTTGCATTTGCCCCTGCTTTAAGTTTCCTAGGAGAATGGTCTGTGTTTTTTTTTCTTTAATAAAAGGCGGTTTGGCACATAAGCTGGAAGTATTAAGCTGCACCCCCTGTTTTTAGCACTTGGCTCCCATTGGAATTCTGTTCAGTAAACCGGGTTCTTTTCTGTCGTTATTTGGGTGCCTTTATGCAGCAACAGAGATTTTTGTTGTTTGACCAAAATACACTGTTTATTCCTCATAAATATTTAATGCTTCTGTTTGTAGGTTTTGTATTGAACCCTGAAGATGTTGTTACCAGTAATATATGTCACGGCAGGTATAGGTGCCAGGATAAGGATCCGCAGTGCAGTGTTGTTATAGCCGGCTACACAGCACGGGAATAACAGGATCGTAGTCAAGGCAGGCCGAGGTCAGGTATACTGGAGCAGGACTCAAGGCATCAGGATACAGGGATAGGGCAAGAACAAAGGTCAATGTCTAGCAAATGTCTGGTACACAGTTCAAGACCCAAAAGCACCAGTACAAAAGGATAAGAAAAACTCATTGGCAAGGCAAAACAACTGGAAACCGGTGCAGGAATCAGAACAAGGCTATATCACAGCATTACACCCAGAGACTATACATAGCTCTTATTTAACGGGAAAGAACTATACACCCATCAGTTACAATTAGGTGTGTGTTCCCCTTTAAAGTATGCAGCAGGTGTTGCCCCTTTAACTGCTAATAATTAGTACGCGCATGTAGTTCCATTGAGGATTCTTGCTGTGTGCCAGCAGCACGAAGGTTAAAGTAAGAACAAGCTGCTGCACGGCAGGGATAATGAGAGCTTGCCTCCGGGGTACCTGCCATTAGTACTCCGACATGCGGGACATGACAATATATGCCTACACTACATTACTTATACATAACCGGGTACATTATGTTATATACCCCTAGGTTTTAGGGAAACATTTTTCTTTTTCATTTGAAATTGAGTCCTAATGTGATGTAAAGAGAGGCGCAAGGGGTTAACCCTAACATGTCGAAGTAGAACTAATCAAAAGAAATATATGGCCGTCTCTTACCCTGGTGGTGGGTATCGGATGTCCCGCTGAACATCTTCTCCCTCTGGTCCCCCTTTGGCAGCATCTTGGGCTCCATCAGTGGCAGGTAGGTATTCTTCTTGTTTGTATCTGCTGGGGGCTTCGCTCCAATTATGTCAGAAGACTAATTAGAAAAAGTTATGTTTTTTGCACGTAGGTATAATGATATCTTTTTTAAATAAGGAGAACTGTTAGTATTATACCCGAGACCTTATAATAATTTAGCTAAACTTTCAGAGGTTCGCATGTAATGGTAAAAAGTATTTATTTCCTTAGAGGACAGTAAATAACCATCCTGCAGGAGTCGTAGAATTTAATAAAATGCAGAAAATAAACATGCATAGGGATAAGAAAAGTGATACTCTGACCATGCAATGAGGGCCAAGTCAAATATGTGGATTTACAGCTGGCACAAATCTCCCCATATTAGTAAATAATTGGGTTTATTCTAAAATTACGATTCAATGTAAAGAAAATAATTTATTTCAGTACTCAGGTCTTTTGGAATATGAATGAACACCACTTTCACTACATGCGTTTGTCCCGTTCTATCAAATGTAATATTTCATATACAAGTCAGAATTTTCGCCTTAGCTTGCACTTTTCACTAAAAGACATCTATTATTTATATTTTCAATATTTTTGCACAGTAATTTATGTACCCACGCTGCATGACGCCAGCTGGACAGAGCAGACAACAGCCTATAAAAAAAAAACCCATGGCATCCCATTAGTCAGAAGTCTTTGAATGCCGCTGCATCCAGTTTTACAGTGATTGTTTACTTTGCTCTTGTATGCCGTTTTCCCCAATATATATATATATACTGTATTTTGTGACACCTTAAAGCCCCAGGTAGATGTAAAAGCCTGGCGTAGCTGGGCCTGGCAGGGTGGTTGAAGGTAGTCCGTGTTTGAGCTGGTTGGCCTGGCCCAGCAAAGCATATCCAGAGAGGGCTCCACTTGGGGGGGGGGGGGGCTGTGAGCACCTGTAAATGAGAAATGCACAGTTTGCTGAAATCTAGTGTTCCCGAGTCTTATTGTCCTTGTGGGTCATGCTTAAGATCCCTAAACCGGACTTTATTGACCCACAACAATGGTGTTTTGTAACAATATATACTATAAACGATATACTATATATTTATAATATATATATATATATATATATATAAAAAACGTCTTGTTCAGCTGCTGAGGTGTAAGATGACCACATGCAGCTCCCTTGCCTAGAAGCAGAAAAAATGGGCAAGCGTAAGGATCTGAGCGACTTTGACAAGGGCCAAATTGTGATGGCGAGAAGGCTGGGTCAGAGCATCTCCAAAACTGCAGCTCTTGTAAGGTGTTCCCATTCTGCAGTGGTCAGTACCTATCAAAAGTGGTCCAAGGGAGGAAAAGCGGTGAACCGGCGACAGGGTCATGGGCGGCCAAGGCTCATTGATGCCCGTGGGGGGGCCCGTGTGGTCAAATCCAACAGACGAGCTACTGTAGCTCAAATTACTGAACAAGGTAATGCTGGTTCTGATAGAAAGGCTTCAGAACACGCAGTGCATCGCAGTATGGGGCTGCGTAGCCGCAGACCAGTCAGGGTGTCCATGCTGACCCCTGTCCACTGCCAAAACCGCCTGCAATGGGCACGTGAGCATAAGAACTGGACCACGGAGCAATGGAAGAAGGTGGCCTGATCTGATGAATGGCGTTTTTATTTTATATCGGGTGCGTCGTTTACCTGGAGAACACACGGCACCAGGATGCATCCATGGAGGTCCCACCTCGCAACTTATACGACTTAAAGGATCTGCTGCTAACATCTTGGTGCCGGATACCACAGCGCACCTTCAGAGGTCTAGTGGAGTCCATGCCTCAACGGGTCAGGGCTGTTTTGGCGGCACAGGGACCTACACAATATTAGGCAGGTGGTTATAATTTGATGGCTGATAAGTGTATATTTCACAGTCTCAAAAAAGCTATAAAATGATTTTGTTACATGTCCATACATGATGGCTGCCTTATAATCTTAAGACTGTCTGGACCACATCTTGCAGGGTGCTGTTTATACTGTATGTCTTGATAGTCACAGACGACTGGTAATTTATAGCTTTAGTAATATGGATCAGCAGGTCTTGATGATATGTTGCTCATCTGATCTATAATTTCTTTCCTGGGTGAAAGCAACTTTTGTGGATCACCAAGCGTTGAGCTGACTATGCCAAAGGCAGCTCAGAATTTAAAAAGGTATTTCATTTTTTAGTTTTTACTAGCGTTATAGTGCAATTATAATATTATAGCTGTATGTGAAATTATCATAATATAATAAATATTTTTTTAAACTTGCTGTTTTCCCACAATAGTTTTTTTTGCCAAATGTTTGAATGCTGCCCTTACGAAAAAATTACTGCAGTTTTTCTGAAGTAATACTACAGTTTTTTGGACATGAAAAAACTGCAATACTGCACTTTTACTGCAGTATTACTGCACATTTACTGCAGTTTTACTGCATTTGTACTTCACTGTACTGCAGTTTTACTGCAGTTATTTTGGTACGGAAGTACAAATGCAATAAAGCTGCAGTACATTGAAGTATAACTGTAGGTTTGCAATATAAAAAAAGTGCAGTAAATGTGCAGTAATACTGCAGTACAGTGAAGTACAAATGCAGTAAAACTGCAGTAAAAGTTCAGTATTGCAGTTTTTTCATGTCCAAAAAACTGCAGTATTACTTCGGAAAAACTGCAGTAATTTTTTTAAAGCTTGATGCTGGATTGTGATTTGCTTTCGCTGCCTTCTGATCTTCCACTTTGACCTTGGCCTGTTCTGGACTCTGCTTCTGTAATACCCTCGGATTAGTTGCCAGGGGATTGTCTCCAGTATTGTTGTCTTCATCTTGCTCTTGAGCTCCGCTAACCCAATTAACCGCTTACAAATAGTAACTCTGACTCACCAATACATGGGTGCTGAGTGCGTGTGATTGTGTGTAAAATGATCTGAGCACACGTGTACTCAGCCTAAACCTTATATCTGCATTTCTATTGGTTACGCAGGGATACCGCCTGAGACAAATCTGGGTATGTAGGTGTGTGTGTGTGTGTGTGTGTGTGTGTGTGTGTGTACAAACGGCAGATTGCTGTACTGACTGCACTCATTCTTCGCTCATTTCCAAAATTAAAAACCATTAAAAACCAACCACTCTATTTATTTCACTTTCATTTCAGAATGACAGACGGTGCAATGCTCTGTTGTTATTTCAGTAATGGCTGTGTTGATGCACGGTATACGGTATATAACCCAGGGTAATATTGGTTCTGTATCAGATTAATGATCTGAAATGCTTAATTCAGCACGGGGGCACGTGACAGAACGTGCCTATTTAATTTCTGACGTCTCTTATACCTATTTCAAACGGTCCAGTTTGACGAATGCTTTGTAATATAAAACTTGTTAAAAAATATATATGTGTCTGATGGAGTAGATGGAGTCAGAAGATATTGCTGTGAGATTGATTAAAACTAGAACCCCCACCCGGCGTTTAGCAATGCTTACTGTATAGGCAGGTCTAAAATATTACTGCGCCAGTTCTGGCCTCTTCCCCCCTCCCCGAGTTATCCCAGCTTGATAAATGACATCTAACTACCACCCGCCTGCAGAGAAACTGTGTTCCCCCTACAGCAAATGCCTCCATCCTCAATTATTAATGGAGGCTCAGGGGACTCTGAAATAGACTTAGAGATTCTGTTAGTAGCTTAAAGCGACACCTCGCCTCCATCGCTTTGAAAATGAATCTCTTAGTGTCAGGGTTACGGCAGAGACCTTTTCACTTCCTTTTTAATCCTCACAAATTGAGCTAATATTCATCTTCGAAACTTTTTCGAGCAATTTACAGCAGTAAATGGATTACAGCTTCCCAGGCTGAGGGAAAGTGGCGTCTGGTAAAGTGGTACCAAGAGACAAGAGACAATTATAAAAATCGGGAATAATGCTAGCGATACAATTGATGTTGTTTAAAGGGACGTATATTTTTTTAAATTGGTATTTTGTGATTTTTTTTAAGACAAATATAGTGTTAGTGTACCAACACAAATGAGGAGGAATTAATTGACTTAATGAGAAGTAGTAATCGTGCAGGTCCTGAGAAGAGGAAGTCAAGATGGCTGCTCCCATGGTATACGCATAACGTTGGTTTGTGTTACATATATATATTGGTTATTTTATAGAACTGGAAAAATTTAAGATTTTGGGAAGATTAAGGAACTAAAACCGAAGCAGTATTTAACCCTTAATAACATTGGGAGATATGCCCATGGAGCCATCATTGTGGCGCATAACTCCTCTACTACAACTTCGCTGGTCTTTGCTTTATGACACCGTTTATGAAGTCCTTGTTAAATCCTTTCGCTGTACATCTTAATCGGTCAGGTGGTCTCTACTGGTGACAAACCAGTAGAGTTGTGACTCTACTATATTTATCTTATAACAAGGCTGTAAGATTTGGGAATGTTTGTCGAGATGACTGGTATGAGACATAAAAATATAAATGTGGCATCAAAACCTGTGGATTTCCTGAAAGCTATATTCTAAGTTCTTTTTTTCAAATTTCAGAGGAACAAATTTATAGTAAATTATATTAATGCTTAGAATGCTACTTAGTTTTAACAAAAACTACTAATATTATTATATTTTGTTAGTGACCCTGCATTAAAGCAAACATTAAAATAAATCATCTGTGTAGGAATAGATCTTAATATTGAAGTCTGGTCTACTGCTGACATTGGACAAGTCGCTGTATTTCCCCGGTTTAGATCACGTCCGGCCAACCACTATATAATCAAATATTTTAATTAGCGCCACGTATAGTCCATTTAAATGCATTTCCAACCCAGAGTCAGTGCTGCACATTTTAAATCCCACTATATCAGTGAGTGAAATATAGTATAACTATAATCTAATCATGAGTATAATAAAATAACCTCGTAAATTATTATGCCTTCTAATTTATGGCACAGTTTCACTTATAAGAACACTCCTTTTTCCAGTGTGCGGATGGGATAAACCTATCTAATGAATAATTTTAATGCTCACAAAGGTTATGCCAAGTTAGCTGTGTTTTTCTGACATAATGTGATTTGCGGTTTCACTCGGTGAAATGTATTTAGTAATGCAGTAGATTACTTATTGTAATAAATGCTTAGTATCTAAGCAGGTATATTTTACCACATATTACTTATTTTAAGATAAACTTTTAAACCCTATTTCTAGTAGGCTTCAAATATGTCTACACTATTTTTTTTTCTACTATTTTGTTATCAAAAATGTATATTTTTAGGTTCAAGGTTGGGACTGCAGTGTTGTCAGAGCCGCGATTTATAGAGTAAGGCATAGAGAATGTATATAAGATGCGACTATTAATGTCATCAAGAGATGTTAACCAAAGATTATTTTAAGAACTATGTTTTTAGTATGCCTATTAAATTTGTATGTTCCAAAAGAAACCCAAAACACATATTCTTGCGATTTGAAACGTGTTTATGCTTTTCTGTTTTCTAATGTCGAAATTAAATGACACCCTCTGAAGTATCTTTCATAAGCTTTAGCCGTTGACTGTCAACTTACGAAACATGTTCTGTATTATTATATACATTAAAAGAAACACGTTGTTGCCACAAAAAGACAAGCCACATTCTTCTAGTTTATTCCTGTCATCTCCCACCTGTTTGTTGTTACACCTGATCCGTTATATGTACCTTAATGAATTAACATTTTTTCCAGCGTAAGTCCCCGTCTATGCATCTGCCCCCAGCTTCTTGGCTTACAGGAGATACGTTCAGCTACTTGTCAGTGTTATTAACGGTGTGCTCGCTGCCAGCTCCACTGCAGGAATGAGATTTCCAAGGGATCTAACGAGACTTCCTTTCCCATGTCGATGCGCAGAATGAAGCTCACGGGGGCTAGAATGGGCCAGAGTGGAGATATTGGGAGGGTATTTAAGGACGTCTTGTTATTTGTCCCACCCTCCCTCCCTGTTTGTTATACAGGGTACTGGTGGTGTGTGTTTTGTCACAGACATGCAGCGGAAACTTGAGAACATTTGGGGGTACACCTGACGGGTAAGCTTGGAACCTCGGGTCTGGCATCCAGGTATGTCCTTCCCTAAGTTGCTATGGTACCCGATAACGTGACAAGCTTAGGTGGTGTTTGTTGTTTATTTATATCATTTATGGTAATTATTTGTTATTTATTGGTGTTCCATTTGGTAGACATTGTCCCTGTTAACGTACCTAGGTTTAATTTAAGGTTGCATGGCAATGACTAATGTTAAATAAATTGTCTGTGGCCTTTTCAAACCCAGTTCTGGTTGTTTAAACAGTACAGAGTGCCGGCAGGGGGACAGTGTGTGCTGCAGGGTAACATACCCCCCAACATTGTTTCAAAACGGTACATTTGTGTTGGGACGTGTGTGCTGCAGGGTAACATACCCCCCAACATTGTTCCAAAACGGTACATTTGTGTTGGGACGTGTGGCATTTCCATCTCTCCAGAGATGGAGAGAAGCAGAGCTACCTCTTACCAAGAGGCCATATAGGAGCTACAATGGAGATGGGGGCAGCTATCTGGGCAGCAGGACAGTGTGAACGGAAATCGGGACGGTCTTGTGAAAACAGGAACTGTTGGCATGTAAGTCTTTTTATTTATTTACAGGTAAATTCATATTAAAGTACTTGAAATGTGATTTATTTTGCATTCTTTGTTGGTTGGGATGTATGAGACATTACACTGTCCCTTTAAATAAGAAAAGTAACAAAACATGGAAGCTGGGGATGGCGACGGCCGACAGGAACCTCTGGAATGGGCTGGTCCATAAAGTCACAAAGAGTCGGAAGCGACTGAATGAACAAACAACAAAACATGAGTATCAAAGTGCATGAACCAAGCGCAAAACCACACCACCGAATAAAAATAATTGTTATAAGAATGTGTTGCTTTAAGGTTTGTTTTTATGATTGCTCTTTTATCCCAACTATGCAATAAAACCAAATATATTTATGTTCTAAATTACTACTGGTGATCAATAGTACTTAGGCCTATAAAAAGCAATCCATTGTTCCACTTACTAAATATTAAAAGGTCTTGAAGAAAACATATTAATTCTGGCTTTGTGTAAATAAAACATTTGGTCTTTAATAATGTACGTGTTCCCTTAATCATCACACGAGCCCTTTAAACCCGGTAGGGTCCTAGAGCAGTGAACGGTTAAATTAATGATTTCCTCGTATACGATTTTAATAACTGAAGCTGGTCTTTTAATATCGAACACAGATAAGCTCAGAGAACCTACATTATCTCTTCATTATTTCGTTTAAATAATTCAGGATCATTCATTCACATAAATGCACCTTGTATTGCTGCAGGAAACCTCAACTTGTGTACATAACCCACTGGAGAAACATAAGAACGAGCAGCAATTTGTCATTTCGACTGTTTTCGGAGGCATTACTGGAACACTTTCATTTAAAATCCTTTTTTTTTTCTCATTGATCCCGAGTTCACAACGGAAAATTGAGCTTTAACGAACTAATACATTAGGAACTCCCTCCGTACGGAGCGAGATTCCCTGCAGCTCATAAGTAACAATATCATTTACACATTAAAGGATTAGATCTTGCATATTGTATAATGTTGTTTTAGGGTGAAAGCTCTGCTAGTGGTGCATGGTGCATGAATGACTCAAACGCACATTACAGAGTATAACCCAAATATATGAATGATCGCCAATATTTTCTTTGCTCTTTGATACAGTATTTGCATGAGAAACATAGAACTTGGTGGCAGATAACCATTCAGCCCATCTATTCTGCCCATTTTACCTGATGTAATCCTTAAATCCTTGTCCCATGCACATTTAAATCCCCTCAATGGATTAGCATCTACTGGGAGGCTGTTCCACTTATCTACCGCCCTTTCAGTAAAGTAAGACTTTCTTACGTCTAGTTACATGTTATGCGTATTACAAAAGTATGGCAGGTCATAGATTTGGTAGATTTTTTTTCAAGCTCCCATTTTTTTGCAGTCATTTTCCAAAAAACAAAAATACATATTGAAGATTCCGGACAATAATTCTCACAATTCTATTTATTTAATGCAGCTACTTTCAAACAGGAAAGTGATAGCAAGTGTAGAGGTAATGATATTATTGGTGTGATACACCAGACTGTATCGTGAAGAGCACAATGCGCCTTTTAAAATAGCTGAATAAAGATTGGTTTCACAATAAAATATAACAAATAAAAAAACACTTATTGTTTTATTAAAAAAATAATGAAATACGGTAAAAGTAAGCAACAGAAATATCTGGAAAGCAAAATAATAAGAGTGAAAATAGCCTATTAAAAATGTCTCTTTTTAGACTGTGTAAGCCTTGTCTCATTTAAGTAGAAATGGTTAAAGAGGTAAGTATAGAATGTATCGATATACATTATATTGTTTTGTGGCCAATGAATGAGGATCTGGAGCAGCAGATTATGTAGTCGTATTGGCCAGTGGCATTTGTCCGGTGTACCAGTTGGCCAGTCCGGGCCTGGACTGCACTTATTGTACCAGCTAGATATTCCCCGCCACACACTACTGAGCAGAAAAGGGCAGTGTGCGGTGATGCTTTTCCAGCTGTTGGTCACACTGACCTCATCAGGTAGCCGTCCATGTAAAAAAGGCCAGAGCCACCTGGCCATCACCAGGCCGGCCCTGGTGCAGTCATATAAGTATAGTATGCATACAGGTATGATGATGATCTTGGTACAATAGGTATGAATAGGTAGGAGATAATAGCTGCCCCATAAAGTTTGCAATCACAGCGAGTGTCAAATGAGGAACTTAAACCTATGTAACACTTGGTGACCTGGTACTTTTTCTTAGAGCAAATCCCCCCTGCCAGGTGAAACAAGATACGGATTACATATTAAGCTGCTGACTATACGCTATTACATACATGTGTGCGTCATAGCTCTCACATGCCTCCATTTGTTAAATACATAATGAATGCAAAGTGCGGGCTCATTTCCTTCAACCAAACGTTGGGTGTACAATAAATATTAATATACATCTATCAAATACAGCGTTTACATCATATTCTAATGTGGGGAGGTTGTGAGATAAAATGGTATCCGCAGCCCTGCTACCGGGAGGCCTCGTTGTTAATGAAAGCAGAATGGCTTCGGAAGCAAATTAGTCAAAAAACATATTGGCAAATGCATAGAAGCTGCGAACATTTAATCTTGCTGATAGGGTTTCAGTAAAGGTGTCATCCCTAAATCAAAGACCATCATGCTACCTTATTGCTTCTGCTGAGAACCAGAGATGTAGAATAATGCTGGCTTGCATTTTAGATGATAAATGTCTCTTGCTCCCTTTGACATGTTATTTATCTAAGTCCTTGGTCCTTAAAAATCTCACTGAATATGGCAGATACTGAAATTCATTGAAATCTTTCACTTATCGAGCTCCATAAACTTGTGCAACACATCGGAGATTATGTTTAAATATTTCGGTGCACAGTGGTAGGAGGGGTGCAATCGCCATAGGAACTAATGAAACGTGTTGGATACTTACTTAATGTCTAATAACTTTCTAGACTTCTAGAAGTTTGCCCAGGGCCCCTCTGAATGCCATATTTTTTCAACTGTAACAATATAGGGCTAACCCCAATACCCTCTCAACGGTCCTGGTTTTCACAGGACAGTCCCGTTGTCCCAGGACTCTTGGGTAAGTTGGAGAGATCCTGTGATTTCCCTTGGCTGACCCAGGGAGCTGTAAAATAAATGGCCACATCTTCTAACACAATTTGGACACCTGGGACGTTGGGAATATTTAAACCAACCTGCGTGTAGCTAAAGTTACATTGTTAGCAACTAGATTGGTGTCCATCAAGGGTTTCTAACCTATAATGTCTTTCAGGTGGGTTCTGATACACATAAGCTATTTTTCGACAATGCTTAATTGGGGGAAGGTTGTCTTCTTTTCGATCAAAAGTAAGAAGGATAGGTAGAAGGGCTGAACTTCATGGACTTAAGTCTTTTTTCAACCTTAATTACTATGTAACAGATCAGACATTGCACAGTTTTATCTAGAGGTTAGTTATACAGATAACTGGGTAATCTAGCTAACAATACTGAACTTAGAAATTGTTCCCGGGTTGCACTAGTGGACAGACAACCTCAATAGGATGCTCGGCAAAACTCGTTTGCTATAAATCCCAACAGGGTGCAGCTGAACCTTGCAACGTTATATAGACTTATATCATTGTCTTCCCTCTAGATGCTGTTGGCCGAGAATTATGAGAGTTGGAGTCCACAGCTATGGAGGGCATGTTGCTCCGCTCAGCCTGGAGCAGACTAGGAGAGGATGTCGGAAATTGCTGCAGTATAACTATTTTGGGAGATACTTACTAAAATGCAGTGCCGTTTTATCAAAGTGTACCATTTATGCTAATGGATCTTTTGTTCAGGAAATATGAATGCACTTTAAGAGCAAAGAGCAGAAGTATCTCAGCCTTTCTAAACATGATACGGCTGTTAGCAGCAGCGCCCATTTAGACGTAAACAGCTGAAAGCCTTCAAATGGAGAAAGCAAATTTCATTTTACTCTGAAAATTGCCAGTTACAGTTTGTCAAAAGCTTGAAATTTAATAAATCTCCAGTCTTTTGTTCATCCCCCGAGATGCCAAATGCCACGGAATGTATAAGTGTTAACGTTCTGTAAGGATATACCACCGATTCCTGCCGCAATTTTATGCACAGGTCACCTAGCTTAATTGCTAATTGGAGTCAGCGGTAGCTAATTAGTCTTAACCTTCCTGTAACTGGGCAGATAGGGAGAGGAGCAGTTATTATTTTTTTTCCCCATGTATTTAATCTGCAGTTCGGCACTTTCTGGAGAATGCGTTTCCATTATGGGCTCCAGCTGCTTATCATCTCATACTTACAGCAAAAAAAAAAAAAAAAAAAAAAGGATTCATTGAATCCGCCGCAGTAAGTGCATAGCGGCAACAATAATCATAACAGAAAACGCAACCTGTTTCTTTTTATGGCGGATATGCAAAGGTTCCTTTATGAATTTCCAGGCGTCCTTTTGTTTTGCTTAAGGTGTAATGGGCTTTTCAGATCTAAAGTGCATCTGGGGGTCTTCGATGATGGAATTTCCTGAAGTTCCTGATGTGATTTTTCCTTGCTTTAAAGAAATAGATTAAAAAAAAATAAAAAATGACTGAAAAAGAAAAAGAAATTGTAGACTTAAGAACGAACGAACTTGGAAACCACACCTTCCCAGCTGTGGGTCTGAATCCATGGTGTAAGAATGGGGGGCAAATAAACTGCAAAACTGTAATTGCCCGGGTAGAAAAAAGTTAGATGACGCGTTTTTTGTGAAATGCGACTGTCACGCCGGAAAAAGAAGATCTGGAAACAAAAAACACAAAAAATAATGCAATTAAAAGGTGCAAAGGTATAAACATTTGTGGATTTTCCATTATCTATAAATGCCAATTAACCACCAAATTGATAGAGGTAGCATCACATCCGCAACAGAAATATGTATATATTATATGTTGTTTCTAAACAACTAATTATATCACAAGCACAATTTTAGGTATTCGTGAGGTTGCGGTACCTAAATCACGCTCTTTGGTTATATTAAATACCTTTTATGCAATTTAAATGATTTAATGATTTTAATGAAATGTTATTTATCATTCTTTATACCCTGCATTAAGAGCGCTCCCAGAAAATAAATAAATAAAAGAATGCAGTTTTGTATCCCATTGTTTAGCGCTGCGGAATACGATGGCACTATATAAATAAAATAATAATAGCCTATTCCTTACCATAAACTAAAAATGTTTTAACCATTGTAGTACGGTATTTTATCGTCCCAGATGTACATTAGGAAGCAAACGTAACTCAAATCAAGTGGAAAACTGAAATACTGGATCCCATCTTTCTGCCTTTTTCTTGAAAGCATACCACTTAGGTTAATGGATATTTAGTGTGGTCTTCGGTTATAAGCTTGGGGTGGGCAGGAACACATTTTTTGGGTATTCCTCAGTCTTTGCATTAATATGGGTCCTTATCAATATGTGATTAAGGAGTGCACAACACTAATGCATTGAGAGCCCTCGAAGCTCCTGAGTTTAGAGCGGAGATACAGGTACCCCCAAGTAAGCCTACTTTATAATAGTGGGGCGATCGGATGTCCTCCGATGGAGACTTTTGCTCCTAGTTATTATTTGTTACTTCAAATGCCCCCTAAACCCACCTTAAGCCTTAAGAAATGTGCCATTTTCTTTACATGTTGTGAATGTTAAAATCATCCTTTTTAAATAAAACATACATTTGAGAAAAATTACATCCGGAAGGCATTAGAGCATACGAGACACAACTATACCCGACAGTCTATAAAAAAAAACATATCCGTGGTCTTAAAAAATTATAACCAAGGGATATTCAAATATTGAGACTTATTCCCAGGGCCGGTGAGATCATTACAATGTAGAGGCCTAAACTACCTTCTAATCATAAACGTTTTTAGTCTTTAATATTTAACCTACGATAAAACATTCAATACCGTGACACTTTCTGAAATAAGTCTCTTATTGTTTCAAAAACAAAAAAAAGACTTTCTGCTCTTAATGTTCCCCCTGACGTGAAATTAAGGATCGCATCAAAGAGTTTAGATCTCCGGTAGATTCTCTGTTTCAGGAAAGACAAGCTGCTGACAGAGGGTGGCTATAAAAGATCTCCAGAAATCTCTGCGGGGAGATGGGATCATTCTCTCCCCTAACTCTGGTGTCAAACCGACAGTTTTTAGCACTGTCAGCGGCGCGGCTTTTATTTACAGCAGGTGAACTCTATCTGCATCTCTCAGCCCGTGGAGCCGCAATCCGCTTTACAGTTGGTGACATTCGGAATGACTTCTCTGGAGAGTCCTGACAATCTGTCAAGGAGCTGCAGTCTACGCTATGTGCGCTCAGTCCGTGTTCCCGAGATATTTATTAGCTCGGATGACAATGTACGAAGCAAAACCGTTCAGCTTATGTAAATGTTTTGGTTACGGGGGAAGAGACACGCGGAAAAAAGTGACAAACGTGGTCACCATGACAACAAATAACTCTCATTTTCTGTCATTAATGTTATTTTACCCAGGTGTCATATTGCTTTTAGCTGTAGCCATGGTTTTATTTGACCCTGAATCTTTTGTCATTCCCACCGATAGGCGAAGGGTAAATATTCAATCAACCCGTAAGAAACTCACGTCCGTGTCTGGTGAAAGTGGTTTAAGAGGATCTGACAATCTCCTGAATTTTACTTTTTGCAGTTTAGTTCTGGGAAAAAGGCCTTTATATGTGTTTTTTAGCCCCCTAACAAATAGTTTTCCCTACCCTATAACAAGAGCCTCAGTTAGCCATTTATTACCATGTATTCTTTAAACCATAATTCCCCGTTTCCATGTTTGACGTACCCACACAGTTTATACATTTTTGTTTTTCCCTTGCGTAGTACCCTATGTTATATTTTTTTTTTTTCAGAATCAAGGTTTATTGAGTTTTTGTAGAAATTTTGGGGGTTAGGACGGGGGGGTACAGAAGGAAAGAGGGGAGGGAGGAAAAGAGGGGTATACAAGTCCATACACATCGTCGGCATATTAAAGCAGGAAATAAGCAACAACCCGCGCAGGGGTCACAACAGCAGCAGGAACAACAATGATGAGAGGAGACATAGCACTCCCTGTGAAAATTAACAAAAAGAGAAATAAAAGTACAGCGTCAACGAAATCCCCAGAGTGTGTGTGTGGCGTATCGAACAAATCACAAGTCAAGCGAAGACACATAGGAGAGCCAGTGAAACCAGGTGGCCGTGTACCTATCCCTTTGCTTCATAGAGACCGCGGAGAGATCTTCGATCCTCCTAACGTCCTCCACCCGCGACATCCAGTCCCTGATAGGCGGGGAGCAAGTCTGCTTCCAGTACAGGGGAATGAGACCCTTGGCAGCATCCAATAAATGGCGCACGACCGAGCGCTTATAGTGTGAAATAGAGTGGGGAGTGTGGTGTAGAAGCATAGGCAGTGCTTGGAAAGGGGGAGGGGAGTCAGAGAGCTCTGAAATAACACGGTGAACCTCTTTCCAGAACGGCTGGATTTGGGGGCAGTCCCACCATAAGTGCAGCATCGTACCCACATCCCCATCACATCGCCAGCATCTATCCGAGGAGCCAGGGAACATGAGGCGCAGCCTCTGAGGCGTGCGGTACCAGTGGGTCAGAATTTTATAGTTTGTTTCCTGTACCTTAGTTGCCCTGGAGCTCTTGTGCGTGAGAATAAAAATCTTCTCCCAATCCCCATCCGAGAGATCCGCGACCCCCAGAGACTCCCAGGTCGAACAGAAGGAAGGCCTCACGGTGTGTGTGGAAGACAGAATGAGGGAGTAAAGCATAGAAATGCCTCCCCGCGGGAGGCGCGCATCCGAGCACCAAGTCTCAAAGCAGGTCAGGTCTCTATGCAAGCACTGTCGGTTGGGGAGAGAGGTAAGGTAGTGTGTGACCTGGTGGTGCGCGAAGCGGTCAGACCAGGAGAAGGCAGCCCCAGGTCGTAGAGCCTCCAAGGTCATGACCCCCCCATCTCGCAACAGCTCACGGGCCCGGACGGGAGGGGGGAGCCCCATGTATCCTTCAGGTCCCCAATGACGACTCGGCGCAAAGTCTGGGTTGCCCCAAAGAGGCAACAGGGGCGACGGTGACGAGGAGAGTTTGGCCTTATGCCCAGTAGCCCTCCACACCGACAGGGTCGCCGACACAAGGGGGTGAGACACCACTCGACCCCCCACCCTAGGGCCCCAAAGGGCGTGCAACACCTCACCCCGGGAGTCACCCAGTTCCAGTGCGACCCAAGGTTTCTGACCCGGACCCGCCACGTTCCACTCCACTACGCGCAGCAGGTGAGCAGCCTGGTAGTACCCGTAGAAGTCCGGCAGCGCGAGTCCGCCCGCGGACTTCGGCCGCGTAAGTTGCGAGAACTTCTGCCTCGGGCTCTTATTCCCCCAAATAAATTTAATCACCGCGGACCGTAGGGAGGCAAAAAAGTCCCGAGGGAGGCTGATCGGCAGAGTTTGAAATAGATATAAGACCCGCGGAAGCAGGTTCATCTTCACCACGTTCACCCGGCCGATCCAGGAAAGATACGTGGGCGTCCACCTCTGGAGGTCAGACGTCAAAGCAGACAATAAAGGAGCAAAATTTTCACCGTATAACAGGGCAACGTCAGCTGTCAACCAAACACCCAGGTATTTCATCTTCCCAGGGCACCAACGGAAAGGAAAACTGGAGGCTAGAGCTGGAACCTGCTGCGGGGGCACTGAGATATTTAAGATTTCCGATTTGGAGAAATTTATTTTCAGGTTGGATAGGGCGCCATATGTGCGGAACTCCGCCAGAATACTCGGCAGAGAAATCTCAGGGCGATCCACTACAAAGAGCAGGTCGTCCGCGTAGGCTGCAACTTTATGAAGCCCCCCACCATCCGAAAACCCCAGAATGTCAGGGCACGAACGAACCGCCTCCAAAAAGGGCTCCAGGGACAGAACAAACAATAAGGGGGACAGCGGACAGCCCTGCCTAGTGCCATTACCAATCGATACTGGTGGGGACAAAGCACCATTAACCCTTACACGGGCCGTAGGCGTAGAGTAAAGGGAAGCAATCCAAGCAAGCATGGAGGGGCCCAGACCCAGGTGCTCCAGGGTGGCCCGTAAAAACGACCAGTCCACCCTGTCGAAAGCCTTTTCGGCGTCGGTGGAGAGGAACAACAGGCGGCGAGTCCCCACCCCCGCCCTGTGAGCAATGTTAAGGAGCCTGACAGTATTGTCACGCGCCTCGCGACGGGGAACGAAGCCTGCCTGATCGGGGTGCACCAGCTGTGGGAGGAATCCAGCAAGTCGCAGCGCCAGGGCCTTAGAAAAAAGCTTGAGATCCACGTTTAACAGGGATATAGGCCTGTAGCTTTGGCATAAACAGGGGTCCTTGCCCTCCTTATGGATAACGGTAATCGTGGCCGCCAGCGTCTGAGGGGGTAAACTATGACCCTCCAAGAGGGAATTCAGGGCCTTGCGCAAAAAGGGAAGTAGCCTATCAGAAAATGTTTTGAAATAACCCAGGGGCAACCCGTCCGGGCCCGGACATTTACCCGTCTGTGTCGCTCGCAAAGCTAGTGTGAGTTCCTCAACAGACAGCGGTCGGTCAATCTCAGCAGCCTGCGCAGCCGTAAGTTTGCGTCGGGTGTATTGTGCGAGGTAGCGGTGAATGAGCGCACGCCTGTCGAGCTCAGTCCGTTGCGGGTCCCCCCGGGGTAAGTTATATAGAGCTGTGTAGTAGGAGTGGAACGCCTCCACAATTTTAGAAGGAAAGGAGGACACATCACCCGCAGCCGTCCGAATCTTATGAATATGTGTAGTCTTTTTGTGGGGATTGATCATTTTCGCTAAGAGTTTGCCGCACTTGTTGCCGTGTTCATGGAAGAACCGGCGGCTATACAGGGAGGCCCGGCAGAAACGAGAGTTCAGGACGTCGGAGAGTTGCCCCCGTAGGGATAGTAGCTCCCGATGAATATCATCTGTTTGGATTCGTTTATGTGCGCTCTCTAGGTGTGTAATGCGAGAAGTAAGCCTGTCTATCTCCTGCGAGCGGAATTTCTTCCGCTGCGCGCCTTCCCGTATGAAAAAACCACGGATAACACTCTTATGGGCTTCCCAAACCACCGGAGGAGGCACCCCCTGTGTGTCGTTTTCCCGAAAATATTGCTCCAACTCCGATCCTACACGAGCCACCAGTGCCTCGTCCAGTAAGAAGGAGTCATTGAGACGCCACGTCCACTCCCTCGCCCTATGTAAAGGGGATTGTAGGGTCAGTACCACGGGGGAGTGGTCCGACCAAGTCATCGGCAATATCGAACAAGTGAGCAAGAGGTCGAGATGGGACTGGGAGAGAAATAAGTAATCGAGGCGAGAGTAACTGTTGTGCGGTGGAGAATAAAACGTGAAATCACGATCCGCGGGGTGCATGGACCGCCAGCAGTCGATCAGGTGAGCGTCAGCCAATGACTTGCGAAGGGACCGTAAGTGGCCTTGCGGGACACAACAGGACCCGCTGGAGGTATCCAGCGTGGGGCATAGTGGAACATTCATGTCACCACCCAGAACCAGTAGCCCCTCCGTGAAGGAGGAGAGGGAATGCATAATGGAGCGAAAGGCGGTGTGTTGACCCCTATTAGGCAGATAGATGCTGGCGAATGTGTACAGGACCTCGGCAATAGTGCCCTTAACGAAGGTAAATCGACCGGACGCGTCGGACAGAGTATCCTTGACCAAAAAAGGTATTGATTTAGCGATCAGGATGGCAGTCCCCTTAGTCTTGGCTTCGGGATTATTACTAAAATAGCCAGTGGGGTAATGAGAGTCTCGAAAACTGGGAGCCCGCCCTTCCCTAAAATGCGTTTCCTGCAGGAAGACAACTGAGGCTTTGTGTAAACGGAATTCCCTCAGGGCCCTAGAGCGCTTTTCAGGGATGTTAAGGCCCTTGGCATTCACAGAGAAGAACGTCAGAGGGGCCGGCCGGAAAGCCATCGGGGACAGCGACGGACCTGATAGCCAGGGAAGGAGACCGAGGGGAGGAGAACAAGGGGAGAGAGTAAGGGAGACCAGTGGAGGGAAGGAACGGCAAGAGGGAAAGGGTAACTAGGGGCAAGTGTGTCGTCTACCGGTGAAAAACCCGCACCTCGGCGAGGGGAAAGGGGCCACCAATAGAACACTGCAAGGACACTGGACCCCGCGTGGGGCAGACAAGTTAGGAGTCAAGGAAGGTAAAAGAACGAAGGCAACAGCAAAGCTGCTTATAGTAACAATGTTAATAAAACAATGAACAGAACAGAGTGTCCCACCACCCGCTCGGCAAAACAGCAACACAGAGATACAGCACCACTGTATAGCAGGCAACGGGTAGAAGGCAGGTGTCCCAAAACAGAACGGTATCGGCGACCGACCCAGGGAGAGATATAATACTAAGTAATAATAATAATAAAAGAAATAAAAAAAAAAAAAAAAAAAAAAGGTGTCTCGTGTAAAATGTGGAGCTGTGCTGAAATAGAGCCAAAGCCTCAGTCGCATTAAAGCCCTTATGGGGCAATCAGAACGGAAGTGCGAAAGAACCCTGTAGTAGCAGCAGCATGTGTGTGACCCAGCAGACAAAAATCATGTCACTGCGGCGACCGAAAACACAGGTGTAAAATGCTTCTGCAGAGTGGAGACAATGGCAGAAGATATGGCAAAGTGTCACGGAGGCAGGGCAAATAGGACCCAGCGAAAAATAAATAAATAAACAAGAAAAAAAAAAAAAAAAAAAGCATACCCAACGCAGCAACAATCGTGTTGTGTGAGGTGCAAACAGAGGGCGACGCAAGTCGCGGTGGCGCAAGGTGTGTGAGAGTGTAGGACAGGGTCAGGCAAAACCCACGAGGGACGCAAGAACACCCCAGGAGGCTACATCAGAACAATAAAGAAAACAAATAAAGAAAGGAAACAAAAATAATAACGAAAACATAAACAAAAACCAGGCGGCTCACGTGAGCTATGTGTCCCGCATGGCGAGAGCAGCGGAGTCCCAACAGGGCCCAAAGGCGTAGGGCAGTGCAGCGGCGGCCGGAGCCGACGAGATGAGGTAGGTGGTAAGCAGCGCGGGCTCGCCGCTGCAGCCGGTATGTAGAGGCCTGGAGCACGACAGTCAGTCCTCCTGCCGCACGTGCCGGGCATCCTCCGCTGGTGCATGGTGAAGGGGTCGCCGGCGACGGTCTCCGCGGTGTGCCGTCCCTGGGTCCGGAGCCCTATCAAGCCAGTCCTCCACGTCGACAACCGGTAGGTCCAAAGCGCGAAGAAAGGGGCCGACATCCGCAGGGGTCTGGATCGTGGCGGTTGCGGTGCCTCTGCGGGCCGTCAGGGCAAATGGGTATCCCCAACGGTAGGCAATTTGGTGGTCTTGTAGGGCAGCCGTGACCGGTCTGAGCGCCCGCCTAGCCTGGAGCGTAAAACGAGAAAGGTCCTGGAAAAGGGAGACCTTGTGGCCCTCGAATGTCCAGAACCGTTGGGCGCGCGCCGCCCGCATTATATCTTCCTTAAGAGCGAAGCTGTGCAGACAGCAAACGATATCCCGGGGAGGGTCACCTGGACCACCGCTATATCGCAGGGCCCTATGAGCCCGGTCAAGCTTGATGGGTTTCCTACCTGCGTCGGCAGGCCATCCCAATATCGAGGAAAACAGCCGGTCCAGTAGGCCTTTGAGGTCTTCGGGTCGCTCGCCCTCAGGCATACCCCGCACTCGTATATTAGAGCGTCGGCCCCTGTTATCCAAGTCCTCTAGTTGGTAGAACAAGGTGGCGAGTTGAGAGGAACAGGAACGTTTAAAGGTGGAAAACTGGCGATCCACGTCTCGCATCCTGGTCTCGGCAGTTGACACTCTCGCGTCCAGCCTCGAGATGTCCGCCCGCAAAGCTGTAACCTCGGCCCGGACGGTTTGTTTCACCTCCGTCACGAGGAGGCTAAAGTCATCTTTAGTCGGCAGCGAAGAAAAAATTCGATGCCAGTCCCTGGCGGAAGGTTCCGGGGGGCTCTCTGGACACCGCTGGGACAGATCTTCCTCCAAGGCTTGTGAGCACGTGGGAGTCGGCGCCATACCCGGCTCCTCCGGCTGTGAGTGTAACAGGGCCGGAGTTTGGAAATACTCCCGCAGGGACGCCGCAGGAGGCTTACTGCTGGTCCCCGGAGTGCCAGGGTCCGACGGAACCCTTTTGTTCCTACCCATTTCGGGTTTAGTCGGTGCAAAGTGCGGTTATATGGAGCGGGTGGTGAGGAGCTCTCAAGTTAAGCGGCCATCTTCCTTGCCAGGCTAACCACGCCCCCCCTATGTTATATTTTTACTTCTGGTCTTTGTGTGGTTTTCAGGGTAGAGAAACGTATAATGTTCTGATTCTAATGGTAGGAATAGTTTTTCATCATTTTTGTATTTTTTCTTCTTTTGAATTTTTTTTGTACTGTTCATAGTACAATATGGGTAGAGATCCCATTGAATTTTTTCATGGTGACACCACAGGGGTGTCTACATTTTATTTTCATTTTCTTTTAAATTATTTATTTTACTATTTTTTGTGTTTTCTCTTGACTCCTACTGGGTGATTCATGCTGATATACCCCTACTTAAAGAAAAGATTTAGAAGAATAATAATGTATCTATACTCACTGTGTAATTGACAGCAATTGTCAACTACATTCATGTGGGTTTTTAACTATAGATCTGACGCCATCCATACTTCTGAATGGTTATATATATATTTATTTTTTTATGTCCCAGGGGCCCAATGAGGCGCTCAGCTGGGCCACATAATGCGGTGAAAGCAAGCACTGTGTGTTTGCAAAATGCTTCTGAATATAGTGCAAGGTAAGAATGTGTGTATATTTGTTAGTGTATTGTGTTAGAGTGAGTGTGTGTGCTTGTTAGCGTGCAGCATTATAGAGAGTGGGTGAAGGTGTTAACACATAATTTTTGTGGATGTCAGTGTTAATGTGTGCGTTAGTGTGTGAGTGGGTCTGTGTGTCTCATTTGCTGATATTGTCTCTGAAAGTAAAATTTGGGAGAATAGAGAACATAATAAATCCCTGGAACAATGGATCCGTTTACTTCAAAATGCTGCACCAACAAAGGGCAGCTCATCATGTGGAAAAGACATTTAAACATTTTTTTTTATGTAAAGGAAGCATAAATGCAGCTTGTATGATATTCTGAAGGAACAGTATTCTAAAGATATAAATGCTACCTTTAAAAAAAACTGATTAAAGCAAAAATAAAATCTTCGGTATGTGGTGAAAATGGTCCAATTCACGCCTGCTGAGAGAAAAGCTCATTATATCTCCATGCTCTAAAGATGCAAAAGATAGAAAAACATAAGAACCTAAGCTGTGTTAGGTCAATCCAGGACCTGGATAACAGCACAGTACCCATATGAACGAGAATCGCTCATTTCTTCTATGGCGGATTGTTTGCTTCTTTTTGCCACAAGAATCTATCGCCACTTAAAAACCTGCTCACATCTTTCAATATTGTATTTTTTGATAACTGGAATAACCAACCTTCAGATACACTTTGGTTGCAGCCACACATAAGTCATGTCACTTTATTCGCCTTGTTTGTACACCTTTCCACCGGCATGACTGTCACATTTCAGAAAATGTATATATTGTTGCAATTGCATATCTGAGCATTCTATGTAATTGTATGTCATGTTCTCTCAATATCAACGCCTGTAGCATTAATTATGATATGCGGTTGAAGGATCGAATGTTGACTCTATAAATGGAGAGTGTGGGTAAGAGTGTGTGACAGGATGGTGCAATGCAAAAAAAGCCTGATGTGAGTTACAGGGAAAGTGGGGAAAAAAGTGGATAACCATCAGATGGTCAGTTAGGTGAACAGAATACTCAACATGTGGTTTAATGGATCACTGCTTACTTAGCTTTATTCCTACTTATTATCATACCTGGGAGCTTTCAGGCTCTAACTACTCGGTCATGTTGATGTCGGTGGGTGGTCCTATGATGTGGGTGGTCGCGCTGATGTCAATGCCAGTCCACTGCCTTTAGTAGGTGGTCCCACTGAGGTTGCATGAAAACTGGTGTGGCTGGAGGGGAAGTGGGTAAGGAGTGTCGCAACGCTACTCCCACGAACCCGGAGTTGTGTCTCTTCATCCAGAGTCTCCAGATGAAACTCAGAGAGTTCTCAGGTATGCTTATTATCACATCTGATTCTCCGTTAAACAAGGCATATGCCCAAACCAACACTTTTTAGGGACGTCACAGGATTCAAACGGCCCTGTTGGCTTAAGCAGAGCAAAAAGATAACTGGTGCTTCAATCACTCAACAGAATCCAGAGATAGGGATGGGACAGGTCTGTGCTGGGAGAACCCAATATATTATGTGAGTCAGCTTGGGGAGATCTTTTTGTTTAATGTGGTGCATTTATATTAAATATAATATTTCTGCATTTGACCACCTTTATAAAGTAAAAAAAATGTGTTAAACATACTATATAGTTGGACTTTAATTCTTAATGTGGATTATTGACTCAACTTTACTTTGTCTGCTACTTGTATTCTAAAAGGTCAGTAGGTCACAAAATTTAACATTACACTTAAAATGCATAATTTACCTGTCTTAGTCTGACCCTTTGATGACACCGTTCAACCGTCAAGTCATTGATTGTGTGTCCTTTATAATAGCTTCTGTAAATCTTATAAATAAGATCCTAAATTATTAGATGTAAATTAAGTGCGTAAGCGACTTTAAAGCTCAGACAAAAAATAACAGCCTACACGATGCCTTGGCAGCCTTTCCAGTGATCACATTCACTTACTTGATATATAGCAACAGAATGCAATGTTAATACACACCACAAATGCAACATATTTAAAATAATCTATAAACGACGCAAAGTAAAATATGGTGTTCTAAACTTGGGGAAAAATACAGATTAAAATAGTGATTTTGTTATCTAGAATACAACAATATACATTGATCAGCCATAACATTATGACAACCTGCCTAATATTGTGTAGGTCCCCTTTTGCCACCAGAACAGCCCTGGCACGTGGAGGCATGGACTCCACTAGATCTCTGAAGGTGTGCTGTGTTATCTGACACTAAGACATTACCAGCAGATCCTTTAAGTCCAGTGGGGCCTCCATGGATCGGACTTGTTTGTCCAGCACATCCCACAGATGCTCGATTGGATTGAGATCCGGGGAATTTGGAGGCCAAGTCAACACCTTGAACTTTTTGTGTTCCTCAAACCATTCCTGAACCATTTTAGCTTTGAGGCAGGGCATATTATGGTGCTGAAAGAGGCCAATGCCATTAGGAAATACAGTGTCCATGAAAGGGTGTACATGGTCTGCAACAATGCTTAGGTAGGTGGTACGTGTTATCCATATGAATAGCAGGACCCAAGGTTTCCAAGCAGAACATTGCCGAAAGCATCACACTGCCACTGCCGGCTTGCCTTCTTCCCATTTCATCAGACCAGGCCATCTTCTGGTAGCTCATCTGTTGGATTTGACCACACGGGCCACCCTTTGCCCCCAAAATGCTTTAATGAGCCTTGGCTGTCTATGACCCTGTTGGGGGTTCACCGCTTTTCCTTCCTTGAACCACTTTTGATACTAACCACTGCAGAGCGGGAACAACCCATAAGAGATGCAGGTTTGTAAATGCTCTGACCCAGTCGTCTAGCCATCACGATTTGGCCCTTGTCAAAGTCGCTCAGATCCTTACGCTTGCCCATTTGTCCTGCGTCTAACACATCAACTTTGAGGATGAAATGTTCACTTGCTGCCTAATATATCCCAACCACTGACAGGTGCCATGATAACAAGATTAGCAGTGTTATTCACTTCACCTGTCAGTGGTGATGATGTTATGGCTGATCGGTGTACAGTATTTTTCCTAGGGTATTCCTTGGTAGTCGCTAATAATTCATTGGTGGCCACAGAGATGATCCATGTCATATTTACTAAGATGCCAATTTGATTTTATTGCATCGGTATGGCTTACATTTCTTCTAGTCCTACTTATTTTAATATTCTATAATGCACTAATCCAAAAGCAAACACTTTATTATTACATACATATTAACGTGTAGCAAAATATACTCAATATGGTAATTTATATTTTATCAACATTTTTGTCACATCTACAGATTTTGTGCTTTTTTTTACATTTTAGTGTTGTTTATTGTAAATGTACAAAAATAAAGTGAATAACGGCGCTTCTAATAGATATATGGATAAAGTATATAAAGTGAATATAACAAATACCCACATAACCCCTATGTGACAGTAAAACAACAAAAAAAAGATAAAAGATAAAACATTTATTTATTGTAAATGTATTTTATGTGAGCCATTCCCTCTTTTAAAAGAATGGAAATTTTGATTTGGCCGCTATTAAAATTCTGCTTCTGATAATTGTACTTGTTGGCCAATTTCCAATCCGTGCTGCATCTCAGAGTTCAATTTTCAATGTAAATGTAATTTTGAATAGTAAAATCTTGGTTGTACAGGTAATGAAGCCCGCTATAACAGACCTATAGGAAGAGGTTAGATTCAGAAAGACTATTTTCATTCATTGTATGGATGAAAGAAAAGATTTTGGCGCTGAAAATGCTTTTTGGTTGTTGAGGATAGCTGGGCTAGTGTGGAGGTGTAAATGCAAAAAAAACAATAATTGCAGTTTTTAGTAATTCTTTTTGTTTTTAGGATGTGAGAGTATGAACATCTTTAAAAAGGGAGGTAAATACTTTCAAAACCTCATCCTAAAAATGAAACAAAAAAAAAGGTATCACCGCAAACCACTTACACCGCTGTCCTCAACAACATGATTACAGAAGATATGGCAGTCTTATACAGAAGCAAACCTTTAAGCTTACCACTAAGGTAACACAATTTGTGATGTCTACTTTTTGTCATTCTGCAAGACAAGAAATCCTAAATAAACTTCAGATCAAGAAGCCCACTGATAATTTTCATTATTGAAGCTTTACAGTACAGTATTATTAGACATTTTTACTTCGAACACCCAGGCACCCCCTCATACGCATTCTTGTGCTCAATGGGACCCAAACGGATCATCTTTAACAGAGGACAAAAGGGGTAGGGGCAGAGTCTTATCTTTTGGGGGCCATGATAACTGTCCCTTGCCCCCCCCCCAGCTGACATAGTCTGAAGGTTTAGGTCTGTGCAGCGCTGGCATAAACCTCCTCACTAACTCTTCCTCCTAGAGGACTGTCCACCATCTGCTGTTGGAGAATGCCAAGACACCATACCCTGACACTCAGCAGGAGATGGCATGTACAACATGAAGGAAGACGGCAATCAGTGAATCAGTGAACATCCCCCCATGAAATCAGTGGGATCACTTTCAGCTCATGCAAAAGGGGGCTCATGTTAGACCTCCGTCAGAATGCTCGCCAAGCCAGTACTGAGATTGAATGGTGCTAGGTATATCATGTGCTAGCATATGTGCTTGGCCAAAGGCATCTCCTTCATAGATGGGGGTGGGGAATAGGGGTAAATGAATACGGAAGGGGGGCTCTGTAGAATCCCCAAACGCATTTTCAAGGGGTACAATGAATTAAAAGAGACCACACAGCTATCATGTACATTAAAGTCCATGTAACAGCTGGAGTTTTTCTTTAAATTCTCGTTATAATCTCTTTCGCATTGTGTTTTGCATCGATACACAGCTGAAGACTAATATGTTTATATATATAAGAACCTCTAGATGCAGAAGATTTACAGCCAGGATGTTCTTTTATATTATTTTACAGTTGATCCTACAGTCATCTTATGAACAATAACATTGAGCTAGCTCGGCACAATCTATCAGATGTATTAACAGCACATGGTCATTCCATAATTGGTAGAAGTGCTAGAATTTTGTATAAAGGATATTATGGTCAAATTGCACAATTACATTTGGAGGAAGGTTGCGTCTGGTTTATAACATCCAAAGGCTTAAATTACCCTTTACATAATCAATACTTTTGTTGAATGATGGATCCTTGCAGCAAGAGAACTTGGTTTATTGCGCGCTGCTGATTGTCTGTTTTTGTAGAGCGCAAGTAAGGCACATCCATTTTCCTGATGATATTTTATTGAGTTTTTGGACCTATAACAATCTCATACGTTTTTCTTGACTATTGATTAAAGTACTGATTGCTTAAATTCCAGAGAGAACCATGTTATATGCCGGTGATGGGTAGAAGTTAATTGGGCCCTTCTTGTTTCTTTTTTCTTTTTACAAGCGATCCTTCTTCGCTCTATCTTGGTAAACTTCCATTTCAAAATCAATTTGGGCAATAGAAATATATGCAATGGTGACAGTTTATACCAAAAGATTATAGTCTAAAACTGGAGTTTTAAATAGAAGAGATGTATGGATGTGGTAGGTGAGTGAAACAGCTTTCTAGCAGAGGTTAATAGGGAAAGAGAATTTAAATATACATGGTATAGGCACATGGCTATGCCCCAAAGGGGAAAATGGGCAGACTTATGTTCATATCTGCTGTCCAGTTCTCTTCTATGCTATTAAATAATTGCCCCTTCTAACTTTCCTGCAACACCAAGATCTCTCCAAGTTACCATCTAACCTCATGTCACATGGTTAAATGTTTGGGACATTTAACCATTAGTCCTATAAGTGACTAATATTTTTCTAGAAGGAGAAAGCGGGACAAAGACAAGATCAGCGGAGAAAATATTTTATTTTCATCACGTCTATCTTTTCAATCCATCTTATTCTTGACTAATATCCCTCAAGGAATATCCGGTAAGGGTTGTAGTTTACATGTATCATTCTAATGTATTCACTAAAGGGTTTTTGTCACATAATTTTAATGATGGGCATATAACCTAGTTAAAATGTATTATACCAGCTGTTTTATCGTTGCAATCTATAGATACAGTATATATGCAATCTATATGCACAGTTGACTCTAAAAGTGTCTTTTGTGATAATTTGAAGCACTGTAATTTACCCACCCAAAAGAGTGCAAAAGTAAAATGTCACAAATGTAAATCATAAATCATTTCATCAATCATTGTGCCACTTATGATGCCACAATGCATGTTTTTTGGAAACCACCAGCTTTTTCCATCTGTGCTTTCCACTGAAACGCTTGGCAGATTATTTTGTTCAGCTGTAGCCTGGAGTACTTTTATTGTAGCATTTTTCTGCTGTATCTGTGATAGAAATGTAACCAGATACCGTGTTGCTTCTTAGCATATATACAGTATGTACATATATACCGGTATATGTAAGAAAGGGCAATTAGATACTGAATCAGCTCAGCATTTATGACCATAACATAGAGGAACAGGAGGGGCTAACAGGGTTCACAGGCATTAAGCGGAAGTGGTTGCGGCCTAGCAAACAGAAAACCATGATGAAAACCATTTTTGGACAATTGGAATGTTTATGGCATTGTGCTGTTTGTTAGTATCTGGCTTTACACAGTTCTGTAATTATGGGAGGTCTGTTAAGCTTATATTACATGTTCTTTACTGCTTATTCTTTTGTTTTGTGGGCACCGCAGTGAGTGGCCACCATCGAGGGAGTTTACTTGGCTTACTTCCACATTCAGGTCAGATGGTTGGATTTCCGGGGTCAAAATTGGTAGCATGGTTCTGAGTTATGAGGAATTGGAGTGACTGTTTCAAGCAGATGGGGTCCACCTGAACAAGATTTCCCTAGACATCTGAGCCTGAAGGTTGGTGAGGATTTGGAGAGCGCTGTGTTTTGCACACTTAAGGAGGTCAAGCCCTTTGGCAGGTGGCTCCTCTCTTGAAAAGACTATTTTGGGGGATCGGGTTATTCCTCCTGGGGCGAGGGCAACCTTGATCTGATAAGGCGGATTTTCATATGTACTACTACGAATTACCCATAGTATGAGGTATTTCCGAACCACTGTGCTTAGTGTATGGGTATGGTTGGGGGTATTTTGTGGGACACTGATCGAAGAACAAGAAAGAGGTTTTATTGAAAATGTAAGGCATTTGTTGGGTGAAAACAGTTTGTTGCTGATGTTATTTATTTGGTATCAATGTTTTAAGAAAATGTCTTCTCGAACAATAAAACATGTTGCAGTGTTTATTAAAATGTTGCAGCCTTTATAATCAATTTTTTGTGTCAATCAATTTATTGTCCTCATAAATTATTTCACCTATCATCAGTACGAAGGTCATGTACTTAGTACCCAGAATCCTACAAAATAATCAGGTCGTGCAATGAATGCGATCCAGACCTAACTGGGGTTGGATTACCTAAATGTGGGAAAAATGTGATCCGAAGGTCAAAGCAGGTGAGGTTTAGAGATTTTCCTACCTCTATTGGCAGTTTAGAGGAAAACCTTTATTTTAAGGCACGTTGATTTCTCTGAGAGCCTAATTTCTGAAGTCAGTGGTTTGGTGAAAGCCAGGTTGTTATTTGTTTGTAGGTTTGTTTTAAACATTGTAAATTAATATTTAAACTTGTAATAAAACTACACAAGAGATCTGTGGATTCTCTAATTTATCACTGATGAAGACCCTTGCTGAGATGACAAAATCTGTGAATCATTTTCACAGTACATATTTATAAAATAAAGTAATAATAACGCATTGTCAATGCATGTAACAATACTATAAATCAGGTTTCTACTTGTATATCTTGGCTATGAAAATGTATAACTTTGGTTCCAGGCCAAATCATGTGTTTTTATTATACAAAAAATAATAATTCCTATTACTATACAAATGAGAGCTGTCTGTGTTTATAGCAAATGTAAGAAAGAAATTGAAACAATTTGCTACTGATGACTTGGCAATGGGTATCAGTTCTAGAAAAAAAAAGAGTCCTTGATTTCCGAGACCTTGAATGCACTGCAAATATAGTTGGCGTTGAAAATATTAACTGTTTGTGCAATTGACTGAGATCTTGTGATTGCAGAACGCTGTTATGTTAGCAACTTGGGCTGCGCTGCTTGGCATATTGTGCTAAGTCTATAGAGAACGTGATGCAAGGGAAACCTTGCCTCTCTACAACTATCCAATCTTCCGTCAAAACAAACTGCACAACTAATGTTTTTTCTCGATTTATATCTAAATCTACTGTAAATCGATTCTTTCAGCGAAGTGCAGTTTGTGCAAAAACGAAGCGCTGTAAAAGTGTGTGCATTGTACCATTGTGGAAGTTCGATTTCATATTTCTATATTATATAGATTCCATATTTCTTTATTATATCTCAATGTTGCTGTAACGCTTCCCCATGCGCTGGCTGGACTTGTTTATACTTTGCCTCTCAGACTAATTATCAGGTCCAGCTGCAGTTGATCTCATGATCAAATCAGCCTTTATAAACCTGCTCAGCCCTGCAGTCTGGGCCTTGACATTGTAATGTTGGAGGACTACCTGTTTGGTTCCTGCCTTGTTCCAGTACCTTGCCGTGTTCCAGTACCTTGCCGTGTTCCAGTACCTTGCCGTGTTCCAGTACCTTGCCGTGTTCCAGTACCTTGCCGTGTTCCAGTACCTTGCCGTGTTCCAGTACCTTGCCGTGTTCCAGTACCTTGCTGTGCTCCAGTACCTGCCTTGCTCCAGTACCTGCCTTGCTCCAGTACCTGCCTTGTTCCAGTACCTGCCTTGTTCCAGTACCTGCCTTGTTCCAGTACCTGCCTTGTTCCAGTACCTGCCGTGTTCCTGAGTTGCGGCCTGCGCCCCACTAAGTGGACTCCCAAGAGGAGTGCCCTGCATCGCGACTCCCAGGATGACTGCCAACTAGCAGACTACCCTGGTTGAGTGCCCTGCAAGTGGGCAACCTGCCGTGTGCCCTGCAAGTGGGCAATCTGCCGTGTTCCTGAGTTGCGGCCTGCGCCCCACTAAGTGGACTCCTAAGAGGAGTACCCTGCATCGCGACTCCCAGGATGACTGCCACTAGCGGACTACCCTGGTTGAGTGCCCTGCGAGTGGGCAACCTGCCGTGTGCCCTGCAAGTGGGCCATCTGCCGTGTTCCTGAGTTGCGGCCAGCGCCCCACTAGTGGACTCCCAAGAGGAGTGCCCTGCATCGCGACTCCCAGGATGACTGCCACTAGTGGACTACCCTGGTTGAGTGCCCTGCAAGTGGGCAACCTGCCGTGTGCCCTGCAAGTGGGCAACCTGCCGTGTGCCCCGGAAAAGGGCTTCTAGTCGTGTGCCCCGCAAGAGGGCTTCTAGCCGTGCCGTGTGCCCTGCAAGTGGGCTTCCAGCCGTGTGCCCCGCAAGTGGGCTTATCTGCCGTGTGCCCCTCAAGTGGGCTTATCTGCCGTGTGCCCCTCAAGTGGGCTTATCTGCCGTGTGCCCCTCAAGTGGGCTTATCTGCCGTGTGCCCTGCAAGTGGGCTTATCTGCCGTGTGCCCCGCAAGTGGGCTTATCTGCCGTGTGCCCCGCAAGTGGGCTTATCTGCCGTGTGCCCCGCAAGAGGGCTTATCTGCCGTGTGCCCCGCAAGAGGGCTTATCTGCCGTGTGCCCCGCAAGAGGGCTTATCTGCCGTGTGCCCCGCAAGAGGGCTTATCTGCCGTGTGCCCCGCAAGAGGGCTTATCTGCCGTGTGCCCCGCAAGAGGGCTTATCTGCCGTGTGCCCCGCAAGAGGGCTTATCTGCCGTGTGCCCCGCAAGAGGGCTTATCTGCCGTGTGCCCCGCAATTGGGCTTCCTGCCGTGTGCCCTGCAATAGGGCTTCCAGCCAAGAGTCATTCCTTGCTTTAGTTCTGCTTCCTTTATGAGGTCTGCCCCATCCGTGTGTTCTGTTTGTCTCAGTCTATAGTCCAAAGGTATGTCTCCGTGTTATGTGTTTTGATTACATGTCTGGATTGTTCCGTATGTCTGTCATGCAGGGATTAGCGTTAGGACCCACCGTCATTGGAGTACTTTGGCGTAGTGGTGGGCTAAGCATACTATGGCCATAAGATGTGACGGAATCTCCAATACTTATCAAATAGTCCTAGGCTAGTTTCTGTATAGTGTGTCCTGTCTTGTTCATGTCTGTTGTATGTTGTATCCCCTGCACCTGGGCTCCTTATCCATCTGTGTCCTCGGTTCGTGACAGTTGCATTGCATCGAGTGCTGTTGTTATGCAATCTGTAGCATACACACGATGAGACGTCTTCCAATCAGAGAAGAAGGGTGCGCGGAGAAGCCGCCCTTTTGCAAAAATTCATTAATATTTTCATTTTTTTAGTTTTGTGAATACTTGAAAGTAAGATAAAGGCATGAGATGAAGTTCCCCAGGGCAAGGAGAGGCTCTGAAGACAACCCCTGGGGGAAGTTTCCGGAGCCTGGCTCAGCTGGGTCTGGCAGGGAGATATAGTAAGTGGGTGTTTTGGGTGGTCAGTCTGGGCCAGCAAAGTAGAACCAGAGACGGCATATTTATGTGATTTATAAAAAATGTATACATAACATAATGTATGAAAAGTCATTCTAGTACTAAAGTTGGCCTTATCGCCATAACCACCATGGTCTCAATGACCATGACTATTCCATCGCTGGTTAAGACCATTTTTCAAACTGTGCACCCAAAGCCACTTTATTTCAAACTCAATGCATATTTTAACACATTACAAAGATTCCACCTTTGTAAATCTATCCACTCTATTTTGATCAAATACGAACATATTGAAGTTGACATCTTTGATATTAGCCTCGGCTCAGGTAACTTTATTTCCATTTAGAAATAACAAATTATCACGTGTATACGCTTGATCTTTTCAGAGTAAGCGTAACCAATTAAATGGCTGCTAAAGATCCAAAAGTCAAGCTCAGAATACAAATTCTAGCGGAAATCAGAATTTCACGAGGTCAGAAAAATAAAATAAGAACAAAAAAGAGAGGGTAATCAGGGAAAGAGTAACGGAACCGGGAGGACAAGGTTAAGTGTAGTCCGGGGCTGATAACTAATACAAGAGGCAGGAAACAGGATTGTGGATACACACAGGAACCAGTCAAAAAAACACCTAACAAAATATGGATAAAAATAATGTTCAAGGTCTAAGCTTCAATAACATAGCGAGGACACAGAAAAAAAGGCTGGGTTAATATATATGTGAATAACAAGACTTATGTGATAAAAGTGTCTGGCTTTTGCTTGCGTATAGGTGACTGATAAGTCAGGTAACTGGACGGCTGTGTGTAACAGTAAAATGTTGGGATATATTGGTGTCATTGGACACAAGACTTTACAGCCATTATTACTCTAAGGCATTATATAAGTCACTAAATAATAGAAATATGCGTACATACTGTATCGTATTACACATTCATATTTACTGTGGACAGTGAAATCCAGACTCTTTTTACACAAGTAGAGTTGTGTAAAAAGTTTTACATAGGAATTGTGATCATGATGTGACACAAGTTTCTAACTCATCTTTTTTTCTCCAGCCACCCCAGAAGCAGGCAACAAGGCAACATTTCCGCATTGACTCCCATGGATGGTTTTTATGCACATTATTATAACCTTTAATCTGCAGAACACGGTGATACAAAACATTCCGAGCTTCTAGAAAACAAAAAGAAGAGGGACCAGGGAACTTGGTCCCAAAGAGGGAATATATTTCCTAAATAAGGACGTTTGGAAGATATTCCTAACTTTACATAAAAACATCTGTACTAAATGTTAATACTACGTATAAGATTACTGTGTAACTATATGTAACCTAATACATTTCTCACTTGTTTTTATGTTCTGTGGACTTCCTTATGACTTAAAAAAAGCACAAACGCAACACACTTAAGATTTAAAGGGTTAACAGTCTAGCCACTCCTTGATACATGTTTATTAAACCCGAGGGTTGAGTGTCTTAAAGTTGGCACCTTAAAAAGTGTCAACACAAAAAGGTGCCTCGCTTGTTTCATCTCCCTAGCAGCTGGATGCTTTCCCTGGCATTTGCTGACCTTTCTTTGTGCTCTATGTCTGACCCGCGAGGTCGTTTCCTGGCCTTCTCCACGTGACCTCTGACCACAGCTGACCTTTCTCTGGAGAATGTGACATTTTGTTCTCCTCTGGCTGACATGCGATGCTCTCATTATTCCAAAGTATGTGAAAATAATGACCTGGGCTGACCTTTAAGTTCTCTGACTTACGTTGTGTCTGCATTCAGTGCTGAATCACCAGGGTGCTGTTCCTAGGCAGGAAATACAAACAGAACCATTTCAAAACCGAGATAAATCAGTCTGAGACTTAATTGAGTGCGAGTGCATCGAATTATGGCTATAAAGTATTAGTGTTCCGTGCTGATCCTCTCCGTCTGTGTTTGTCCACAGGAGAGAACATTTATTTATTTGATTAATATTAAATAATATTTGAATGATTACTCATGATAAAATACTAAATATTATTTATTGATTCATATCCCACATCATATTCCATCAGGACGTAACAAGTTGGACCTAAAGAAGCAGGAGGTTAGGAGGAAAATGTGTTGTTAAAGATGCCGACATTCTTAGTAAAGGCTGTTCGCTGGCTCCCTTTCAGTATTACATGATAAACTTCTGCTTTATCCACCTAGGGTTTTACTGTAAGAATATTTCCCAACATTTAAAACAGCAAAAGAGGGGCACTGGCAGGGTAGGGATAATGGTAGGGATAATGAGCAGGACTTTTAATTGACTTTGAGATCTATTGATTACTCTTTATGTAAATAAGGTATTTCAAAAATTCATTTTCTATACACTTTACTTTATAAACACGTTTGCCGTTTATATACACAATATTGAGGGCTGTAGAACACTTTGATACATTCTAAATACCCACCAAGCTTCCTGAGCTCCTAGAAAAGAGGAACACCAGGGGAGGACAGAGGAGCAGGAATTTGATTCCCAAAGAAGGACTCTTGGGATGTATAGTTTTCTAGTTCATTGGGTGACCATTATATATTGCTCATATTCATATGTCATTTAAACAAAAACTATTGGATATAACATTAAATAGAATTATACTTCTGTGGCAGGACATGGGTTAAACTGTAGTACACAACCCAAATGTAATAAATGTGCTCGGAGAAGAACCAGTCTCTCATTTAAGGAGACTCGGCTATCTCCAGAGGCTGAAAGGACCTGAAATTGGTGTTCATGCTGAGATGTGTATGTAGCAGCTGGTATTCTGCCCAGGATTGATCCGGCATAATGATTTAATCATCTCTTTCCCAAAGACAGAGTGATTCCTCCAGGTCAGGGCTAACGGCATTTATGATACGAAGCAGCTTGTGGCAGCTCAAGCCAAATGCTACTGAATTTGGCCCGGGGATAAACTGAGCGCGGACTGACTTTTGTTATCTCTACGCGGTGTATTTAGGTTATATTTGTGTCATACCTGGACAGGTCATAATATTTAAAACAGCATTTTAGAATTTACCTTTATTCTTACATTTTACCTTTTTTTTCTATTTAAAGAACAAATTGCTCTGTTTTTTTTTTAATTACCACCTAACATTTAATGGGAGTGGGTTTTTTTTTTAAGGTGCCGTTCCATCTAATCTACTGACTTTAACACTATAATCAGAAACATAATTCCTAGCACTATTAAATGCCCAAACTCTTCACATAAATAATTATTTAATCAAGTAAAATCTTGCCTCTTCCGTTATTATTGCTGGGAACATTTGATGACATGACACAAATACAGGCACATGTTTTCATGTGATTAAACCTTCAGGATAAATACTAAAATTATAGATATGCTAAGGCGTATTTGCTGAAAATACCAGAGAGCTCAATCAATGGTTTGTCTCTGTGGGACAACACTGTAACACAGACTGTGACTAGAAACCACAGGGCCCTGGTGGAAAAATTGCCCCAGGGCCTTCTCAACTTCACCAAGTAACATGTGCCACAGTGCCACCTTTGCCCTAAACAGCTTGTGACCACCACCTCTACCCCAAACAGCTTGAGTCCCATTCTAACTCACAAACAGCCAGTCTGTGCCATCTTTGCCCTCAGCTTCTCAGTGCCTCCAAAAATCTTATCTGTGCTATCTTTGCCCCAAACAGCTGGTATGTGGCATGATTGCCCCTTGTCCCCACTTCCAACATACACTCTGACACAGATATGTAAACACACTTACACCAATTACACACCCTTATACTCAATAACATGTACACATTCTAACACACACTCCATCTCACTCCACTTTAGGGCTGAAACAACTAATCGATAAAATCGATAATAATCGATTATGAAAATCGTTGGCAACGAATTTCATCATCGATTAATCGAATCGATTTTTAACTATTTATAAAAAGAGGTTTTTTTCAGAGCAAATGCTCTGAAAAACTCCTCTCCTTATATAATCCGACCTCAAACAGAGATCGGATTATAACACTAGAATCCAGATCCCCCGCAACGCTGCAAGAGACCTGGATTCCCCTCACTGTCGGCTGGTCTCTCACTTCCGTCTCTCTCCCCCCTCCCATACACCCCTCTGACTCCTCCCCCTCCCATACATCACTCTGCCTCTCTCCCGGCTCCGTTACTGACAAGGACTTTCACTGCAGCTTCGTAGAAGCCACAGTGTAAGTGAAGGTGAGTAACGGAGGCTGTCTGTGCGATGCAGACACTCACAGGCTGACAGAGAATCATCCTCTCTGTCAGCTGGTGGGTGTCTGCATTACTGTCAGTACTGTCAGTAACGGAGCCGGGGAGAGAGGCAGAGCGGTGAATGGGAGGGGGGAGGAGTCAGAGGGGTGTATGGGAGCCATCCTCCCATACACCACTGTGGCTCCTCCCCCTCCCATACGCCACTCTGCCTCTCTACCCGGCTCCCTGGTGTCTAGTGAAGATCCGTTGCTGACAGGAGGCAGAGTGGAGTATGGGAGGGGGAGGAGGCAGAGTGGAGTATGGGAGGGGGGGCCAGAGTGCAGTATGGGAGGGGGAGGAGCCAGAGTGGTGTATGGGAGGGGGAGGAGCCAGAGTGGTGTATGGGAGGGGGAGGAGCCAGAGTGGTGTATGGGAGGGGGAGGAGCCAAAGTTGTGTATGGGAGGGGGAGGAGCCAAAGTGGTGTATGGGTGAGTTATAGTGGTGTATGGGGGGTATTATGAATTTCAGGGCACCATTTATGCACCATAAAGCAGGTGCACCATCAGGGGGTCATAAAACATCTGGGGGTAAAAGGTATATCAGAGGGCTCAGTTGCATATCACTGGCATATAAGGAGTATAAGGCATATTGGGGCACAGTGGCATATCAGGGGGCACAGTGGAATCTGGCATATAAGAGGTATAAGGCATATATGGGGGCAGAGTGGCAAGCTGGGGGTCTGATGTGCATAACTGGGGGCAGTTTGGTAAATAAAAAAAATTTAAACTAGGCTTTTTTTCTCAAATTTTCTCAACTTTTTTTATTAAATATGAAAAATAGTTAACATATGAATTAATATTTACTAATAACTTTGTATTAAAACCTAGTTTGAGAAACACCGTGTTTGGGTTCTTGTAGCTTTTATTATTATGTCAGTAAAATAAGAAGGTGAATAGAGAGAGGCCATTGCAATAAAGAGATGAAAGTGTAAATTGTACGTTTTTTATTACATTATTTTAAATTTAAAAAAATTGCATTTTTTTATCCGATTAATCGATTAATCGAAAAAATAATCGGCCAACTAATCGATTATTAAAATAATCGTTAGTTGCAGCCCTACTCCACTTACACATACATGCTCACACACACTTACACAAATACGCTCACACACTTACACACCATGCTCACATGCCCAATTACACATCCATGCTCACAAACATACAATTGCGACCGCTGCGACCCCTGTAGTTACGCCACTTCTGTAACAAAAATGTTAGAGTACTTTCTAAAAGTAGTCTTGCATGAGTTTGTGTATACTTTCTAAATCTGTTGTGCTTAAGAAGCATAACTTGGTCTGGAATCTGGTGTATCAATATCATTCAACAGAAATGAGACTTTCTTCTCTCTTAATATTCAAACACTAAGCTGCCATAGTGATGCCAACGATCAGAAATATGTATCTCCTAGAACATGATGGAGCTCTATCTAAGCTAAGGCAGCATGTTGGATTATAAACCTTTATAGATACCTTAACCTTTGTCTAGCACATTCCTTCATCAAACTATGTACGCAGGTGTCATATTATTCATAGAGTGCCAGACACTGCATTAAAAGATTAGAAAAGTTTAGACGTGCAGTTATAATTTTCACTGCATTTACATCTCCTGCCGCCTAGTCGTTGCCGCTTTTTGCTTCTCATGTTGACTGATGGTAGCAACACATTTCTGATATTCCTTGCAAATGAGTGGCTTGGGGTTAAGAGTCCCATAAAACAGGTTAGTTAGTTCCATAGGTGTTCTGTTGGAAGCAGGTGGATATTGTTTATTGGTATCACCCCCTACTCCTTTTCATGCATTTATGCTTTGCTTGTTTATCATCGTCATCATCATCATTATTTTTTAATTTGATTTTGATATCTGAGCCTCATTTTTTGTAAGGGGTGTATTAGAACCATTTGGTTCCAACCACGAGCACGTTGCTGCAATAGAGTTTTTGTTGCAGGACTATTAAGTGACTAATATTTCTCAGGGTCAGCTCATTTAGAGATTTTCCAAGGAAAGGCATGGGAGTGGAAAAGTCAGAACATTGATGGCAAACAAAAACTAAAAAAGAGCAACAAAGTTATTGGGAATGCATGGAAAAAATGAACATGTAATTGATTTGAGAAGGAAGTTAGGGTCGTGACAGAGAGGAGAGAAATATTCACGAAGAGAGGAGAGAAGACACGTTGTCTTTGGGATGGAGAAGGTATTTCCTGGCTGCTAAGACAGAAACATAGAATTTTGGCCCATTACCAGGAACTTTGTTTTTTCTTTCCATGTTCTTTACTTACTATGTTGTCACTAGGATTTTAGATATCATTTACACAACCACTGAATCCTTTCTGTGCTCCTTCTGCCTGTTTTCTACACAGTCTGATTTGAAAAAATGGCTTTTTGCTTGGCACATTATTTTCTGAATGATCTCTCTTTTGCTTTGATTCACCTACAGTGGCTAAAAGGGATAGAGATCCCATTTATCCTTTAAACATGTATATTTTAACGAATCCCTTTCATGCACACAGCTTTTATATATTTTATATCAGTTACAGTTCTTCATTTGAAAATGGTTTCGTTTGCTAATTTAAATCATAAGCTATTTTTTTTTATTATTTTTAAATAGACACAAAAGGGGAGGAAACTTTTCCTTGAGGGCATTCAGTTTTCAGTGAAGTATGAAAGATTAAATAAAAGATCAGTGGGGAACATGTACATAATTGCTACAAAAGTTGAACTTGAAAGTAGACAAAGAACTGAAAGGGAAGGGTATTAAAAAAAAAATCTCTGTGGGTGTGAGACAAGAAACTATGATAAAAACATTTGGCTCTGCTAGCGCCAAGACAAAAAGAGGTGATATTTATAAATCAAAGATGTTAAAACGAAGGCTATACTTACATGCTTTAAAGACCATTAGAGTCAAACTGTCATTTTTTTATATCTGCCTTTGCCAATTAGAAAAAGGAGTTTGCTTTTTTTTTTTAATCAGCCTTGTTATCGCCATTCTTTTCTTAGTTACATTTTTCTTACAGACTTTATTAGCCTTTTTTTTTGGGGGGGGGTCATTCAAGCGAAAAAAATGTAATAGTCAACTACTCTTCAACAAGCTGTTTAATATACAAACAGCTATATGTTTATGCAGTGCATTTGTTTCAATGCAATGGCTTTACATATGTGCTAAATAAAAAAAATGAATGAACAGGTACAGAGGCTTCTAGGCGATGCAATTACCTGGCCAATTATGTCCAACAATTACCAGTCCTTACACCTAACCAACTGCACAGAACGGGTCTGCCAATCATTACATTAGTATATATTCTACTGTAGATGACCCCCTTCTGGACGTACATAGAATTGCAAGTCTAAAAAATGGTGGGCAAAATTCTATTAATTAGAGAAAATCATAAGACATTCTGCCCTCTTTACTTGCCAATAATCACATCTACGATGTCTGTATGATTGATGACACGGAAAGTCAAATGAGAAGGTGGCTCACTGCATGTAAGAGGCTTCCATAAGAAAGCAGTTGGAGAATTTATTAAAAACATTAAACAGAAATATATATATATATATATATATATATATATATATACACAATGAGATTAAGCATCTAGCAAATCATGAAAAGTATAGACACAAGTGGAAACTCAGTTAAAAATCCAGATTTTTATGTTTTTCCATTTTTTTTTAGGGAATATGAGATAAACATAAGACATTCGGCCCCAACCGCCTCTGACAAATGCATCATTTTCTCCTTCACATGCTTGACCTTATTTTGTAGCTTTATAGTGACATCTCGGGTCATTGTTTGACCTCTAAAATAACCTCTGTACACAAATGACCTTTTACCACATTAAATCCACCCCCTTCTTCCTGTAAGCCAGGGTACAGCTGATGTCTGGAATAGCTGAATGGATATTTATTCTAGCCTCAGGCTGGATAAACACATTAACTTATTCCATCCTTCCATGGCCAGAGATCATAGGTAACCTGTGGATAAATAGTTTCTTTTCCCCCCTCTATTTAACTCTTTCAGTGCCAGCAATGGGACTACCCCCCAGAAATTCATATATTCATGTCTGAATATCTTTAAATTACATTTTCTGGTTTCCCAACATCCTATAAATATGTATGTTCATTCAAATAACTTTTTTGCAAAACATAAAAATATGAAGTACGGTAATTAAGTAAGTAAACCTGGCAACATAATAGCAAACAGGAATAATAAAGATCCAACTGATAAAGATTTCTAATGAAAGTGGGGAACAGAGGGGCGTAATTAGAGGTTATAATTGAGGGGACATTATTTTATTCATAGATAAGAAACCATGTATAAAAAAGGAGATACGTTAATAAAGCGGAGGTACAGTAAATGAGATATATAAATCGGAAAGGGGAAAGGGAGCGATTTACAGAAAAATCTGGAACAAGAGGTTGCTGTAAAGGGGGATGGTGAAAGATAAAATATGTGCTCGGAGGATTGATAGAATGTCTAAAATTAAAAAATAACAATAATTTCGCTTCTTCGGTTAAAAGACATGCCCAGGACTTCCATCGATGACACCCCTGCTTTGCCCACTCCTATGACAGAAGGTCTCTGCGGAGTCCTTTCCATTGCCCATTGAACCCGATCTTTGACAAGGGTCAGATGGCTTGGCCTGGTTGTTCTCGCTGGACTGAGGTCTTTCCCAGCTCTTGGTCAGCTTCTACTCCTTCGGTTTTCTGTTTCAGACTTATCTCTCTGTTTGACCTACTGTGACAATTTTAAGATTTTTGCAAGTAAATGCAGCTTTGTGAACATCTTTCCCAGTACTAGTACTGCGCGCTCAAACCCTTTCCAGAAATAATTCTTTAATCAAATCGTATAAAATGTTACCTTTCATCATTTTTGCCAGAAACACTTAATTATCGTGTGAAACAAAAGGAGGTGCTGTTTCTATTGCCATAGAAACTTAAAACACATCTAAAGCTATTTTGAGGTAATTAAATCATCCGAGGAAAGAATAAAAGAATCTACTATGCTCAACCTACTATTATGCTTTATATATTAAGGGCCAACAAAAGACACAGCACTGCACAATTTAAATGGGGTGGTTAAAAACCAAATGTGTCACTTTGTTCCTGTTAGATGATTTCATACTTCTTCATAACCATCCTGTAGTGAAACGTAACTAACTGAGCTCCAAGTGGGAAACTGGTGGCACCAAGGACTCTGGGGCAAATGGCACTTTTGCCCACTGTTAATCCCCACTGGCCCAGGCTTTTCTGTATAATGACGTTGGTTGGTTGGTTGGTTGAAACTGCAACTCCCCTGCTAACTCCCTCTATCTTGAATAAACTCTAATGAGTAGAAAGATTCCTTGGAATAATTTTTTTTCCTACATGCACTGCCAAAGCCGCAGAGGAGTAAAAAAAATTCTCAATTTGCTTGAATTTCAAAATACCCCTTGAAATAATTGGTTTTGGACAAAGATGTCTCTCAAGAACCAATAATCAGGATACCCTAACAAAGAAACCCAGATATCCGCACCTAGATGTAACTATGATTTTCTCTAAAATGTTTATACGATCTCAGCGGTGCATCTTGGTTTCCACTAACGTAGACGAAGAACGTTTGTTTTATATTTTTACGATCCAAAATTATTAACTGTATAGTTTAAAATATAATTGATAATTGATTTAAAAGAAATGAACATAAAATGAAGTAATTAATGCAAACAGAAGAATTTCGTAAAGATTGATAAATAGGAGTCTTGGCACATTTATAAATAGTAGTGAAAAACGATAATATGTTGTAACAATCTACCTTGTGAGCTGAGCAGGAGGTGAAGCCTTTCTCTTGATCAAGGTTTTGTCTTTATATGAGCTGTTTAAAATTTCAGTGAAGATGATAATAACTTTGCCTCGGTGTAATAAAATGTCAAGGACAAGAGTAAGGGCAAACTCAGTTACAATAATACAAGATCAGAATGGCATCCGAAAAGCCCTGCGGCAGATACATTTAACCCTCTCCGTTTGTACACAGGGATTCGGCCGTTCTCTGTTTTCATTTAACACAAATCGGGTGGTCGCAGTGGATCAAGTTAAAATAGTAAAAACACCATTTTCTAAACCCATCAGCACTTCAGACAGAACCAGACGGAGTATCCTATATACCCCATGCCTGGGAACCTCCTGGATATGATGGGATTCTTCAGGGGTTTGGATGAAGCTGTGGAGGCCAGCCATGAATGCAAGCAAGAGGAGGCAGACATTTTTCTTTACTACGAGGGTGGTGGATAGGTGGAACAGCATTGCAGCAGATGTGGTAGAGACAAATACAGTGAGAGAATTCAAACATGCATAGGGTAGGCGTATGACTATACGGAATCAAAGGACTGATTAAGGTCTGAGTCTTTATATCAGAAAAAAAGTACTATAAAATATTATTAAAAAATAAATCAATATTTCTGGGTTAAAAAGCTTGGAAATGCTGATTCAGCTCAAGGTTTTGTATTAGGTACTTATATCGATGTAACTTAACCCTCCCGTGCCAGAGGGCAATGAGCCACATTCAGCTGTATGGCCAAGAGTGGCAGAGGCCATTGGCATTCACCACATCAGATCCACAGGTGCTGGAACCAAAGACTTAAAAAGGGCCATGACTGTTCCTTTAAATAGTGTAGACCCACAGTGTGAAGCTACTGTAATAAACAGCCTTCAGACAAAATGATCATCTTCAATGTGCAATTCCTTAAGCATAGCCTTTTTACTTGGTAAATAGCCTTAAAACTGTGGTTTGTGAAGCTTAAACATTCGGACAATCTGTATTTAATGGGACATTTTAAATTACACAGAACGAGTTTAGGACCTTGCTTAATATTTTTAACTTCATGAGAATGCATGAAAGGAATAGCAGGTTTATTGTATTACTAAATTTCTCTATCTCCAACCTGTACGGCTGCAAGCATCTTGGCTCAATTCTTTTATTTTTATTACATTTGTTTAAAATGAGGGCTCTACCTGATCCTTGAAAGCTGTTCTTCCTGACAACTCTTCATCTTTTATCATGCTTATGTTGGCTGTTATCCCAGTCCATCTACTCCTTAATGTAAGTGTTATAAATCGCTACAGAGTACTATAAAATATTATTAAAAAATAAATCAATATTTCTGGGTTAAAAAGCTTTGAAATGCTGATTAAGCTCAAGGTTTTGCATTAGGTATTTATATCCATGTACCTTAACCCTTCAGTGTCAGAGGGCAAGGAACCACATTCCATTGTATGGCCAAAAGTGGCAGAGGCCATTGGCGTTTTAGAAACGTATAATAACATTTTATGGAAAAAATAACTGAATTATAAAAACATTGGAACAAGGTATAAAATGAAAAAAGGAACAATTGATCTTGCCATATTCTAATTAACATTTTTAATAAAGAGGTCTTGCTCCACAGCTACCCATTAAATAACATATTTTAAACAATCTGTAATGTAAAATCATAGTAAGTTGAAGATCCTGCATTATACGGTATGTACTGTAGATATCTCAGAACATTACTGACTTAGAAAGTGTTAAGTTCCGTGTAATTATAAACAGTTTGGTAGCCTATTTGTTTACAGATCTCTGAGTTCTTAAACTTTAGTGATACCTCTGGTGGGCCAAAGCAGTTTCAGAACAAGATGTAATAACACAAAAGCCTTTAACACCTCAGAGAAGAACATGTAGCATCACACAAGTGTTCAGGTTCCCAGTGGTCCCTTGACAGAGGGGCTTCTGAGCTTTTTTTATATGACACCATATCTCACTCTATAATTATAGTTACCTTTATTGGGTATCACAAAATGGAAAGGAGAGAAAACCAAAATAACAAATGTGTCTGAATGCTTTTACACTATATGGACAAAAGTATTGGGACGCCTGACCACTACACCAGAGACTTCTATGACATAGCATTTTAAATACATAGACGCTCATATCTATTTGGTCCACCTAGATGGTAAAAATAAGGGGCGTCCAAAATAATTTCCATGATATCTCCCTATGTAGGATAAATATTTGCAACATAACCATCTGATTCTTAGTGAAAAATTAAAAAAAACATACAATGTAGCCAGAAGTTAAAAATGTATATTGACATTTTGTACACCTTACATATTAACAGCACCATGGGCAATGCATGGTTGTCCACTCCACCTGTCTCCAAACCCAATCTTCTATATCCTTCTATATCTTCTGTATCCTATATTCTTTTTCTGGTCTTCACCTCTTGTTTTCTCTCATAATGTCTGTCCATTCTGCTCTTCAGAACCTCTCATGCTGCTTCACAGTTATGGATTTTCCTGCCTTCATCTGTTATACTCTTCGAAGCCTCAAAGTTCAGATGTTCAAGGAGATCATTTAGTAGCTGAAATGTATTGATTTCCTATCAAACATATGTCTTGTGTGTGCACTAACCATTTTAAAATGTTAGATCCCGCTAGCATGACCTTACCTAATGAGAAAGCATTGGACCTGGTCAGATATATGTGGCTTTCCTTCTTGCTCTCATTTTGTATATTTAAATGTAACATATAGTCAATAGAAGTTTAGCTTGAAATAATCCTGTAAATGTAATTAAATTATCATAAAGTACAGAATTTGATAGTTGACAGTGTACATGCTCAGAACTTAGACTCTAGAGAAGGTCACAATTAGGGACAATGAAATTTGGAAGTCTAAATGGACACTTGCTCCATTGGTCTGGAACAAGTTGTAGGATCACGGATCAGTATTGCCAACGGTTAATGACATAGATTATTACGCTAAAGTCACATTGAACAGTGGATGTCAATGTCTCATTCCGTCCTATAACATTTAGTAATTAATTATACAATTCTTTTTAACCCTCTACCCAAATGGTCTAGTATTGAATATTCTTTTGTCTTCTTGTCACGACACAGCGTACAGAGGAGACTCCGTAGTCAGGTAGGACTGCAGGGATGGTCCAGAGAGCCGAGGTCAGGATACCGGAGAGCAGGATAAACGAGGAGCAAGCCGAGGTCAGGATACCGGAGAGCAGGATAAACGAGGAGCAAGCCGAGGTCAGGATACCAGAGATCAGAATAGTCAAAAACAAGCCGAGGTCAAATACAGGAATCAAGCAAGGAAACGCTATCTGGGTGCTAGCACAGGGCATAGACGACCATCAGAAGGCAAGGTCTAGGTGTTCTGAAGTCTCTTAAGTAGGCACAGGAAGTTGGGCACTAATTGGAGATCTCCCGCCAAAATTTCAAAGTGCCGTTACGTCACTTCCTGCGCGGCCATCTTGTGGTTGGCGATTGCGTAATCGTCCTATATAAGTAGATGCAGTTTCCTCGGGCGCCACTAGGTGGCGTGAAGAAGAACGCGTCCGGACACCAGAGCTGGACCTGTGAAGCTGCTGGGAACGCGACGTGGAAGAGGTAAGTTCCCCTTCCATCTGCAGCGGCTGTCTCCGCTGTGCAGAAGCGGGGGGTCTCCCCCTTCTCCGCGGCGGCTGCGCCTGCCCTGCAGAAGCGGGGGGTCTCCCCCTTCTCCGCGGCGGCTGCGCCTGCCCTGCAGAAGCGGGGGGTCTCCCCCTTCTCCGCGGCGGCCGCGTCTGCTGTGCAGAAGTGGGGGGTCTCCCCCTTCTGCGCGGGGACCGAGGTTGCCGTGCGGGAGCAGGGGGTCTTCCCCTACCTCGCGGCGGCTGCTGCTGCCGTTCAGAAGCGGGGGGTCTCCCTCTTTTTCGCGGCAGCTGCGGCTGCCGGACCGAAGCGGGGGGTCTCCCCCTGCCTCGCGGCGGTTGCTGTTGCCGGCCGGGGGACCCAGCGGATCTCCCTGCCGGTAGCGTGACAGTACCCCTCCTTAAAGGGGCGACCTCAGGGCGACCCCTGCCCGAACCACGCTGCCTCTTAGCATGGAATGCACGCACGAGATGAGGGGCGTGGAAGCGAGCTTCAGGAACCCAGGAACGATCCTCTGGGCCATGTCCTCTCCAATGAACAAGATACTGAAGACTCCCTTGTTGTCTGCGACAGTCCAGGATGGCTTGAGGAATACGCCCTGAAGTCCCCGCGACAGGGGGTCTAGTAGAAAAACGGTTGCAGACCAGTGGCTTCAATAGGGAGACATGAAAGACTCGAGGGATACGGAGTGTCCTAGGCAGAGAAAGTTCGTAGGCAACAGGATTCACCCGACGGACGATCGAAAAGGGACCGATGAAACGCGGTGCCAGCTTCATGCTGGGCACGCGGAGTCGCAGGTATCTCGTAGACAACCAAACGCGGTCCCCCGGAGAATACGCAGGAGTACCGGAACGTCTCTTGTTGGCTTGGAGTTCCTGTCGTCTACCAGCCAGTTCCAGAGTTCTCTGCACCGAAGCCCAGGTGGACTGTATATTAATCAGCCGTTCCTCCAAAGCAGGATCAGTAGAATTCGGAAAGGCTCCAGGGAAGGGTTGCGGATGAAGACCGTAGACACAATAGAAGGCGGACTCTCCCGTAGACTCTTGTACCGCATTGTTCCGAGCAAACTCCGCCAAAGGAAGCAGGTCAACCCAATCATCCTGATGTTGGTTGATGAAAATGCGCAGATATTGTTCAAGGTGCTGGTTAGCCCTCTCTGCAGCGCCGTTAGACTGTGGGTGATAGGCCGAAGAAAACGCTAGTGTAACACCCAATGCCCTCGTGAACTCGCGCCAAAAACGTGCAATAAATTGGGTACCGCGGTCGGAGACGATCTCGGTGGGTACTCCATGAAGACGGACTATCTCCCGCAAGAATATGTCCGCCAATACTGATGCCGTGGGAAGTTTCCTCAAAGGTATCATGTGCGCCATCTTTGAAAAACGATCAATGATCATCAGAATCACGGTATGCCCCTTAGAGTTGGGCAAGTCCACTATAAAGTCCATGGCAAGGTGAGTCCAAGGCCTTGAAGGATGGGGCAATGGGTGAAGCAACCCGGCAGGGTGTCTCCTGGAGGACTTATTGGCGGCGCACTTGAGACAGGAGCGGACAAACAGGGCAGTATCCTTAGTCCATTCTGGCCACCAAAATGTCCTCGAAACAAGGTCCTTGGTACGTGCTAGCCCAGGGTGGCCGGCAGTTCTGGACCCATGGGACAGGCGAAGCACGCGGGTACGGAGGTGCGCGGGAACAAACAGTCTCCCAGCAGGCAAGGAGGCTGGAGCTCGGGCTTGAAAACCAGCGATCCGGTCAAGCAAGGGAGTTCGGCAACAAGTATGTAGAGCAGCCAGGACCTTGGTAGCAGGTATGATGGGTTCGGGCGCACGACCCTCCTCCTCGGGGGACACATGCATACGGGAGAGAGCGTCCGCCTTGACGTTCTTGGAGCCTGGACGATAGGTCAGGACAAACGAGAAGCGGGAAAGAAACAAGGCCCATCTGGCCTGCCGGGGATTCAGGCACTTGGCAGTCTCTATATACTGAAGATTCTTATGATCTGTCAGAATCAGCGTGGGAATAGGAACACCCTCCAGAAGATGACGCCACTCTTCCAGCGCGAGGATGACAGCCAGAAGTTCCTTGTTTCCCACATCATAGTTCCTCTCCGCCGGGGAGAATCTCCTGGAGAAGTACCCGCAAGGATGGAGAGGACCACTATAGGAAGCCCTCTGTGAAAGCACAGCCCCGACTCCAGACTCAGATGCATCGACCTCCAAAACAAACGGTAACCGAGGATCAGGATGACGTAACACAGGAGCGGTGGTAAACTTGGTCTTGAGTCGGGAAAAAGCGGAAATGGCTTCGGGAGACCACTCCAGGGTATTGGCCCCTTTCTTAGTAAGGGCCGTCAGGGGAGCAGCGACCTTGGAGTAGTCACGGATGAAACGTCTATAATAATTAGCAAACCCCAAAAAACGCTGTAGGGGTTTGAGGCCCAGTGGTTGAGGCCAGTCTCTGATGGCCTGCACCTTGGATGGGTCCATCTCAAAGCCTGAGGGCGTAATAACGTATCCAAGAAATATCACCCTCTGGATCTCAAATTCACACTTCTCGAGTTTAGCGTATAGTCCATGGAGCCGTAGTCGGGACAAAACGCGCTTAACATGGGTGCGGTGTGACTGCAAATCGGAAGAGTATATCAGAATGTCATCGAGGTACACCACCACAAACTGTTGAAGAAAGTCTCGAAGGCAGTCATTAATGAACTCCTGGAAGACCGCCGGGGCGTTGCATAGCCCAAATGGCATAACGGTATATTCATAATGTCCTGAACGAGTATTGAAGGCGGTCTTCCATTCATCGTCAGCACGGATTCGGACAAGATTGTACGCTCCCCGGAGATCCAGCTTGGTGTAGATAGTAGCCCCACGTAGCCTGTCGAAAAGTTCGGAAATCAGTGGAATAGGGTAAGTGTTACGCCTGGTAATCTTGTTCAGGCCCCGATAATCGATGCATGGACGAAGTTCCCCATTCTTCTTCTTCACGAAGAAGAACCCTGCGCCAGCGGGTGATACAGACCGGCGGATAAATCCTCGGCGAAGATTCTCCTCTATGTATGATTCCATAGCTTGGGTCTCCGGAATGGAGAGTGGGTAAACCCGCCCCCGGGGTGGCATGGTCCCAGGAAGCAAGTCAATCGGGCAATCGTACGGTCTGTGTGGTGGTAGTTTCTCAGCCTCTTTCTTATCAAATACGTCCGCGAAATCCTGGTACTGTTTCGGCAGGGAAGAGGCCTCCCTCGAAGAGGCTGTAACCGTGGCAAGCTTTAGAGGAGTGAGGCAATGCGCCTTACAGGACGCACTCCAGGACGTGATCTGAGTCGTAGTCCAATCAATAACAGGATTATGTACCTGTAGCCACGGAAATCCCAATATAATGGGAATGGAGGGCGAGCGGATGACGAGTAGTTGTAAACGTTCCTTGTGTACAATCCCGACGGCAAGGTTGAGTGGAGCTGTAGAACGAGAAATCTGATCAGGACGAAGCGGTCTACCATCAATAGCTTCAATAGCTAACGGTACGGGCAGGGATAGGGTGGGAATGCGTTGCTGCTCACAAAACACAGAATCAATAAAGTTGCCGGCAGCGCCGGAATCCAGGAAAGCCTCAGTGTCAACGAATCCAGAATCCCAGACTAGACGAACCGGAACAGTCATTCGGGTAGTGAACAGGTTAGGGGAATAGTTCACCACACCTATGGTAGGTTCCCCTGGCCTACCTAGGTGCGGGCGTTTCCCGGCCTGCTAGGACAGTGTCCGATAAAGTGACCCGAGAGTCCACAGTAAAAGCATAATCCCTCCCGTCTCCGTCTGTTCCTCTCTCGATCAGAGAGTCGAGTGGCTCCCAACTGCATGGGTTCCTCAGATGGTTCGTTCGAGGGATCGGCAGAAGAAAACTGTGGTAAGAAGCGTGTAGTAGATCTCTCACCCTTGTCACGTAACTTCAAACTCTCCCGTTGTGCTTGCCTTTGGCGGAGACGCAGATCAATTTGAGAAATATACGAAATCACGGAGTCTAGTTCTGTGGGCAAATCTCTGGCAGCAGTCTCGTCTTTGAGGGTCTCAGAAAGTCCATTCAGAAAGGCAGCCACTAATGCCTCATTAGTCCAGTTCACCTCTCCCATCAGGGTCCGGAACTCTATAGCTTATTCCAGAAGCGGACGGGAACCCTGACGGATGGTAAAGAGCGAATTGGAAGCAGTGGCCCTTCTGCCCGGAGTATCAAATGCGGCACGTAGACTGGAAACAAATTCAGCATAGGAACGCACTGTAGAGACGTTCCTCTCCCAAAGCGGTGAAGCCCATGCCAAGGCTTTATCCGTAAGGAGTGAAATGACGTATCCCACCTTGGCACGTTCGGTGGGGAAGGCATAAAGAGACAGTTCAAAGTGTATCTCACACTGGTTCAAAAAACCTCGACAGGTTGCTGGATCCCCATTGTAGCGTTGGGGTGGAGGCAGGTGAGCAGGAACCGTGGCCACTGGTAACGGCGGTGGAGTAGGAGCCGCCACAGGTTGAGGTGCTTGCTGCGAAGGATCAGTACGCTGAAGCAAGGTCTGAAGAGCTTGAGCAAATTGATCCAGACGATGATCCATCTCGTCAAGTCGAGCCTCAGTGGACCCTTGTCCTACCGAAGCGGGTCTCATGATGGCCTTCTGATTCTGTCACGACACAGCGTACAGAGGAGACTCCGTAGTCAGGTAGGACTGCAGGGATGGTCCAGAGAGCCGAGGTCAGGATACCGGAGAGCAGGATAAACGAGGAGCAAGCCGAGGTCAGGATACCGGAGAGCAGGATAAACGAGGAGCAAGCCGAGGTCAGGATACCAGAGATCAGAATAGTCAAAAACAAGCCGAGGTCAAATACAGGAATCAAGCAAGGAAACGCTATCTGGGTGCTAGCACAGGGCATAGACGACCATCAGAAGGCAAGGTCTAGGTGTTCTGAAGTCTCTTAAGTAGGCACAGGAAGTTGGGCACTAATTGGAGATCTCCCGCCAAAATTTCAAAGTGCCGTTACGTCACTTCCTGCGCGGCCATCTTGTGGTTGGCGATTGCGTAATCGTCCTATATAAGTAGATGCAGTTTCCTCGGGCGCCACTAGGTGGCGTGAAGAAGAACGCGTCCGGACACCAGAGCTGGACCTGTGAAGCTGCTGGGAACGCGACGTGGAAGAGGTAAGTTCCCCTTCCATCTGCAGCGGCTGTCTCCGCTGTGCAGAAGCGGGGGGTCTCCCCCTTCTCCGCGGCGGCTGCGCCTGCCCTGCAGAAGCGGGGGGTCTCCCCCTTCTCCGCGGCGGCTGCACCTGCCCTGCAGAAGCGGGGGGTCTCCCCCTTCTCCGCGGCGGCCGCGTCTGCTGTGCAGAAGTGGGGGGTCTCCCCCTTCTGCGCGGGGACCGAGGTTGCCGTGCGGGAGCAGGGGGTCTTCCCCTACCTCGCGGCGGCTGCTGCTGCCGTTCAGAAGCGGGGGGTCTCCCTCTTCTTCGCGGCAGCTGCGGCTGCCGGACCGAAGCGGGGGGTCTCCCCCTGCCTCGCGGCGGTTGCTGTTGCCGGCCGGGGGACCCAGCGGATCTCCCTGCCGGTAGCGTGACACTTCTAAACCAAATCTAGTGTATGTGTTAGCAAAAAGAGAAATGTTTGCCAATGAATTCAAGAAACTCAAAAAACATAAAACACTTTCACCCATTTGTTCCTCCATAAAGTTCTCCTCATAAAAATAGGATGCTTAAATCCTACTATGACAGCATGGGACATCATTGCCCACCAGAAGCACCAATCAGAGTCATGTGATCACAAGCCATTAAAATGTACAGCCTTCTTTAGGACACAATGTACTCTTGGACTTGAAAGAACTTAAGTTTATCTTGTTTGGCTTTATAAATACTTTCTGTCTTATGTTTTCCTTTGGTAGGCTATTTCCAGATACAACGCCTTTTTAGATTATGGCAGCCTATTATTTATTAGGTCTGCATATAAAGCTGATGTGTTTCCGCTCTCTCATATCTTCCGTGTTTTGAGCTGCAACTCCAAAATCTTGAACTTCATTAATTCCAAACATTCCACTATCTTGGAATAATCAACCCAATATGATATGTTTTGTTAATTAAAGAGATGGGTGAATATAAGCAGGTTCCATTTAAATACTACAAATAACCCTTCAAGATTCCAATTTCTGCATTTGTTTTTAATACCAAGAGTACCACAGTATCCCACTTCCTAAGGTAAGGAATATTTAATTTAATTCTTTCACTGGTTATTATCAAGACTCGTCCACTTTACTAAGGCCAGATTAGCCTATTGGGACCTCCACTGCCCTCCACTGCCAAGGAGTATTCTTCCCTGGGGAACCATTTGGTCTATGACTAGTCATGGGAACCAGTTTCTATAATTTTTCAGTTTCTATCATATGAGTCCTGTATGTCAGCTACATGTATGTGCCATTTTCCACAGCTAATAGCATATAACATTGATTATTTCACTTCTTTCACTTTTGTTATTAAATATCTATTTACATTTGGCACCAACGTATTCCAGTGTTATAGAATGAGATGCAGCTGCCTGTGTACTTCCTTCTTGGCTGTTAATCTACACATACCAATATTTAGATATCACCTAGACATATTACACCATGATTCTTGTCTACTGTAGCTCTATATTCTGCTAATCAATGGCGTGTCCAATGGCCATACCATGAATGCTGGCCTGGAGACCCCCCTCTCACTCTTTCATTCGGGAACTGTGAAAGCAGAACTGGACTGGCTAAATGTAAAGTATCAGTAAAGGGGCTAAAATTAGGAAAGAACCAGGCAGGGAGTGGATGGAGATAAACCTCACTTTTCCAACTAGGACATCAATCATTTTCCTGGAGGCCAGCAATCATCTACAATACTGAGAGGGGGCAGATTCAGAGATCTAAAGACTGGATGTCAGTACATTTTTACCTCTATGCATTGTGCATGTGGGATTGCCACTTTCAATAAATTGTATAATTTTGGGATTTTTATTACACTCCTGGGATTTTCAAGTTAATGTTTTTTTTATCACAAGCAATAATGAAATATAATGGGTAGACTGATTAATAAAGATATAAAGTGTGCCTTATGTGTATTTCTAAGTTTGTTGGAACAAATTTTGGGGAAGTAATTACTAGATTGATTAAACGTGTGCCATAAACTACCCATTTATTTTAATCTGTTCATTTCACTACACTCTATAAAAATTAAAAGCAATATTAACTAAATTTTGCATGGCAAACCATAAATCACTGCTATTGCTTGGCAGTATTAGATACCTGATAAAAATGCTTAATATTTCAGACAGTTTTAATATGTTCTTTTCTTAACCCAAACATGTCTACAATGTTATAACATGGGGCTACCAACTAAGGTTAGGAGAAAGGAGATTTCATGTTAAGAAAAACAAGTCAGGGCAGTTAAGTTGTGGAATGTGCTGCCAAGTCAAGTGGTTTTGCCGGATTCAGTTAATATTTTCAATGAAAGGTTGGATGAATCTTCAAAGGAACAAAGGTTTTCAAGGGTAAAACAATTTAACTTAGTTAATTTAGCTTCGGTTGTTGACCAAGGGAAACATCTAATTGTCTTTGGGGTCAAGAGGGAATTTCTTAACCACTTTGGAATAATATTGGAAAAATTCTGACAAAGGATTTTTTTGGCCTTCTTCTAGGTCAACAGATACAGTAACTTGGAAGGATTCAACTTGATAGACCTCGTGTCTATTACAACCTCAGTAACTATGTAACAAATGAAGCAGAGGTTTATTCTTGTCAATAAATTAGCAAACAGTTATATTTGGGAACAGGAGTATTGATTATACAGTGAAGGAAATTATTGGTATTGTGCTTATCTTAATGTCATTAAAATTAACACTTGTTACTAAATCAGAATCATCTGGTAAAGCTAGATCTTAATGATTTTTCACAGGCCAAAGAAAATGACATATTTTATCAGTCATGCTTATCTTGGGTCCATTGGCACATGTGTACAGCTAAACAAATATTTCCTCATTGGATTTATAACAAATGTAGTAATTATTGTATATACAAAATAGTTTATAAACAATATAGTTTGGAATCTGCTCCCTACCAAAGAGAATGGTGGATGGGAGGAAAAAGATGTTGCCATTGGGAAGGTTAGAAGAGCTTCTCACTCAATATAAATTATTATTGGATGGCTATATAATTTAATATTTACAGGATTTTTACTTAGTATTTTTAGTGTAATTGACTCTAGTGTAATGAGAATTATGAAAATAAGTACACTGTGTTTCAGAATCATTATGATTACAGTGCCCATTTAAACAACACGTAGCTCTGTTCTAAATATCACAAGTTTTGATAGGTTAAGAAAAAATAATCAAATTTACCATCTCATCTACAAGTTACAAAATTTCAGCCAAAACACTAACATTTGAAAATATTTTTTGACTTTAACAAAAGTGGTGAATCTTAACAAGATTGTTTTTTTACAGCAAACAACAAGTTGCTAATTCCTTACCAAAAAATATACACACCCAGACATACACTTTCAGACACTCGCACTAAAGCACACACACCGACACTCACACTAACACAACTAGACATTCAGCACTAACACACACATCCAGACACTCAGCACCAACACACACAGATACTTGACATTAACACATATGAGCAACATACACAGCCAGACATCCACATAAACATACCCAGGTACTCAAACTAACACAACCAGATACATACATAAATACTAACATACCTCGTACGAAAACACATGTTAACACACTAACATACCCACACACTTTCACTAACATACATACCCAGACACACACTAACGTACAAACACACACATACATACTCAGGCAGACACTAACATACATACCCACACAGACACCAACAAGCACACAGCTCACTTCCCCTGTGTTTGAAGTACAGGCTGAGCTGCCGCGCTGCCCCCCCCGGTGTCACACAACACAATGTTACGTGACCCCACCTCCTCCTGAAAGTTAGGGAACTAAAGAGATAACTCCAGATGCTAGTCTGACCAGACCGCACCTAGACTACTGTTTATAGGTCTGGAAGCCCCATCTCCAGGATACAGACATTCTAGAGAGAGGTCAAGAATGGCTAATGAAACGGTGGCAACTGACATGCTGACATTCCTTAAAGAAGACAAGAGAAGGACTACAACAGAAGGATTTAAATACACACTAGAGTAGTTTATTCACTAAAGAGATATTTGGCAGGAGGTTTGCCAGAGGGTTATGGTTTTAAGTTTTTAACCTCCTCATTTCACTATTTATTATGAAGTGCTACCACTGGCAAGTTTCTCCAGCGTGAAGGGCTTAATTCAGTGTCTAATGAGACTTCGAAGAATTCTTGTTGATTGAACTATACATTATAGAGGGCCAGCCAAGCTCTTCCTGCAGCAGAAGCTCACTGGGGTTGACCCTTCATAATGTTTAGCGAAGTGAAGGAGCTGCAACACAACCCCCCTGCAAACTCACCCTATCAACTCTTCCTTTCATGAATTAGTATCTGATCATATAGACAGAATCTAGAGGATCAGAGGCTTAGATGTAATGTATTTATATATAATAATACACTAACTAAGAAGACTCACTCATATTGCAACTTTTCCAGGCTTGCAAGCCTTCCACAGTAAATCGTACATGGTCGCAACCGTAGAGAAGAGTGGTGAGCATTTGTGGGGCAGACCTGCAAGCAGAGCCACTTTAGGATAGCACTTATTGTATTAATTCCCAGAAAACAGATAGGATACATCTTCCAAAGGGTGAACTGCTTCATTTGGGGTTTTTAAGGGTTTTAATATACACAACAGGGAGAATAGCATGAGTACAACAATCAATCAGAGATTGATTCTATTACAATACTGTTATTCCAATGTGATGCCAGACTGTCTGGTTCAAGTTGATGTAACAATGACAAAGGTGACCTAAATTAAATCACGCAAATTTAGTAAATTGAGTAAAGAGATTAATACTCCACTTTCAGACACCTGTCTTAATCCTTACCTAAAGCTTATAACTTTTTATATTAAAAACCTTTTTATTAAATGACCCCTTATGAATAGCATAAACACTTCTTCCTTACATCATGGATTTAAAATGTATACCTGTATAGGAAAACCAATAATCATTTCATCGACCTGTTGCTATCAAGTAAGAATTCATAATGAACCTGGGACCATTTTAAAAGATCCTTGATGAATTATGAAAATCAGTGTACGACTTCAAATAATGAACTTCGCATTGTGGTTTTTAATTAAAAAATTTGAAAATCACATATAATGGTAGTCAAAATTCATATTCATAGTACCCCAGGGGACAATTGTTCCCCTGGTCCCTTCTCTAATTCTTTGCAGCGATATTAGGACATAACTGGAAGTTCAGAACTTTCAAATACAACGTGAATAATACAACTCTACTATCAGATAGCATTATACTCTTGTCTTACAATTTATTAGGGCACTAGAAGAGAAATCAAATTGACTTACGTTAGTAACGGTTAAGTTGTACTTTCCTAAGTTCGTTGTTTAAATACACTCATTTAAAATATACAAGAGTCCCAAATATGTATAATAAGGTATTACAGGCTAGACGATTATGCACCTTTAAAAGGAATGATGTCTTTGTAAGGTCATTTTGACCCTTTTGCTAAAGTACACCCTCTACCTAGCATGAAAGAAAGCATATTACAGTATGCCATTAATTTTATTTAACTACTGGCACGAACAGTTAACTTTTTTTTTTTAGAGAGAAGTTATCATATGTTAAGGGACCAAATATAAATTTATATTTAGTTTCAAAGTACAAAGTAACATTGTAGTAATTTTGTGTGATGTGTTATTGGTAATACATTTAAAGAATATAGCCTACGTGCCAAATCTCGCCTGTAAATAAGTATATACGCTGTAATTCTGGTATTTATTATTTAAAAGTATGGTATAAAGTTGTGTAATGTAGACCTGTCATTAAAATATATCATCGGAGTATAGAGACTATATGTTTGGCAGTGGCAAAAAGCTTTTTAGATATCAATCACATTTTGCTGTTATGCATTATGGTCGTCAGAATACTAATATGTCTAGATTATAGTATTTAATAACAGTACACCCGGCTCATAAAAATATACAAATTGTGCATCCAATCAAAGAGGTGGTTATGATAGTAAGCAGCAGGTGGCCCTTAGGTAAGGAATCAGGGTTCCCGCCTTGGGTCCCACACTTAAGACAGTCCCCCAGTGCTGCTGCTTACTGCTCTGTCCCTAATGCTTGAGTTCCCTCCAGGGGTAAATGCCCAACTCTCGGCTCCTCTCAGACCTGCAGAGACCATGCGCACGAGGGACAGCAAAAGCCCCTCTTACCCCTCCTAAAGTTTAAAGAGGCCCCTCAAATTCTTCTTGCCCAAGAACCTCCAAATCCAGAGGGCTGCCCTGGCAAACATAATTTACCAATGCTTATAACATAATATAATATAATACAATGTATGTACAAGATGAAAAACACTTTGTGAATGATGTAGATTAAAGATGTTTTAAAATGGGACTTTGGAGTGCAGAGACTTAACTTTTACATTGGCCTGGTCCATAAAATATTGAATTGCTTAAATAGGCTCAGCTGCTATTATTTCAATACATTACACTACTAACTCCATTCAGCTTTCTGTAATGCTAACCCTAATGATACCTTGGTACAATAAAAAACAGAATCAGTTTACTGTACATAACCTGTGTAATAATTAAATTAATAATATATTGACCTCTAGATGGAATATTAAAATGAACCCTCTTTTCACCCCTCCTTTTGTTTCAATAACCAATATTATTTCTTTAGATTGTAAGCTCACAAGCGAGCCCCTCATAAACCTACCATTCCTGAATGGAACTTTGTGTAAAGGTACCATAAGGCTCGATGGCACCTGGTAACTGCTCTATTTGCCCACTACTAGATGTGCACTTCGGTTTAGAGTAACGTTAATTTATCTAGTGATAAATCTTATTATGTATGATTTTTTTTTACCTTCTCTGAAGGTTTGCCACAAAAAAATGCTTCTATGGCAACAACCTACCACTGCTTGATTTTGTGTCACACGACACAGCAAAAACTATAAATTAAAAACATGATTGAAGAATTATTTCTGGGGAAATTATGTTTGTAATGCTCCATTCAGTTGCAAAATAGTTAAATTCAGTAGAGTAGGTGGAACAGCACCTTTAATCTTCCCTGGTTACGGCGGAGACCCGGCAACAGTGGCGGAACTACCGGGGTCGCAGGGGTCGCGACTGCGACCGGGCCCCGGCGGCAGGGGGGCCCAAGCCAAGGGGCCGCCCGAAATCTTTTTTCAGTTTTTTGTTTTTTTTTAAATAAGGCAGGGGCGTCCAACATGCGGCCCGCGGGCCAAATGCGGCCAGTGAGACCTCGAGGTGCGGCCCGCGTAAGATCGGCGGCCAGGGCAACCGATCTTACGCGAGCCGAACCTCAAGCCCTGCTACTTACTTGTGGGAGGGTCTTCTGGACTGCACAGAGGAAGCGGAGTTCACGTGACATCCTACTTCCTCTGTGCTTTAGCAGAGAAGGCAGAGGGAGGCCGCGCCCCCTGCTGAAGTCTGTGAGCGGCATCGAGGAGCTGCAGTGCAGGTAAGGGGGTGGGGAGGGTGTTTGAATGAGTGTGTGTGATTGAGGGAATGAATCTGTGAATGAATGATTATATGAATAAATGAGTGTGTGTGTGTGTGTGTTATAGCATGGATGTGTAAGTGCTGGAACCTAGGCATGATGGGACTGTGATTGCTGTTAGCAATCACACTCCTATCATGCCAAGTCAGCCAGTACATGCTAAAAACCTGGCCAGCTGCCCCCCTTGTGTATTGATGCTGCCAGCAGTATGGGGTCTGCACTTACAGCCACCCTGTACCAGCATGTACTGGCTGACTTGGCATGATAGGAGTGTGATTGCTAACAGCAATCACAGTCCCATAATGCCTAGGTTCCAGCATTTACTGGATGGATGTGTAAATGCTGGAACCTAGGCATGATGGGACTGTGATTGCTGTTAGAAATCACACTCCTATCATGCCAAGTCAGCCAGTACATGCTGAAACCTAGCTAGCTGCCCCCCTTGTGTAGTGATGCTGCCAGCAGTATGGGGTCTGCACATCACTTACAGCCACCCTGTACCAGCATGTACTGGCTGACTTGGCATGATAGGAGTGTGATTGCTAACAGCAATCACAGCGAGCACAGTCCCATCATGCCTAGGTACCAGCATTTACTGGTTGCCTGGGTTGCCAGCATTTACTGGTTGCCAAGTCATATTGCTAATTTTGTCCAGTTGTGTGTTACCTACTTTTATTAAAAATGTGAGTTTTTATTATTATTTTTAAAGGTGGGGGCCATTTTCGGTTTTGGCTAAGTGAACCCTGAATGTTTTGGTCCAGAATTTTCATTTTAGTTCATCCCTAGAATAAATCTAGGGAATCCTGAATTCATAGTCGCAAAACTTTCTAGGCCCAGAAATCAGTGAGAGGAAGAGTAAAGGTTTTGTGTCATTTTACTTTATTTTAATCTGCATATTTTATTAAAGGCCATATTTTTGGTCACAGTGAAAAATGAGTGCGGCCTGCGCACGTATACAATTCTGATGAAGTGGCCCACTGCAGAAAAAACTTGGACACCCCTGGATTATGCCCTTTGTACATGCGCCCCTTTTTCTTTGATTTTTTTACAGATATGATTCAATATGTAAATTGAATTTGTTGAAAAAAAATTGATGGGTAAAAATCATGTTTTTTTGGGGGGGTGAGGGGGTGGGGGGGTGAAGGGGTGGGGGGGCCCTTAACAGATTCTCGCACCCGGGCCCTGAGGCGTCTAGTTACGCCCCTGCCCGGCAAGTCAGGAAGCAGTAGCTATTAGGGCTGAGTTTCGTCTCTTTGTTAAGATTTCTCAGTGACTGTATCTATGTCTTGTCAACCTTATCGTTGTCTTGTTTTTTTTATGCTAAACATTCTTATCAGTTATCACAGAGTATCATCTCCTGACAGTCTCCGCTGTCACACTCTCCAGCCATTTCCCATCTCTTGTGAACCCTCTTCTAGTTTATACTCTTTTGACAGTTATATATATGCTCTCCGTGGCAGAACAATCACTTCCAGGACAGTAGTTTCAGAGTAAATTGCAAGGTTTACAGCAAAATAGTAAAAATATACAAGAAGTCTATAAAACACAGATAGCGGGATTTATTTATAAAAGGAACAATTGTGAAATGCTATTAAGGTAAACAGACTTTCGCCACCGCTATTTAGTCATTAAAAGGACAGAATAAAGTGTCTATTACAAGGGCAGCCATACCAAGATTTCTATTCTTTATGTTGGCTTCGCTGTCTCTGTCCCATAAATGCACCGTGCCAGTAAAAAATACCCCTTATCCGCTAACAAGCGCTTTTACTTACCACGATTTAAATGCGTGTGTTTAGTACAGACATGGGCAGCTGAAGTCTCAATGGCTAGACAGGCCTAGGCTAGGGCTGGTAGCTCTGCAGTGTGTTTCACATAGACCAGGGGATAATGGTGATCGTGGGAAGGTTTCTTTATCACATCAATCAAGTTAAAGAGACAATCCTGCCAATTTCGACTGTTCCTCATGTCTCTGCAGCCACCTCCTGCCCTGCTTCCTTCTTTGACGTGACCCCTTTCTCTGTCTGGCTCATTAGCGTGTTGGTGGCATGGATGAGTCCTGAATGCACGCTCCCAATGGGCTCGATTCATTGGAACTGACTAAATCTAGTCATAGGAAATACTGAATGGTCGTTCTGGACACGTTATGTCCTGAGCAATTCAATGCGAGTGACTGAAAGAAGATGAGCGTCCTTTCTCAGCCAAAATGTAAGTAAGCGGTAAGTGGCCGTATCACATAATCACACCGTAAAACGCGCCGTGAGAATGGCCAAACCACTTAAACACCAATTAGATCAAGGGAAATATACAAAATGACATTGGAGTTAGCCAATTGCCACATGAAATGCTACAGCTAATTGCCCCAGACGCTGCACATCCATGTATAAGTAGTTTGACCGTTCTCACAGCGCACTTTGTGGTTTGGTCACTTTCTAAATAACCTATATATACTCCTGATAGACAATGACCTGTGCATGGACATTCATTGAACCAGGGCTAAGAAAAGATGTCTTCAAGTGAGGTGCAAAAAAACGATGGGGCAAAACAAAGAATGTAAACGGGTTAAAAGTCCTTAGTGAGATTTCTTTTTGCTTGACTACGCTCGTGTGGTGTGTTTCGTTGGTTCTTGTGCAGTGTCTACATTTAGATTAATTAGGTCTAGTGGAGGTTTGATGAAGGATTTGATGATCCGAAATGAACGACCAAAAACGAATCCATTTTAAGTGCTCGGATACACTGCGCACCTCATTAAATCGCTTGGGTTTTCCATGGGTTTACGACGGTTTCAATGTTTTTCTATGGTTTCTGTGCCTTCATACCATGAAATGTACAATCGTTCTATGAGCTCTAGTCAGGCCGTTGGAATTGCTTACTGTGTTATTTGCTACACCTTTGGGGATTATTAAGGTTTGGTCAGGTCAGTGAATCGAGCCCATTATCTGTACATCACTTAAAACAGTGCTCAAATCTCCATACTTGAGAGGTAGGGTAGGTCCCCCAGATATCTCCCTAGACTGGGGAGGACTTAGTGAATATGAAGGGCTAGTCACAGATGGGTGGTGAGTGGGAAGTGAAGTGGGGAGCAAGCAGAAAGTAGACGGGGAGTGATGTGACCAAATGCTACTCCCATGGCTGGAGGAAGAAGAATCTGACCCTGGAGACCTGGGGGAGCGAGACTTCACCCTGAGACTACAGGTCAAACCCAGAGAGTTCTTTAATATGTTGATCTCCCAAACTGATCAACAGAAAAAATGTGTGTTGCTATAATCCAAAAAAATCTAATGTCACTACAGTGAGTTATTCCACATATATTTTAGATTCTGCTTATTTTGAAATTAGGATTAAATCATATATGTACCAATGATAGTATTAGATCTTCTCTTTAAATAAGTCTAATAGTGGAATGTATTTTACTTTTATTGCTAATTATCAAAAGCTAATTATTATTATAAATGAGTAAATCCAAGAATATAAAAGCAATGTTTTTTAAACCTGTCATTTCTTGAAGGAGAATCAAAAATCAAATTATGAGACAAGATTCTAAAGCACAAATTTAAACAGCAAAAAATGTGATTCCATTATATAAGATTTGTCCCGTCCATTAAAAAACCTAACAGGGATAAAACATAATATCTAAATGCAAGCACAAACGCGAGCATAAATCCTTTGTGCGGAAAGCCCTTAGAATAATCTTGATCCCTATTGAAATCCGGGTCATTCTGACCTAACTAACATTACTCTGGGACTTTGTGTTTTTAATGCTTGTTTTCTTAGGGTTGGAATCTTATTGCCCACCAGCAGCTTATACATGTCGCTTAGTGATTGTGCAATAGTATTTTTGGCTTACTTTTTATAGGTTAACACGACCTTGGATGGCAGAATGTCAGTATATTTATGTTACGCTCTGCATGCTTCAAACTTTGTGCTTTTTGTTGCAATACAGACAAATTAAGCCGTTGTTTTGGCGGATAAGACAGTATTTAACAGTGTTTGAGGTGGATTTTCTTCTTATTGGAAGAAACACACGTTGCTTCTTTTTATAAATGCCTTGTGGTCAGAGGCGTATCTAGGGTATGGCACCTATGGCTCATGCCATAGGCACCATTTGAAGGGGGCGCCAGTGAGCGGCTTTCAAACGCCGTCTTTTTTTTTTTTTTTTTGATGCGGAGGAGAGAAAGGGGCGCCTAGCAACCGCTCCGCGCCCCTCATTCTCCTCCACGAGGCCTCTACCTCTGTCCCGGTTCCGGCGCCGGCATTTCATGCTGAGCGCCGTAATATGACATCATATTTCGGCGCCCAGCAGTGAAGCAGCGGGCACCAGCGAGCGGTGCAGGATGACAGCAGCGGTGCAGGATGACAGCAGGTGAGAGAACTACGGGGGGAGGCGGTATATAGTGGGGAGCGTATATATTGGCTAGGGGGGGAGAGGGTATATAGTGGCTAGGGGGGGAGAGGGTATATAGTGGCTAGGGGGGGTATATAGTGGCTGGGGGGGAGGGTATATAGTGGCTAGGGGGGGAGAGGGTATATAGTGGGTAGGGGGGGAGAGGATATATAGTGGGTAGGGGGAGAGGATATATAGTGGCTAGGGGGGGAGGGTATATAGTGGCTAGGGGGGGAAAGGGTATATAGTGGCTAGGGGGGGAGAGGGTATATAGTGGCTAGGGGGGGAGAGGGTATATAGTGGGTAGGGGGGAGAGGGTATATAGTGGGTAGAGGGGGAGAGGGTATATAGTGGCTAGGGGGGGAGAGGGTATATAGTGGCTGGGGGGGAGAGGGTATATAGTGGCTAGGGGGGAGGATATATAGTGGGTAGAGGGGGAGAGGGTATATAGTGGGTAGGGGGGGAGGGTATATAGTGGCTAGGGGAGGAGGATATATAGTGGGTAGGGGGGGGAGGGTATATAGTGGGCAGGGGGGGAGGATATATAGTGGGCAGGGGGGAGGGTATATATTCCTTCAGTGCTGAGATCACAAGTGAATTTCAATTGATCTGGGTTTGTGTGTTGATCTATACCTGCTATCGGCAGCAGGGACTAATATTTATATATATATATATATATGGGCAGCAGGGGCTAGTAAATGGGTTTTAGATATTTGGACAGGGGCACAATTTCAGTGCTTGCCATAGGCGCTATTTTCAGTAGATACGCCTCTGCTTGTGGTGTTATTTAAAGTGGTGCGGTCAAAAAGTTGTCCGTATATACTGTTATATATATATATATATATACTGTGTACATATCTTATGCTCACCTACATGGTGTCGTGCAGGATTTTTGGGCACTCCAATATGGCTGGCTGGGTGCACACTCACCCAGATTGTCTTTTCTTCTATTCTGTGACACCCAGCGCCCACGTTTGTAGTCTTTATCCCTATACCAGCTTGATACTGGCTTAGAGATAATGATAATTGTATCCTCTACAATTGACACCTTGTCATTTTTCAATGACAGATGCTCTTTAAGACAAAGGAAATCCTTAAATCTCAAAAATAGCTATTTTTGATGAATATTGTAATGTTCCATTCTGTATAATGCAGTATATTAGGATTGAAAATTCACAAATGTCTTATTATTATTATTATATGAACGAATAAAAAGACATTCACAAATGTATTATTATTCATTCTCAATCCCCAGAAGTAAAAAATTATATGTGCTTTATGCTATAAAAGATAAAGATTCCCTCACTCAACAGGGGTGAAGGGTAGGAGGGCAAGTTATGTCTCTAGGTCATCAAAGTACTTTAAAGAGGGACCCACAATCAAATGAGAGATGTACAGTTTGTACTTCAACGGAGGGGGAAATCCAGTAAGTGTTGCAAAGATAGGTTCATTGCAAATTGTTCCAAGGCTACCCACAACTTCCGCCTGTAAACCAGCCCATGATAGAAGCGAAGACATGTCTCCTCGTCAGAACTGAGGACCAAATTCTCAGTAGGGTGCTTCTCTACACAAACTTGCAATATAGTCTGAAAAGATCTACAAAAAATGGTGATGGGTTGTGAACTGGTTGACAATGCAAAAGATTAAGCACCCGGGGAAAATGTTCATCTTTGTGAACCGTGTCAAGTGAACCCCTGTTTTAAAGCCTTTAATATGTCGGTCAAACACGTTCCAAACGGCTCCCTATATAAGGTGCGGAAAGACCTTCTGACCCAAGGCATTTGCCAGGAAGATTGCCAAGAATCGTTTATGGCAAGTTAGCCTTCTGGAAGAGAAATAGGCACATCCAATACTTACGCCTCAGGCAGAGACGTGAACAAGTATTTCTGAAGAAATTTCAGAATGTACGTTTGTAAGTTTTGTATTGATTTTTGCAGAGGCACTTTTACAGGTGAAAAACATCCCATGGTAAAAAAAAACTAACATTCATATTAAATAATATATCTTCTTGCAAGAATCACAGAAAATCACAGCACAATCGGGCACAATCGGGCCTAAAGCAGTCTTATTTATCACCGTATCAATAAAATAAAATGGTCCAATAATTAGGAATATTTCATTGCCGAGTTGAGTTATCAAACTTTCCCCCAAAGTTACTCTTTATAACCATGAACATATTTTTTTGGGTTTCGTAATCTACAAAGTTAACTTTTGGACATCAACTGTCAAGATTGAGCTTCTCTCTAAAAATGAATACCTTATTAAATATTTATTTTTGCGAAACGATGACGAATATCAACGATGTCTCTCTCTATTGTCATGTTCTCTCAAATTTGCAGTACTTTTCAATCTGTCAGCTATTCCTGTAGTCATGTATTGTAGAGCCTGAAAGTATTTGTTCAAATCCCATCGGACAGATGTCCAGATTAGAAAAAAAAATACATCATGACAATTTGTGGAGGAGCTCAATCTCTTGAGTACCCTTTTAGACAAGATAGGTCTCTGGAGGACTGGTGGTCCAATGACCATCAGTAGTGACAATTGAGTTGTGAATGCTTCCACTTGATTAAACGCAATTGGCAGTATAAAAGGTTGTCGGAGTCAAAAACAAACTCACGTCTCTCATCCCGTGAACAGATGGATAACGGCACATTTCGACACTGCAGATCTCTTAACCTTCACGAGTTCCAGCCTGTATGAAGTGAAAACGATTACTACATTTAATAATTATGTAAGAAAACGGACAAGCCAAACACAACTCATTCCGTTCGCGTTTACAGAAACTTATGTAGTGTGAAGGATTACTTTCCATGTTAACAATAATGATGCCTTTGTTTTAAGCAGAGAGGTTAATTAGCCTCGTTGATACCACATGTACAAGCTACGTAAATATAATATTAGGTTTTGATATGAATGCACTACAAAAGCTAATGATTCTTGTTTATGTATGAGCTGCTTGGCAATAATATGTCCTTCCCTGTAATTAAATTTAACCAAGTGATTCTAATCGGTGTCTGTGTAGCAAGCATTGTACACAACATACTGTGTGCTCCGATGCAGTTTCGTCACTGAAGCACAGAAAGGGATGTTCATAGAGACCGGTGAAGCCATTCATTCAAGGAAGGTGAATCCACGCTGGGGCTTTAAACTACGCCGTGGATTGCACCTTAGAGAATTAGGTACCGGTGTTCGCAGCACGTCAACACAAGCAGCGTTTTATTATTACGTTTTTAAGTACTAATTAAGTTTTACGGGTTTTTGTTTTTTTTTGGAGGATCTGGCCGGCACTGATAAATATTAAGCTTATTAAGCTGTGATTATTTTTAGGAGCAACTTACATACTTAATGGTTTCTTCAAAAATATTGTAAAAAATGGAGTAAGTATTTAACTGTAGTTACATGAATATGCATCGACCCAGAGCCGGACTGGCAATGATGAGACGGCCCTTTAAGGCCAGTGGCCGACTTATGATGTAAGTGCAGCCGATGGCTGGACGCTGATGTCGCTGTGGCAGATCAGGTGAGTATGGGGCACTGATGGCCAACAACTCAGATGGGCAGCCCGGGTCTGCAGTTACGTATGATCCTATGGCTCTCTTAAGCCTAGCCTAGTGACATGGAAGCCCCCTGGAGATTATAACACTACATCGATCACATGTAACTCAATCGCACACATACAGATGCTGCAAGTGGTGGTTTTTGCAAGTATTTTACATAAATGAAATGAAACATTTTTCTTCATATCATATTAAGAGAACCTTCAGTCCATGACATTTTCCCAGGGTGCAGGTTCACGAATGGTTTGCTATAGAACAGGGGCGTCCAACATGCGGCCCGAACCTCGAGGTGCGGCCCGCGTGAGATCGGCAGCCAGGATCACAAGAGCCCTGCTGCTGACTTGTGGGAGGGTCTATTCCAGGGGCGTCCAACATGCGGCCCGCGGAACCTCGAGGTGCGGCCCGCGTGAGATCGGCAGCCAAGATCACAAGAGCCCTGCTGCTGACTTGTGGGAGGGTCTATTCTCTGCTCCAGTTCTGCTTCCTCTGTGAAGAGAACGAGGGAGGCCGCGCCCCCTGCTGAAGTCTGTGAGCAGCATCGAGAGCTGTAGAGCAGGTAAGGGGGTGGAGGAGGTTGTTTGAATGAGTATGCCTCATTGAGGGAATGAATCTGTGAATGAATGGATTTGTGTGTTATAGCATGGATGTGTAAGTGCTGGAACCTAGGCATGATGGGACTGTGATTGCTGTTAGCAATCACACTCCTATCATGCCAAGTCAGCCAGTACATGCTGAAACCTGGCTAGCTGCCCCCCTTATGTATTGATGCTGCCAGCAGTATGGGGTCTGCACTTACAGCCACCCTGTACCAGCATGTATTGGCTGACTTGGGATGATAGGAGTGTGATTGCTAACAGCTAACAGCAATCACAGTCCCATCATGCCTAGGTTCCAGCATTTACTGGTTGCCTGGGTATAAAAAGAGTGTGTTTGCTGTTAGCAATCACACTTCTATCATGCCAAGTCATATTGTTGATTTTTTTTTTGTCCAATTGTGGTGTGTTACTTTTAATAAAAGTGTGGTTACACACTAAAATTGGACAAAAAATACATTGCCCAGCCAACCAGTACATGCTGGAATCTGGGTATGCCTGAGATTGCTGTTAACAATCATAATATATAATTTTTTTGTACAATTTTGGTGTGTAAATTACTTTTATTAAAAGTGTGTGTGGGGGGTCACCTTCAGTTTTGGCTAAGAATTTTCATTTTAGTGCATCCCTATTTTTTATTTTTCCAGAATCCTGAATTTGTAGTCACAAAACTTACTAGGCCCAGAAATCGGTGAGAGGAAAAGTAAAGGTTTTGTGTCATTTACTTTATTTTAATCTGCGTATCTTATTAAAGGCCATATTTTCTCTCAGTGAAAAATGAGTGCGGCCCTCGCACGTATACAATTCTGACGAAGTGGCCCACTGCAGAAAAAACTTGGACACCCCTGCTATAGAACAAAGTTGAAGCCATGTAATAGCATATTGTTCAATACTAGAACAACACAATCATTTATCAGTGCCCCTTAATTACCATACACAGGAGACATCCAGCACAGAAGTGGTGATAGAATTGTTACCGACTATTAGCCTATTCAAATCCTACAAATACACAGCATTTTATAATTAATGTTTGTCTTTTTAAGAGAACTAAGACAAAGGAAAATACAATAAAAAAGTATAATATAATTATAATTATGGACAGGGAAATTGCAATTAGAATGTATATATAAAAGCTATAGAAGGGATCTTCTATCTGATATTGACTTGTAATTAAACTTGCCACAGTTTTCAGAAGTGTTTTATAAAATACATGTAAAATCATGTTTTAACCATTTACACTCTCATCTGAGTAACACTTTAATCTTAAAGACCTTTTTTAATTTTATTATTTATGTTATATTTTCTGTTGTTCCTAAAAGTATTATGACTTAGAAATATCACCATGTGAAATGTTGTTTTACTGCCCTTTTACTGCCGAGTCTGCGTGTGATTCAGCATTCACTAACTGTGTACAACCTTAGTCAAGTAAAGAGATGTGGTGACCAACAAGGAGGATGGTGTTGCATGGATGGCGGACACTGGTTAGTTTTCTTCATTGTTTGTCCAATAAAGTGCAGTTTTTGTACTTGCAGACATCCATTAGCAATGTGATTGAGTGCAAGAATAATCCCTCCTTGTTTAGTACCTCTTAGCACAGGGACATGTGGCAGGGTAAAAGTCCTTCTTGAACTAGGGGGCCCCGGGGATGGCTGGGGACAAGGCTAGAACATCATCCCACGTCATTACTCCACGGCACAGAATTGCTCCACGTTTCTTCACAAACATTTCCCTAATTATAATAATAATTTTAAGGGAAGAAACACCTTAACAGGTCAGGAGCAGAGCTATTCATTCATCTCCAGACTGTATAATCTTTACCTACTACAGTATATGGATTGTTTCCACGTCTCAGCATTTTAATCTTCACATTTTCACATTCACATTTTATTTTGTTAAGAGAGTGGGGAAGCCCTGGTTGAATCACTAACAACGTCATAAATAAAAAGTAATGTAATATTAATAATAACATATGAATGTAGAAAATGAATTTAAAGAAGGCATGCTCAGTGTTCACTTGGTCTCATCATCTGCTAAACACAGCTGTTAGTATATACTCTGCAAATAAAAATGGGAAACTTGTAGACCAAGAGACTTCTTGTGTATTTGTTATTTAGTTGCTTTTCGTTCTGTCAGAGAGCAATATATAGTATTCTAGTTTTCTCTTGAACTATACATTTGCTTGCAATTCTACTAGTGCAATGTATTAAGGGGACTTTGGTGTATTCAATAGTATTTTTTTTTATAAATTTGCTGCCATTACAGATTATTAATGAGTGTCCTCTTTTTGTGACAGTATAGCTTTAACAGACCGGTGGACGATGGTTGGAAGTACTTGTACTGTTGCATCATCTACATAGATCATAGCGTGCTCATTTACAGAGGCTTCATGCCGGAGCACGGTTCATTATCATATCTAGAAATTCATAAGGTTTGCCCCCTGTGTCTCACAGTTCTTACCCTAATCTCAGTCTAGACCGGCCCTCTACTCTGATTTATATATATGAGCGACCCAACTGGTGTTTTTGTCAATTTGATAAATTCAGAATATATTTCCCTCCTTAATTGTTACAGTTTTATAACTACCATTTGGTCTTTACATTAGCAGCTCAATACCAGGAATCTTTTTTTGGTGGACTATTAATGTACTATGTTTGGATGAGTATTCCATTCAGCGCCTTTAGAATTTGTGCAGCGTTTGCTTATGATGGCAATAACGTCTGACCCTTTTTATATATGAATTAAGCAATTATAAATTCACTAAAGTTGCTATTGTTTCATGATGGTTTATTTGATATCAAATGATGTATAAATACAAAATAATAATACATACATACTATACATATATATAAAACTGAATACAGGAATTTGACGAACCTGACTTGGTAGACTCAGTTTAAAATCTTTAGAAGGGTCCCTTTAAAATATTTGCACTGCCTTGCGCTGTCTTTAGGGAGGACTTTGCTGGGTATCACAGTGTGCTGCAGACCTAAAAAGTCACAACGGTATGCATGAAAGTAGCAGGAAATGCATAATTGCCATTATATTAAAAACAATAAACTATCCATATTACAAATACCTTAAAACTAGCTGTCAATTGGTCACAAACTATCATAAATCTTAGTAATAGATCGTAAGCTTACAAGAGCAGTGCCCTCTTCTCACTCTGCGCCATTATATCTTAATGTATGTTAATCTTATTGTCAAGTTTAATGTCATTCTGAATTTACACGGTCCCATTAATGCAAGAGTGTAAGGGAATCTGCTGGCACTCTATAAATGAATGTAGTATAAGCAGGCCAGGACTGGCGATGACAGGCAGGCCCTGGCACTTTAAGGCCAGCAACCACATGATCACTTAAGTGTGGTTGACGGCTGGAATTTACCATTCTAGGCCTGAATGTAGGTAAATATGAACCCTTCAACACACCTTTTACTATGCCCCTTAAAAGTATCTCTTTATAGATATTTAAGATGCCATAAGGTATGACAATGATCAAATAATTGTCCATTCTTAGCTCAAACGACCAGAGCTTTCCATACTTATTTTTCTTTTTGTTCATGTTTGTTGTTGACTGCATCCCATTGTGCAGCACTGCAAAACTGACAACAGTATCCCCCCCCCCCTGTACTAAGCCGTTAAAATACAATTATTTATCTGTCACCTAAAAAAAAATCCCCGGCTTCCTCTGAGTATTTATAGACCAAGAAGGCATAATGATTATGTTACAGAGAATCTGCCCAGTGTTCTGTTTTTGAGGTTTAACTTTAACTGAGGTGGGGTAATGACCCTGGCATTTGAACTTAGGGCAAGCATTTCACAAGGTCACAAGATACAGGAGACAGACTAAGAATAATGCAGACAGAGTTTTTGGAATCCTCTAAGTTGGTAAATTTTTTCAGTAAGAAGATATTTGTTACAGTTTCTATTTTAACTCACTAGATGACTAATATTTTATTATTGAGTGTGTTATTTATTGTATCATGTTTGTACTTATAGCAACTCCATGTAAAACTATATAAAACCTATTAAATAATATACATTGTCAGTTAACTGTTAAATTAATACTAGCTTATATTAAAAAGGAAGAACACTCAAGGAGACAATGTAGTGTCCTGACAGCCTCATTAAAGAAGAATGCATTTGAAAGTAGTCTGTGAGTAATTTCATATGTATTCTTTGAAATGAATAAATAAATAAAAGACTAACCTGACCTAGAAGTTGCAGTCATCTTGCTGCAGTTGCCCTCCTCCTCTGTGGTCTACATTTCTTGCCACTGATCATTGAGAACACATGCTGAGCATGCGCACAGGAGTCCCCATGCTATGGTCTTTACCCAGACCTGGAGGTAAGTATATCAAGTGCAGGGAGAGGCGTCCAGCCGAACACATACCCTGCAAAGAAAAGAAGTGGGAATGAGGGTGGAGGAAGGTTATGGGGGGATTCTGCAGCATTTGCAAATTAGACTTCATGGAGATTTAAAGGGACCATCCAGCTATCAAATGCATTTAACGTGTCTAAAGTGTCCCTTAAAAGGTCCGGTTCTATATAACATATTAACTGAGCTATCTACTAAGCAAAATATACATCACATTGTTTATAAATTCTGATGTGTGAGCTTCCTATTCACCAAGGCTGATAAAAGTGGGGTGATGGCTTTTTAAGCATCTTTGGAGAGTTTCTTTGGGAATTGTTGCCCATTCATCCAGTAGAGCATTTGTGAGGTCAGGTACTGATGTTGGACGAGAAGACCTGGCTCGTAATCTGCATTTCAATTCATCCCAAAGTTATTCCATGTGGTTGAGGTCAAGACTCTTTGAGGGCCCCTTGAGTTCCTCCACACCAAACTCATCCAACCATGTCTTTATGGACCTTGCTTTGTATATACTCTGTGAGTGTGTGGTCCACTGTGGCTGAGATGTTGCTACTCCTATATGGTGTGAGCAAAGGGGAGATTTTAAAGGTCTCTGAGTTCTTCGGTATTACTCATTCTACTGCCAATGTTTGTCTATGGAGATGGCTGCCTAAATGCTTCATTTTCTACGCCTGTTAGCAAATGGTATTGCCGAAGCATCTAAACTCAATAATAATTCACGCACTCTCAATGTATTCTCTATTACAGGCCTGGCCCAGGTTTGAAGGCAATGGTGCCCATTTGCCCACATCATACCAGAGGTACGCTAGGCCACTAGACAGATGTTGTGGACATGGATTGCGTCGTCCATTATTAGTGATTCACGTCACAGACGCAACATCTGTATCTCCCTTTGGATAAACCACTCCCCTAACTGTGGCATACATTACAATATCAATTAGTTCTATTGTTTATACTTCTATTGTTTTAGAAGTGAATTACCTCTACCACCAGGTAGCACTAGAGAGTGAGTGATGATGTGTACATCTATTGTTTATCTAAGACCATTGATAATGGCTACCTACATGAAAAGCCATGTGGGCTATACCAGGAACAATGGGATATCAGGAACTCCAGGAAGACGGGGGAGGAGGAGAGGAGACTGGAAGGACAAGAAGGAAGCAGCATGGCAGAAGCTAAGGGAGCTGTGAAAGTTTGCCAGAGAAAAGTATGAAATAGAAAGCTGCTCTTCCATCTTGGGCTAGTTAAGCGCCAAGAAGCTAGGACTAGTTTAGTGCCTAGTATTGTAACTAAGAATTAGAAAACTACTACTGAAAGAATCCTTTAAAGTCTTCTATATGATCCTGGTATCTAGAGCCATTTTGGAAACTGAACACCAAAGGAGTCACTTGATATGCTGATACTCTCTGAAGTTAAGTATTACAATGTTATTAGGATATAATTGTTGACTGTCTGTAACTTTGTTATGGTAACCTTTTTCGATATATTGTTTTTACCGCTAGAGGTATTAATAAAGTATATCATTATATATCATAACATCTGTTGGTATTCGTCTTTACATAATTTAACTGTATTCCTGAATCAAATTTATTGTTGTATTGTTAGATGTGTTTTGTCTAAATTGTGTATTTAAATATTAGGATAATTTTGCATAAAACAGGCCACGACCGCAACAATTGGCGTAGCCGGCAGGATACAGTCAAGATTATTAATGAAAATACCGTGTATTTACTGTGCATTTATCGCATAAAGTTACAGATTTGTATGTTTACGCTCTAGTGCTCTAAAGCCATGTGTTTGTGTATTTAAACTCTAGTGCATAACCCCTATATTACAGTACAGAGTCTAGTGCATAGAACTCGCTTGTAATAGTGTGTAAAGATGTTCAAACAGAAAGCAGCTGTAGCAGGGCAAGAAAGATCCAAATATGGAACAATTCCTGTATGGGCAGAATTTGGTAGTTGGAAAGCCATTGCTGAGGAACTGATAAAATATGCAGCTCCAGTCTATCCTGATGCTGGTACTGAACTTGGTGCGCAGGCGTTATGTTTAGATCTAGGAGTTTACTCCAAGAAAGAGCGGAAAGCCGCTGCCACCACTGGCTGGATAGTTGTGCAGGCCCTTAGCCGCGAGGTTCAGAGAAATGAAGCATTAAAGAAAGAGTTGCAGGACGTCAAGGATTCTTTAGTTATGACCAAAGAATGTATGCGTAGTAATGCATGCCATGTGGCTGCTCTAGAAGAGAAATGTACTAACTTAGTGGTAAGCAAGATCAAGCGCAGGAGGTTGCAGAGATGTAGAAAACTAGAGCCTGTAAGTAAGGTGCGAGCAATGGTTGCAGATCCCACATGGGATCCTGCAGAGACTCTCCGGTCATCCGATGATGCGTATGTATCCTTTTCTGAAGATGATATTGAACTGGACCGGCGACAGGCCTGTCCTATCATTATACAACAGCAGAAAAGGAGAATACACTGCGACCAAGATAGGGAGCATGGTTGGAGAAATGGTGCATGTGATGAGATGAAGGAAGTGGTAAAGAGTTACACACATATGGAGCTCATTGAGCTGGCTAAGACACATAAACAGCAAGTGGGTGAAAATGTGGGCGAGTGGTTACTACGCATGTGGGATGGAGGAGCTGACAGTGTGCTGTTGAGTGCAAGAGAAGCCATAAGAATGGGGCAGCTGACACTGAATCTGCAGCTCATGCAGGCATTACGGAGGGTGAGAGAGATTAGGGGGAACTTTTCATTGGTAGACATGGTTCGCCATGCTTTATTACAAGTTTATCTATCACACTCAGATATTGAGCCATCGACTCCATGGGTAACAATTAAGGATGCCATAAATCATGTAAGGGTTATGGGTTGCATTGCAGGATTGAATAAGGGTAATTGGGAAGGCCCTGATAAGGAGGATTTTACAGCTAGCATGCGGTCAAAGCTTCTAAAGACTGCACCACCAGATTTAAAGGTTCCCTTGCTATCTCTGCTCTATGGAATGGGAAACAATAGAAAAATACACCATGTAACCACCCTATTGGCTGAGATAGAAGAGTTAAACATGGAAACCAAGGAGACTAAGAGTGTTTATACAGCAGAAAAGGCTAGAGTGCAATTTTCAGCGCAAAAGTCGGATGGAAATCCGAGTAGGATGACTAGAAGGCAAATGTGGCATGACTTGTTACAGAATGGTGTACCCAGAGAAGAGATAAATGGTATTCCTACTGCAGAGATGTTTAAAAAGTGGAAATCGGTAGTGAGAAGGCTTAGGCAGGTACACAAAGTTGCTTACAACCCTTGTAGTATTAGTGGGTCACTGACAAAGACTTCTCCACATTTAAACATACATACCAATGTACATTTAGAAGAGCCACCCCTACCTAATGATAAAGATGGCAGGACGATTAACAGGGCCATGACCTCCCCATTATTACAAGATGGTGTGCTCCCAGTGGTAAATGTGGCAACAGTATCAACTAGAGATCGGTGCCAACAGGTTGCTGGGGGGAGGGATAAGGCAAGGAAACAGAATGGGGTATGGATAAGGGGGGCAGAAACTAAAGAGGTGTTGCAGGACAGCCCTTTGACAATTGAAGTCCCTGCAGGTGTTTTAACTCTTTCCAAATTTGCAAGTCGGAAGTCAGGGGTTAATCATTTGAAACGGGACAGTACGGAAACTAATAGTGAGGGGTGTTTGTTTTTGTGCGTCCCTAGTAAAAACCACTTAAGGGAACATGTAAAACCTGTAAATGTTTCTTCCTCAGCCATGCCGGTTTGCCATGTGCAGAACCGACAGCCTGGAGGACAGAAAAGAGGTAGATATTCGACCAGCTGACAGCTCTATTAACACGTTTGTCTTGCCTGTTTTAAAAGTCGGATGACTCTGGGTTGACTGCTGACGATCTGGATGTGGATGCAGCAGCACCATTAGTGAGTGCTGCGGTTCAGAGTAAGTCAATGCAGATGAATGTATATGTAAACAGGCAGACACGTGGCAGGCTGGGTTTGAATAAGCGAATGCCCTCTCTTTAATTCTCATTGCACCAGTGGTGAACAAACAAGTGGCTCTGCCTGGAAGAAGAAATTGTATACATACAGGTAGTGCATCAAGACACAGTGGACTGAGTATATTTGAGCATAATGCAAGAACAATTAACAGTGGCGGATTATGAAGATACAAAGAAAAAACATCGAGCAAGATTGCCAGTCACAGAGTACATTGTAATTCCGTACTCCTGCAGCTACACACCTGTTAATGGGTCACAGAAAATGTAAACTCACTCAGAGAAAGAGAATGAGTAGTTGATTCCTAATGAAGAGGGTGGCCGCACAAAGTAGCCCTAAAAAAAAAAAAAAAAAAAAAAAAAAAAAAAAAAAGATGGGCAGATTTAGGCAGTTCAGCTGTGGAGACTGAAGACCTAGAGGTGGATTGAATTGCCAGAAGAGTTGTGACTTGTAGTGGACCCAGCAAGAAGACACTGTTAAAAGAATTCAAGGAAGAACCAAAAGAGATGAACGTTTGCATATATGGACTTTTGTATTATCCAATTACCACTAAGCATATATAGTGGTCCCTTGCCTACCACCTAAAGCTACTAGGATGGTAGAGTGGTGCAAAGAGTTTTTAGGAGAGCTCATTCGAGTACTGTCCCCAGTAGTGATAGAGAGTGGGAAAGGGTTTGCAACCATTATTCTTTAGTAAAGTACTGACTACAAAATATTATAGTATGGGAATTTGGGTTGAAGAGGATGTCAGAGTATGAAACATGAGGGGTTGATGTAAAGAAATGAAACATTGATGTTTGCTTTGTGGAAGGGGGTTGTATTGTTTTCAGAACCCCAGGAACTGAGTTGGATTAGAAATCCGTTTGGATATCCAAATCGGCCCTGGTAGTATAAGGATGACTGAGGGATATTGCTGTTCTAGGAAGATGATATTAATGGAGGACTAGGCTTTAGTCAGGAAGGCAGCAAATGTACTGTTGTGCATGATTTGTAGTGCAATGATAAGTGTGATGCTTCACCGTGTCTTATTTTCTCTCTAGCAGATTGGTGTCCTTTTTAAGAGATCCTGGCTTTCTATTGAGGATAAGACACTTCACGCAGCAGGGAGCATGGAGTTCCACTTCCAGGGATTTTATTGGAATTGCTGTCTTGACAGGATCAAGATCAAGAGGAGTGTCACACGAGGGAAAGATTCAGTTGGACAATATTTTGGGAATAACATTTAGAGTTATTATAACTGTTATGTTTTTTTTATATGTTTGTATGTACAAGATATCTGTGAAATTTAGGGCCATAGTGAAGGGATTATTTTCTAGAGAGATACATTTATGTATCCTTGCTATATGATGTGAATCAAGAGGTGGAATGTTGTGGACATGGATTGCGTCGTCCATTATTAGTGATTCACGTCACAGACGCAACATCTGTATCTCCCTTTGGATAAACCACTCCCCTAACTGTGGCATACATTACAATATCAATTAGTTCTATTGTTTATACTTCTATTGTTTTAGAAGTGAATTACCTCTACCACCAGGTAGCACTAGAGAGTGAGTGATGATGTGTACATCTATTGTTTATCTAAGACCATTGATAATGGCTACCTACATGAAAAGCCATGTGGGCTATACCAGGAACAATGGGATATCAGGAACTCCAGGAAGACGGGGGAGGAGGAGAGGAGACTGGAAGGACAAGAAGGAAGCAGCATGGCAGAAGCTAAGGGAGCTGTGAAAGTTTGCCAGAGAAAAGTATGAAATAGAAAGCTGCTCTTCCATCTTGGGCTAGTTAAGCGCCAAGAAGCTAGGACTAGTTTAGTGCCTAGTATTGTAACTAAGAATTAGAAAACTACTACTGAAAGAATCCTTTAAAGTCTTCTATATGATCCTGGTATCTAGAGCCATTTTGGAAACTGAACACCAAAGGAGTCACTTGATATGCTGATACTCTCTGAAGTTAAGTATTACAATGTTATTAGGATATAATTGTTGACTGTCTGTAACTTTGTTATGGTAACCTTTTTCGATATATTGTTTTTACCGCTAGAGGTATTAATAAAGTATATCATTATATATCATAACATCTGTTGGTATTCGTCTTTACATAATTTAACTGTATTCCTGAATCAAATTTATTGTTGTATTGTTAGATGTGTTTTGTCTAAATTGTGTATTTAAATATTAGGATAATTTTGCATAAAACAGGCCACGACCGCAACAATAGACTAGGAACAGTTATGTGGAAACTGAAGGGGCAGCTCTCCTGTTTTTTTATGTTAGAGGCTGAGGGATTGTAATTAGATTAATGTAAGCGAGCGTCAGAACTTTTCCTTTAAAATAGTTTACTGCCTCCAACAACATCCTAACTCTTAAGACGTCATTGCCATACAATACCTCCATTGCCAAGAAAACCCTATACCCTATATCTCAAATTAGAGTGCAGAGCACTGACAAGGAAGATGCATTCCTCTGTCAGCAAACTGCAGCCTCCGCAAGTCCATGCACACTCCCGAGAAAGTCTTAAATAGAAAGTATTACAAACACGTAACTTACAAATGTTGTTGGATTGTCTGTTGACAAGTTCAGAGCAAGGTCAAGTGGCTCTTGAATAAGAAAAAAACATCTCTCACTTGCCTTGGAAAAAGTAGATACAAATTATTTATATTTCCAAGGATCAGAAAAGAAGTAAATACAAAAAACACTTTAACATCTTAACATTTCATTTTAGAGTCACACAAACTATTCAATATACAAACAAAATATGCAGTATTTAGTATTTATGGTATGAGTTAATAGTACTAACCTCAGTACTAACCTCACTATGAATACAGTAATCATCTGTAATCATCCCATACATATAATTTGCTTGCACTGTTGTTATACAAGCCAGTACTCTACCAACTTAATGTATTGCAAACCCAATGCAGATAGTAGGGATCCTATGCAGATAGACCATTCTCTGCCCGTTGGCGAGTTATTAGTAGAGAGTACAACTTGTAATGGACAGGGCAAGTACATGTGAGACAAATATGCTGATTACAGCAGGAGACTGGGTATGGGCCTCCATGAGAATGGGTACTGGCGGACAGCAGCAGACTAGGTATGAGCCGGCAGGAGAATGAGTACTGGCGGACAGCAGGGGACTAGGTATGGGCCAGAATGAGAATGGGTACTGGTGGACAGCAGGATACTAAGTTTCGGCCAGAATGAGAATGGGTACTGGTGGACAGCAGGAGACTAAGTATGGGCCAGAATGAGAATGAGTACTTGCGGACAGCAGGAGACTAGATATGGGCCAGAATGAGAATGGGTACTGGTGGACAACAGGAGACTAGGTATGGGCGGTCAGGATTTCACAGCTGGGTCATATGATGTAACGTGACCCCAATATATTCCTGTCTCACAGTGCTGGTTTTAAATAGTTTAGAAAGGGTCCTTCCGACCTGGACCGCAGGGCCCTTTCTAACCAATTTTGAACCGGTATGAGGAGACGGGAACAAGGAGTCACAGGGTTTGCCAAGGGCCCCTAGAGGCATGGGCCCCATCACAGTTGTGACCGCTGTGACCCCTGTAGTTACGCCACTGTGGAGACCCCAATTCAAAAGCTGTTGGGTGAGGTCCATATAGACTACCTAGTTAAAAGACATGGAAGATATTTAGAAATTTACAAACATAGGCATGACAGCATCTCAGATGGTTATGCTTATACTTATAATAAGAGGTTGATAAAACTGACTGTCTCTTCCCATGAATATACATTTTGTGGAAAACAAAATATACTAGACTTTACCACTCAGTTTCATGTAAACAAATTTTGCTCTACGTAAAATTATAAAGAAAAGGCTTTAAAATCTTGCAGATGTTGCAGTTTAAACATATCGATCATTTTAAGTGGAATATGAATGCAATAATTCTGCTTAATGTATGACAAAGTAAAACAAATGTACCCCTCTGTACATATTAAACGGCACATGCAGTCAATATGTTAGAATGCACACTCATGCTTAGAATGTTTTCATTCATTTTAAAAAGCAAACTAGCTTACACACCAAATTTAGTCATTGACATGTGTCTGAAATATGGTCTTCTTAATGGACGTGGCGATAGCTCAGGGAGATTTATTGAGTTGACGTGACAGCTGGAATATCAATTGAATGCCAAGGGTCCATAGATACCCCCAAGAGATTGTGGCCACCAGCTATGACTATCACACATAGCGTAGCTTACATAATGTTAAAAACACAATAGCAATATTCATGAATAGGGGTATGAGGGACTTAGAGACATCAGGCCTTGCAAGGGCTAGAATGATTTGAATATCACTAATTTATATAAAACAATATTTGTAAAACTGTTAAGTGAGGGTTAAGAAAACTTTATTCCTTTATCTCAATTGTAAAAAAAATCTATAGGTATTAAAAACACTTCTATAACTAAAAGGTATATAATTAAAGGTGCAGTTTTATATTGTAACGCTGTAAGCGCCAAGGAGAACATTTAACAAAAAAAATAACACATTTCTGCAAATCGGTGTTCCTAAGCCTTATTGCCCTAGAGAACGGTGCTTAAAAGTGACATTTATGGCTAATAAGATTTGTCACAATATAGATAAAACATTAATTGAGCTCTCTATAATGTCAAGCAAATAAACCTTGTAGTCACTTTTAGTTTTCACAGGGCAGTCACAATAGTATATATACTCACAATATATCATAAAAAACACATAATGGGGTGCGACGCTCAAATGATTGGTGTCCTCCAATGCTTACAGAATATCAATACCTATAATAAATATAGAGCTGCAGGGGGCCTGCCTTTTGGTTTTCTTCCTTGTGTATGATCATACTTTTGCTTCGGTGGTATGTACTGAACATATGAAGAAGCTGTGATGCAGCACTTGATAATAAATGAATATTGCATTTAGCACTTTCCACACCGCTTTGGCGTGCAGCTCTATATTGATTAGAGAAGCAGATCTGTCATTTTATTCTTCCTCCGAAAGTTGAAAACAACATTAAAACTTTTTATAGCTGCAATATATCAGTGTCTCCTTTTGTAAGACATGACATAAAATATGAATGAGTTCTACTTGATTAAGCAATTATTTATAGGAAAGGGTGTGTGCATTCAACAGTAGTAGGAATGCTACACTTAACAGTGTTAAACGCTGCTGAGTTGGTGGGACTGCACCTTTAACACTTAACAAAGTATTGTGTGCTAGTTTCTGTTTCGGTTTTCTTGGTTCATTTGTTTTCAGACTATGAGTGCTTTTTCCTTTCCTAAACAAACAATGTTGTCACCCCCCTCATTCACTCTCTCATGCTCTCTCACAATCGATATCTCCCTGCCTTCTCCTTCCGTGTCCCTGTCTCCTTACTTCGCTTCTTCTCTTGCCTCTTCTTGTTCTTCTGTCTTCTTTCTTCATCTGCTTCTCCGTGAACCAGGCCCCCAGTGCACTTACAAAAAAGGGTGGAGTCCCCAGGCACACCCTCTCTCTGATTGGAGGAACAAGGAGTGTGGGGGGTGTCCCCATGGCTCTGCCTTTTTGCGGTAGTGTGCCAAGACCTCGGAATAATACAGATAGATTTGCTGAGAAAGCATTCTGGCCTTTTGGTGCAGTTCCCCGGTTGGGGGAGAGGGGGCACACGTCTAGTCAATAACATTTTATACATCACCCACCCAGTAACAGCTTGTTGATATGCTTGGGGCTATGATAGACGTGATGATGTGATGAAAGTAAATTAGATCTGACACCTCAACTAATTTATGATGACAGACAAGAAGACTTAAACAAGCTAATGTTTCTCACGTGTACACAAAGTGTAAATATTTGATCATGTCTACATTTTGTCTTTGTTCTTGAGTAATTTAGCTCTGGATTACAGGGTGCAAGAGGAGAGGGTTTTCACAGTAGTCTCGCCTTATGCCACCCATGCCCCACCTAGCATACTTCACCCATGTTAAGTACTTACAATACTGTGAAAAACTAAAAAGCACGCCCCATAGAGAAATAATAGAGCGTACAATCCAGCACTGTATGCTGTAATGTAGTTTGACATTGACAAAAATTTGGTTGTATCTCATTTTCTTCCAATAAACTCACTATGACCTGGGGAGTGCCATTGTTGTCAGCCATGAGATATTTTGGGTACTTTTCCTGCTTAAATACCACACTGAACTGTTTTTCTTTATGGCAAAGCATATGAAGTCCGTTCCTCCATAGACTTTATTAGTCAGAGCGTCTGGCTGTGTGATTAGGACTGAGCTATTGTATTGCTTATCATAAGCAGTATGAAGTCAGGGTGTTTGTCAATATTTTTTAAACTTAAGTTTAATATAATATTAAAAACATTTGTTGGGAGTTCCAGTTTAGGATGATGTTCATACCAACAGTGTTCCATATTATTGTTGACTTCTTTACATGCCAGTCCAGGGTGGACCAAAGAAGTGCAAGAAAACAATACCAAGTCATCGCAAAAAAAAACACAAACACCACGGCATAAAGGATTCATGTGGGAGGCGGATACTCAACATGGTCCCAAATTTAAATCCTAAGACTTTTTGTTATAGCAAAACATAGTATTTTATGAGACCATTATGATTATGAGACATCAAACTCTATGTTTCTAGGTGTGGAAGAAAATATTGCTTTGATTCTTACTCTTGGTGATTGTTGGGCATATTTAGTGACGATGGTGCCCAACATGGAAGTTCCTTTCTCAAAGACCTTTATTGGCAACCGTTCACCCTGTTATGATACATTAAATACATCTGATTCATTCCAAAGTATTCCTTTATTAACAGCAATTATGCAAAAAATGCTGCTACTTCTGCCAGACTGGTTGAGATATTGTATGTCTGTGGATCAAAAATATAATTGTACTGTTGGCCTCATTCAACTGCCATATTTCTATGATTTGATCCATGTTAGTTGAGCATACCATCCAACATTCCAAATGACCAAAGAGGTAAACATTTACAGGCATCAGCTGTCCACCAAAACGACAGGACAGAAGCTTGGAAGGACTAATAACCTGTCCCAGGTAAACAGTCCCTAAACAAGATAAGACATAGAGCATAGTCATAACACAAGTGCAGAGTTAGTACTGGAAAGTCGGTCCAAAAGGTATGTCCATGATACGCATTAGGCAAGGGTCAGGGATGAGAAACAGGACCTTACTCATTAAAAGTGTTGTAAAGTGCCTGGGCTACACACTATCCTCCCCATGTGACTCAATGCTTGCAACATAGTTGTTGGTGCTTTAGACACCCCTATTACCTGCCTTTAAGGAATCAGGATTGAAATGGAGAACTTCATACAAGCTGCACGAGGCATATAAATATTGTCAATCTTATAATGTAAACCTGCTTAAGAGCAATCAGTAGTTTCTGCCATCTGAGGTAGGGAAGAAGATTCCCTGGCTCTAAGTTCTAGAAAAGTCCAAAAGTAATGTCCTTGTGGCCAGGAAACAGCCGGGGAGAACATAGGGTTAATGGCACCTAGGTTCAGGATATCTTTGTGGCCTCTGCTCCCCCCAGTACATACAGATACACATATTAACATCCAAACGAGCTTTAACACCACCAACACTTACCTCTGTGGCCGCCTTCCTCTGTGCTGCACCTTGAGGATGGGAAGCCCCAAGTAAGTTTCCTATGGCATTACAGTGGCCAAAAGGCATGACTCTATATAAAAAATGTGCGTACCTAGTTGGAAAGGCAGTTTTCATTTATCACTTTCACAAATGTGAACCAAATTATGAGATCTTTGAAGGTCAAGCTTGGAACAAAGAGTAGAAGAATAGAGATTATCAAAAAATTCAGGAATCATGAGTAGGGAATACTTATTCTTGACAGTGATTTTGTTCAACTCCATATCAGAACAGAAAGACGCAGGGTTAAGACGCAGGTCACCAAAATCTAGAACGGAGGATTTTTTCTATTCATTTTTGAATGTTCTGCATTTGAGAGTGAAACAAGCCAGCTGTGGAGCAGGTTTCTGCCCAAAAGCATGCTGCGCTTACATGATTTATAGTAAAGATAGAATCTATATTGTAATTACAGCACAGTAAAAAGAACATAATGTTAACTTTTCTTTCTACTGGAAAAAGAAAGAAACCTTACATAATAGACAAGAAGAATTTTACCTGCCACTGCATTTCTATCTTTTTTTGTACCGATCACGGGATTTGATTAATTAATAATTAGTCATTTATATTCCATTAACATTCATCTTATTCTTGCAAGGGACATTAGGATGTTGTTGATCATTTAACTAATAATAAAAGGATTATTAAAAAGGAAGATGGGTTTCTTAATAAAGCAGATATGTGACATGTAATGTCCGCATTTTCTAAAAATAATTTATACATAGCTTTCAAAGCCTCGCAAGAACTGTGTGTGTACTGTATATTTGTATTATGACAACCCTGCTTATGCTGTTGTGGGTCTGTGTTGGATTTTTGGTATCTGGACAGATTTTCTGTTCACTCACATTGCATTTTGTTAATTGATCATTAACATATCTATTTTTGAAAACATTCATACTTTGCAGCAATGGTTCACGTCTGCCTAAAACTTTTGCACGCTACTGTGTATATAAAACTGTTTATATAATAAAATTTGTTTTTGTGCAACAAATATCGTGTTCTGCCCTTTCTTTTTTGACAAAACTCAGGGCTTTTTAAATTCGAAAATAAAATCCGGGGACAAAAACTGTCCCCCAGTCCTTTCTGTGCCCCTGCACTGCCTTCTATCTGACCCCCACCCGCCCACTTACCTTCTCGAGCCATTTTTTTAATCTACACTGATTTATTGGAACATGTTGACAGGGAGTGGGGAGGAGGAGAGACAGTAAGTGAGACAGTGTCCTGCCACATAAAAAAACACAGGACAAGGGGACGGGCGTGTAGTGCACACACCACTGAAATGGTTAATTGTCATTTGCATATTAATTATGCTCCTCCTAAGATTTTTACTTTTATTTAATATAATACAGTTTTACTTAATGTATGGAAGATTAACTTTACTGTGGGGGTGATTGATATGTGGAACAGCCTCCCAGCAGAAGGGACCTGAGGTCCACAGAATCCCTGAGAGCTTTATTTTTCTTTTATCTTTGGACCTCTCTAATATGGTTGGTGCTTTGGTTGTACAGAGGTCTTTAGGGCTTAGAGTAAAGTGATACTGACTGATAACTACACATAGACATATTTGTGAAACAGTAGCAATTTGGCTTTTCTCATTTTTCTTCTCTAGATATGGACCTAGAGAGAGTTAATGAGCTATATGGAAGCCCTTTGTTCACCAAGCTTAAGAGTATCCTAATTGGTCTTGCGGGTTCACCAGAGTTCATTTTCAACTTAGTGACCCTGCTTTTTAACAAATCCTAGAAGATTACTACTTTTAATGTAATCCACAGTCTTTACTTTGTGTACTTTAAAGGGACAATAATATAAAGTAATAACATTTCATTCCGTGTTTATCATTGGCCTATTTCAGGGAATCTCACTCACGCACCAAATTATACCTTCCAACATTTCGAAAATACCAAAAGGACCTCAGATCTCATGGGTCTGGTTAGAGACGGGAGTTGGGCTTTTCCAAGATTTATTTGCCACGATTCAAAGCCCCTGGCTAAATCTGGTCGTAGTTAGGAAAAATTCAATGGTTCTGACTAACAAGGGTTCTCAGCCAAAAAGTACTAAACAACTGTATCCCCTACTGTATCACACCACAGAGAATAGCAAAAACCACTTAACCACCAATGACATCAACATTTATCAGAAGAGACACATGTTTCTATTTGGGGTAGCTGGGATCCCAAAATAATTCTAGTGCTCTTCTGATTAATGTTCATTAAAATCTAGCATTCAGAACAGTTACTGGGTCAGCATTGAGACAGCTTAAGTATCCTTGCTGCATGTACTGCGCATGTACAGTGTGTTTAGTCAGGTGTATTGGAAGCTATTTGTTTTAGTGCTCAGACACAATGAATAGCTTTCAGTGCAGGGTTTTCAATGGATTTGGATGTAGCTGTGTGTTTCTGTTCGTTCATACCATTAAATATATGCTCTTCTTTGCAGTTTAGTCAGCCCATTAAATTGCTAAGAGGCTTTTTTAACCACAATTGTTGCCAATAACGCTTTAGTCAGATCACTGAGTCAACCCTATTGATAGTTAAGTTGCCGGTAAGGTAGTTAGGAAAAAGCTAGTGTATTTTATTTATCCAGATTCATTATGAACAGCTGTTACTTTTCTGGGTTTGCGCTAGACTTGTGCATTTTGATTGATTTGATGACTATTGACTATTTCGTATCTCTGAAAACAAGGACGATCCTCGATGAAATGAATGAGAACAGATTGCAAAACCACCAAAATGTTGTTCATTCGTTTCCCAGCTATAGATGAGTTATCTCTCCCTCTCACACATTTTCTGGAACCGCTGCAGTAATTTACAAAATGCTGCTTTATCTGGGGTCATAGAGGCTTAAGCAAGCTATGATTAGCATTTTTGGCAGCATTCCCAGAAAATGTGGTTAAGTTTCAAAGTGGGTACATGTGTTAAGCATTAAGAGCCCAGTACATCAGGTGCTGCTTATTAAGTAGAAGAAGACGGAAAACTGGAAGGTGAGTAAAAACATATATTTTCCTGTTAATTTTTTCCCTGAGGCAAGAGCAGCGTATATCGCATTGGAGTTGCAGAAACCAAACACAGCATATCAGCACAAACACCTCATCCCAACTGTCAAGCACGGTGGTGGAAAAAATGTCTTCATATTCAACAGAATTCGTCCATTTCCATCTTCTGTTCGGACGAACATCATCCAGTTTCTGTTGGATTGTAGATAGCAATTATTATCAGGGGCTAATAACTAAACTGGTTAATTTTTAACTCTTAGAATCCACATACCGCCAAGAGTTTAGGCATCCAAATTATGAGGGGGTATTGGAGATAAAAAAGAGGGCGGTTGGGCCCTTTACCCGCTTTTAAATTAAATATGTATTACTTTAATAGGTAGATACGAGGACCTTTTACACCAAATGGCAGGGACTGAATGTAGTACACTGACTTGCTAAACCTAATTTAATTGCAAACGTTTACATGAGTAGAACATACGTAAAATAACAGTGACTTAATAAATGAATGGACAGTTTACTGTGTTGGAAAAAAAATAAATGTGATAGAATTCTAGCTGGAATATAATAACTCAGCATAAACGAAAGTGATTGCAGTATATGCACGAACGATCTTGTGAGTGCCAGGCAGTGCGTAAATGTGTGCTAATATATAAGGAAATTAATTTGTCACTGTGAATGAATATCTGAATAACTAAACTGGTAGGAATTTGTGATTAGGCAAAGATTGTAGACACACTCCAAATCCTATGGAGACATTATGTACGAAAAAATTATTTTAGAATACTTACACTTCATTGAGTTCTGATAAGGTATTAATACCGTTCAGTTAACTTATACATTTCTTCATGCTTGTTGGTTACCTTCACAGTGAAAAGCTCTGTTCCAGCTTTAACATGTAAAAAATAAAAGAGGAAAATTAGGACCCAGCTATTCATTTTCAATATGGTGGCAGAAAATTAAGCGGACAGGCCTGATAGCCAAAGAAGGAAAGTCGTGAACTAAATCAAATGGGTTGAATGGAAAGTGGGAGCTAAATGGAGCAGAGAGACATTTCCTGAAGGCCTGAATGGAGTCTCCAACTAAGGTGGCCACTAATTTCAGGGACACTTGAGGCAGTGTCTCATTTGGGAGCAACTTATAGAGATTCACATGTTACTTTCTCTAAATAAACATCACTGTTTGGTGTGAGAATATATTTGTTTCTGCCATTTTCTGCCCATTTTTTAAATCTACTTAGCTTTTCCTTTTCTTTGCCCATCATTTCTCTCCATAAATGGGGACAGATACTTTCCATGGTTTCAAATCGATAAGAGATCATTGCAGTGGCCCAGCACCCAGATCTCACGTGAAGTTACACCATTTTTTATTATACATTTTATTTAAAATATATATATACACACAGATTACATTTGATTAACTATTTTTAAAATACATATTAAAATATATTAAAAGAGTGTTCAAATTCTCCAATTCAACAAGTCAAGAAATTGCTATTTTTTCATCATCTCTTGTGTTCCCATGTGTGACTCCAACCGTCCTACTCTAAAGATTCAATTTATTTCCTTATTTTATCTGATCTTTGTCCTCCATTGTTTAATAAGGAGTTTAACAGCTCTCCTGAAATAATCATTGGTGGTTTCCCTCCATTCCATCTGTAATCCGCATCCCTTTATTTGAAATGCATGTTGTTTATTGATTCCTTAACCTATTGGGATTGCATTCTGCCTAATATAATTCTCTTGTGATATAGGGTCAGACCAATTATTGGTTTCACTGATAAGAAATATCTCTAGAGAGGTAAATAAGCTTGTAGGATCTCCTTTTTTTAGGGGTATGTTGGAGTAATAAAAAAATCATACCATGGAAAACATGTGAAAATGCAAGAAACATGTGATGCTGTTACAAAATAACCATGTATAATCTAGAACTACTATAGAACATTTAGGAGATTTCAAAACTAACTATGGGATGTTTAGCAGATTTACAGTAAGTGGATCCTACATAAATAAAAACAGGTTAAATCATCTAAGATGGGATCTACGCAGGTAATGGCAATTTCTGGTCATACGTGCCAATTTCCCACTCAAAGAAAAAGGTATAAATATTGTAGTATAAAAAACAAAAATGTGTACAGCACTTGTGTGTATGTGAAAATCAGAAATCATTTCTCCCAAGTCTCTCTGAACAATACATAGATAAAACCACTAGACCTTTGAAAAATAGAATATTGGAACATATTGGCACAGTAAAAAATATAGCGGACAACCCTTTGGCAAGGCTTAAAATAGAGGTACATAATAATGATTTTACAGTCTTAATGTTGATTAGCATTGAGAAGGTCTTAGCAGACCCAAGCGCTGCCATACTGCCCCAACTTCAAGTGAGAGAAAATGGTAGCGCTTTAGGTGATGTACTCCCCCACCGAATACAAATTCCATCCTGGTTATGTCCACAGAAATCCGGACAAAGATATATGCTAGAATTTAACCGATTGAGGATAGAAGAGAGAAGGGAGAAGACAGAATATGCCAAAGTGGAAGTGTTCAGCAGAGAAGGTAGAGAAACATTTAGAGAGTGTGAGAGAGTGTGAGAGAGTGTGTGAGAATGCGTGAGTGAATGTGGGCCCACACATTTCAGATCAAAATTCAGGGAATTTTTTTTCGTGTCAAATCGACACATTTATAAAAATTCTGTAAATTTGCAATCTGTACCAATCCGAATGCACAAGTTTACCACCTATCACTAACACACATACATACTGACACACAAACTCGCCTTAACACCCACTCTGCTACCATAGACTTACATACACACATTCTTTATCCTCCTCCATATTAGTACAATGGTCAACTATATTTGCACTTTGTGCTTAGTTTTATTTACTTACTAAAGCATACAGTACATGTCACGTTTAAGGTCTTGCAGGTGTATTTCCTGTAAGCAACATTGAATAACATAGTCAAGGTCTTGCGGATGTCTTTTGCATAAACAACATTGAGTGGCACGTTCAAGGTCATGCCAAGTGGGGATGCCAATTTTACGAGATACGTATGAGATACCTATGAGTGTGTGAATAGGTTTGAGAGCAGTCAGTGTGTTTGCCTCTTTTGGCTGAGGGTGAGTGTTTGAGTTTGGCTGAGGGTGCTCAGTGTGTTTGTGTCATTGTGGTTAAATGTAGTGAGTATGAGTGTCTGTGTTTTAATAGAAGATCTGTATCTGTATGCATGATAATGGCACTATGAATTGTGTGCAGGCCCAAACTAGCCATCTGGCACACCAGGCAAATGCTTGGTGGGCCACTGGCCAACAGAGCCACACTCACCCTGATTGGGTGCATTAATGTGCTGCCATCGGCTGATTGGCCACAAGTATGTCATCACGTGACCGCTGACCTTAAACTGTCCTTTCATCACCAGTCCAGCCCAATGGGGTCTTTATTTTCAGACTGGCCTTGGTATGGATTAAGGACACAAAGGGTACAATACAGTTTTGAGAGCTTTTTCTTAAGTAATGAACAGTGTTTACTAATTCCTTATTATTAATAACACATACAAATATGTAATTGTATCTCTTTTATTTTCCCTTTTTTTTGTTCTTTGTTTGTTTCACACAAAAAAATGTTAAATACTTGACATTAAGAATGTTAGATGCCTACAGAAATGAGCAGACGAAATTCCGCACTCATTTGCATTTTATAATGAAACCTTAATTGCACATTTTAAATCTGTTGTGAGAGCTTGACCCTACATATCCTGCATTTTTGAAAATCAAGTGTAGAAGTAAAAAAAAAAAATATTAACCAGACTATCAATTATATTGATAAATGATACTACAGGAGTACTGCTATCAGGCTTCGTGCTACGAACGCTTTGGGGTCTATTCACAAAGTCCACAGCTACCCTGAATTCATTCACAGACAGATAATAGTTTAGCGTCTCATTTGTCATCTCGGGTAAGTAAATTCAGCTGCAAATCTGTTTTCACTCAAGACTTAAGTCTTCTACCTATTTGTAATGGCAGGAATGACATCCTATGCCCTAATCTTTCCAAATAAGCTGACCCTTTAGTGGTCCATCATGCAGATTCCATGTAGAGACTCATCAAATGTCTTAGTACTTGTCCTAATGGAGCCCTTTAAATAGGGATATATATATCGTGACAAATTAATAGACATTATATATTTTTCAGGCAGAACTACGGGAAATCATACTGGTCCAAGACAGTTTCTATTTCCATTGCTGTTAATGTCAGATTTAATATTGGAACTAAATAGTGAGTGGCGACAATTATATCTAGACGCTAAAAAAAAAATCTTCTTGTATCAATAAGGTATGTCTTAAAATATCTTCTTAATCTCAGCTAAACTACCATGAATGTCAGGAAGTTCAATTAATAATCCTCTTCTTCTCAACCACATTAAATTCAATTAAGCAAATCAAAAATGATAACATCCTCCTTAATTATCGCTTTAACACCTCCAAAAAGTTTTCATCTGCGATCAGGTGTCCGTTTCAATGACATTGTGCTGACATTAAGAGAAACGGCAAAAATAATTCTGTGTTTCTATTCATATCTGGAAATGAGACTCTGGGCAATTATTTCCGATCCGAATGCTCTGACATATAGACTGATATTACCTCTCTGGGTAAATGAAGGGAAAACTCATTTCCAACTCATATCTAAAACCTCATTAGATAACCTGCAAATCTGTCTTGGCTGGATAATGGATGATTTTAGGAACTGGGTCATTTATTTGTGTTTAGACTTTTTTCTGGGTTTACGTTGGTGCCTTTGAATGGTTCTAAAGAGATGTCGCTGGATCTCAGCTTTCTATCTGCCATGTGAGTTAGAAAGCCCCGCTACATCGGATTAATCAAAAAAGGTATTTGCATAATTACTTTCTATTGCTGGCAGGAAAATTGCATTGAGCAGTAGTTGTAAAATGAATTTTGGAATTCCAAAGTATGATAGAATGAATGGGTATCTACTAACGGACGCCGACTTCAATGGATATCATCCTGTTGCATCTCAGAAGAGAATTTTCATTTGTAACACAGTTGATGGCTTTCTGTCTAATGTAACTTTGTTTCCTGAAATATTATCCTACTTAATCCAAACATTGGGGTATTTTCACTTAAAATGGAGTTGGCAGGGGCGTTGAACATATCAGGTCCACAGCGCATATGACTATGCACCATCAAGGCCAGACCCCAGTCAACTTTTCCTGCAAGCAGATCTAAGTGGGCCCTGCATAATGCATAGGTAACATAAGGAATTTTATAAAACTATCCTCAATAATTTAACTATGTATTATACAGTGCCAGCTCAGCCCATTGGCTCATTGGCTGTGTATTATTGCCTATGCACCTGACAGATTCTGACAATGGCCATATGTCCTATGTTCTGGGACTTCACTTATGGAGTTCTTATGGCCATACTGACTTCAGAGTCATATTCTGCTACTTACATTCTTATATGGTCCTACTTGCTATCAATGACCCCTTGGACCCAAGTAGCTCCAGCAGAACATCCAGTTAGAATAATTCCCGTGCTGTGGGCCTGTTCTTCTAAGCAGCAAAGATTTACGGTACGACTCTGTGTGCTCCAACACAGTAGCGTTACAGGACAGGGATGTGGTTTTAGTGCAGTCCAGCCAAATATTGTTCAAGAATAGTGCACAAAGAGGTTAGCAAATATCTCAATTTAATTAACAAATATGAGCTGAAGTGGCTCAGTTATATGGGTACTTTTAAATGTCTTTTTTTATTTTTCTCTATTCACTCTCTTCCATCATCCGTGTATAATTTGTGTGGGTACACTCAAAAAAGGGGAATCATAAATAAACAAAAATGGTAAAGCTATCAAAAAAGCTAGAGGGACTAGGGTGTGAATCAACCCTGGTTATGAAGGGGTTAACAGAATATGCTATATAAAATAAACTTCACAAATTGTGAATTTCTTCTCATTCCTGGTACATGCGCACAAAACACTTTTTCAATGCTTGTCTCGTAAATGTTTTGCATCCTAACTGACCTTCCTGATCTATGGGAACTTGAAAGGGTTTTAAAAAAAAATATTTTAAATGTTTTTATCTGAAAATGTATTGCCAGTTAACTTGTATGCAGAAAAAGTATGTATTCTTTGAAACATAAAAAACGCACATTCTTTCTTCTATACCTTAATATCTCATTGTTTTAAACATCTGTTCACCACTCTAACTTCCTTTTCATTATATTGTAAACGGTAAAGTGCTAAATAAATCTGTTACCCCTTAATAACTAAAACTGTACATAAATAGTAATGTTCAGATATCAAAAAAGCGTTCCTAGATCGCATGTGCCTATGATTGTGTATGATTGCCCCCATCTCACATGAACTTGATTCCTTCTGAGAAATCTGGAGATAAACTGTATGTATATGTACATAAAAAATAAAATCAGAGAACCTTTGAAGAAGACATTTTTATCTTTTTTTTGTTGTTCAAGGAAGGAAATTTACTTTTTCCTATAGTATCATTAAAATAAAATTTAGGATGCTACGCTTACTGATGGATGACTGTAAGGTGCTGTCAGTTTGCTTTCTTCTGTCTCATGTTCAGTTGTACAAGATATAGGTATTTCAGGATGGTTCCCCCAAAAGTACTGTTTATTCTGATACAATAGTTCCTATCTTCCTACACGTTAAAGAGAACGTTCCACAAAATGCCAGCATGTTCTCTAGAGTTGTAGCCAACTAGAAGTCTAGGTTAATGAGGTGCAAATTAAACATTATATATATATATATATATTTATTTTTTTAATTATTATTATCCATCTCATCCACCATAAATGGGGACATTTAATCTTTTTTTGACAGATATTGGTCATACAACCAGCGTCAGGGAAAGCATGCAACAAGAATAAAGGAGCACATGCTTGCGCTATCTGGAAGGTTTCTTCATTTTAGAAACAAATATAATACAACTTCAGTTCTAACCAAAACCCAAACTTAATTCTGCTAAAACCATGAATCAGTGGGTGTATTCTAATGAGCTAATGCTATTTTGAACTGAGTCATCTCAGGTAAGTGTCTCCTCTCAGTCTTGTTGTAGGGCAGCATTAGTTATTATTATTGGTGAGAAGTACTCACCAGTGAGGTCTAAAAGATATGTCTCCATTATCACATATCAGGTTTCCTGTCATCAGCAAGATGTTTCTTTTTTAAACTCATGATGTACAACGGAAGTTAAACCAGAAGTCAGATGAGGATTAGCGCATTAAACACTGCAACTGAATGAGCACAGGAATCTGATTGTTGGCCCAAAGTAAAGACAAAATGATGTTACAGATAACAGTAAAATTGTTTCGGAGGAAAAGTAAAACAGGCATGAATAAAATGTGTATTCTATTTGGGGAGATTTCAGGAAATGAACAACTCATTGGCCGAGTCAATATACAGAATACAAATAACCTCAGGTCTGGGGACATGTTGTGCTGGTCCTCCCGGAGTTTGGTGAAGCATTCACATTGTTTTAGGATTCTATATTTGTATTCCAAGTCGTCCGTCACACAACAATAAATTTAACACATTTTCAGAAAGTGTAGCAGAGGTGAGAATTCTATATACAGTGGAGAATTTACCTATTGCTCAGTAGATTTGGAGATTCTATCCAGAAGGGATATATATATATATATATGCTAGTGGGAAATTAGGTAACAAAGAGTTGAAGAGAACTCAAACTTTGGACGTGAAAGTTCCAAAGACATTAAAGAGACAGTCTAATGTCCCTGACACCCTTACCATAGAGGAATGTATATAAAACGACGCTGTCAGTAAGCCCAATGCTCTGTGAGTACTTATGTACTTATTAATATCCAGTCTTCCAAAACTATAACAAAAAATGAAAATAAAACACTTACGCTTAAGCAGCCAATCGGTGGAAGGAAATGCTCCCAATGAAATCAATGGGAAGGCTTTACACATACGCACTGGAGTCTACCAAATGCATCACCATTTAGCGTAGGGGGTGTTTGCACAAAACATTAAAGAGACCATACACCTATTATATGAGTTACAGTGCATATGATAGCTGGACTGCTCTTTGAGGCCAAAAACCCAGTTCTTAGAGAAATGTCCCTGAAAGGTGTGGATCATGATCATAGATGGGAACTTCGCTTCTCTGGTTCTCTGGGTTGACACCCGAATCCTCCGAGTTCGCAGGAGTGCGGTCCTGATATACCCCTCTCCCTGCTCATTTCCCCTTTAAATAGGGGTGTTTCCCACAGACATCACTCCTGGCACCACAAGTTCCCAGGTACGATCATGATGGTACAAGTAGCCATGTGATGAATGCAAGACCTATAATGTATATAATGACATAAATTAACCAAAAACTCAGACAAGTGACCAATTTTTCCCTACAATAATTCACCAAGAAAGGAAAGTGCCTCAGCAAGTGAGGTGGGTCCATTACTTACCGTGCAGTGAGGTGAAGTCATTACTTACCGTGCAGTGAGGTGAAGTCATTACTTACCGTGCAGTGAGGTGAAGTCATTACTTACCGTGCAGTGAGGTGAAGTCATTACTTACCGTGCACGTTTTCATGGAAGTAGGAGGAAAAGCCAGCTTTCTGCAGTAACTCCTGCAGATAAGATTTTCAATATTTCACCAAACGATCCAAAAGGAGTTGCTGGTCTGCTGCATCCTTTCATGTCAATTCCTGACAGCTACCCAGTACTGTTTAATGAAATAATCAATGTAAAGGCTTCTGCTATGTGCTTTGCACCGACCAACACAACAGCTCTTTACTTTGAACCTATAGGTAGCAAAGTCCTTATAGCAGAAGAAATCAAATCCAATCATTGTGAAGGAAAACCCTCTAAACCTCTGATTTAAAGTTAAACCCAAGAGCTTGCTCTTAAACACATAGTAGGGTGAATGTATCACACGAGCTGGAGCTTAGAATATCAGATTTTGTTCCAGTAAAACTGTTATCTCCAGACATTTGCCATTGATGTCATTGTTGTGATATTTTGGTTGGCTTTCTTTGCTCAAACACCATAACTGAGCTGATTCTTTATGGCTATGCTAATGAAGCGCTGCTTGTACAATTTCTCCATAGACGTTCATTAGTCAGAGCGTCAAACTGGGTGATTGAGAATGAGCCATTCTATTTTTTACAACAAAGCAGTATGCTTAGGAGTCAGAGTCTAGTATTTTGGGCTAAGAGATAGAACATGTGCAAACGGCTAATATGAACCTGCCTGAATACATTATATTATGCGGAAACTAGAACTACTTTCAAAATAGAAATAGAGAGAGAGATATGAAGATGATAAAAAAAATTTAAACCCGCAGAATAATGTGTGTGATATAAATCTGCATTCCTGCCAACCTGATGGACTCTTAGATAACCAATTTATTCTTTACCATATATGCATAGGAACAATTTCCTTTTATTGAAAAATAATGAGTTATCATGAACTTATTTTTTTTGGGGGGGGTTTCCTCACTATATTTGTTGCCTTTAACCATTAGTGTGCTTATTAAAACCCTTCGTGACATGAGAAGTGATAATATAATAGGAACACAATGAAGATGACTTGAAATTAAGGTCACCGCACATTGTGGAATCTGCTTCCTCGGCAGATGATATCTGAATTCACTGCTCTCCGCAGACTTGGCACCGGCAGTGAAATGTGGTTACAGTCAATTCACAGGAATGATTTGTGCATCTCCAAGAACGTACTGTACCAACGGCTTACATCCTGGAGAGCTGTGCAGAGACTGTCCAGAAGAAAAGAAAATACACAAAAGTAGATTCATAATTATAATTCCAGGTTTTCCAATGCAATCTAATAGTAACAGCATACCCATTTTTTGTAACATAATTGTTAGTACCGTAATTATGAAAAAAAACTCATTTTTCCATGTCCTTGTTTTGCACAGAGCAGATGTAGGATAATTGGCAGCCTATGGGTACCCACATCCCACAGAGGTCTGGTAACCTATGGGTTAACATCTTTGCTACAAGAATATGATCCAAACTATTTTTGATAATTTCAGAATTCCAAAAGTAAGTCAATACATTCTGACCATATATTATTACTGACTCTCTGACCATTTCTTTGAAGAAAGGGAAAAGTGGAGGATATTAGACTAACGTCTTTATCACCAACATAATTGTTATCGTCTGTTAATTAAATTTAACTCTGCCAATGGAAACAGAAAAATGGGACAGACTCTATATCAACTCAACATTTTGACTGCAATAGACATGGTGAATTTGTAAATAAGTGATTTATTTAGGATATATCCTAGGATGGGTCCTCCATAACACTCAATACCACATTAGAAAACCCCTAACAATAGCCCTGCTTGAGTTACATCAAGCTTGCCCCTAAACTGCACGTTTTCTTTAACCTAAGCAAATTATGCTTAAATACATAATTTACATTAAATAAAAAAATTAAAAAAAACGCTTGCAAGAGATAAAATGTAACAGGTTTGTGGCACACTGCAAAGATATTTCTGCAAAGGAATCATAAGCAGTATGGGGTAAGTCTGTGCGTGATTATCTTGCTACAATTCACTGATCCCACACCATGTCAATTAAACGTATTCTCCGTGCTCACTGATAATATTGTTCCAATAATCTGCGTATTTAAGGAAAACCATCTCACAGATATGTATTTTAAGGCTTGGATTTGAAGGAGTTAACTTTCAACATAGACAGTCCCCTGCTGATCTGTAATAAGAAGAAAAACGCATTTGAATGCCTATAGCTTGTTGTGGACTTAGCTAACCCCTGCTGAGATGCATGCCTGCCAAAGCTACAGGAGGTAATCAGCTTGACCTCTTTGACCTTCTTAAAGCTGTGCTTGGTCTTGTACGTACAAGCCTTTTTCATATGATGTCTACGTGCGTTTTGTCCGAATATGAACCTGCTTCCGAGTCAGCTGCTTGAAAGGGATCCGTTCCATCATCTGTAGAAAAATACATTTCTCGCTCTATTTATGAATATACATTAAAAAAAAAAACAGTCTTAACATCTGACCTGTGAATGGTATTGAGAGAAACTGAAGATTGATGTCATAGCGTCCACATTTTCCTTCCAAATTGTGATGGCCGCCTGCAATTCCCAAAACATTTTAAAATGTGTTTCTTCCATCAAAAAACGTGCTTTATTCATATAATTGTTGCAATGTGTGATTATTTAAATCTCTTCTGTAGCCGGGAAAACCATCTCAGGAGACATCGCTTTGGTACTCAGTATCCGGTGGCCATACTAACACCTAGCTGCGTGTGGGATCTCATGAACATGTAACTTTTATTCTTACAATTATAAAAATCAACACGGCGAATAGTCATAAACCAAGATTCGGTATGATGGAATGTCAGAAATGTTTTATCTACGAAGACCACATTATAGGCTGAAGGTCCTTCAGGCAAACCAAACACACACACACACGAGAATTAAATATTTTAATTTTATTTATGTCGCTATAATTATCTTAGCTGTAGACTGAGTGCTTTGCTGTGTTTTATATGAATAGATAATATGATACAAAATATTTGTTTGTCTCTTATTTAATGAATAAAGTGAATATTGCAATATCTGCCATATGTCAGCATGTGAACTGAATAGCAAACCCCGCTCTCATGTTTTAATCGTGTTCTGTCTATGAAGAGGATCCCGTTTTAGCATTTAAAGAGCATTTAAGGACACGGTGTCAGTTTTAGGAATTGTGGGGCACAATATGTAGACTGATGACGGCTAGAAAGGGTAATCCGATATCAAGTCACTGGAATTATAGCAATCCTTATACAGAAGAATAAAAACTTGATGCTTGAATGTTACATTTTAAGCAGCTATTGTCTGGATACCTGTTAAATCACAGGCTAATCATACAGTTACATTTTCCTTTAGTGTAATGTTTGGTGCGAGTCTGCGCAAGAAAAAGAGAAATAGTCAGTAGGAAAGTAGAATGAACGTTTATCAGCTTCAAATAACTCCAAGTGTTCCTAATGCTTAAAAGAAGACAATAATGGGAATTACACCACAATATTACCACATTTTCCAAGAAAAAGCACTACCAGGAAAACGGAAATCTTTTCTACCAAAGACCTAAAGCAAATAATACCACTTATTATTTGGGAGTTTTCCCTGTGAAATCAGCATATATTAGAATAGCGCTCCTATTCCCGATAACTTCAAGGAATGTGCTACTGAGCATGTGCAAGAAGTGTACCTACGAATGCTCCCTATTCTTCAGTAGAGAGAGCTGGGGGAGGAGTTAAATGAAACAAACGGCATAGAGTCCCATTTTCTGGACTTTCAATATGCATTTAACATGAAAATAGGGGTTGGATTGGACCTTTAAGTGTAAGCCATATTACCCAACAGTAATAAAAGTCTTTTTTCACTTTTATTTATAGCAGAGGCCAAGTATTTTGACTGCATGTCTTTTATGTGCTAGTGTGTCTGTTGTGGTTTCAGTGCGTCAGGTTATTACTGCCGTTACGGCCGCTGGCGAGGGCTTCCAAGTAGTACCTCCTCTTATATGTTGAACCCTGCATTTGGGGTAGCGCAAACATAATTATATCAGTTATTGTAGAATTGGTGTATATTGAAAAGATACCGCAGAATATACAATGGCAAATAACACTCCACAACTGAAGTGTTTAGAAGAGAAAGGTCAAATGCCAAACCATTTGTATTGTGCATGTATATATGCACTGACGGCTTCATTTCTAAAAAAAAAAAAAAAAAAACACTTTGGTACATATTTCTGGGCTTAGTATTCTGTTTCTTGCTTGCTTTGAAGATAAGGCCATCGATTTATGAATATTAAGATTAGTGTACAACAACAGATGGTAAAGATTACTCCGGAACAGTCCCTGTTGTGAAATTACGACCGTGTATTGAACATTGTATCTGCAGGACTAGTCATCTCCACATAAATCTAGTTTTGACAGAGCTATGTGACATGTTTTATAATAAGTCAAAAATTGCTTAGAGCTTAAAAAATAATATTGTGATGCCACAGAATATGACTTCAGTGCGCCTGTATTGTGCGTGATCTAAAATTCATGTTTGGTTAGTCCAGGATTGTGAGTAGATGAAAACAGGACTGAAAAAATGGCACATTTTATCACATATGTTGAGCGATGGTGTATATCCATGTTATCATTCATTGTATGGTGTTTATACACAAAGCTGTGAGTTTCAGTTCAGTTAACCCGTTTCTGGCAGAAGATGTATCAGGATCTGGAAAGAAAGGACTGTACTGAGCACTGGCAGCACTGAAAGTGTTTGAATGCCCAAATGGGCCCGAATCTAAAAAAAAAAAAAAAAAAAAAAAAAAGACCAATCATGTGGGGTATTACTCTACTCTGGTGATATAGCTAAAAATAAATTAATTTTAATGGTAAGTGAAATTACCAAAACAAATGTAAATTAGTCAGGATATGTATGTGTGGGTTATATGTATAAATATGGTTTCAAAAGAAAGCCCCACTGAAAATAACATTATGTTCTACATAACATCAATAGGTTTAAGGACCCACAGAGGGGTCTGCGTTGTGAGTGGGAAACAGGCATGGCCAACCAAAGGGAAGGACGATGATACAGACCAGCATGAAACAAAAAGCACCAAGCCCACATTAAAATATACTGGAAGGGGCTGCAAGGTGAGGGACACTCTTGAGCTACCGAGCAGCTATGCCCTTGTATTTCTTTGTGTTTCCACCTGCTTCTGGAAGTGGAATTGACTAATAACATGACATAATAACTTAGAAATAACTTAGAAATAACTCAATTACATTGTATATGGTCTTACCAAGAACATGTCAGGAAAGACAAATCTTAATATGCACACCCTAGAAGAGTCAATGGAGTGGAAGACATGACCAAAACCTTCAAATATGTCAACGGAGTCTACGAGGGAAGTGTTTTCAATAAAAAGTGATGTACCAAAACTGGGGCAAAATAAAAGTAAGAGGGGCAAAAGACATATGAGATAATACTATTTTACAGAAAGGGTAGTAGATATTTAGAATATACTTCCGGTTGAAAAAGTACAGGCAACACAGTAAATGAGTACAGAAACGATTGGCTTGTAATCTACACAAAGCTATCACTACAGAATAATAGGAGAATAAAAAGAGAATAAGCAAATAATTAATTAATATGAATTAGTCAGTAAAATGTGATTCAAAGATGGCAGATTGGAGAAGCCAGTGTCACAGGTTTATGTTTGTCCACTACTAATAGATTCTCCATGAAAGGCGCATCGTCTAATGAGGGATAAAAGAAAAGAATAGGACATCCCCTACCAAAACCCCAATAACGAAACACACACATTTTATGTTGGAAAAATTGTTGTCCACAGCTTTATTATAACCATAAATAACATATAAACATACCATAGAATAAGTCATTGTCCAAACAGTAAAACATAACCATGCCACCCCTTATACATTCCCCATCATGCCAATAACACAGACAATGACCCCACAGATACACTGACATAACAATAAACCATCCCATCCCTATAAAGTGCCAATAATCTTTCCAAAAACCGTAGGGGCATACCGCGACACCCCCACACCCCCTAGGTTCTGAGCCACAGACCAGCCGGAAACCTACCACACCAACCAACAACACCGACTAATTAACCGTACCCAACCGGAAAAATACCAATTCTACCCCTCACCTCACCAATCCTGTGACACTGTGACAAAGCGAAGCCCAACATTTGGGGGGGGGGGGACAAAACAGGTCTGAAGCTAAAATTAATGAATTCCTAAAATGTCCTCCCATATATAGGGACTAGAAAACCCCCAACTACTAATGCCACCAATCCCTAACCTGATAAAACTGGACCCCTCATCCTAGCTGTGTCAAGGCCCCTCCGCCAAGCTGCGCTGCTCCATGGGCTACATGACTGGCGCAATATATTACATTCAGTGTACTGACATTTTCATTGCGAATGTTATTAGCAATATATATCATATTAACCCCTTAATGACAAAGCCCGTACATGTACGGGCTCAAAATGCAATGCAACTAAAAGATACAGTATGTGTTACGTTCATGGTTCTGCGGGTGTCTTTGTCTGCAGGTGTCTTTGTCATAAACAACAGTGAGTGACATGATCAAGGTCAAGTTATGATGCCAAAGCAAAGGGTATATAAGATAACGAAAAAGAAGGTTAGGGTGGAGGAGCACGGCTATTACCGAGAGACTCTATTCCAAGGGTATGTTGCAATTTATTATCTTTTTTGGCAAGCATTCTACATATTTTCACGTAGTCTGCTTTATAGATTTATTTTTGTATTCTATTTAATGATTGTTGATATTAACAATTCTTCATTTTATTATACCCCCATTTATTCATTAAAAATAGAGGGACTTTACCATTTATATAAAATTACTTCTTTTGGTATCTGTATGAGAAGCGATGCTATATGCTAAGAAATAAGACATTAAAAACTAGAATAAAGGTATGGACCACATTATAATACCAGATGTTTTTTTTCTGAGGTCACTATCTACAGTATATATCGATATTAAGATTTTAAAATGAGAAAAATCACAGCCAAAAAAGAGATGTATTTGATTGTATCATCATGAGTGAATCAACCATCGGGTAGTTCTGATGAGGATTCTTCAATATCTGTTTAATTTCAGAATTCACTAAATTTGGCGAGAAAACATTTGCTAAAAAATATCTAAGCCGTTTAAAGGAACCTTTACAATGTTTTCCTACATTTTTTTCAAGATTTTTCTACAATTTTTCAACAATTTCCAATTGGAGTTGTAGTACTCCAACCAATTATCTCCTGTATTAGGGCTTTGAACAGTAAGTACTCCAAAAACCGCTTCCTCCGAACTACCATTACTTTTAGATGTTCCAAAATAGTTCATATAAACATAGAATTTGACGGCAGATAACTATTATCCCGTCTGCTCATTTTTCCTGATGTAAAGACTACGGCCGTAATTCTTCTTCTCGTTTTAGGTCTGTTATAGCCCTATGCCTACCCCGTGCATGGTTAAACGTCATGTTTAAAAGGGTACACATATCATGTGTTAAGAAACTATTCTAGAATCTTGTATCAGTAGCACAGTCTGGTAGTATATATTAGCGCTCACAACCTTTCTCAAAGTGATCATTCTCTTATCAAAACGCTGATTCCAATAATAGAAATTCACTTTCTTGTGTACTGACTCTATAAAGAAAATTTACCTCAGCCAAATATGTGTTTGGTTATGAAATGTTCCAAATCAAAATGCTGACAACAGATTAGTTGTGTTGTATGCATATTGTGTATATTATATAATATGTATATATTATATAATATATAATATATTATATAATATATATGTGTATATATATATATATATATGTGTATATATATATATATATATATATATGTGTATATATATATATATATATATATATTGTAATGATAGTAGTGATGATTGTGTCTTTTGATGTTTGCCACCTTATTGTTATTTATTTTATATGCTCAACTTGTTTTTTGTTTGATTCGTTTGAGATTTCTTTCTCCCGGCGTAATGTCATTATGTAGTCTATGTCCCCCGTTTTGCATTTTGTTTTCACAAAGCAAAAAAGGTCAATAGAGAAACAATACATTCTAAGCCAAGTTTGTAGAACAGGTGTTCATTTACATGATTCGTAAATAAACACATTAATATACAGTTCCTTCCTGATTTCGTTTTTTTTCCCCGCAACTGGATATTTTCAAAGTACAGGAAATCAAATCTTCCTTTTTCATAATTGCTAATCAACTTACATAACACAGAAATGTAAAATATGCAAATAGCCGCTTAACTAGACTGTAAGCTTGTTTGCGCAGGGCCCTCCTCACCTGTTGTTTCTGTAAATCAAATTGTTATGTTACATAGTACATGTTATGTCTACCTATTGTACAGTGCTACGGAATATGATGGTGCTATATAAAACAATAAATAATAATAACAACAATATGAGCATGTATAAAAAACAGAGATGTATGAGTTTGGGTACTCTGACTCGTGTACCGCTGAGTGTGTTAATGGCTTCTAATCTTTCATCTCAATGCCTCATTTGGCCAGGTATCTCTACTCCAGGTAAGCCTCCCACTCCTGAGGAGAAATGGTCGGTGCTCTGCAAACCAGGGGCCGGATTCAGGCCCTCCAAATTAATATTTGCAAACCACAAAAGTAAGCGGGACTCAACTCCCATCAAACAAGAGTCAGACACGCTTAACGCGCCTCACACTAGGTGCGTATTCAGAAGCTTCTACATAAGCACCTTGTGCGAAATGCGTTAACCATGTCGGTCTCTGTGCCTCTTTCAATTATGCACATAAATTAAAGAAGATTTTCATTATCACAGCAGAGCTCAGGGAATTTGTTTGATGGGAGTTAAGTTCTGTTTACCTTTAGTTTACTTTGGATTCATACCAAAATTAGGTAGGAAGGACTTCTGATTTGTCTATTAGAATGACATCTGCCAACAACGTGCAAAGCCCCTCTACCATAGGAGTGCAAAAATATCTGGGATTTTTTTTGTTGTTGTTTTTTAGCAATGCTAATTATTTAGCACTCAACGCTTTTATCAGTCCCATAAAGCCAGCATGATTATTTGGTGTGCTTTTCCTTTCTTTGATTTTTGTGCCTTATTCCTGAGTGTATTTTGGCATACAATATACCCGCAAGCGTATCAATAAATGCTTCGTTAAAACTATTACTTTCATAAAAGATTGGCATATTGTTCTGCAGCATTACAAGTTTATTTTGTAAAGCATATATTTATATATTTATATTTTATATAAAGCAGATTCTTTTTCTGATAATGTATTCACAGGTTAACAAACATTTTGTGATGTGCTAGCACTTGGCAACAAGAGTCAGTCACCTGTGATCCGTTGCTATGGGGAAAATATAATACATGTCATCCTACTTTTTATCAGAGGCTACATCTGAAATCACTTGTTTCCATGGTAACGTGTGTTGTCTTATGGAGTGTGGAGAAGAGCAGACATTTTATTTTGATTGTGAGTAAACTAGCCTTCCTGTACCACAACAACAACAAAATGGCGGCGTTACCAATGGAAGAGCACCATGCTTGGGGTAATTAGTTAAGTAGTAAAGAGCAAAACTAATATGTAGCATCCAAATTAGGGTCGCAATCATTCAGTTATGTATTATACACAGCCAGGTCAATCCTCCTTGTTGTAGAACGTTGCAGGTGTTGGCCTTTATAATAAATAATGAAGTGAGAGTAAAAACTACAACTCTCCTCCAAACTCTACGTACAACTCTCACTTTAGTGGATAAAACCCTCAAGTGCAATATGTTATTCAGGGCCTTTGTTTCCAATAAGTATTGTTAGCCAAGCACGGTTGTGGACACCTATGTTAGGATTATGGATAGACCTTCATTCACCTGAAGAGTATGACCTTCATGTCAACTGAATGACAGCTGGGTGTAAAAGGGGAGAGACTTGAAGGAAGCCAACAAGTTGTTGTGTTTCTTTTACGTGGTTAAACATTCAGATGAAAGAATAAAATTACAAATCTCTTGTTATTTATCTTCTTAACATATTAAGTTGTGATTACTGTTTTCAGGTTGTCAGGTTGTCAGGTTTTCAGGTTGTCCAAGAGATTTTAAAAACATACACGGCCAAAATTATATTGCTAAGCTTAAATTTCCTATCCTCATTTCAGTGTGTTTCATAAAAGATAAACTATATCTACAAAAATTAAAAAACATGGTTGCCAATTTCCAGTAAATGCATTTCTGCATAAATTAATTCATGCGCATATTGGTTTGTATCGGTAATTGAATGAACACTAAGATATTTTGGTGAACTAGCCAACAGTTGTAGTATATAGTATTTTTGTAGCCATACATATACAAAATGTAATTCCAAACAGTGATATAAAAATAGCATTTTTTTGTGCTTAATTAACTTATCCACCACAAACTAGTATTAAGGCAAACCCTTTTATACCAGGGCCAGCCTTGTCTCACATTCCAGCACATTCTATGTACATTTGTTTTTGCATGACTTTCTCTGTTTAAAAGATTAAAGAGTAATGAAAATGACAAAGAAGAAAAGAAATCCCAGTTCCTCATTACATTGAAGCCCTGAGCCGATGGTGAAGGTTAAGCTGAGATGGGGCCAAGCCGTACCTTGGTCTTGGCTCATTAACTGGCCCCATAATGATGGTTCTTGAAACCATTTGGACTTGGAGCAAAATACTAAACCATAGTACAGTTCTGGCCAAACTTGGCTTTGGGTTTAAGTTGGAAAATGGAATATTAAAATTGATATCATCCCTATAGACTGGGCCAAGAGAGCTGTCAGCATAGGCAACCAGACGATTTGGAATGTACAAAGTTGACTAAATTCTGTATTTGTTTGGGCCTTAATATAAATAAAACATACATTTTGAATTATGGATCTATGAGAAGAAAAGAGAACAATACATTCTAGCCATAAACCACTAGAGAACAAATGTACTATCTGCCAGTTGCATGAATCTATCTCAAGCAAACTTACAATTTACAGAAAATATGATATTCTTAAAAAAAGGCTTACATCCTAAAAACCCAGTCCTCTGACTAAATCGAAACTGGCTATTTAGCACATTTTAATAGTTCTGCTATTTACTATACGATGTGTAGAACTCACATTCAAATGTTAGGCATTTATAAAATGTATTGTTTCTTTATTTTTGCTAAATAACTAACAATGTATCTATTGTAAATGATGCAAGACCAAATCTTATAATCTATTTATCAAATAAAGATTAAGTTAGTTAATCAAATTATCATATAGAAAATCCAAATCTGAAATTTTAGTTGTTCTACTGAATGCAGGTCACCATTTCTCTGTATTGTGTTTTGTGCAATTTTATTCCATAGGGTCATTGTTACGTTGTGTCCGCAACTGTTGGTGGGGGTCCCATGATCTGCTTTAATTTAACGATTTTAGGCCACTACTTTTTTGTGTATTTTACTTGCTATTCCTTCTACAGTTGCCAAGGCTTCTAGAGTTATTTTTTTAATATAGAAAGCATTTTCATAACATGGACCCATCCTTTAATAAGTTTCAATACATTTCTTTTCTGAAAAGGTGTTTTGGATAGGATTAAAAAAAAAAGTAAACTGTGTGTTTTGTAAAAACAAATGTGGGTTTTATCACCAGTCTTGCATATTGAATGTATGTACTGTAAGGAGCACTGCCGTAATTATTGGCACCATAAAAAAAAAACATTATAATAATAACGATAATAATAATAAGCAAGGAACCCACCTTTGGACAAGAGTTAAACAGAATGGGAAGGGGTTCTATACTGAAAAATGGGTCTATTCTGACGTAAAGAGGGATGATGTAAACTTAAGGCAGCTAGAGGACAAACATAAAGGGAAGAAAGAGAAGCTGAATGTAATGGAGGGGATTCTAAGGAGAGCTTAACTGAAGCAAAGGTCAACAGTGCAGCTCATCTGAAATTGGTGGACATGGAGGTGCAGAAAGATAAAGATGGAGATAGACGCTGAAAATAAGTGGAGGTGGGGTAACAGCTAAAGTGAACGTGGGAGAAAAGGAGAGCAGAAATGTGACTTGAGAGAACGTAATGGAGCAGAAGTGTAAGTGGAAATAACAGTATCCACCTTGAACTGAAAGTTGGGTAATCTTGAATTTTAAGTGTCATGTATTCTCCTTGAAACAGAACGGTCAGGCTGACATTACATGGTCCTCTATATACCAGTAAAGGAGATTCATTTCTCGTAAAAGCTTATTGTCCCAATAAATGTATGAAAAAAAAAGCAACAGGCTCCATTGAGTTATTTCAAAGACTAGATATACTGTACATCTCTTATACGAGGTACGCTGAGACACAGCACTAAACTCAAACATTGACAGATTCACCAAGTATGTACCGGCATATCATTTGTATAATTAACATCTTTTAGATCATAAACACTAAACATTTGTAAGTATTGTGTTGCAACATAGCAGTTACAATCAATTACACATTTATCTGTAACATATTATAAAGAATTAACAGTCAAGAAAGCAGTAAAATAAGAAAACAGTTTCTGGGGCACAAAAACAATGTGTTATTTTGCTGGGGTTGAGGGGATCAGCTGAGAGGTGGAGGTTATTCCTCCTCCTTGAGGCTGTCAATGATGGTAGTCTTAAGCAAGCTGAGGATCAACATGTCTCATAAAATGTTTCCTTTCCAGGATCAGGTTAGGCACCACTTTTCTTTAATGGCACCCTCTGTGTAGGAAAAAGGAACAGGCAACGTGTCCGTAGAAATCTATGCATGTCTCCCTTTCACGCCTTTGGTTATGGCTGCGGCCAGTGAATTTACACAAATCTTCTGCATATTGGAATATTTCAGCTGTTAGATCTTTGGGGAGACAACCATTATCAGCATTCGGTATCTCACACTTCTTTCGCTCCTTTGCATGATGTGTGATTTTTGAATTAGATTTTGCTCTGGAGATGGCAAAACCATCTCAGTCTGTGATTTTTTTTATTCATCCACCCTTTGTGGTTTCAGATTTATGCAGGTAGGTAGATAACATAATGTTAATTCTGTAGTTTGGTCACGTAACGAAACAGAACAGAAAGGAACAATGTATTTCAATAGCTACAAATCTTCTTTCAGGATAAAAGCCTTCTGTAATCATCTATATCAATTTAAGATTTATTATGGAATGTAAACATGTTCTAAGAAGAAAGGTTATTAACCGGTGTCAGAACCTGGTGACCTTGAACAAGTCGCTTTATCTTGATTTGCTACAGGTGATAACATTAGATTGCAATCTGTTTGAAGTCTGGTTTCAATGGGTGTTATTTTAAAGCACACACTACGTAACAGGAAAATATTATTAATGTTTCACTAAAAGCAAACTAAACATCCCATATTCATCTGACTCTTAACCTTCGGATGTTTCTTTGGATTGTAGGACAGATGGAGTAGATTATCAGCTCCTTTGGCAAATTTAGTTGACCTTATGTCGATGGAACTGAAATTTGGATCCAGACACAGGTGAGTTGCGTAAAGGTTTGAAACAGCAAAGGTACAAAGAGAGAGTCATAGCCCTTCTTGTTAAAACACCATAAAATATAATGGCAATCGTTTCCATGTAGGTACCTAATGTCAAAATAATAATCTTAGAGGAGAAACATAGAAAAATAATCTGGATACTCGTGAACCAGTTGGCCACTATGACCGATACAAGATGGTATTCTCAGTCTCAGTGCTAGAAGGAGGCTCTAAGAAGAAAATGTAACATAGATTTAAATGAAATATATAAATTAAATAAATACTACATTTAATTGAGCATAGCTGCTGGTACCATGTCACACCAATATGTACATCTGCCATAGCAGTAGAATATGAGTTTTCTGTGTTTATACCGTGTTTATTTTAATACTGTTTTGTATTTTATTTTGTTTGTTTTTTTACCATTTTTGTAGCACTATAATCATTTTTGCTCAGATGAAATATAAGATAATCAGTTCTGTTTTTGTGCTCTAAACTCATAGCTTTCGGGTTTTGATCACATAACTTTTTTTTTAGCATTTGTAAGCTTGCAAGCAGGGCCTTCCCTACATAATATATTGGTTTGTCTTAGTTTGTCAATTGTAGTTGGCTCTATACAAACAAAATGTGACAATAAGAATAATTTGGGCATTATTTGGGCTGAATTTTCCATAATCTGAGTAGTTCAGGGGTTACAAGGCCTCCTTAGGTATTTTTAAAACCTTAAATAGAACTTTTTGGTGGCAGCGAGTCATGGGGTGAAGAGGTCTGTGTTAAGGTGTAGTTGCTCGGTGCCCTGCAGGGGGAGTGATGAGTGGGCCTGAGGGTTGGTTTTCCATTAACCGTTTCATGCTCACATTCCCCCAACATCATGGTAGAGCTGGCAGGTGATAGCGTTGCATCCGTGACAAGTGTAAATTTCCTGTGTATGTGGTATGTATGGCTGAGATGTTTGATGTGTATGTTTGAGCGAGCGTCATTAGGTAGATTGAGAATATTGTGTGTGTTAGACTGAGAATGATGTGTGTGATTGAGAGATCATCAGTGGGTTTCAGTTAACTCCAGCTTAGTGTCAGTGTGATAAAACATGGTAAGTAAAAGTGAGCATCTTATTAAGAGGTTGTGCAATAAGATGAAGGTGGTGATGGAGTATTTCACATAGTTATTACGTGGGGCTAGGACCCCACAGATTTGTGATGAATAATAATAGTGATTAGGAATTATTATTACTTTTATTATTTATATAGCACCATCATATTCCGTAGGTCTGTACACTGGGTAGACAGGACAAGCAGTATATAACATGACAATCTGACTTATAGAAAAGGGCCCTGATCCATTGAGCTTGCAATCTAGAGTTATATGGAGCTGGGGTTCCATTTGTTTTTCAGGGATAACCTTTATTCCCACTCCAGCATTGAGGGTATCTTGTTTGACATCATTTATGGAATGTTCTAGTGTTTCTACACAGGTTATTGTTCTGAGCTACTACAAAAGTGTGGCATTGCGGGAGGGCAGGAGAATCTGTGCTGAAAGTAGGAACTACTTGTACCCGTTATAGCCAGTAGATTTTGCGCCCATGTCCAAAAAGATTGACTCCTTATACATTTTATTATAAATGGACGAGGATGATAAAATATTTACTCAAATGTGACTCAAACCCTTTTATACCAATTATTTACTTAAAAACTCCTAATTACAGAAATATCTTTTACTTTCAGTACATTCCATCTTACTTTCAGCTTTTGTATTGCATTCAATATTTTCCTGTGGGCTTTTTCTGCAAGAGACTTGTAGCTGTGATCTGTACCATGTACTTTGAAGCCAGTGGGGATTTTTGGCAGATTTTGTGAGATTGACTGTTTTTTTAGTCCCCTGTTGAGTTTGTCATCATGATAACTTCATCTTTTGTCAGGTCTGTTACATTTTACGAGATCTATTTCTTCACAGACACTTATCTGTGTCCTGACTATTTGTTAACATAGATGTCTCATCTAAAACACACACACACACATACATACATATATATATATATATATATTGTAACAAGTAACAATGCAAGTAATATTATATAACAGAAGCTTATTTGATTTTACATCAAACCACCGCTGTATTATATGTTAATAAATATGATTTTTATCTCTGATGACTGCATATAAAGTATAAATAGCACTGTGGAAAATAAGTATTATTAAAGTAAAGGTCATATTAGTTCTTATTTAATTACCTCTCCCTTTAGATAACTGTTGGAGTCTTCTCAAACACTCTGATACATTGCATGCACACAATTAGTAGTCCTGAGCCAGTCATCAGGGAAGTAAACAAACATCTAAACATGGAGAAACAGGGATCAATGAAGGAAACATGGATTACTTCACGTATCCCCATAACAAAATTTGGAGCCCATGCCAAGAGTCCCTCCATGACACCCTGCTCCCTCTGTCCCTTTTTCCTCCTCTGATTCGCTTGTTTTGTAGGAACTCCAAATGCTATGCTATGGTGTATAGTAACAAAATTGTGTATAGTAACAATAGGGGATTGTGTAAATAAAATACAAGCGTTTGTATGTAAGAGCATAAATGTGTTAGTGTTTGTGTGTTAACATAGATGTGTAAGTGTTTGTATATTAGCATGGAAGTGTATGTGTTGTGTTCACGTGTGAGCATGAATGTGTGTGTATACATGTGTGAGATGGAGTGTGTGTTAGCATGAGAGTGTAAGTAAGTGTATGCGTAATAATTTGTATGTGTGATTGCATGTGTTAATTTGTATAAGTGTGTTTACATATGTGTGCCACATTGTATGTTGTAAATATGGTAAGAGCCAAAGAAGGCACAGACAAGCTTTTTGAGGGCAATGATAGCACAGACCACCTGTTTGGGGGCAAATATGGCACAGATAAGCTATTTGAGGGCACTGACAAGCTTGGGCAAAGATGGCACAGACATGCTGTTTGGGGGTTATGATGGCCCTGATAAGTTGTTTGGGGCAAATGTGACACTCGCAAGCTGTTTGAGGCCAAAGGTGGCAGTGTGGGACATGTTGTTTGGTAAAGTTGGGGGCCTTTGGTTTGTAGTTACACACCTGGCCCCATCCTTTGACACACCTCTAACCAGACCCCCAGCCATTGAAACTGTTAGAAGGTTTGCTATCCATTTAATTGTAACAAATTATTTTACTAGTAAATGGAAGACTTCTAATCTGCATAGTATTTAGAGGGACCACGAGGTACGTGTAACTGTATATTTACAGGTTGAATTTAGCCCTAGTTAGAAGTAACTTGTACCAGAGGACAGAAAACTGTCACAAATATCTGTTCTTAAATCGCTCATGTCTGAATAAACACATATATTTATATATATATATATATTCTAGATGAAATTGACAATTAGTTTCTATTAAACTTGCAAAGTGCTCAGTTTACTCCTAATAATACAGGTGATTTCTCAAATGAGAAAACTAAATTGTAAAGCCCCATTAACAAAGAACTTTACCCAAGGAGGGGATGTTAATGAGTAATGAAACAGAGCTATGTTCCAGAGATTAAATACTCCTGTGTCTAGGAACAAAGGTCATGTTACAAAGTGCAGCTGGTAGTTCACTCATAACCCTGCAGCAACCTTCAATTCCCAGTTCAATGTCTGTCTAACTGCCTTCCTGTTACTAAACCGACTAAGGCAAAGTCCGCCTGAAGTCCAAAGTTTAACACTGCAAGGCGGCTTTTATTATTCTTTGTTCGGATCTGCCGGCTTTTTTTTTTTTTAACCGAGCTGAAAAAAAAGGAAATAAGTACATTTATAATATCATTGGAATCAATATAAATTGCTGAAATAAATAAATAAATGCAACTGCTAAGTCACGGAAAGTGTTAAACTGTATGCCACCCCTCACTGAATTAACATTGCATGTACGACAGCATTTCTTTGAGACAATACCTACTGATAGCGTGGGCCACAATGTGAAAGAAAGCATTCTCACTTGTCAACCAGAAAAGAATAATCACTCAGTAGAGCATGAAAAGTAAAAGTATGTTACATTGGAAATTTCTTTTTACGTTACATATTTTCGCAAATGATTCAGCAGTTTCTAACTGAACAAAAGAAGATTTCCTGCTCTTATATGTTTTCATTTATGAGCAACCAAGTTCTTCACCAGTTTTAATCGTTTTAAAGCTAGTTGGGTATTTCCACCCTCGGACAAGGAGTAAGGAGAAAGCAAATGGGTTAAGGGCAGGAAAGAAAACAGTTTGTGCAGATTCTTCCCTTGTTGTGTAAATGGACTCAGCTCTGCTATTTTATTAACGTTTGATATGATTGTAGAAAAATACTGTTTGCTGCATCAAGTCGGACCATTTTTATGCCTGTTCTACATTCCGTGTAGCCCTTTGTCTTTAACGGTCATGTTTCATTTTCTTCACTATATTAAATTCTAGCACATCCATATGATTGTTGATCCAGGTATCCAACCACAATACCAGGGGAATAATGCCCCTCAAATTACTTATCAGCCCCTGACTCTTATTTAACATATAACCTCTTGTGTTGTTATTTCTCCATACATTTATGTATTTGAGCATTTTTAACATTTCTGGACTCTTAGAGGAATAGTCAACTGGTTATGAGGACCCCATGTTGTATAGGTGACAGATCGGGTATGTGATGAGTATGCTAGCGGCAGGAACGTAACTGTGGTGGTTTGATGAATACCTCCTACTTACACATGTCTGTTTGTCACATTCTCTCATTTCGATGCTCATCCAGCAGTGATGTCTGGCTATGCGCTAACTACCCCAGGCAAGGTTTAATGTTAATGGGGCCGTAAGCAAGACTCTGCTTGTGGGCCCCTAAGTAGTTCACAAAGAGCCTATTGATGCAGATTCAAAATGTGTCCCCCATCTCTGCGCCCCTCTTATGAATCTACAGCTAGCAGCACCCTTCTTTTCTATTAATATAGCAATAATGTGGGTCACTTGTTATCTGAATGCTCAGCTTGCAAAGACAGCAACTTCATGTTCCATGGAATTTTAGGGTCCCGGGGAGCTGACAATTTTGCTTTTTTCTCAAAGATACTCCAGTTGGTTCTTCTGGCTTCTTGATGGTAAACCCTAATTAACACAGAGGCACGTACAAGAATGTCACTCATACTGTGAGAAGGAATATCTCACTTCTCAAACCTACTATAGAAATTAATTCTTTGTTTTTTTTAATGTATTTATTCCACACATCATGTTTCTAGGTACTTCTTAATGTCAACAGATTTCAAAAACGGAAGTCCAACATATTCTTGCGGATCATTTTTATAACAAAAAATGATCTCAGTGATCAACATCTGCTCCTTATTTGGTCCAGCCAACAGTGATAACCAAGTTCATCCTTTCCCACAGTAAAATATTGGATGGAGTTGGAGAACATTTGTAAGGCTAGCAGATGCGATTGCTGAGGATGTCACAATGATTGCTGTTGGAGGTTTGCCACCAGCAAAATTTTTTGAAATTCTTATGGAAGTATTTAGCGATATTCACTGCAGATCTAAATTGTCCTTAGTGTATCAGCAGATGTGGATGCAACGGGAACAGAAATTTGTACATTTTTATGCTTCAATAACATTATATTTTTAACATGTGTTAGGAAGGGTCAAAAGTCTTCAACTTTGAGTAATGTTAAGAACTGAACAACTTGATAGACTTTATTATTTATGGTCACAAGGAGTCAATCTGTCAGATTAAGGCGTTTACATAGTTCTAAATGCAAGATACTGCTCTTCCAAAAAAGTTAAAATCTCCAGCCAGGGGACTCTTATTAAGCATCATTACAATATGCACCACTGGGTAGGAACTGAGTAGCTGCATGATACTATCGACTTCAGCGGGGTTTAATACCTCTAAATAAACTTGAAACTAATAGGGTCCAAGCTAAATGGAGATCCTGATGAAGAGTTGTCCATGATAAAGGCAGCTAGTTCACCTTTATGAAGTTAGTTGTCAGATCGCCATCTTGAAAGCTAACAAGTAAACTTTCTGGGCTACCAGTCTGATTTACAAGCAGTACCTTTTAAATCAGAAAAAGGTTGACATTTCCTATAACAAAAATAAATGACATATTTGACATATGTCTCTGTTAGAGTGATAAGGGTGTGCAGGTTGGTCTTTATGCCAAGAGCAGAAAAATGGAAACGAAAGTTGAGCTACAAAAGGGACAGACAGTAAGCAAAGTCAACACAACAGTCCAGTGGTTGGGGCAAGAATGGGTATCCAAATCAAAAGAGAGCTAGTAGCCAGAGATTAGCAGTAAAAAAGCACTATGCAAACTCTGAAACAGGTAAAACAACAGCATATCATATATAGTCCTCCCCAGGTGATTGGCTACATCTGGGAGGTATGGCTACGATGATTGGCCATTTCAACTCGCTGGTACCACTGTGCATTATAGAGGGCAAAGCAGTGAGCTTCACCTGTAGGAACGGCTGAGCTGGCCATTCATAATGCATAACTTAATTGGGTGGGTTTTGAGAATGCATATTGCCTATGTATTATACAGGGCCGACTCTTTATTGAATAGATGATATTTAGTTATTATTTCAGTCCCACAAACGAGGACATTGAGCTTTTCTTAATCAAAACAGGATATCTGTATGATCTTTCCCCTTAAAAAGTAATCAGTACAAAACACACAAATCATCAATCCGAACGGACAGTACTGGATTTGTTTATTCCTCAGAGAGGAAATGAAACAGAAATATTTTATAATTTAGTAAAGAAGCCAAAGATTATTTGTAAATTATTGTTGCATATTTCTTCACAGTGTTTGCGTATATTGTAATAAAAATGTGTCCATTCAATGTGTACACAAGTTCCTGCTGATTAGACTTTGCATTCTGATTTGTACAAATTTGAATTTTAACAAAATTTGCCACCAATAACATCTTGGACCGCAGAGAGAAGCAGACAAAGAAAGAAGAAAATAGACAGAATGTAGAAGATGGAAGAACATCTTCTATTTTCAACATTTTTTTTATTATTTTTTTTTAATTATTTATGACTTGGGGTGGTCTAACAGCAACAGGACTGTGGAAATAATTTAGCACTCTTGTCTGTTACAGGACCATTTTGCTTGCTGGTTATGTACATGAACAATGGTCTGTACTTTGTCATCAAGAAGCAATGTGACCGCAATATCTTCTGTCAGTAGAGTTATGATATGCTCCTGCCATATTACTTGGGGCATAGTGAGATCATGTAGGAAGTTCGGAACCTACTTATTACAAATCCTGGTCAGAACTGAACTCCATCCAGACCTCTGGTTTTAAGGCCTGAATGCTGCTGACTCACCACAAGGTACAGCTGCTCATTGTTTAATGCCTTGAAATAGCATCACACATAGAAACCCTTTGCCTTCGGATGATCCTATCTTTGTCGAGTACATTAATTGTTTATCTATTTCCTAACCTTATCTATTCTCCCACCCTGACCTTTTGGCTTGAGTGGCTATTCTACCATTATCCAACTACCGGATTGAGGGAGGCGCTTGTGGTTCAGGTTGGATCATCAATAAGTCCCACAATGGCTCTAACTCAAGGGCTCAACTTGAAAGGGAACTGGTTGGCGCGTGGAAAAACTCTACATTGGGTCTAAGGGTGTCTCTCTTCTTCTGCTAAGCATTGATCTCCGCTCAAGCGTAACACACTTTAGGTTAAACCATGTTTAACCACATTATACTGTGTGTTTTATACATCCACCATTCTGTTGGCCAGTGGCACATAGGTATTGAAATTACACCATGGTCCAGCCCATATTCTAGATGTTCGAAGCTCTCTGGGATGTGAATATTGTTGTCAAGACTGTCCTAAGAAGTTGGGAAAGTTGGCAAACATGCATGTGTAAATAATGGGGAAATTTATTTTCTCCCTAATGGCTGGTGTGAGTGGCTTCAACAGACATTGTCCCAGGTTGCTGGAACACGTGATTGATTTTAACTTGGTATGTGGCTTTTCAACCCTTGTCATATGAGAGTCAGCACATTTCAGGAACGCTGAGCAATGGGCAATTGTTCTTCTGATGTGAAGCATGAATTACTTACAAACAGGATGGGAATGTTACGGGGTAGTGGCATGTTCAATTCCCATGTGTGCATCCCAAAAGCTAAAGTCTTAATGCCTACCTAATTTTCACCTGTATGCTTATTTCATTTACAGGGCTTTCTTAGTTACTAACTTTGTCTTCTAAGTATCACTCAGGCTTTTTTTTGCCTTTTAATTCTAATTGTCAGCAAAGAAACCTTATTTCTGATTAATTGATTGACAACTTAAATCATTACACAAAATAAAGATTTTTTAAAACAAAAGTACTACACAACTAGTACTGCCACAAGGAAAAAATATATTCTACTTTTGAAAAGTATTAGCTTAAGGTCCATAGTAGAGGAGTGCATTGGGAGGTGGGTCCCGCGGGTACCCCGGGACCCACCAAAAAACTTGCGGGCGTGGGCGGTCTTTCTGGGGTTGCGGGCGGGAGCGGGCGGTCAGGCACTGTACCTGCGGGTCCCGATAATCCCGCGCAGTCCCGCAAGGATGCCTTCTCGCTGCTCCATTACAGTGTCTCCTATTTTGCTCCGCCCATGAACAAGGCGGAGTCACGTGATGTGGCGTCACTTCCTGTGACTCCGCCTTGTTCCTGGGCGGAGCAAGAGAAGAGACGCTGTGAGGGAACAACTCGAGGGCAGCCTTGCGGGACTGCGCGGGAAATCAGGTAAGGAGGCGGGCATGATTGGCCACAAATGTGGTGGGAGCGGGTCAGAGCGGAACACCCACATTGCGGGAGCGGGATTCAAAACAGTGGGAGCGGGCGGGAGCTGGATTCAAAAAGCAGTCCCAAGCTTAAGCTTGCAGCAAGGTCATCCATTCCTTCTGACTATTATAGGGCCATAACCTGTCTATTCTTAAATAACCTGGTCCATATTGGGTTTACTCTTATATGGTTATCATTATCATCACAATAAAGCACAATAAAGCTCTCCTCAACAGTGGAAAGTGATGCTGACATGGGTCATCCATAGTATGATTTCTGCCTGAATACTGAAGCTCATCAGAGTGATAATCAGGGCACCTGAAGTGAAACCCACATTGATGTCACAGCCTCTTTCAGAAGCAGACGGAAGTATGAGAAGGTACATAGGAATTGACACCAGGCAGCTCAGTATTGTATTTTACTTTGTGGCACCTGGGTATAATACCTCTCTAGCCCTGTTGATGTTATGGCTTTTGGCTAGTTTACTGACAAGCCTTAAAGTCCGGTTGGAAGGAGACTGCATCATGTGTCGAAGATGCCTTGAAGGCACCTGGGCAGCATATTTCATTGCATCCCCCACTCCAACCTTATCCAACATTCACAATACATATCAGACTGACATAAATTGTGTAAACATGAACCTTGGTGCCATGTATACCATAGCAATTCAATCATAGGACTGAGAACCCATCAGTAGAAGGGAGGTGGTCAATCTTACATGTTGGATAGGACAGACTCAACCAGGAATGCAATTAATTAACAACTATAATTCTAACTCATTTTAATGTCTCTATACAAATAGAATACTGTGTATGACTGTGGGTCATGGGACAGTCAAGGCATATTATAGAGAAAGGTTTCTGAAAACAAGGGTGTCAGATTAAGACTAATCTGCTTTTTTTGGTGATTGTCTACAGGGATAGGAAGAAATGGAATCAGAGAGAGTTACAAGAGAGTCACAACTAGCTGTTTTTTTTAAAATATTTGACAATAGTCTATCACTGAGTAAAACAATGGATTAACTATTTGTTTCCATTCGTATTGTGAATGAATGTTACAGATTGGTGGGTATATTAATGCCAGCTTGCAATGTGATAGAAATTGTAATCTACCGCAAGGATAATAGCATGTGTGACACCCTAAACATATACGTCTGCAGTATACTACATATCAATGTCCAGGCTCCATTCCTAAATATTTGTAATGTAACACAATGCTTAGAGCTACAAAAACAAGCTACATAATATACCTTTAGACTAGAAACTTTGACCCTTTAGTGGACTTTGTGCTGCGTACACATCCAAAGTCCATCCAATAATATACAAATTTCCTTTAATGTAAGAACAGGAGCCCTAAACCTCTTTATCTTCTGTTGTCATGACTGTGCTTTGTTTAACTCCTTTTCCGTTTTTTTAATTACAATTGCTTTCGTTTTATTCATAAGTGGTCCATCTTTTCTGGTGAAGCTGTGTGTAAAAATGGATACCAGAAGTTCTTGTATAGACTGGGGGCAGAGGATATTAGCATGCAAATAATTATACTAGCCTTAGTGTTATTTTGGCAACTTGGAATACTAAGACTAGATCCACCTAAACATTTAGTGCTGGAATTTCCATAATACAAAACAAGACATATGTTTAAAGTATATTTTTAGGGGTGCTGTGGAAGGCAAAGTGGTGAACCCCACCTAGCCCAACAGATTCCGCACCTACTTTTAGAAAATACACCACTTTCAGTAGCAGAATTAAGATAACACCAATTTTCGTAATGATAAGTGTCCTTTCTCTTAATCCATTATATATGCTATAGCTGACAGCCGTAATGCAGTAATAGAATCATCAAACATTGCATCTTGAAAACAGAGTAGATCACACTACGTACCGCCAGCCCCGGCATTCTCAAGCTGAATCGCAGCTCTCAGGTGTCTGTCTTTAAGATCCATATTCCTCTGTCCTTCTCTCCTTTTCATAAGCATAATGTCATCACCGTGATAAAAATAGCAGTCATGCATATACAGTACACTGCAGCTTATAGTAAGGAAATTATTTTGGAAGAAATGACTTACTAGTTTACAAAGAGATCTATCACTAAACCATGATGTCACCATGATGACACTTAAAGCTCTGGTTTCCAGTCACGTACTTAGTCACATCCCCCCAAAAACATATTGTAAAAGACCAAAGAAAAGGCCTTACAATATGTTTAAAAGATTAAATAACAACCCTTTAGGAAATCATGGGTAAACTGTATAGTGGGAAACTTGGCTTCTGCCTAAAGTACCAATCTGGTAGGGGGCTCCTCCGTGAAGTCCTTTCCTATGTCATGAAAGAAAGGAATCCTAGACAAACGCTAGAAGCCCCAGGGCTGGACCTGCAAAAGGGTGTTTCTTCTTCCTAAAAAATGTTTAAACCTGGTATGGTAGATCCATATAACCTAAGCCCATCCAACTGGTTTATCACATCAAATATGTGTTATACAAAGCGTATAACAGAATTATCCAGGCCTGAATCACCAGTTGCGGTAGGTCCAACATGGCTTCCCTGGCCATCACCTCTTTCTAGCCGGGTTTTTTTTTTTTGACATAACAAAACCATTTTAGCGAATTGCTGGCTCCATCCCTCCTTTTAACTAAAGTAATATAACAGAAAGGACTAAGAGTATCTACAGCATTCTCCTTAAATACTGATACAGTATGGTCACTCTCCATATATTAGAACCTAAATCCAAGGGGGGGTTGATATTTTTTATTTTAAGAAGTATTCTTAAACATTTTGTGGAGATACACAAATCTTTTATTTAGCATTCAACCCGAATGCTAAGGAAATATAGCCATAAAGTCCACAGCCTTAATGACCATTGCACAATATATCAGTAACACCTCTAGGACATTGACTTATGCCTTCCCTCTGCTTAGATGATTAAACAAGATAAGTCAATTACATAACTGCAATGACTTTATTTCAAAATAGCTATTTACACTTATTTTAATGGGTCTGTTGTGTCTGGACCAAAAGTTTCAACTGTTTAACACTTTGGTGCATATTCACCAAGAAAAGACAAACATGTAGTTGACGGGGGAATGATCTCAATTGATGTTATTCTATACAGCAGCCCCACAAAAAATGGAATTCATGCTGATAAATGGGCATTTGTGTCTCAAACATGGCATTTTCCATCTGACAAAAGATCTTCAAACGCAAACACTGTCTGGAAACTAGAATAACACGTATACTCCGTGAATGGGATATCTGATCCTATGTTAACATGTTGCTTTGTTTATCACCTGATAACTGGTCACACATTCTGGAGGACAAATTAAGCTACTCTGCTACATGTAACACTATTGTAACTAAATACAACATTAGAAACATCATTCCTAGTGCTGTCCAATGCCCAAACCCCTCCAAGAAATAATGAACACCACACTGAGCAACATTCAATGCTAATAAAGTCCTTTTCTTCCATAGACTGCCATGAGTCAGAGGGTCCCTCTGGGTGATTAAGATTAGGGCTTTCTATTGTTTACTACAAGGCAGATTCTAGATTGGGTTAAAATAACACATACACACTACTACTATACAGTCTTAACATATTTGAAAAGCAGAATTGTTTTAAAACCCATTTTTTTTTTAGAAAACTTGTTTTTAATGTAAAACTAGTAATTAAAAAAACTGTGGGCGTTCCTTATTATATGAAAAATCCATACAGTATCTAAGATTGACAGTTGAATCGATTGTTGTAATTGAATTAATTATAGCAAACAGCCTTCATAGCACTGAATACATTACTTTCTGATATTTTTACGTGCCTATGAATTGTTATTATGTTATATTTTTTTACAGTTACCTAACTCGTGATTGTGCATGTGTTTTTCTAGCATCATGCCACCTGTTTTTACGACACATACCATTCAACTATCATCCATTTTATACGTACCTATATTGAGATCAGATACTTAAAAGTAAAAAAAAAAAAAAACCCCAGTGGTTTCCAACCCATGTCCACAAAGCACACTATTTAGTTATTACTTTGGGGACTGGGTTGAGAGCCATCGACCAAGTGAATGCCTTGCCTTTTATATATTTAGGCACAGTTGAACATGGATTTTAGTCTTTAAAAGTATGGTACTCTTGCAGTGGGGGGATAACTTTATTCATCCATGCCAATGCTGACTTACTGAGATGAAATAACAGCTAAAACATGCTTTTTGTTTGAATCCAATATATTACTGTATTAAAGTTAATATTATAGTAATATTTTCTATTATGTTAACATAGAATTGTAATAAAACCCTTTGCAATAAAGATAGCTTGTTATCTAGATGTTATCTTATATTACATCTCTGTACTTTGTCCCTTTTGTAAATAATCCATTTATAGTTTTTTTTTGTTTCCTAAACGTTTAAATTATTATAGATCATTTTCAGTTCTGACATATATTCACTGGGTTTCTCATGTTAGCTAATACTACAGTATTAATGCCTTATATTTATCTAATGTATATTGTTTCAGGTGTATATATGAAGACTTCTTTTTTTCTTAAATTTGGCCAAATTTTATGCCATTGCTGCCTCCCAGAAAATTGGAATGGATATAATGTATATATACTGTTTTAACTTTGTAAGTTTAGTTACCTGCCAACACTTAGGTTAGAGGATATACCTTCCTCTTCCTATTTTTGGTTTGAAATCCCCATGAAGGCTACATTGGGTGAGGCTTATATAGCCTACTCTCTTTTTTTATGACAGAACCTTACTGCTCTGGGAGTCTTCTTTTTCACCTCCCATTGGGGCTCCTTGACATAGAAACACAGAACTTGATAGTTGATAGGAACCATTGAGCATATAGACGGCAGTTGATGTGGCAGGTAAGCTTATTTGGCCATAAAACAGTACTTAAGGCTCATGTTTATTTAATGGATGTATTTGCAGGATTGGATTTAAGTGCTGGTAATTAGTCTCATGCTTTTTTATACTTATGCTAATGTAGAATTGAATTATGTATCTGCTAACTTCATTCTATTGACTTGTCTCCATAATTGTATTATGTGTTTCCAGTTTTTGCCTAAATGTAACTTTGGCTTTATGCTACCTCATGACAAACACATTTTTCCTAGAATGTATTACACTTTAGCCCTGTTGTACAGTGCTTTACGGAAGTCATTTAACTAATTGTAGTAAAATTTAGCTGAAAGTGTCTATGCCACTTGTAGGATCGGAGAAGAGTCGTTGGCATGAGTGGCCTGCTCCACCGATAATGATAGTAATATTTGCTGAATTTGTAAATAGTTATGTGAATTCTCAGTTTTTTATAAGATTTTTACTACTTTTAATCCAACATCTGGTTGACGAGATCAAGCCTCCTGGATATTTTTATTGATTGGGTGATGCTCCCAAGCTGTGTTTTTCAGCTGAGGTGTCCACTGGCACTCCCTATGTCCTTCTACTTCTTGTCGAACGAGAGAAAGGGGAAGAGTTGTCTTACACGGGTTTTGGAGCTGGCCCCAAATTACCTTGAAAGGGGTGGGGAGGGTGGAATCAGTGGGGGGGGGCGAGTTTGTGGCCAATATCTGCAGTAAATCATAAAAGAAGATAAAACATTTATAAAAGATACACCTTTACCTTAGTTGAAAAAGTCATGTGAACATGGGCAAGGTTGAATAGACTAAAAAGACAAACACACAGCAACATTCTTCCGGGTTTAGTGTGTACACGTTTCATACGACACATGGTCAGAGCTATACTCAGATATTCTTCTCAGTTAATACCAGCTGTAATGCTTTATTGTCCACTGAATAATGGAAAAACATACATGTATGAAAGAAATGTGTTTAAGTTGAACAGTGACGCTGTAGGTGTTACAGATAACATTTAGTGAAAGAACAATGTACAACCTTATAAGCTTTCAAGACCTTAGACGTTCTTTTTTGTTCAGGTTTAGCAAGTTCAGTAATTAATATATCTGTCCATTAAAAAAATAATTAAAATAATTAAAATCACAATAAATTGTGTAAACGTGCACAGATATACCCACAATGTCTAAACTGGTTAATATGTATTTTCGCTGTATACAATTATGTATGCATTAGTTCTGAAGGACCTTAAAGCCATCATTTCTAACATATATATATATATATATATATATATATGGTATATATACACCATTGTGAATACTTTGCTGTGTTTAATGCGCTTTCCCATCCCTTTAATATCGTCATTTTTTGTAATTCAACATTAATTATGTGTCAAAGACCACCAAGAGGGTAGAAAAACAGCGGCTGCGTCTAATTCACAGTTTTCTTGGAGACGCTTGTACATTTAATAATGTCACAAACAGGCTACTTCCTTCCAAATATTTTCATTTTTACATATGTTGTCACGAGAGCTGAGGGTCATTCCCTTGACAGGATATCTAGCCGTAGATGGTATATTGGAAGTTGTAAGATTTGCTAAGAGAAAAAGAGGTCAAATTGTAGGTCCTAGACCAAAACACACAGGAGATTATTTTGGCAGTCTTCACTATTCAAAACATATCGGGTGTAAATTTGACTGTGCTGTCTGTTTTATTACTGAACCACACAAAGTCACCTTATGGGGATTTTGTGATAAACCTAATGTAAAAATTAAAGTGACTACATGATATTTACAATATAGATTTTTTTTCTGAAATCCCCAAAGTATCTTGCAACGTAAATCTGTATAGGACTGTAAAGGTGAATATTTAGCAAGGCATTTGTAATCATTTAGACTTGAAACATTTTTTTCATGACTGATGATGACAATATTGTAGTTTAATACAGAAAAATCATCCAGAGGGCAAAAGGTGGTTACATTTTCTTCTCTTATCCATCAATATAAGACATAACAGTTTCACATCATTTCCACCTAAAGATTGTTTCTTTAGAACAAATGTGCAAATGAAGCTACTCTTTTGTGTGCCTGCCCTGGAAAATGTTCTGTACTGTCACCTTCACAGGCTCCCGGGGTATGTATATTTTCTGATAATTGGTTTGTGTCATTCAAGTTAACATACATCTTTAATGTATATTTATATGTGTTTAAGTATAGTAAAAATTTGCAATGGCTTAATAAGTTACCTAGGCACATGGCAATGTGTGGAACCAAGCAAAGGGCCATACCATTGTTTGCAAAATGGGCCATATAGGTCCCACACCCTGTTTCTTGAACATAGTTCTAGGATGTAGGATCTTGATGGCTTGCTGAGGGTTCGTCTAACTTAAAATAAAATTCAGTAAAATTATACAATTTAGTAGTACACTTGTACCAAGTGATCACAAGGAAAGTCTGATGCACTGATCTACTGGGTGAATAATAAATTGGCCTAATATGGTATCTCTCAAGGGGTCAAATTTAGCCAATGTTGGTATCCTAAATCCATCAGGTCTGAGGATTGCATAGAAAAAAATTCTTACTTTTTTTTAAAAAAAAATTTAAACCCCTATAATTTAGTCACGTGAAATAAATGTGGAAGTGTATGGAGTAATTAAAATACTAAGCAATACAATAATAATTATTATTATTATTATTAATATACTGTTATACTAAATATTTAAAAAATTAACATTTATATTTTTTAGTAAATTGTTCCAGTTCGCCATCAAATACCTATTGATAAAATATGTTGACTTTATGGAATATATAATAATAAGAAATGAGCATCCGCGACTACCTCTCGCGCACCTTGACTCGGCGGCTCCCGACTGAGGCTGCGGCGGGCCTGGATGCTCCTATCTCTCTCGCAGACTTCTCCTTTGCTATCAAATCCTCTCGGTCTGGGAGGTGTCCCGGTCCTGACGGATTCCCCCTGAAATATTATTCCCGTTTCCGCGAACAGCTTGGCCAGCATTTTGTGGATGCCTTTAATTCTATTCTGGGTGGCGGCCGGATACACCCGCACTCCGTTTTGGCATCCATTACTCTTATCCCCAAGGAGGGCAAGGATCCGGAACATTGTGGCAGCTACCGTCCGATCTCCCTGCTTAACGCGGATATCAAGCTGTTCGCTAAAATCTTGGCGAACAGACTGAAGCCTTTTCTTCCCGCCTTAGTACACCCAGACCAATCGGGCTTTGTCCCGGGCCGTGAGGCCAGGGACTGCACTATCCGCGCCCTCAGCCTGATGCATTTGGCTCGGTCCTCTTCCATACCCTCGGCCTTCCTCTCCACGGACGCCGAGAAGGCGTTCGATCGCGTGGATTGGACCTTTCTGTTGACCACTCTCGAGCACATGGGCTTTGGGGCAGGCTACCTCTCTTGGGTCCGCTCGCTGTACTCTGCTCCTTCGGCGCGGCTCCGGATCAATGGGCTCTTGTCGGACCCTTTCCCCATTCGTAATGGCACCCGGCAGGGCTGCCCCCTGTCTCCGTTACTGTTTGTGCTCACCCTCGAGCCTCTTCTACAAGCCATCCGGTTGAATCCTGACATCACTGGCCTTCCGGTTGGCAACACTCAACATAAGATCCTAGGCTATGCCGACGACCTTCTTTTTTCCATCTCGCGACCCCGGCTGTCTCTGCCGTCCCTCTTGAAGGAACTGGATCTTTATGGTTCCCTGTCTAATTTCCGGATTAATATGACGAAATCTGAAATCCTGGGGGTAGATGTTCCCGAGCCGGAGAGCGTTTCGCTCGCGGCCGCGTTCCCGTTCCGTTGGTGTGCTACGAAACTGCGTTATCTCGGTGTTTGGCTGTCTGCGGACTTCTCTCAACTTTTCCCTATGAACTTCCTGCCTATTCTTTCTGCGCTGCGCACTGACCTTGCTCGATGGTCTCGGCTCGCTATCTCATGGGTGGGACGGATTAACTCACTCAAAATGAATGCTATGCCCCGGCTTCTCTATTTGTTTCAGACCCTTCCCATTCGCGTACCACCTTCCTTTTTCTCCGCGCTTCGCACTCTCTTCCTTCGCTTCGTTTGGGGTCGTGGCTCCCCGCGGATTAAACATAGTGTGCTCGTCCTACCGAAGGACAGGGGTGGCCTGGCTCTGCCCTGCCCCCGCACATACTATCGGGCCTGTCACCTTCTGCGTGTCCTTGAATGGTCATGTGGGGTGCGGCATAGGCTCTGGGTGGGGGTTGAGAGTGCTTCGCTTTCTGTTCCAACGAGTTCTTTGCCCTGGCTCGCCGCTGCCTGTGCCCGTCGTGTTGCTGCTTCTCACCCTTTTGTCTCTGCGACGCTCGGGGTGTGGCACTCCTTGCTCCGCGCTACCACTATCTCCACCATTCCTTCTCCCCTTACACCGATCCGTGACAACCCTGCCTTCCCCCCGGGGTTGGGAGTGGACCTCTTTCCTGAGGTGGCGGCTAGGGGGGTGTCCGGGATTCGGGCCTTCCTGGCCTCCCATGGCTTGAAGCCGCTGGGGGACCTGGTGACTGCTGATCCCCCGGCCCCTCTTGACCGGTTCCACTATGCCCAGCTGGGCAACTTCTTTCGGACTCTGGTCCGTAAGCATGAGATTTTCCGGGACCTTACTGTCTTCGAGAATCTTTGTGTGCGAGATGAGCCTCCAGCTCACGGTGTGTCTTTGCTTTATGGACTTCTTCTACCCGCTGTTTACCCGGCTACTCCGCCCCATGTCGGGAGATGGGAGAGTTCCCTGAATCTGTCCCTTACGGAGGGGCAATGGCATAAAATCTCGATCCTCACTCACCAGTGCTCCATCAACAACAGGGACCAGGAGATGTCCTATAAGCTCTTGGCCGGCTGGTACCGTCCGCCGTCCACGTTAGCCCGATACAATCCCGATATACGGGATGAATGCTGGAGATGTGGGGCTTCCCCGTGTTCGATCCTTCACTTATGGTGGTCTTGCCCTCGGATGCTCTCTTTTTGGACCACAGTCCATTCCACTGCCCAAGCTCTTACTGATAGGCAGCTGCCGTTCACCCCTGAGTTCCTCCTATTGCTGCATATGCCCTATCCTGTCTCTTGGTACAAGTCTACGATACTCCGTCATCTCCTGGTGGCGGCCAAATCTATCATTCCCCTGCATTGGGGTGACCCCGCCCCACCCTCGATTCGGGAGTGGATCTTGCGGGTGGAGCGGAGGCGTATCCTTGAGGAGCTGATGTGCTCGGTAGACGACAGGTCTGAGAAGCATCTTCGCCTCTGGTATCATTGGGTGGAATACCTATCGAGCCCCGAGGTCCGCCCTCACTTGGCGGCCACGCCTGCTCTGTAGTCCCACCTTGCCTCCCCCCGCCCCCCCCCCCCCTTCCTTTTTTTTTTTTTTTTTTTTTTTTTTTTTTTCTCGTCTCCTCTTCCTTTCCTCTCCTGTCCATTTCTTCCCTCAGCTTCCTGTCTCCCTTCCCCCTTCCTGGATCCTTTGTCTTCCTGTCCTCTTCCCGGTCCGTCACGATACCGCGTGGGTTCCTCTTTCCGGTTGTTTGCGGTGCCTCATCCACTGTGCTGTGCCCGTGCCCCGACTTCCCTCCGATGCCGGTTGCTTTTCGCATCTCATGTGGGGCTGGCCCCTGGCTGTCCCCGCCTCTATAGTTTACCGGACTCGTCGGCCCCGCTCCACTCGGAGCCTTTCACACATTATACATCTTGCTGTGTCACGGGCCACGACGGTGTCACTTCTCTGGTTGCCACCTTTGATCGGCCTATCCTGTTTCCGTTGTCATGCTGCTGATCAGGATGTGTTGTTCTCCGAATGTATACCCTTCATGCTGCATATTTTTTCTTTCTGCATGTGCTGTGATGGATTTTGACTGTACCCTCATCCGTGCCCCCCCCCTTTTTTCTATTTCTGTACCCCACCCCTCCCTTTTGTTGGATTTCTTCACAAAATACTTAATAAACATTGATTTACCATAATAATAAGAAATGAATCCTTCAAATAATCTCTTTGATATTTTGTTTGTGATGACTAATATAGACTTTATTATTTTTATTTACAACATATAAGAGATCTATTTTTGTGTAGAAGTGGAATTTTGCACCTAAGCACTTATGTAGAACAGCGTCATTTTAACACAAACCCCATGAAGTCTTTCAAGCCTCCACAATAATGTTGAATGTAATCGGTAAATTAAATATATGAAAAAACTAAACCTAACAATACTGGAGGCCAAGTCCAGCTTTCTATAAAAAGGAAAAACCTTGGACCATGACCCTGATGTCTGCTTCTACATCTGTCTGTGACCTCAATTACGATATCTCCTGCCTTGGTCGACCTCTGTCTCTGACCCTAATTATTCTTTATAGATCTTCCTCGGGATTTTGATCCCAGGATATAAGCCTCATGAATATCAGAATTCAAATATATTGGTGAAGGTTTTCTAAAGAATTAATTTGTTGGAGCTGCTGTTATAGTTTAACAAATCTACTGAGAATCTCCTGATTTCCCAGGCTTTCTAGGGGCTCACGCTGAACATGTACGTTTTCTAATCGATTCCAGAGCCTCTGTGATATTATACAATGTCAATAAAGGAAGATGTTTTACATAAACTACTGTGATGTTTAATCCTTACATATATTATGTATTGTCTTATGATAAATGTGCAATACGGGGAGTGCAGTTTATTACAATAATGATTGTAGTTGTAAATTGTGACGATTATTTGATAAAGCTGACATACATTAAAATAATTTAACCCCTTAAGGACAATGGGCGGTCCCTAAACCCATTGAAAACAATGCATTTTGAGCCTGTACATATACGGGCTTTGTCATTAAGGGGTTAAAAACATGCCATGTTTTGTCATTAGGAATATTCCCACCCAAATGCCCTCTGTGCAGATTGTTGTTTTATTTAATGTTAATACAATTGTCTTAAACGTATTTTTCCCCCCTGCGCCATTGGAGGCCTTTGTCTCATCCTCACTTGCTTTTGGCTTTTGCATGGAGCAGTCAGCCGGTCTCAGGCATACTTGCAACATCAATTAGGATTCAGCTTAACTTCTAATGGAAGTCAACTATGAGAAATTCACATTGTGTACACATTGAATTAATTAACCATGTTGCAGAGGCGCACTTCATTCAAGACTCAACCAGCTGGCGGAGGAGGAAGCAAAATAGGCAGTAATTAGATGGTTATTATTATTAGTATTGATTAGAAGTAAAAAATGAAAAGGTTTGCACCTATGGTAACCTCTAAAAAGTAAGACCTGAACATCAGACTAGTGTATAAATGTGGCCTCTTGTAGTCACATGAATCATATCAGAACACAGTCAGCTCTGTTTCCACCCGCTTGAGTTGCCCTAGGTTGCTATGTAATCTTGAAACTAGAAGCCAAACTTATCAGCATTAGCTCTTGCATAATAGAATAGAATGAGCGACTGAACAACAATCCATTGAACACCAAAAGTGTCTTCTGACTTCATGGGATCGAATGCCACCCACAGATCTTGTAAACATCTTAGCCTCCATACAATGTTGGAAAATATGAGGTTACTCTCAAAAGTCAAAGTAAGAGCCACCACATAAGAGGCTACACATTATACTACTTAATGCACACAAGTAGGAGAAAAGTGTTACATTAAACCCACAACATGTTTAACCCTAACCCAACAGATCCTTATTGCCCCCAACAACTGAAAAGGCTACACACTTAAGCAGTCCCACTTGCCAGCCTTTCATCTAGTATACTTCCATGATGATGATAGCATTCAAAGAAACAAGAAATGTTCACACATTGCATATCCAATAGCAGGCCTCTGACTATAGATCTAAATGCAGTAAAAAAAAGACTATACAATAATAACGATTAACCATAAAACTAGTAGAATGTAGAAGCTTGTTGTATGATATAAAATAACGAGTTTGTTGAAATAAAAGCTAATGATATAAAAGACATGCTTCTTTGCTTTAACACAAAAGGCCATCTGTAACTGTGTAGAATTTGCTGTCAATATGCATGCATCTATTATAATGATCTAGGTCAAGCTCATGTTGATATACTTAGTCTATCTGGGTCATGTCATGAAGACCCACCAACTGTCAGCCAAAGTTTATATTACAACCACGAGTAGATTATAAATGAATTCATACAATGCAATGGGATTTGTCAACTCAAATGACCCAACAAAAGATATAGTACACAACCCAAGGTAATATTAGTTACTATTAACTAAAAGAATAGCTATTCTCTCGACTTGGAAAGGATCTGTATCCTCCTCAAAAGATGTTTTATGTTGTTTTTTTGTCTACATATGTATCCTATTATATAACATTAATTTTAAGGAAAATTGTAACAAGAGCTACAGAACTTAATGTATAACAGAAAAGTCTGGATTTTTTTCTGAAATATTCCAGAGTAGAAACATAAATACATTTTTGTAAATATTTTATTATATCTTTTCATGTGACAACACTGAAGAAATGACACTCTGGCCTCGGCATGGTCGACCAAAGAATTTGAGTGCACGTGCTCAGCGTCATATCAAGAGATTATCTTTGGGAAATAGACGTATGAGTGCTTCCAGCATTACTGCAGAGGTTGAAGGGGTGGGGGGTCAGCCTGTCAGTGCTCAGACCATACGCCGCGCACTGCATCAAATTGGTCTGCATGGCTGTCGTCCCAGAAGGAAGCCTCTTCTAACGATAATGCACAAGAAAGCACGCAGTACTGGAACCATGTCCTGTGGTCCGATGAGACCAAGATAAAGTTATTTGGTTCAGATGGTGTCAATCGTGTGTGGCGGCAACCAGGTGAGGAGTACAAAGACAAGCGTGTCTTGTCTACAGTCAAGCATGGTGGTGGGAGTGTCATGGTCTGGGCCTGCATGAGTGCTGCCGGCACTGGGGAGCTATAGTTCATTGAGGGAACCATGAATGCCAACATGTACTGTGACATACTGAAGCAGAGCATGATCCTCTCCCTTCAGAGACTGGGCCGCAGGGCAGTATTCCAACATGATAACGACCCCAAACACACCTCCAAGAAGACCACTAAGGGTAAAGGTGATATAATATAATATTTACAAAAATGTGAGGGGTGTACTCACTTTTGTGAGATACTGTATATACAGTACTGTGCAAAGGTTTAAGGCAGGTGGGAAAAAATGCATTCAAAATAGTTATGTCAATAGTTTATTTTTATCATCTAACAAATAAACAAATAAAGAAGAAAAATCTAAATCATATGAATATTTGGTGAGAACCCAAATATTTTTCTAATTTTTCACACACTTTTCTAAGGAACTCGGCAGGTAGGTTGTTTCCGACATCTTGGAGCACTAACCACAGTTCTTCTGTTGATTTAGGCAGCCTCAGTTGCTTCTCTCTCTTCATGCAATCTCAGACAGACTAGGTGATGCTGAGATCAGATCTCTGAGGGGGTCATACCATCACTTCCAGGACTCCTGAAGATAGTTCTTAATGACTTTAGCTGTATGTCTGAGGTCATTATCATGCTGCAGAATAAATTTGGGGCCTATCAGACGCCTCCCTGATGGTATTGCATGATGCCTAGGTAGCTGCTTGTACTCCTCAGCATTGAGGGGGGCCATTAATCCTGACAAATCCTCAACTCCATTTGCAGAAATGCAGCCCTAGTTCCTGTGTTTTTGTAGTTGAGTCCTTTGACCTTGTTTCTGCACCTGAGTTATGGCTTTTTTGGCCACAAGTCTCTACTTCTACTTCTTTCTCTACTTCTGACTTTTGACATTAAACCATCTTTAGCTTGTTAGTGAGTTTAGCTGATCCTCACCTAGCTTTATTCTTTATTTATATGTGTACCAGTGTTAGTTACTGGGGAGGGGAAAGGGGCAAATGGGGCCACTTGGCTTTACCTACCCCGTGGGCCAGAAGGTGACACCACTGCCCTTCTTTGTGCATTTTTATCATCTCAGTCCACCTATTTCACATCTATTCTATAGTTTTCCCCAGGTCCTTATTTAGAAGGACTGGGAGAAACATCAAGAGCCCAGCTTGGTCCATTTCTCAGTCTGAAGATAATGTCGGTAACCAGCATTCAGATGGTGATCTCAGTGTTTTAAAGTGCCATTGAATTTTGGACGCTCAAACAAAAGTTATTGTTTATGAAGTCTGTGTATTCTTTAAATGATTTATTTCTGCTCATCTCAGGGAACCGCAGAATGAAAGTACATACACATGCTTACACAGTCAAGTTAGGAGGGACACTATTATGAAAATATTTATACCTTTTAAATACAGACTACATTGTTTAGCTAAATTAGATAAGATTTAAATTAGTTACATTTCATAAAACTGTAATTTACTTGTACTAAGAGTTTATCTTATTTCAACTAAGACGTGTCCATATCTTATCTAACGACATAGCTGTAAAGAACAGAAAGATTGTGCTTTTATCAAAAATCCCACAATATAGATAAACCGTGGTCTATGTAGCTTAAGTAGCTAAGCCATAAAGTGACATTTATCAGTAGTTTTATTTTTAAGAAGAGGCAGGCACATGTCATACTAACGAATTACATTAATATGTAATCTTGATTGGCGAGGCTGTGAGCAACATTAAACTCACCATTAAACTGCAATGCACATCTCTCAACATTTCCAATGCCTGGGTGTAGGACTTTACCAAGGATTTTAGTGACCTAGTGATAGTTATTTAAGTAATTGGGTAAGGCATGTAAGAATTGGGTAAGAATGTATTTCATTTCCACAGATATAATACATTTACTGTATTTTCTTTGCACTCTCTTGTGACCTAGATGTGTGGAACACTGTGATACCTTCATACCCAGCAAACATTGAGATATCCTAGAAAAGAGCACATAAGCCAACAGAGATTCTGTTTTTATGTCTTCTCCTTTCCTTTCTTTTCCGCTACGTAGGAAGTTGAATTGTGCATTTCCTGCAGCAGTTTGTGCTTATACCAAAGTCCTGGACTGGATATGGAAACTGAGGCACGGATAGATGTATGTGTTTAACTGATCAATATTGTTATTTGCTGCATCCATTTATACATTATTGGAGACTTCAATCAGTACCAGAGCGACATTCCCTGCTGGCCAATCTACACTCACCTGTTGCCTAGTGCAGCTTTTATTTTGTGTAATAATATCTAATGTGGATCAGTGGTTAAAGAACATTTACAGTGAAGGTCGGCAACATATTTACCTTATCCTTATCCGTAACACAGAGCAGAGCCCCAAGCGGTTTAAGTATAATGAATGTTTTGTCTAAGTGGAACAGCACCTTTAAGTGGCGTAGGAGTTCGCTCTTCTAAAGCAAAATGTTCTGCTTATGCTTGTATGCAAATTAATTATTCCCTGTCCTCATCATGCATACATAATTGTTATTGCATGTGGCAAGGCAAGGGCTTTCATGCAGAGGAATTATTTTGTTCAAATTTTCATAAGGTCAAAGCCCGACCTCCAGGCATTAATGCATATCCCCCTTGGCGTCTCAGCAGCACTTTGGATAAACTAGGTTATGCCGGAGATTTATACGGAATTTCAGCCTCAGTACATATTTCTTCATGCAAGCTTTGTATTACTAAATGCAATCAAGAAGTTAAATAATGCGTCAGAGGGATATCATTATTTTAAGGCTCCATGCAAATTATGAGATATGCGGTATGCGACTTACACCATACTAATTTTTATAATTGTAGTTTTGTGCTGCGATACATTGTATATAATTAACTGCAATTGAAATGTATGATTTCACTGTAAAATGCATGACATAAATCAATAAAATGAAAAAAAACCTGTCTCCATTTTTAAAATGATCAGCAATTTTCAAAATTGGTTTTTAAAAATTAATTTGTTTTTCATAATTATGTCTGCATTTTGGGAATGTATACTTCAACATTTATAAAACAATATAAAGTAACTTATGTTAATATAATATTTATATTAAAAAACAGTTTATCTGCCAAAGCAAGATAATTACAAATATATTGTAAAAGCATAGTGACTGAGTAATAAGGAGAAAAAATAGATAATTTTTTTTTTGTATTTGTATTTGAAAAACCATGACAGGTGGTCACCCTAAATGATCCTTATAAAACTATTTGCTGCAACGTATCTTGCCCTCTATATCTGGATTACTATGTTGTAATGGTTGGGAATGATATGGGATACTATTACCATTTTTTTTCTAGAGGTTTCATATGCTAACCGTCATTGACCTGTGTTTACGTTAATTAGCCGGGACAGACAAAAAGCATGGAAAATAGTTTTTTGCTATTTTATTAAAGCAATATACTTTTTAGCACTAAAAGGCAACGACTGGAAATAACTTTATGATATGCAGGCTCTCTTGCCTTCAGCATTCTCTCTCTGATGGCTGTATTGAAATACCTGCGTTTACAAACACAATATAATGATCCTTATTCTTAGGACTTTCGAGTTGATTTTAACGCCACACATAAGTGGTTTTTGAGGTCGTATTTTGTCAGCGATGGAGGTTTATGTCTCAAGGTGAAAAGCCATGAGCAGTGAAATACCAGGGGACGGGCAGGATTTGCTCCAGAGCCTTCAGGTACGGAGGATGATTACCAGGCCATTGATGTAGACCTTTTGATCTCCAGGTAGGAGAACAGATAAGCGTCACTCCCCCTGTCCCAATTATAGCCATGTCTCATTGTTTTTACTACATTCCCATATTAGCCGCACTCTTTGCAGCCCAGCTCCCTCATATTCTGGCTCCTATAATGGAAAATGAGATGAGAGATCCCCAGAGGAGTATTCCTGGAATTGTCCCTGGTTTACGGTGTATACAGTTTATGCATGCTGCCATTTATACATCGTAAGGTCTAAATTACACGTGTACAATTTGGAGCACTTAGTTTATCAAATATTGTATTGGAATTTCACAGTAAATATAATTTCTTATCCTGCTCATATGGAAATAGAAGGGATCCCAATTGTAAACTGTGGCAGCTCTATGTCTAGATCACTTTCCTGTATCGCATACGCAATGCACTGAATTACCATCAACTCAGCTCGAGAGAAATGAATGTGGAAATAAGGGACATTAGTTTATATACATATATCTATATATAGATATATATATATATATATATATGGTTAACCGTTTAAAAAGTAGACTAATCACCAATGGAATCAGCTGTTGCTTTCAAAAACCATTTGTCAAACTTGTTTATAGTTGTGTATGTATATATAATTTTACCATTCCAGTGAATTTAATTGAGAGTGAGTTATTCATCTTAACCTTTTTTCCTATGTTTGCCTTGAGATTTAAAAGGCTCCCCGTCAAGCTAGATTAGAAGCCAAAAGCTCTTTTTTTCAAAATTTAATGATCTCAAAACCCTCTCACTAATTAGTGAGACGACCTTGGACCGACTGCCACCTGTTTAACTTCTGGACCGACCTTCAACTGTTTATCTCGCATTGTGGTTGCACATGGCTTCTAGATCCCGTTTGTATTGGTAACATGGCATCTGCTACTCAGAGAACAGAACAAACAATATTTGTATAAAGTACCATTAATTAATATTAATGCGCCAGCCAGTGTGGGGTCAGTTCAGGCTAGCCAGAAAAGACAGGGGGCACCACAATTGGTTAACAGATTTCCAAAATGTTCCATTGGTTCCTGGTTGCTCTGCTTGCAGAAGTGGATCGCTTCTACTTATTAGGAACTTTCTCTGGTTCCAACATCAGTGCAGACGTTACCAGTGCTAAGAAGTCATGATGTACTAAAGCATACAGTATGTACCCCAGCTTTTGTGTTGATAACATTGACAGATCACTACCAAGTTTATGCAATAATTGTGAAGACTGTCGCAAAGAAATCTGTCTAGTGTTTAACCGTGAAGAATTGGTCAGGTTCTGAGCCTGGCTGCCACTAAAAAAAAACCAGTGTATATATGTTACATATCCACATAATGTGTATGTCAGTGAGCAGCTATGCAGTTTATCATAGAATTTCGTCTGCCTATCTCAAAACTAAAAGGACAAGCCTTATGGAGTTACACTAAATGCAAAAACGCACAGGACTGCCTTTTCCAATCCGCTACATAGAAGTAGACTTCGTTTAAGGCCAATTTCTAGTTGTGGTCTTGTGGTTGTCTCAAGCTTGATGCTTCTGGCCAACTAGGCACAAAGCATAGGAGTGTGAGTGAGAGCTGGCTCAGCGTGTGATGCTTTCTTCTGGGAGTGGGTCCTTGTAGTAACCTTTCCTAGGGATCTATGATAAACCGCATAAGCCCGGTAAGGGCTTGGCTACGCTCTACCTTGGCTCATGACAAGCTGCGGTGACTCTCCCATCTCTAAACTAGTGTTTTTTTATAGTTTTCTCAGATTTATAGGCAGCTGATGGGTCATTATTAATATTTGGCCTTAGACCAACTGTGAACTATTCCTGCAGTCAGTCAACCTCAATAACTGAAACCGAAGTACAGTGAGAATCAAACGGGCCCCCTAAATGGAATACACCAACGAAGGATGCATCGGGAACGTGGATATACTGCAGGTGTACAGAGACATTGTCATTTTATGGAGAACCGGCCAAGTTGATTAGGCCATGCCAATTGGTTTAGGTCTCGGTAATGTTTCCAGTGAATTACAGTATACAAAATCAGCAGCTGGCTGATTAATTAAGAGACGGAATTGCAGAGAGGTGAGCTGAGGTAAGGGGCTTTTCATCTGGGAGATGGCCATGTCAAGGTTTTACTACTTCTTTTATATTTTGAACTGTATACATACAAAACATAGTCATTAGCAGTTTATTAACCCCTTAATGACAAAGCCCGTACATGTATTGTTTTCAATGGGTTTAGGGACCGCCCATTGTTCTTAAGAGGATACACTATATATATATAGGTCTAAAGGCAATATGGAAGGTTTATCATTTTATAGTTACTACAGCTAATACATTATATATGGCGTTACAGAAATTGTTATTTTGATGCCTCAGTGGTGTAGTCCAGAGATAAAGGCAGACATAATAAAAGTGTAATAAAAAATACAATTTAAAAATAAGAACCACTATATAAATTCCCTGTGTGTTGTGGTTAGATTTTGTGCACAGATGAAAGTGCTACGTCGATATTTTGAAATCAGAAGTAATGATCCATCTTAACAAGCAACGTGCGCTCTGGTTTGTGTACTAAATTAATGCATAATTGCACTCTGGGTTATCAAAAAATGTGTATTAAAACATTCCAAAAAACCAGAACAAAGTGTTTTGTTTAGTATTAGTAGTAATGCTGCATATTAATGTAAATGCATTTAGATGACACATTCAGGGCCCAATTTCTGAGGCATTTCATGGCAAAAAGAGGCCCAACCTAAAGTTGCCACAAATCTCTGCCGAGAATAATCTTCTCCCACTACTGCCTAATTTATGTCTCTCCTACCAAGTCCGGTAGCAAAGCTGAGGAGGACTCATTGCTATAATGTCACTTAGAGAATAAGGTCCCATTTGTTTCTTCAAGGGTCGGCCATTTTAAAGTTATGTCTTACTAAGTGCAGTTTTTTTCTCGTTGATTTACTATCTCATTTTTCTCATTGATTTATTATCCCAGCTTCTAATGGTGACTGGGTCAATTGAGTTATTCGCTAAGATTTAAAGATAAATAGATGTTTGTTTAAGGTGACTAACACTACCTTGTTGCTCGGCAACATGGAAAACAACAGTATTAGCAGCAGCAGAGACAAACTGGGGATTAAAATTGGCACTTTAAGATAGTTGTTGCCGCCGGTTGGATACCCACGGTCTCGCTTAATGTTTGCAGCGTGCAGCATTGTATCTAACATGCATATGCACACGATTGGATTAATTCTGCCATATGAGCAACAATGATGGTACATCGGGGGGGCTATCGGGCACCGGCCCACTGGTGGCCATTGGGCAAAGTGGGCAAATACAGGTACAGGCGGTCACACAAGTAATAGAGCGGACGGCCTTGTGCATCCTGCAAGCAAGCAATGAAATTGTATGAATCCCATATGTTGCGGAATAGAAATTATCTCCTAATGATAATTATGAATTTTAGAGAATACTGTGTTTAAAATATTTCATTCTTAATTTTTCAGCTGTTTTGACACACTCCCCCTAAACGCTTGTAAATGAGCCCCAAATTACACAGTATCTGTACTGGGTAGCCTAGAGCTCAATGCTGCAGGGTCACGTAGCATGCATGATCCCGCCCCCTTTAGGCCCCGCCCTCTGAAATGTTGGTAAGTATGGATAATTATTGTTATTACTATTATCATCATTATTTATTATTTTATATTCTGCAGTACTTTACAAATAGTAAACGGGACATAACAAGCGGTATATCATACAACAATTTGGAATTACGGAAACAAAAGGTCAGGAGGGTGAGCTTACTATCTAGAAAATACTTCCAGGACACCCAAGAGAGACATTTACCCGTCGCTCTACCAAAACACTACATGAGTTTTCCCGGATTTATTTTAGTTAATACTCTTTTTTTTTTTCTTTTTGCATTTGTTTTCAATGCTTGTATACAATTTTTTTCATTACGCATTATCGCTAAAGATTTACCCTGCGCAATGTTAAGGAGAAATATTTCCCGTCCAGACCCTCCAGCAATCTTTCATAACTCGGGATTAACCTAGCTACCAAGGTAAAAAAATATATAAATCCTTACAATGTGACTTTATCAAAGTTTGGCCAATAATATCAAGGAAACGTGATTTTATAATCATCAGATTTCATCAGAATAAAGGTAAGTTTTGGATGATTGTATTCAGTAATGTGCTTTTGATAAGCACGGATAGATTATATTAATTTACTGTTTGCTCGTAAAACTCCTGAAATGTGCTGATATTTCTGCATACCGTACATCTTTCCAGCACAGGATCATTCATCAAAGGTTTTACTTCTTTACATAGAATATTTTTGATGACGGACATAAGAAATATGGCGAAATTTATCATATTTACAGAAAGAGGATCGGGAGAAAATGTTGCTTCAGCAAATCATTTATTGTCAAACCGTAAAAGTTTCAGCAATCCCAGAACATCAGCAGGTGAATGTAAGGTGATCATTTATGCTGGGTGAAAAGTTACGTCCATATCTGATAAACTGTGGAAAATAACGCTTTCCGTGCTGTGAAATCTCCTGTGTAAAAAAAATGTTTCCGAGTTTTCATGGCCATTTGTATCACATGCATTGTGATGTGTATACCACGTGTCCACTATTTCATAATGCACATTATATTTTGTCCTTTTGCGTGTGTCTGAGCTGCTGTGGAAGTGGTTAAAATATTGAGTTTTTTGTAGCATGTCTATCAATAGATTTTCCAACTGAAGTGAAATTCTTTAGTGTTTAGAAATGACACCAATAAATTACGATGTGATAAAAAAAGATGGGATAAGAATGCCTGGTCTGGTATCATGAGCATATCAGGGGATGGCCAATGTTTTACCAATCTTCAAGGACCAGAGGTGCTAAAAGATGCATCCACCCCAAAAATGTAAACCACACATCTGTACTCCATAGCCAGCCCAGCACTGAAAATCACTTTTTAATCATAAAATGCATTCATATTTTACAACTGAATGATTGTTCGTACCTGTAGCTGTATTGAGTGATTATGATTACACTATATGGACAAACGTATTGGGACATACCTCTTAATTACTGAATTCAGGTGTTCCAATCAAACCCAGACTGAGGCGCATGGTCCGTAAAAGTCAACAACACTCTGCTGATTCCATAGCTGAAGAGTGATCTGTGGAGAGACAAATCACGCTTTCTCTGGCAGTCTGATGAACGAGTCTGGGTTTGCCGGATGCCAGCATAACGTTACCTGCCTGGCTGCATTGTGCCAACTGTAAAGTTTGGTTGAGGAGGGATAATGGTCTGGGCCTGTTTTTCAGGGGTTGGGCTCCTTACTTCCAGTGAAGGGAAATCTTAATGCTTTAGCATACTAAGACAATGCTATGTTTCCAACTTGTGGGAACAATATGGGGAAGGCCCTTTTCTATTCCAGGATGACTGTGCCTCAGCAGACAAAGCAAGGTCCATAAAGACATGGTTGGATGAGCTTGAGGTGGAAGAACTTGACTGGCCGTCAGAACTCTGACCTTAACCCCATGGGATGAATTGGAATGGAGATTGTGAGCCGGGCCTTCTCTCCAACATCAGTGCCTGACCTCGCAAATGCTTTACTGGATGAATGAAAAAAAATTCCCACAGAAACTCCCCAAAATCTTGTGGAAAGCCTTCCCAGAAGAGTAGAAGCTGTTCATTATGCGTCATCATTCGTATGAACTAAGTTTTCTGTCCCCTATACTAATGTTGCTGATTGTTGTTGATTGGTTCAAGTAGCCTTTGTAAGAATGGAGGTAACTTTGGAACAGGACATTTATTAGATAATGCTAGATCACTAAGACTAAGTAAAAAACAAATGGCACAATCTATATTATTATATTATTATTAATTCAATTAAGTTATGGTAAAATCTGTTTAATTTAAACTGTGTTCTGAAAAGAACTAAGGAACATGTTATTTGGAGAATTACTGTATAATCCAGATATTTAATTTTTATGAACGCACACTCATAGTCCACTTGTGCTCTTCAGAATTTATATGCCTAAGTAGGGACATCAACATCAGTGATCAACTCCCTGCATATTTTAAATCATGTGTGGCTAACCTGTTCTGAGCTAAAGACGTTAATCCAGGAGAAAGAAACACGAAATGAAAAATGTTGGTGAATTACATTTGGCAGAGACTGTGAAATATCTCACCTGGAGGATAAGTGCCGGGAACATGTTCTAATCTCACCAGTGTTAAACATTTGGGGTCTTTGTTACAAAAACTTGGCAGAATGCCTGGAAATGTTATATATTGTGAAGCCCTTAACAAATCTTAAAAAATACATTTAAAGGAAAAATTCAAGTTTTCTGACAAAAATTTATAAGGTGCAAATCAACTATTGACCATTCACCTTTATATTGGTAAATCCAGGATCGTTCCTGATTTATATTATTATTAATATTATTTAGGCATATTGTTTATTTCAAATTGTTTATTTGTTGGCCACTGACTATAGCTCTTCATTTCCCAGCTGCCTTGATATCAATTTCCCCTGTTTTTTACTTAGACAATTTGATTTCTTAAATTAATGTCAACCTATGTAGTTATATAGATTGGTAAATACTTAACAAACGCTTGTGTGACAACACATTAAATGCTGCCCGCCATATGCGGATATTGGTAGAAATTTCTGGATTCTTCATTAAGTCACTGCCCAGTTCTACTGATATATTGTGATGTTCCCGTTATGATGCTGATCTGCTATGTTGGTTTATGGATTTTCCCTCTTGGCCATGGTTTCTAATATATATATTAAATAACATGAGCATTGATAGGCATTAGTCCTGGTCAAGCCAAAATTCCTTTAGGAAAACACTAAATAAAATGATTTGGTGTCCCGGGCTGCTCAGGAGGTATCCTGTGACATCTGTAAAAGAAGTGCTGCAGTTGAACTCACCACCCTGTAGGCTTTTGGCACAGTGCTAGTGACAGCTACTCTTTGAGTGATACGCGAAGTATAAATCCTTACTAAGATCCTACTAAGCCATATTGATTGAGTGATGTTATGCCATTAGATGCCACCCTCCTGTGGCCCTCTTTTCACTTCATTTCAGCTTGCTATAAGACGTCTTCTGGCACCCAGATAATGTCTTTAGAAAGATGGCCGTTGCTTAAGTAAAGCAGTCAAATCCTCATTATACACTGAGCTGCCTCCGTAACTAAGTCGCTTAAGTTCCAATCAATGGTCACATGGCCAGTGGTGGCCTGTGACCTTATGTGTGCTCAGTAAACATCTGTTATGTGAATTACATAGGCTTTAGTGCAGGTCAGCGCTGTGGATGATAAATGTGGTTAGTCTTTTGAAGCGGTATCTGTGATAATAACGCTAGATAGTTCTGGTCATTCATTGGAATGTTTGTATCTGATCTTTTATCTGATCTTTGTATCTGATCTTTTTTTCTAAATGGATTTTATGTAGACCAGAATGGTTGGGAAACAGATTATACTTGACTGAAATATCTAAAAATCCTAGAATTAGTCAAATTCTTCAGTATATTTAAATTCATATTCTATGGAACTCTTACCATCATGGGGTTTGGATAGACAGCTAACAATGATGATAGATTTTCTTCTTCAATATTTACCTTTTATGTGATCCAGTTTCCTGTAGATGTTGTAGTTTACAGGTTGCATTGAGAGGCTTTAAATAAAGATGTTTATTGCACATGTGACCAGTGACCACCCAGGTCTGTGTAGATTCTGATCCTGACGGGGTATCTGTGAATTAAACTTAGGCTCACAGGGTAAGTTGTTCCCTTAGGAAAAAGGGAGGGTAGCAGCCACTGATAAATTGTTGGGGTCTGGTGTCATTTCACTTACAACTCACCCCCTTGTGGTCTTTGTTGGTATATTCCATCAAGAACTCATTTTGGTTGATTTTATTGAATCTCCCAACACCGCATTTTTGTTTCACTCTAAATCTGTCAACATAATCCCAAAATTGACTGGGCTGCAAGAGAAAAGGCTGCATAGGTTACAACCTGTAATCAGCTGCGAATTGCTAAAACTAAACCACTGGCTTCTAACCTGGAGGTCCCCACTGCCGATCCAAAACTGTGGTACCAAATGCCTTTTGGTATTATATACGGTATTTATTTTGATGCTTCTGAGCGTTAGGCATTAATGACGCCTGCTGTTTTTTTCTCTAAGCCATTCTCTGCTCAGTGTAATTATGATGCAGTTAATTAGAAAGTCCTAACAATCAGATGGGCTCTGTAAAAATGAAGGCATAATCTCCCAGGTTTAGGAAGACTAATCAGTTCATAGAATCCTGAACTCTTGGCACTGCTCCTCTCCACAATATTTGGTGGACTGAGAAGGGTATGGACCTGAGGATCATTCCTGGTTCCCAGCTGAGGATGCCCTATTCAATGTTAGGAGCTTCAGCATGCCTTTCTTGACAAACACACGACGGTCACTCCTTGAGGGTGATGGTTGTGTCTGGACCTTACTGCTAGCCGCTGATTCCTGCAGGCACCATTGGGTATTGCCCCATGCTTAGGTGTCTTCTGGGTCGCACTTACTTTACTTCTTCATGCAGATGGGTATCTGTTGTATTTTAATTAATCTTACATCATGACTGTACTTCCTCATCCCTGTAGTGTATTGGCGGGTTTTCAACCTTTGGCCTGTTCAAGATTCACGATTTAGATTTGCCCTTAGGTTTTGTTTGCTCCTTAAGAAGCAAAATCCTGGTGGTCACAGTGACTCAAATAAAGGGGATGTGAGTATAATAGGCAGAAAACATTCTCTTCTAAGAGTTCCTCCATAGTTGTCTCTGACCCAGGGTTAGCCTCAGATATGGCAGTGTTACAGTTGTCTACAGTCTCCAAAATTTTACAATTTTGCTTTTTTTTTTTTTACAGTATGGGTAGTTAGCTTTTGGGATTCATTAAAAACAGTTTTTTTTGTAAGCGAGACAGTTTTCCATAAAATGCATAAACACTTTTTTTTTATTGAACAAAGAAATGGTAATTCATTCTTTCACAATGCATTTTGTTGCAATCATTTGAGGCAAAATTGAATTGGTGATTATTTTATCATGTGTTTATCATTTTATCCTAGTGGAATCATACTTTTAAATGTTTTTTTTAATAGAATCTTGTATTGTTTCAACCTGATTACCTGTGTAACTGCCACTAGAGGAAAAGTTCTTAAAAACACTTAATGTAGAGGCAAATGAGCCTATTTAAGCTGCTGTTTATAATTATTTCATGTTTTGGTTTTTTTGTATAACAACAAAACGTTTTCACCCGCCACTTGCCTATATAGCACTTACAGACTAAGCATTGTCATGTCACCTTCTTTTTTTTTTCCAGATCTCAATAGGCTAATTTAAAATGCTGGAAAAGTTTCGATTAAACTCATCTGAATGAGCAACTTTCTTTTCTATGTGCTACTGGTAAAGAGCACTTCGTATATTTTTTTCTCCCATGGCAGGAGAAAAAAGGGCTACCCTTAGACGTCCAGAATTTAACAAATTAGTTGAGTTCAACACATTGCTCTGACAGAGCCTTAAATATCTTTCGTATGGGTCTAGTTCAAGTCTTTTCAATAACCAAAGTGATAATTCAATATGTCTGCTACCCCTTTGTATTGTTAACTATAGTTCAGACGTAGTTTTCTCAATGTCTGGCTTGATATTTCACCCCTGGAGGTGGATAATAGTTCCCTTTAGTTGCTAAAGCAGGCTTATTATTTTACCACCACTAGACTTTAGATTGTCACCGTATGCCACAATGAATAATGTCAGTTGCCTCAGCAAAAGGGTTTCAAAATATATTGGCTTTTAAAGAAAACCACTGTGATGCAAATACAAATGTTTGTTGGATAAGGTAAATCGGAATAAACTGAAGCCTTATCCACACTCTATTATGCTCTGAGTTTATTATACGTATTTTTCTGTTATTTTCAGAAATTGCAAAAAAGTGACATTCCCCCAAGTGACTAGATCCCCCAAGAACCACTACTATACATCCCCTCAACTCTGTAACATTGCCTGGGTCTGTCTGCCCATAGCTCCCTCTATATGCTGAGCTGTTGGCTAAAGAGCCTACAGGAGGTCCTTGACTGAGGTCCTTTCCTGATGTTCATTGTGTGCTAGCTTCATTTCCATCTAGTGTTCTATCATGGACCCAAGCTAACAAACCACCCACTCTTGTAGGGTAGGAAGGAATCATGTGAAAAGTTCCTATCTGGAATTTGAGATCCAATACTTTGCGTTACCATCTCATCTTGAAGAACATGGCACCCAGTATCAGCTTTGAATCAACAGAATAACCAGGGGAATTGAGAGACTTCCTAAAATACTGTAAACAGACAATGGTTTGAAATTTCACTGCCAGGAAAAGGAAACCATCTTCCATAATTTGCTTGGGCTTCAAGTAGAGAAATGCATTTACTGTCCCCCCCTTTGCACTTACCTTTCAGCAGTCCCGCGGTGCGCGCTGCTTTACTGCTGAGTGCCGAAAATGACGTCATTTTCCGGCGCTCAGCATTACAAGCCAGCACCGAGACCAAGCTAGAGGGCTCACAGAGGAGAGAGAGGGGCGCCGATCAGGTAAGGGAAAAAAACCACTCGGCGCCCCTCTCTCTCCTCCGCTTAAAAAAAAATAAATACATTTATAAAAAAAGGCGCTTGGGGAGGCAAAGTGCCGCCTCTTCAAAAGTGCCGCCAGGAGCAATTGCCCCACTCTGCTCCATGGTAGGGCCGGCCCTGGGGGCTCCAATGGTCTTCATGGCTCGGTGCATCCTGGATGTTAGCACATCCCTGCCATTTAGTATTTGCGTTCAGAAACACATTTCTGTTTGATTTTGTCCTCCCCCCCGGTTGAAAAAATATGTATGTTAATGACGCCTTTCATATGCGTGTTTAGTGAGGATAAAAATGCACTCACTTATTTACAGCGGATCATGAGTGTTTAGATTCAGGGTTCCTTAAGCTTATGTATACTGAAGCGATGAAAAAAATAAGTATCCAATGCGTGTGGACAGTATGGAAGCGTATCGGTTAAATTGTAACGCGGACAGATATTGGCGCTGATGCAGCATTAACAGGAAGTAGAAGCTACAGCAGCCCAACTGATAAAAGAAGTGAGCACTGATGCCCTGTAGTCAGAGAAAACAGGAAGAAACGACGGAAATGGGAAGGGAAAAGTATGACAAATTCAAAAACGAGTTGTGTTAACTGCCAGCCACCCTGTTGCCATTCTGTGACAATACCGCTGCAAAAATATTATTATATAATAATAAAACTTTATACATGTGTGTAACATGGACGTTTTATTTAACTCTGTCATTATTTATCATGCATTGTCCATATTCAATGCTGTATTTTTAACTCCTTGGATTTACATTACCAGGTCCACCTTCTGATGTCACAGCGAAAGGCCTATGAGGTATAAAATATAATATATTTAATGCTCTGCTACTCAGAAAAGGTTTAAATATATTCATCATTTATATTTGTATATATTTATATATAATTAACCATTACCATTGAAAAAGCACTGGTCCACGGAGTGAATGACAGTGGCTTGCAATATATGCACAAAGATTTAACCCATTAAAAGCACACACGGCTGTGACTGAGACAGTTAAACAATGATATGCAAAATGTGCATGAAAATTTATATTTGAAAAATGTCACATTCATCCCATGGCTTTCATTTTAGTGATTTATTTAGGGTCCTAATTATGTAGGAATGTTATTGGGGGCTTTAGATTGAGTGACGGAATTTTGAATGTGCTGATCACCCAGACGCCTTTAGCTACACTGTATCCAGTGACAGTGCTTATTGGCGTGCGCGCCGCTGCTGCTGCTGCTGCTGCTGCGTGGGCGGAAGGGGTTAAGAGACCTGACTATGTGGATGAATGGCACCCAAGTAGGCGGGGCCTGTGTGCAGTGCCGGGTTAGGTGGAGGAGGATGAGCGCTGCGGGGAGTCTGTGACACTCAGACATTACTGCAGAGCCCAGAGCCGGAGAGAAAGGCAGAGGAAGGAAGCAGCTGCGAGAGGAGACAGAGGGGAGTACATAGCACGCAGCCCTCGCTGCCCCTCCGTACACCGTGTGCGTCTGCTACATACTGATCGGGGGAAGAAGCTGGATCTCTGGTGGGCTTTTTATTTCCCTCCCCCATTGTGTGTGCGCCCAGGAGAAGGAGCCTGTTGGATACCTGACCGTCTGCTTCCCAGACAGGGGTAAGTGCGCTTATTGTTGGGAGAAATGGCCACTATTCTTTTTTTATTGCTGGTGGTTCGGTTCCCAGCCCTGTGTCTGACTCAACCCCAGCTGGAGGAGGTGAGCAGATATAGAGAGAGAGAGAGAGAGGGGCTGGATGATCATTTTATTACCAGGAAGCACAGCTAATAATGAAACCCCTGCCTGTGAGGGAATGCAATACTTGTTATTATTGTTATTATTATTAATAATGATATTGTGCTTTAAAAAAAACAACAAACCAAGCCTGCATGGCACCATGGGAAAGTTGTTGGAATGATACAATGTAGCATTTTTGGTAATGGATGCTGGTGTTGGTGGGAGAGCAGACTTCGCTTGGCTTGTGCCCCCCTGTGTGAGGGGGATGTCTGGTTTGTGATTTAGACCTCTGGCTTTATGTCCCATGGAAATGATGTAATCCTGTACCTTGGGAATCTGGCACAGTGACACTATGGGGGGGGGCAGACAAACACACACACACCCTGAGGGGGGGGGCATGTTCCCAGGATCCAGCAGTGAAAGGGATGTTACTAGTTACTTACAGGAAACAGGGGGCAGAAGAGGGGTTTTCCTACCAGTAGTAACTGCCCTGGAGGGATGTCACTGACCTCAGGTGTCAGCACAGGGGGAGACAAGGAGGGGTGGGGTGGGCTGTGTGTGTGTGACTGGGGGGGGCAGGGAATTATAATGAGATTTTAGTTTGTCAGCCCTGTGGTTTGGAGGGACAGCCTCATCCCTTCTCATAAGTTATTAGTTGTTTTGTATACAGAGCCAGTGTATCTGATCTATACCAGCACTACATGTTTTACATTACATGTAACAAAGAGACAACATATTCCGCACGGCTGTACAGCAAGTGAATTCATACACACACTGGAACAGAAAGTTCCAAGGTCCTGATCAAGTGAGCTGACAATCTAAACGTAGAGATGTGTAGCAATACATTAGGTAATGGTTTATAAATATTATGCCTGGGGCTTATCACCCGGCCAGTAAGGATCAGTTTACTGCTAGTAAGGTTTTAATACCTTGCGTGACAGGCCTATTTTAACCAGCCCCCTATGCATCATAAGAAGGGGCTTCATGTACGCAGAACGTTGTGAAAGTAAAATGACTGCTTCTGGTTCGGTGACTCATGCTGACTGGCCACTAACTGGCAGAACTCCCAAGCTTATGCCTGCGAGCATGGAAGAGGCATGGCTTTCATAACCATAAGTGACTGGCCCCGCATTGACTCCAATCCGTAGACCAATTTAAAATGTCATTTTTCATGTATCGGGGCTGGAAGAGACGGAATGATTGGCTCAGATGACTGTTACATAGTTTCATCTCTTTTTATATATATATGGATCTCTGCATAAACCAACAAACTATCGATAATATAGGATTTCAGCTCTATTGTTGCTGAGAAGTTTGGAGTTTACACCAGGAATATGGGATTTGTAAGTTATGTGTTAAACATATGGATCTTTTTTGGTTTTTATGTTATTTTAGTGGTATGTCTTGTCATTTGTTAACATCGTTAGAGCTTTATAAGCGTGACTCCGATATATATATATAAATAATTATGGCTAATTTCGTGTATATTGTCTCTTTATGGCACTTTTAGCTTATTTTCTTAGTGTCTGTCCACTGGTAGCCATGTGGCTACAAAAGTGTGACATGCTTTACAATGTACTTGGCTCCTCCGGCCACATCATCTCTGACAAGTCTTTCACTTGCAAATGAGTAACAGTATAAAGATGTATTATTTTAAAGATTATAATTTTTTTGTTCCCATGCATAGAACATTATTTGATATGTAACAAATGGCACAGGGACGAAATAAGATGTAGTGGCCATACACCTGTGTTTGTAGAAATCCTCAGATCGTGCCCTGTCGGGGCTACCGGCATTCAGAATTTGGGGTGCTGGTGGTTTGGTCTTGGACAACGTTGGAAAGGTTACAAGCGCTTGGTGAGGTGCATTCTGTTTAGAGCGCAGAGTACACTGCTGGATTTGGGTTATATGCCACAGCTGCCAGTGTGCTATTCTATAGCTTGTTATAGGAGAACAGTGGCCCAATGCCTCATTTTCTAGCCACTAAATTGTAGCAAGTCGCATACTTTTGGTATTCTTTACAGACAACCATTCTATTTAAATAATCCATTGAAGAAATAAGCAGTGTATGTATATCCATAAACTATAATAAAAAACACGCCTTGTAAAAGTGTTGCTGTCGTCATGGCAACCCATGACATTTTTTAGCTGATTGCTCCCCTTTCGATGCTTTGCACCAGAGTCGCCCATTATATATAACAGCCAATATCTCTTGATCACGTGTGCCAGGCACGGTCGTATGTTCTTGTTTGTATGTTATAGGAAATGCGCGATTGCGATTTGCACTTCTTCAGCTTGTGACCCAATCGCAGAATCGTCACGCTTTGTCATTCTCAAAATAGCAGCCAAAATAAAAAGTGATGGACAAGGAGATGATGATGTGCTGCGCGGTCAGCAGGAATGCTTACTCTATTAGGGCAATGTCCTCTCCCTACACGTGAACTTCCCTGTACAGATGCATGACATATTAAAAATAAATAACGCTCGCTTTGTAGTCTGGGAGCTGTGGGCTTTGCGGAGAGGATCACCTCTAATGGGCTAATGTTTGTTTTAAGGCTATGGTTTCCGTATTTCCAGTTCTTGCATTCTGTGGCCCCGTTTAAACTTTTCTAACTGGGGAGGACCACAAGCTTTATGTATTGTTTTTTGTTTGAAGCTGCGCATGTTGGGAAGTTTGAAACAAATAAACTAAGTTTGCATGTTTTCTTTTTCTTTTTTTTCGGGAAGAGCTCAAGCATCATCGGCACGTTTTGTGTGTTTATGTATACATTGGTTTTATGTACTTTTGACTCTGTCGGACTTGACTTAATATATTATCTTTTATTTATATAAGTTCTGGCAAAACTAAAATTGACAAACCGATTAAATTGTGTAGCGGGCCCTGCTCTTTTGTATTATAGGTTTGTGTTGGTTCTGTCCCATTATATGTAGAAATCGGTAGATAATATACTTTAAATGAACAATTTACTGCAATGTGTTGTCTGCCATGACAATAAAAAATATTGTTGCCCTTTACGTTGATGCCTTACAAACATGATATACATTTTGAGGCATAAGAATTGGTTTTTTATTTTTTTTTTATGGATCAGACGCTTAAAAGAACGTGCTGGTACTATTATCGCAAGTTGGAACAGGATAGTTGTCAATACTGTACAGTGTTGTAGTTAGGTGAATACTACTATGAGTGCGAGAGGGAGCCCCATGAGTGCGAGAGGGAGCCCCATGAGTGCGAGAGGGAGCCCCATGAGAGCGAGAGGGAGCCCCATGAGTGCGAGAGGGAGCCCCATGAGTGAGTTGGCAGGATGAAGGTCAACTTTATAGGTAATGGCACAACCAAGTGGACCAAATCCTATGAAAGGACTTGCTGGTGTTATGTAGATGGGCTGCTAGACGATCCATATCCACCACCTCTGAGATCAGGTTTCTAACTACCAGGGAAGGAATGTCCGGCTGGTTTGACACCTTAGCCAAGGCTTTGCGTGCAATCCTGGAGACGAAAGTATTTTCTGGTTTTGTGTGTCTGGTGGCTTAGATATCCGCGTCACCCAAGGAGATAACGTAAATGCCTTGTGTAGAACTTGTGTAATGAGAGTTTTGATCCCATTCCCGAAAATTTTAATTCCTGGTGCAGGACCCCCAGACACGGTACTAGGAGAGCCACAGGGGAGGCTCATACGCAGCCGGGCTGATGTACCACCGCATCATTGTTTTGTAGTCTTCCTTATAACGATATGTGCGTTAAGTTTGTTATGTGTCTACTACTGTGTGTGGGGTCAGTGGAGTATAAATGTAACCACATGCAAATAAATTCTTAGGGGAAGAAAACACAAACCATGTGCGATAATTGTGAAGTCTCTTTGATGGAAAATATAAGTACAAATAAACTTTTCTATCACGAATGGTCACCCCAAAAAATATTAACAGCCGTTCCCAGCTGCAATAGTCATTCAGAACAATGTCTGCGTTGCATTTCTGATCCATTTCATGTTTATTTTAATTGACAAATGTTTTCTTTCAAAAACAAGAACATTGCTAAGTGACCCCAAACTTTTGAATATCCGTGTTATCAGCAGCTCGTGGATATGTTAAGATTTGTATCGCTTCTTGTGTTCAGAATATACTGTCTGACGACGCGGTTGGACTTCTCAGTTATTTGCTGAAAAATATGTATTTTTCTTTTTTTTTCTTCAAATCAGAATAAAGCAGGGGGAGTAATCAGGCTCTGGTTGCCCACCGGACAAGAATCTACAGTAGATACAGATCTCTTAAAATATTTTACAAAGCGTCTCACACTGCGTGTAGACTATTATTTTTTTTTCTGCGCTGATTAAATGTCTCTTTATTTGTCTTTGCGCAGTGTTGCTGTATATCTACTCACCCGCACTGCATTTTATAAATCATCTTTGCAATGAGCTTTTTACACTATAGAAGCTCTTTAAATCACGTGAAAGAAGATGCTGCGTGCTGAGATAGGGCGCTCATCAAAATTATGTTGACCTGAAGATTTAGCTTCACCGCTGCAAATCATTACTCAGTCTTTTGACATGATTGGGTTTCTGTCAAATGCTGTTTAGCTAAGCACTTACACTATAACAAGCGTCCCATCATTCTTCACGAGGGACTGGGGGCTGTATTTATAAAGAGCAGTTCCAGTGCACGGTGCTAAGTGCAGGGCAGCGGTGTGTTTCCATGGTGATTGCTTCATAATAAGAACTTTTGCCCCAAATTCTTTGTTGTATAATTGTTACTCTGTTAAAGATTTTCAAGATCACCAGCATCCCCAATGCAGAAAATAATACCTGTCTGTGTTCCTGGCTTGCGAAGGTTCATTGGAAGTAGAGTTGAGGCGCTGATCTGTGTGTTTTAAGAGCAGAATGACAGATCTGTTCCTGCAGAACAAGAGCCAGCGTGGTTTCCCCCATTTGTTGCAGCTGAAGGGGAGCTGGTTGTTTAGAAATGTATATGGCGGAAATTTGTTTCTGAAAATCCATTTAAAATAGACGTTCTGTCACACGTTAGTACATTATAGGCTTTGTGGACTCAGGTCGGTTAAGAGTCTGGTATGTCAGCAATGTCCATTTCGATTCATCCGTAGATCTTAAGTCATGTGATTATCCACGGGGACTGGTCGTGGCCCCTGTGGAAATCACATGGCAAATATTACTCAAGTTAGACTTCCAAAGCCACAATAGCATAACTGATTGCTAATGGCCAGTTTTAGGAGTTTGTTTGCCAGATATATTCTGTTACTGACACATTTAGACTTTAATTTGGACAATGGAAATAGTCTTCTGCCACAACAAGCGGTGCTTCTAGAATCCATACATACAGCAACATAAGGTATCTTTTATTTCCTGGGAAATATCCGTGTCATGATTTGACCCAGGTTTCGAGAGTTAGATTTATTGGCTGTCCATACAGTTTTCAGGGAGAAAAGGGTAGCTTCGTATATTTTCCTGCTGTAGTGGAATTTTGGGCCATACCATGAAAGCTTCAGAGGTGGAAAATCTGCATGAAACTTACAGATAAGTCACACAACCTTTACTTCCTAGTAGTCTTCTATTAGAATGTCAGGCCTTTATGATAAGTATGTCGTGTTTTTAATTCTGCGTTTAGTTTATTATGAGGGTGCTGTATTAAGCAGAGTGGATGAAACGGCAGCAGAAGCCTTGGTGAGGTGTGGTGAGTTGTTTTTATGAAGCGCCATTGTGCTGGCAACCGTTTTAAATGCCTGTGCATGCACATAACACCTGGAAAGGCAGTCTGCCAGGGGGTGGCATCCGATGCTGTGTACTCCTTTTGCTTGTTCCTGGGTGCCTTCAATTAAAAAGTAACCACCGTCTCCGTGAAAAGAACAGGGCGCTGATGTTATAAACCACTTCCAGCTAAGTATAGGGCGTCAGCTCCACACTCCTTTTAATGTGTGCTGTGTATGGATAGCATTAGTATTACTACTTACTCATTTGTATCGGACCATCATACTCTGTATCACTGTATCCCAACGCTTTGTGTGCATTTTACTTCTCATACTGGTGTATTAGGATTAAAACGCATGCAAAGTGTTGTAGGGTAACACTAAGCGTAACTGCCCATCCCAGTGATAAAACTCCTTACATCTCTAATGGTCTGGTTGCATCACCTGGCTTCACATCTTGCTAAATTGCTTTTTCAGTGTAAAAGCTTCTATCCTTCCTCCTCTTATGTTAATGAAACAATGTCCAAAAGCTTCCAAAGTATCTGTTTTGTCTCAAGGGATATTGATAAGCTTATTATCATTTGTTAAACGTTCGTGCTCTGCAGCGTTCAATTCCTCGGCATTCGTGAAACCGCTAAGGAACAGCATTAAATAAGAATATTATTGATACAGCTGAATCCCCTGCTGTTTATTGCAGCGCGGTAGTTAATGGCAGAAAACCCTCTTCCTAGTTATTTTAAAGGAACAATCAATATCATTTTTTTTCTTCTTCTTTAAACTATTTACTTGTGATCGCGGATTTGTTTTTCTGGGGGGTTTTTTGGTCCGAGAGTTAGAAGTTATGACTAGGTAGGGGATGTGGACTCTGGGATGCCATGTAGCGAGGTGGTTTTTTTTTTTATTTTGCCCAGGAAGCTGAATTACGTAGATACTCCACTGCATAGGATAATCCAGTTGCAATGTTCCTCTTCTGCTAATCTAATGGACTCGTATATCTGCTGTGCTAAGCAAAATTGCTCCAAAAAAATGAAGCTGCAGTGGGGAAAATCCGTTGACTTTGTCTTTTGTACCAAACGAAGAAGGCTGGCGCTGCAATATGGTAAAGCATTTGGTGATTGTTTATTGCATAATGTGCTTCAGGAGTATTTGCAACTGCAGATTATGCGATAGCTACATGAAAGGAACATTTTCTTTTTCTTTTTTTATTTTGACTTTGTTCCAAATTTGTTACTTTATATTCTTACAAAAAACTAAGAAACTGTCGTCAATAATGCTTATTAACAATGCCTAAAAAGCCCTATTTCAGCAAAACCAAAAGTTGTTTTGTGAATGACATGCCTGTAAGACGAAGAGGTAAAGGAATGAGTTCAGGGCCTCGCTGCGTAAGTGAGTGCGCTCCGTCAGCGCTGTTGCATCTACACTTTGGGCCAGTTGGAAACATTGTCACGAAGGGATGTATTCTCACAGAAGACTTCTTTTTTTTTTTTGGTGTTGCTATTAATTGTCGCTTAAACTGCTCAAAAATGTCAGTGGCATGGGCCATCAATATTTTTGAGATCATTCATCTCAAGTTGTGTGTTTATACAGTATATGTAATTTTTTTTTAATTATATATGTTTAATGAAATTATAGTTTGGGTGCCTTAAACAAGGCCAAGTGCATAATATGAATTAAAAGGTTTTTTATTTTTGATTGCTTTAGCAGCTACTGGAAGCATGCCTTTTCACTGATGATTAGGGAACCCTAAATAGCCCAAGTATTCTGTGCATCTCGACACGTGTTTAATAGCTGTTGAGTAACTCAGGTTTTCCTGACCTCTGTGCTACGTGGACTGATCTCAAGGTTTATTTGAGTTCTTGTAACAGACACAGTAAGGAAAAAATAATAATAATTTGGAAAAAGTGGGGACATATTATTGGTCTCTGAAAGAAAATCTAGTAATATCATATAAAACCTTTGGCAATGTAGGATTAATTTAATGTCTGAGCTCAACCAAGTGTTATAAAGTGCTGTCACTGGTGAGTTTCTTCAAGAAGGGCTGAGCTGGCTCTTTACAATGTAAAGTTAATATGTTATGGGGCGTTATCTTCATAATTGGGATGTTCTCAGGGTTGGTCCATCTGTTTCCTGGGGCTGGTAGGAGGGGGCTATGATCAATGCAAGGGGTGCTTAGGGTTGAGCTAGCTCTAAATGGCCTTAAAACGGATTGGAGTGGGCATAATCTGGGGGGGGGCATTACCCAGTATGGCTCCCTTCCAAGTTATTAAACGCGCTGATTTCCATGGCATCTGAGTGAGATCTGTAGCCTTCTCGAGTACGGTCATCTCATTGATGTAACCATACATTGTATAGGGCCATTTATGGAAGGACACTTGGCATGACTTGCGTTGCATTTTTAGAACGCATATTGTTTACTGTACTTGTATAAATACAGCTTGCTTTTCTAGGGTGGACCTTATACAGTAGATGTGTTTTGAATCTTGCACCGACGCGGCAAGTATAAACATAATAAATTACGTCAACTGCTAACCCCATCCTGCATGAAGTATGTGTACGCTAGGAACGTGTGCACAGACCTGAGTTCTTTCATAATTGGGTTAGGCTGTGATCTGTAACCTACATCACTCGACAAACAATACTTTTATATTCTTTCCTGCCCAAGCATGCTCCATTCCCCAATTAAGTTTATTTTTCTTAGGTATTTGAACTTGTGCTCTGTAGAACTAATAGGCCAGAACAAAAGGTCACAACAAGAAGGCTTTGCGCTCAGGAGGGAAGGGCAGGCGTGTCTTCGTTCGGTGACATTAAGTGGATTTCTCACAGCCCTTTTACAGTATCTCCATTTTTCAAACTGAGTGACTATTCCTGTTCAGAGGGCAGCGGAAACCAGCATTCTGACAAATCAAAGGTTTTAACCGTTTCTGCGTAGGTTTAGGAATGGAAACCTTTTGTGTGTGTACATGTGAGCAGGCTTCTCTACATGAGCATAGGACCTACACAATAGAATAGCTTTTTACACTGCTGGTTTTGCTCTCTCTCTTTTCCGGTACAAAATAATCAACTAAAGGGCAAGCTTAACAAACATATTTGTTCATGATCCTTTTAGTTTTGTAAATGTCATCCAAACGTTTAATTTGGAGGACCAATTATTCTAGTGGGCTTTATACTATGAAACAATACCTAGGGGTTTTGGCACTTGGGTCAGGATCGGCGGACCTCCTTTGTGCTGATGTCACTTCTGAAAGTGTAAGAAGGTACAGAGACCTTGCAACTGGCTGGCTCACTTACACCCCTCTCCTTGCAGCCACCCCACCATTAAATGATTATGTAGTGCAATAGAACCAATAGGTCATTGAGGCAGAGATGCCACACAAAAGTCTGGAAGGCTGTCTCTTGCGAGAGAGCTGCCAGCTGGACACATATTGACTGTTCTTGTGAACGTTGTATGCTTTATAGTGAGTTTTGTTCTTTGGTAGAAAATATGTGACTGGAGATGGGTGTTGTACAGTAAAAAATACAGAAAATCATATAAATTGCATAATAGTCTGGATTTTTTTTTTAAATCCCTAAAATTTCAAGCATTAAAATTTAAGCATTAAGTTAATCAATCTTAATAGTACACTATTTTTAATAAAATAGCATGTTATAGAATAATTTGTACTAAATGGCATAATAAGATTTTCCTTATAGCCTTTGGAATTATCAATCTTTTATGTCCTTGATCTGCTTTTTGTTTGTTTGTTATTTACATATTCTTGCTCGATCTGAGTCTTAAACACTCCGATTGTAATCAGAGTTCCCCGAGCCCAGTGGCTTGTTTTTGGCGTCTTGAATCATGTTATTTAACCCCAGCAGAACAGGTGGAGATTTTTTATTTTTTTTATTGTAGCTCTGGGGGTGAAAAATAAAGCTTCAGATCGGTCACCTGCATGTCCCTTTTCTATAGGTTTTAAGCATTGGGTGTTTGTCAGAGGTTGTTTTCGTCAACAGCGTGACTTTGTGAAGCCAGAAGTGAAGTATCGCTGGAAATATGATACTATTAATAAAATGTTGATGAGAGGAAAAGCTGCCGGGGATAATGTTCAAGGTTCACTCGTAGTTCAAGGTTGGACTCCAATTTAATGTCAAGCGGAGGTCAGGCCGTGTTGTCTAATATTAACATAGTCTCAAGGACGTGTGATTGACTTGGCAACGAAGAAGAAAATATGTTGACTGTGAACATCAGGCTGAGGTTCGTTTCTCTCGGATTTCTCTATGTAAATGGTCACACCTCTTTCGAAAACATTTGGCTTATTATTGGAACTGCCCTGTACCCTGTTCCTTGTACTTGACGTTCAACTGCAGGGTGTGTTAAGTGCCTAGATCGGTTTAAAAGCTCTGACATCTGTTCATTACACACCTTGCTTCATTTAGCTCCTCCGTTGCTCAAATGTGCCGTTGAAAATGTTATTCCTCGGGGCTCTATAACGGAGATTGTAATAGAACTAATTTAAGGACACATGGAAGTGGGAGAGTAAATGTTTTCAAATTATCAAAATACATCTTTACATTGTGTGTGTTAATTTGAGAGGAAATGTATAGATCAATATGTAATTATGCCACTGTTGCCACTAACTTGCACTAGTTGGTGGCAGCACTGACCGGGCGCTGGCTGACACAGGGGCACAGAGTATGGGTTTGGAGAAGGTTTCTGGTTTAGAGGCAATGTATATGGAGACATAATATCACAGAATGTGCTTTCCTTGGTTCTGCATCCCCAATCATTGAGGATAAAGTTCCCCATTGAGATAAGGCGAAGCAACTCCAGCGGCTCTCCAGCTATGGAATTTGGTGGGTATGAACAGAAGTAAGGGGTAGCCAAATTGGTAACATTTCTACAACATTGCTACATTTCCCATAATTCTCAGCTAATCAGGGGCACAACTTTCAGTGAATTGGTCGGGTATCATGGGGCATGTTGACTACTTGGAGGAGTGCCTGGTTCTACATTAAGGAATTCCATTTTGCTACAGCTCTTTTAGTTTCTATAACTCTACTACGGGAACTTTTTTTTCTACAGACGTCTATCATCTGCATTCACAAAGAAAGAGAAAAAAAAACATTCCTCCGGAAGCCTTGTACTTTTTTGGTATCCTGGTTGCAAGTTACAGTAGGCATCTGAATATTTCAGACTGTTTGCCAGCCGAGTGCTGTGTACGGGAAGCAATATGAGACTTTCTGGCAGGGAAGTACTGACCTTGTCCTGTCTCACCTGTACAAACCAGAACGGGTAATAGTTGAATATTATCGGATTTATCTTGCGTTTGTTGACCTTTCCACCCTGCTTCATAGTTCTAGTATTTTATTTATTTTTGTATTGTTGATTTTTTTTTAACAAATTCTGGAGATATAAGCAGAGAACTTTGACCGTAGATTAGGTGAATTCTGTGGGTGCCTGTTTCTCATGATTAGAGATGTAAAATTCTATAATTTTGAAAATTGAGTTCTGTCTATTTTTGGTCCATCAACATGACATTTTTCATTTCAATTTCAGGTTTTTTTTGTGTGTAATCTAACGGGACGGGCTTTTTGCATCAGGTACTAGATTGTTTGTTTATAAGAAAGGTCAGCAGCAGGTCAGATTTTTAGGTTATCTCTGTCTGAGAGCTTTTGGTTAAGTAGGGTTTTTCATTTAAACCTCTATATGCATGTGATCTGTTGGATGAGAAATTCAAGGCTGTTGTTTCTCTGATGGCTTAAAATACTTTTTTAAATCATGCATAGATAATCTATCATACTCTGCCATAGTCTGGTATAGATGGACTCCAGATCACTCCGAAAGACACAGTTGCTCCACTCCAGCCATTATGCCCCTTTAGCATTGGGTTACACTGTAGTGGTACATTAACGGGGCAACTAACGTATTTTAATAAGGACTGAACATTGAGGAAGCCATTTCTCATCAAGCATATTGTTCATGGGCTGACTAGTGTATCTTGTTACTATAAATCTTTTTATGGGATATGGATTGTCAGCACTTGGTACATCATGGTAAATTAACATGGAGAAATAATGTGAGAGTTGGGAATTAAAGCAGAATAATTCTATTGGAGCCTGCTACTATTAGATGTACTAAGGTGTATATTCTTATAGTGTCCTATTTTAATATTTAATTTTTGTACAACATTATTATTGGTGTGTTAAAGTAATTACTGATTAAGTTACACTCCTATCATCTTTTTGTGTGTGTGCTATAGTTGGAGTTACAGATAATTATTGGGAGATTCATCTCCAGCCATGATGGCTCTGGGTGTGTTTTGATCAGTTAGGGTCAGGAATGCAGCATTTCAAGCCAAGACAAACTTCATCCATTGGGTTGTTTTAGTTCTGCTCCGCTAACCCACCCGTTTCATAGGGTTAATGAAGGTTAATAGAGGTTATTTTCTTTACATCCTGCAGTTTTTCCAGTCCTTGAGGTCATGGGAGTAATCTGACCTCTGTTACAGGACCCAGCATGTTCTGCGGATATATGCATGTATGTACCTGTTGTTGGTACCACACCTAGAGTATTGTATGGTTCTGGAGACCCCATCTCATATTGGAGAGAGTTCAGCTCAGGGCAGCTGAAATACACAATATAACTTGATATATTATTTATCGACCTACAGGAGTGAAGTGTATTTCAAAGTAGGAGAAATATTTAAACAAGATCATAATCTAAAACTTGAGGGTCAATGCTTTGAGGCAATGTAAGGAAGCTTTCCTTTACTGAGAGGGTGACAGCTAAGTGGAAGTGGTATAGGGTGAAACCTGAATGGGATAAGCATGAAGCTATCCTGAATCTAAGATAAGACCAAGGACCAATTTAAGGTTTGAGTCTGTACATCAGGAAAAATGGACAGACTAGACGGGCCGAATGCTAAAATAAGTGCTTCATCTCTCATGTGGCTCATTACATAACATAATTTAAGCTTAGTTGGTCCAGTTACCTCCAGCTTTGCGGGATTTCTGTTTCTCCTCCGATGTTAAGTGTCTATTCCACTAGAACAAGTATTAAGCCACCTATTGTCTTGAGAGATCATGAGAACATGTTCTTGAGGACAAACTTCTAGTCTAATGCCTGCATTTTCAAAGCTAAGCCCCATGACCCACACACATGTGCATGTTTTCAGGATCTCCTCATACTTCAACCTCTGGGATTCTTTCTAATTAACACTTGTAGTACTTCTTAAAACCGCAGAGAAATCCATTAATCTCCTTTGGATCTTATCCCAATAGGTTGCTCTCCTGGAGGGTCCTGGCTTCTGAGGACCTTGAAGACTAATAATTGGACAGCCAATGGTTTTCTGTCAAGGTTTTAGTTTTTTTCCATCCAATTGTGAATAATATTGTAGAGAAATCTGCCTGTTAACAATGTATTTATTTTGCGCTGGCCATTGGAACTTTTTTGGCTGTTACACGTGTATATTTATTTTCCACTGGCTGGCTCCTAAAATAGTATTTTTACGAAGGACATAGGTGTTGATATGTGAAGGTTATTGTTGGGTTATATTTCAATCTATGGAGGCATTTTACGCCCTGAACAAGTCCTTGAGTCTACTGTTTTCCTCCTTGCCAAAAAACATTTCAGCTCTAGCTGCAGATATATTTTATTAACGTTGCTAGAAGCGTATTGTTGCTCTATTCCTGTGTCCTAAAAACAAAAGCAGTTGATCTTAAAATTTTTACTTCCATTGTTTCACCTGAAGCATTAATTGTGCATGTTTGTCCTCGTCCTCATTGTAATGCCAGGCACACTTTCTTTATTGGTGCGAAACAAAGAGCCATGTTTGAAAGATATTGGGCATCTGCATATGAGTCAAAGGTACTGGGGCAATAGAATAAAACTTGTATAGCATATTATTCACCCCTTTGACAGAAACAAGGGGTTAGAATCACATAAACTGTACCAAAATCACTTGTTGCCTCTACAAAGTGGAAAGTGTGCTATAGTCAATAGAAAGGTATTATCGACAGCTCATGTTATCAAACGTTCCTCCAGAATATATATATATATGTATGTATGTATGTATGTGTGTGTGTGATCATCTGCAAAGCTGGCCCAGAATGAAGAATAAATGGCTTGCCGTCTCCTATTGTGAGATCCTGGACGGCAGCTAATATACGACTGTATTGACGTGTATGTATTTGCCCAGATGCGTGGCATTATTTTGATCGTCATTACATTTTATTTATAGTGTACCGGTAGACTCCTTAACATTGTTACATCAGGGAGGCTACAGCAATAGTAAGAACATTAAGACAATAAATGAAGTTAACCATAAGAAGAATATTCATTAGACTTGCTGGTACTTGTGCGTTTCTAATGTATTAGTTGAGCGGCATTGAGACCGTATGTGGGGCTGCATGAAATGATATCGCCCGTTATTGCGCGATCTTGGGTCCACGCTGCCTAGGAAAAGTGCATGGATGCTTATCCAATGATGTGTCCCGAGAGAGCTAAGATGCAAAGGGCTTTAGTACACATGGTGGGGGGGTTTTTCGCGATTGAACTTGCTGCCAATATCACATTAGCCTGCGAGTCCCCTACCATTATTTTATATTGATGTAGCACCATCATATTCTGCAGCACCATGCAACTGAGGTACATGACAGGGTAGTGTGTAACAATGTGGACTTACAGAAACATGAAAGGGAGGGTTTTGCTCAAAGGAGCTTACAATCAGTCGAAAAAGGATAGTCTTTGACTTTGCAGATTCTTTTAAAGCAAAACAAGGTGCGGTTACAGTGTGCCATTGGCACCCAGTCCTCATAGAAGCACCCTGGAGGCACAGGGAAGGTGCAGGGACTTGGGGAGTTCGTGCAAAAAGAATCTTCATTTTACTGTATATCATTTCCTGGCATCGATACAGCATGGTCTCTAACAAAAAGAAGAAACAGGCGGTGTGTGAATACCTGCACGTTTATTACTTCCAGAGAGAGGAAGTGTTTTGCCCTTTGTGAATGAACGCTATATTGCAGTGAAACCCGTTTTCTGTTATTGCGTTCTGTGACCTTGCAGTCATTGACTTCACTTTCAGCAATGTTATGAGTCATGTAAATAAATGTAATTAAGGCATTTCTTATCCAAGGTGTCTGAAGCTGTTTTACCCCCAGGGGGTTATTGTGGGGACGAAATCAATGTCATCTAACCCTTGCAGCGAGTAAAAACAAACTTGTGTGCTAGCTCTCCCGTGCTTTTAATGGCAAATTCTATGTTGTTGTGGAATTATAATCAATTTACCTTTTTTGGAGTTTAAATAACTTCAGAATCTTTACCCAGATAGTGAACACGTTCTCTAAAGAACGCAACGCGGTATAGTACATTTATCCATGAATACGCAAACAATGATCCGTAAGAAACCCACCCATACATGCTTTATATATTCAGTTGCTGGCACATAAATTTTTATTTATTTAAATTTTTTATTTTGCTTTATGTGTTAAGATGCAGGCGTGTGATTTATATATATATATATATATATATATATATATATATATAATGCAGCTGAGCCCGTCTAAGCTATTATGTGCTCATCAATTAAATTTTCCCGAGAGAACAAACCAAGTGTTTTGGATAATTGGGTAGTTCGCTGTCCTTCTGAGTTTATGGCTTAATTTTAGTTCTGAAGCAAATTAAAAAGTAACTAAATCATATCTCCAGGTAACAGTATGGCATTGTAGGCTGACAACACCTGTTGTATCAAAGGTCACCTGCTCCTGGCCTGGGCTGCAATTAAGCCGCAGTTCTGCAGTTAAAGAGAGAGGGCTCCCAGTGAATGCAATTTTGTTTCTTAATTCCTCCCGCTTGTTTTGTATTCTTCAGTACAAAGTGATGGGTCAGACTGACCTGCTTATCTGAATGTTTTGCCGCTCTTCCCGTTCACATGCATTGTTTATGTAAAACAATATTTAAAACCCAAAGGATCACGTAAGATGTTTTTGGTCATTTAGAGAACTGTCATTCAAGTGTATTCACACTCCCAAGTAGTTATTTCTGTTTCCAAAATACAACTTATATCAAATTCTTTCTCAAGTACCGTTAAACAAATGCTCTCTTGTTCTTCCTTTGTACTGTATGCCATATTGCTTTGCTAGGGACACTGAGATCACAGGCTGTCCCTCATGGTCCCACATACATGCGGGTGACGACGTCAACCAGGACTGTCCTGTATGGCTGTTGGCGGTGCGTCATGATGGAGTGATGCTGGGTTTCTTTTTTTGGCTGTTCACATTATGAACCATGAAGATGTAAAGAATATCTAGCTTATCATTTGCAGTTTTTAAAACAATGCCCACTGACCAAAGGATTCAGTGAAGTTCTATTTTAGGCTGACAGTAGGTTTTCATTTATTCACTTAAAGATTATGGAAACTGAAGACAGAGTTGCGTTAAACGCTCTGGCTGTGCCTTTGGTGGAGGCACATGTGACATCAGGCCTGGAAATTAACCCAAACAACAGTGTTAGATGGTTTCATTGAGTTGGCTTTCATTATGGTTTTAACTTGGCTGTGATAATTCCATGTAAATGTGAAAATTAGTTATTGCTCTATTGGGTCATGAGAAGATAGTCTTTCATCAAAGTTGATACTGTTTGTTGGGCCCATATAGGAAATTATGTAAATGCACATAAGCGTAGAGGCCTCCAAGGTCTATTTTTCAACCAATTTGTGCATATCCAATATGCATAGCTAGAAATCCAGCTTTTCCTTTATTTGTACTGCTGGGAGGCTTATATAATGTCACGTGACCCTACAGCAGTAGTGCAGCTATTCTCTACTTCTTGTGTTATGCTGTTGGCTCCTATGCGTTGACGTTAAACCAGTAACGAGCCTCAATCTGTCCAACACACTCCAGCCATCATATGTGCACTTTAATGCAGAATCCCCTTAAATACATTTGCCCCTTTACCCCATGCGTTGAGCCTGTGATGTATATGATACATATAATATACTTACCGCCAGCGTTGGCTTGGGGAACACTGCAGGCTGGGATGTGTTCAGACCCCCAATGCATGCCTATGGGAAGCTCTCCGATTTATTGCAACGAGCACTTTCCTGTAGCAGGGAGGGGGAAATGCATATGAGGATTCCACTTGAAGTCATTGTCCTTTACAATTAGAAAAGTTTATTTACGGAGTTCCTAAAACAACTCAAATTAATAAAATGCCTTCTAGAACTATATGATTTAAAGAGGGTAACTGTGGGTGCTAAAATGAGGTAGGCACACCTGTTAAAAATGGGTGGGTTACGTGAATTTGGGGTAAAAATGCATATTGGCAGGTAGCTGAAGGCTTTGCACACAAACCTGGCATGTGGAGGCTAAACACACTCCTATGTGCTGCAGTATGCGGTTAAATAAGTGGCGGCAACCTGTTGATATATGGTCTGTTACCCAGAGACAGGATTATCTGCAGTGCCCATATTATATCACGCTACCAAAATGAGCAGATGCTCAGGGATCATAACGGACCAAATTCAATGTTGGAGATAAACCTGACACAAGTAACTGCGAGTTTGACGTGAGAAAATGTGGGGTAAAGCCCAATATGTTATTGACTTGGATAAAATCGTGAAGCCCAAGTAACGGGATTTCCGCGAAAGACAAATTATGAATGTAGTGAGATGGTCTAGACTTAGTCTGAGCCAAGTGCTGGGTTACAATCAAGTCAGATCTTACAGCAGTATGTATTTAATAAATATATAAAAAAAAACTTTTATGCTTCTAAAAAGAGTCGCAGTTTGATTGCATTTTTTCAGATTTTTGCATGTGGAAGAAAGGTCAGGCTGGTCCTGCAAAATTACAAACTGTAAGATGAACCTTGTAGAAACGGTTTAGCCGAATAGCATGAATGCCCAGCAGAAGCCCTTATTG